>NC_143067.1:30310000-30935000 GCF_052426305.1 Pelodiscus sinensis | reverse complement strand
GACAAATAATTTTAAAAATCAGCTCATGTGTTTGTAAAATAAAATACTTGCTCAAATCCTCAAGTTAAAAGTCAACTTATAATATACTATATATGAGCTGGGAGCAGAAATAGAATTCCTGGACAGATTTATGTGCAAGATAAAAAATGTTACCTGTCATAAACAGCTATAAAAAATTAAATACCTGTCTAACGTGAGACTTCAAGTATTGCAAATGCAGCATTCATTATCATAAATACAGTAGCGTGATCTAATTATGCATTCTGTACTAAATTTGTCAGGTAAGACAATTTAAAAGTGGCACAACTAAATCAAATATGTTCTACTTACCTATTGAGTGATCATGAAATTGCACATAAAAAGCCTCCTTTATAGTCAAGTTTGAGATACTACAAATTTGCTGTGGATTTTATTGAATTCCAAAATCATTCTGTGCTAGATGTGGAGGTGAAATGCAAATATTGGATCACACATTTTCCGGCTTCATCATCAGTTTACCAATCTGAGACCTTTCCAACATTAGAGTTTCTTCATATCTAAACACAGATTAGTGTATCATTATATGGATGAGCTAACTTATTGTTGTTCATGTTCACCTCACACACATTGGTAAAGTGCTCTCTTTTTCCAAGTGCACTTGTGTATTCCTAAATTGTACATAAAAAGATTAAAATCTTTAGAATTCACAGTGTAGCTACAATGGTAAAAGGAGTCAAGACATTACAAAAAACAGACCTGTTTGAGTTTTTTTAACACCATGATATAATGAAACAAGAACAATAAATCATATGACTCATATTTGCAACCTTATGGCAATAAATAAATTAGAATGCCCAGTTAGCCGCTAATTCAAAATTTGGGAAAGTAAACATACAGGCTGTGTCTAGACTGCATCCCTTTTCCGTAAAAGGGATGCAAATTAGACACATCGCAATTGCAAATGAAGCGGGGATTTAAATTCCCCCTGCCCCCGCTTTATTTGTATAAACATGGCTGTCACTTTTTTCCGGCTCGGGGCTTTGCCAGAAAAAAGCGCCAGACTAGACGGGGATCTTTTGGAAAATAAAGCCTTTTCTGAAAGATCCCTTATTCCTCTTAAAAAAAGGAAAAAACCCTGCAGTCTAGATGCACCCTGAATTTCAATTTCATGCTGTCAAATTAACTCCAAATTAATCTCACAAAAACCCAGTGAAACTGATCTGGCTTATAAAAAAATCAAGGTTTGCCACCCTCTCCCCTTGTCTAACAAATATCTCAGCTCCTATCAAAACATGCCCCAACACACTCATCAGTAGTTTTTTAAGAGACCCTGCTGACAGACACACAGTATCAGGGCATAGACAAAGGACTGACTCTCCCAGGCAAAACTTTACTTGAAGTCATTAGGAATTTTGTCTGGTCTGGGACCAAAGTAAGTGTAACCCCTAGGTCCAGTGTGTTTCAGCAGCAGCCCTGGGAACTACATAAGGATTCTAGGAAAAAGTAACCTTAAAATAAATATTTTTTTCTTTTTCCATTTTTTGACAGAGAACTACATATTAAAAAAGAATCAGACAAAATTTTGAACTATTAGCTGTTTTTCATCTCCTTGGATCAAGTGCCTTTTTTCATTTGTGCTGAAACAATTCCACCAATGCGATACTCTGCAAAGGGCTTGCCCTACCAGAGCGTGACTGATGACACATCCCCATGTAAAATGAATCGGTTTTGCAGGAACCAGGTGTATGATTTGTTTCTATGGGATAGCCACACATACCTATACGTTCCACAACTTCCACCTTGTTCTGATTTGCAAATGGCTATATCATCATCATCATTGTGCCATAATGTCCCCAGGTTCTTCAAATGTCAGTTTGAAAATTGTTCCCACAATACCTCATCTCATTGCTTGTGACATCTGGCCAAGAGTTCTCTATGGGACTTGTAAAAAGATACTAACATATGAAGAAAATGGTCTAATTATTAATTATTATTCGGATCATTATTACTACTCCTGAACACTCTGAACACGGATCAGAGTCCCATTGTGCTAGACACACATAAAAGTCTACTCAAGACAGCGTCTGTTTCAGAGTTCACAATTTATTCAAGACATGAGATAACATGACTCTGAATTCTTTACAACTTTTAGTCTGATATGAATAAAGCAAGGGCCACATCCACAGAGACATCTGAATTCAGTTTCCTTTTACTTTCCTTTCACTGGATTCTTTTAACATGAAAATGAAAATGTGTCTTTCATAGTGTAGAAAATGGGGTAATCAGAGATCAGATTATATAAATAAAACTACATATAATTATATAATGCCTAATTTATAGCAACCGCCCCCCCCCCCCCATAGCAGAGAAGATAATAAAGGCAGGCAAGTTAGAAAAAAATAGGCATCAGAATTTAATGTTCATCCCAACCTCAGACACAAATAGGCCAAAAGAACAAACATGGCAGACATGCAGAGGTCAGACCATTCCAGAAGCCACCTACACACAATACATCTACAGAAAGAGCTGCCATGGAAATTCTGTTTAGTATTAATAAAGACATTTTTCTCAAGTTTTATAATATCCCAGAAAAGCAGCAGTCCATAAATCACTTCCTGACAGAGTTTTGTTTTCCTAGTTCATCAGTATAATTATTTTGGCTGCCATTGCTGCTCTCAGGAGTCATTTCTTTTTTGATACATAAAAGTTATAGAAGGAATTGTACCTTAGAACCAGCAACTTTACCCTGACTGGTTCTGGGGGGTGCCTCCAACCATCTAAAGCCACGGTCCCAGCAAGGGACTTTGGCTGCAATTCATCAAAGTACTTATATTTGTGCCTAACTTTAAGCAAGGGAGCAGCCAACATAATCAGGCACTGTATAATATAATGCACTGCTTTACAGGGATAGCCAATACACCTTTATGTTAGTTTGGCCAACACCATTTATATAATACTGTATATTTGCTGCTGAGGTGACTATTATGCATGTGCATTAAACAAATTAAATGCAAGCAGTTATTTGGTACAAACCAAAACAAACTACATGGTATCTCAACTTGCATGCCCTGCCCAAACTCATGACACTGCTCTGTGTGAGAACACAACTAGGATGGCAACCTCATTCCCCTTCCAGGTAGAAAAGCTGCATCCTTTAAAAAAAAAAAAAAGCCCTAAAACCCCCAATATCCCAACAGGAAAGGAATTATCTTGCCCAGATGTGGTGCAAGATAGACATAAGACTGGCCTCACAAGCCCAGGCACAGAAGGCATACTGGGAAGGTTCAGAGTGGGAGGAGTATGCTGGTTGCAGGGCAAACCCACTGTGGAACTTCTGGTCGATACTGAAGCCTGTAAGCAGCCTATGGGAGGCTGCCAAAACTTACAGGCCTGCTGGGGTTTAACTAAAACTCAGAGGAACCCAAGATCAGCAGAGTACTTCAGAACCCTCCACTGCCCGTAGCTTGGGTTCTGAGTTCAGTAAGAGCTGCAGCACAGAGTCTCACCCCAACCTCTTTCCTTTATATATACTAGAGTGTTCGCACTGCAGAAATGGCATTTGCTGTGTTGAAAATATTGCAGAGAACAACAATCTGACTTGAAAATAACAGAGGTAGTTGATCCCTCCGTCACCAGTGTGACAGACTTTCAAAGGTAGAATACACAGACATCGGCACACAGTAGAATTCTGTCTGGGGCCTATTGTACTTCATTCTCTTGGGCACTAGTTTAAGTCTAGTAGTGCATGTAAACCATTGTATTTTCCAGCCACTGACTAGTTGCCTACCATATGTTTGTAGACAGTAAAAAGGCACAGTGTTTAATACTGGAGTATCCCTTGGCAGTGACACTCTGAATACAATGAATTGAAACAATACTTATTTCCCAAAATGTTCTAACAGAGAGAAAGGCTGATCTGTTACATAATGTAGTATTTAAAAAAATATAAATATGTAACAGCTGCAGTGGTTCACTGAACTATGATATTAGCACACAGTGTTTTATGGCTCTTGAGAATTGCAGTTCAGCTTTCAATAGTACCAGCTGAATAGTCACATTCAAAACCATTGTCAAAAGCAATATGTCTTGATTCCCCAGATTAAGAGTGGCTCCTTGATTGCCCTCTGTTGGGGGGTGGGGGAGAGTCCAGGGGACAGAGTATTTTGACAAACCTTATGCCATTGAGTATGCAGAACAATCACAGAAAAGGATGTGGCAAAGGAAAAGCCTTTTCAAACAGCATAATTACCATTTTCAAATAAAACTATTGTCTTCTTTCTAAGACCGAAACTAGAGATCAAACAAGTTAAGAACGAACCTGAATGTTTTGAATTCTCTTTTATGGCATCTGCATGCTTCTTGGCTTTGCCATGACTAGAGGCAACAATATCTAATACGAATTATGTTCTAGTGGCATTTTTACCCTGTCCATAATCCCAGAAATAGTGAAAATTTCTCAGAAAAGGACAAATTAATGAGATTTGGGGCAATATTCCTGTAAATTGTTGAACACATCTTCAAAACATCTACCTTCACCTGTATGGAAGTCAGTGATGCTCAGTACTTTGCAGGATTAAGCCCTTGAAATTAATTGAGTTAAACATTTCAACCTGAAACTCAGAACACATGCAGTGGAATTCTGTTTTCACTTATACCCCACTGAAATCAATGAAAATTGTACTAGCATTAAGTTATCAATGCCCAAAACATCTGTGAAACAAAAAGGGGGAAAGAATTTCAGAAAAATGAGAAAGAAAAACAAAGATAGATCACACCACTAATCTGCTCCAGTTGGAAAGGGGAGGAGGGCAAAGTTATAAAATAAGCTTTGTAAATACTCCACAGAAATGAGAATCAGACATGAATTAGACTTGTGCATGAAGATAATGATCTTCACAGAAAAATAATTAAATCTAAGATTTTTGTCCATTTTAAGTACATGGTAGTATTTGAAATGCATGATTACAGAATTAGTTCCAATGTTAAAATAATTTAGATTTTTGTACAGTACTTACTAATTAATATGAAGTCCTCCATAATAATTGAGAAGTGAGCAGCAAGCATTGCAAAACCCAGACTCCAACCATGTGCACCCAAGCATTATATTTCACTAGAAAATTAAATTTTTTACCTATTCATAATGAATTGAGTCTTTTGAAATTAGTGTTATCTTTCAACAGTGCTCGTCTGCTTTACTGGAAAGAAGGTTCTATCTTTTCATTATAACTTTTGGCTGCTCATCTCAACTGATTATTCATTTTACTTGAATCCTTCTTGAAGAGGTGTCAAGGACTTTTTTGTCATAGAAACCACTAATTTGCATTTAAAAGATGGAAACAAAATCTTCAACTAATTATAATCAGTGGCTATGTCTATATGCAGAAGTCTTTGTACAGTCACAAAAGAGGGAACAGCAGTTATCAGTCTATTTTATTTCTCTGTGTTTTCATCAAAATTGTGTTTTATTCCTCTCCTTCACATAGGCATCACGTTCTCATTCACATAGGTCACTTCTGCCTATATTTTTAAATACTTTTTAACATTCTCTGAATGCCAGTATTAAATAGTTTTGATCCTTTTATTTTATGTTTAATTGGCTTACTTTTTTCCTGTTTGTCTGCCTTTGGCTTTGATGTTGCTTGAGCAAAGTACAAGATAAAAAAAAAAATGCAGACCTCTTCTTTTACAGTTCAGTACCAAATATAGTTTTCAGATTCTGGGAACAGACATACATTAGTATATAGGTTTTGAAAGAGAAAAGGTCATGTATATACATATGTATATCAATATACCTGGGAAAATACAGATTGGACTTCCCTGGTCCGGCACCCAGGGGACCAGACCAGTCCTGAACAACGGACTTTTCTGTACCAAAGGAAGTTTGTTTGGGGCCCTCTGCCTGGCTCCACTTTTAGCCTGGCCACCAGCCTCCCTGCTTGTTCCCCTCTGCCACCGGCCCAGCTGAGCTTTCAGCCACAGTGGGCTGCTAGCCCCACAGCTGCCAGCTTCCCGTCTGGTTCCCCCTTGCTGCCAGCGCCACCGGCCCCGCCAGACTCCTGGCCCTGCCAGAGTCCACTGCTGCACTGGGCTACCAGTCCTGCTGGAGTCCACTGCACCACCAGGCTCCTAGCAGCCAGTCTGGCTGAGCTCTCAGCTGCGAGCACTTCACCAGGACTCTACTGGACCATGGATGTTTCTGGACCAGCGTCCTAGTTTAGAGAGGTTTAACCTGTATATGCGTGTTAATACAAAATAAGCAAAAACATTAGTAGCACAATAAGTGTGTTTTTGTTTAGTTTTCAATAGTGGTGATGATTATGGGTGATCACTTGGTGCCGAGTATGATCATCTTCCATGGGAGTTACAGACCCTCAGGTGGCTGATGAGGTCGATCCTTGAACCACAAGTTCTATTACAATGAGAACGGATATTTCCAAGTACAGCAGGAGACTGTTGACCATGACTAGAAACTAGTCTCTTTGTCCTCCTGTGCTTCTTCTCCTTAGCCTGTTGGCAGGCAAATTCAAAATGCAGGGGACCATTGCATAGGACTTCTCTCCATTTCGAGCAATCCTGGGTGAATGACTCCTCAGTGTCAATGTCAATGTTGCATTTCTTTAAGTTATCCTTTAACAAGTCCTTATAACAGTTCTGTTGTCCTCCCGTGCTACGGTATCCTTTCAGCTGAGAAAACAGGACCTGTTTTGGGAGGTGATGACCTGACATCCGAACAACATGACCAGTCCAGTGAAGTTGCTGATGAAAGATCATTACCTCAATACAGGTGGTCTTTACCTCTTTCAGAACACTAATGTTAGTGAATCTGTCTTCCCATTTGATCTTCAAGATCTTGTGGAGGCAGTGTTGGTGATACCTCTCATGGGCCTTCAAGCGATGTCTGCAGGTTGTTCAAATTTCAGACCCATACGTTGGGAGAATGACAGCTTGACAGACAAGAAGCTTGGTGTCTGTTTGAATGTCGCGATCTTCACAAACCTTGTGCCATAGACGAACAAAAGTTGCACTGCCACAGCTCAGATGATCTTGGATTTCTACATCAGTATCTGCCTTAGATGAAAAATAACTTCCAAGATAGAGAAAATGATCGACATTCTTCAGTACCTCTCCATTTATTTTAATAGATTGGGCATATGGCACCTCACTTGGAGAAGGCTGATGAAGCACTTGGGTCTTCTTCATGTTAAAGGTGAGAGTAAGGTATGCATAAGCATCAGCAAACATGTTCAAGATAGTTTGAAGATCTTTCTCTGAATGGGAAAAAACTGCATTGTTATCAGCATACTGAAGTTCCAGGATAGATGTGGTGGAAATCTTACACTTAGCTTTCAGTCTGCTAAGCCTGTACAGCTTTCCATCCATTCTATAGATCAGTGTTTCTGAAAGTGTTCTACGAAATCACTGCAAAGGACGAAACGGAGCCAACATGAGCTGCGAAGCTCCATGACTGTGGCACCAGTAAATAAACAAACCGGGGAAGACAGTTAATGTGTTTCTGAAAGTGATTTCGCGGAACACTTTCAGAAACGCTGCTATAGGTGATTTCAACCCCAGCTGGAAGCTTCCCAGCAATTAGGTAGAAAATGATGGCAATAAAGACCGTGACATGGTTGGGACGATGCTCCTGCCCTATTTAACTCTTGTTTGTACTTTGAAAGGTTCACTGTGTGAGCCAGCGCTGCTCAGAACAGTCGCTTTCATGTTGTCATGAAGCAACTTTAGGACACTGATGCATTTATCAGGACAGCCAATCTTCAAAACTACAGTCCAAAGGGCATGGCAATTCACTGAGTCAAATGCTTTACTTAGATCAATAAAAGCCATGTACAGTAGTCGATTTTATTCCAAACACTTTTTTTTTTGCAGCTGCTATGCAATGAAGATCATTTTCACAGTTCCATGACATGATCCGAAGCCACTCTGTGACTCCAGTAAAATTTCTTCTCACAGGGGCAGAAAACAGGTTGCAAAGCCCATGCCAGAACTTTGTCTACAATTAAAAAGGGTAACAATCAAGTCATCGCTCATCTCACTGGACATCTCCTCCTTTATCCAGATTTTAAGGATAAGCAGGCTGACCTGCCAAATTATAATTCTGGTCTACCATCTATAAAGATTTCAGTGGGGATTGCATCTGGACCTTATGCCTTGTTGTTTTCCATCTGCTTGACAGCACTGTATAACTCATGCAAACTGGGAGGGTCTCTGAGCTCAACCCTAGAAGGTTGTTGGGGGATTTGCTCCATCTGCAGCCATGGAGATATGATTAAGAAGATCTTCAAAATGTTCTTTCCAGCAAAAATTAATGGCTTTGTTGTCCTCTGAAAGTGTGGTTCCATCCTTAGGGTGAAGGGGGTTCATGCCATGACATCTGGCCCATAAACAGCCTTAATAGCGCTAAAGAAACCATGTGTATTATTGGTGTCCACAAAATGTTGGAGTTCTTGCGCCTTCTCAGTCTACCATTTGTTCTTCAGTTTTCTGGTTTTACAGTGGACTTTCCACCTCACCTTAGCATGGACTTCTCTCTTTGTATTGCAGTTTTAATACTCTGCCAAGCATAAAATGCCATTCTCTTCTCATTGATGAGTTGCTTGATTTCAACATCATTCTCAGCAAACCAGACCTGATGTTTTCTGGTGTGGTCGCCTATGGTTTCCTCACAGCTATTGATGATTGCTGCTTTCAGCTGGCTCCAAAGTTCCTCACTTCCTTCTAGAAACTCTGAAGAAAGCTTTTCTTCTATGACTGTTGGGAAGTGGACATGCTTAATGGGTTCCTTCAGATCTTGAACCTTCAGCCTGTGCCTGACCTGTTTCTTTTGCAGCCTTTATTTGGGTATGATCTTAATTTTAATTGTGGATCA
Source organism: Pelodiscus sinensis (assembly GCF_052426305.1). Lineage (NCBI taxonomy): Eukaryota > Metazoa > Chordata > Testudines > Trionychidae > Pelodiscus > Pelodiscus sinensis. Next base: position 30,926,137 of record NC_143067.1, on the reverse strand, counting down.
ATTGAAGCGTTGATCAGCTCAGCAGTCATCAGCACTTGTCATTGCTCTTGTGAGAAGTAAGTTACTGAGATCTCAAACACAAACTATGACATAGTCGAGAAGATGCCAGTGCATTGAACATGGGTGTCTCCACGATGTTTTAAACATGTCCTTGAATAGTGGTGTAGCTCTAAAAATTGAGGCCAAAGCCTGCTGACATTGTTCATAAATTTCAAACATTTCACCTGACTCAGAACTAGAGGGTACGTCTAAACTACATGGCTCCGGCGTTGGAGACATGTAGATTAGTTCACTCGAAAAATGGAAATGAAGCGGTGATTTAAATAATTGCCGCTTCATTTAAATCAAAATGGCCACTGCACTGCTCTGAAATGCAAGAGGAGACAGGATTATAGAACATCATCAAAAATTTACTGAGGGAAAAAAAGGGCAGAAATGCATGAGAAGTCTTATGAGCAAAGTAGAGGAAAGCTTCAATAAATACATCCAGGGATTAAAAAGAAAAATAAGGGCAAAGATAAAGGTTTTGGGTTAAAATAAGAAATGTCCTACACTGTGGCTACGTCTAGATTGCATCCCTTTTTCGTAAAAGGGATGCAAATTAGACGTATCGCAATTGCTAATGAAGCGGGGATTTAAATCTCCCCTGCTTCATTAGCATAAAAATGGCTGCCGTTTTTTTTCGACACGGAGCTTTGCTGGAAAAAAGCACCAGTCTAGAGGCGGATCTTTTGGAAAATAAAGCCTTTTCTGAAAGATCCCTTATCCCTCTTAAAATAAGGGGTAAGGGATCTTTCGGAAAAGGCTTTATTTTCCAAAAGATCCGCGTCTAGACTGGAGCTTTTTTCCGGCAAAGCTCCGTGCCGAAAAAAAGCGGCAGCCATTTTTATGCTAATGAAGCAGGGAAGATTTAAATCCCCACTTCATTAGCAATTGCGATACGTCTAATTTGCATCCCTTTTACGAAAAAGGGATGCAATCTAGACGTAGCCCTTGAATAAATGTAAGCTCAAACACTGAGGTCATATCTACACTAGAAAGTAAGGTTGAATTTAGTAAGGTTAACTTCTTACCACCCAATTTTGTAAAGTTGAAGGCCTATGTCCCCGCTGTGTGCAAGAGTTTAATGTAGACACTGCTGTTGACTTTGAGAGTGATGCACTGTGGGCAGCTACCCCACAGAGTATGCCACACATGTCACTCTGGATTGCCCTAAGTCACTTGGATAAAAAATGTAAACTCACCAGACGCCCTCTCTTGGGATCAGTGCCTGACTGTGGGAGGGGATTGTCTCCAAGATTATAAAAGGTTCTTGGCTATCAGTCATATCAGTTGCTGCAATCGTCAGCTGACCATACACCTTCTCCTATCCCACTTATTCCTCTGTTTCCACCATGCTGTCCCCCATGCTGCTGCCCTGAGTGTCTTAGAAGGATTCCAACTTCTGGCTTGGGAAGCTGGTCAGGTCCTTCCTCCCTCCAGGATTGAATGAAGCTTCTCATAGAAGCAGCATGTTTGGGGCAATGCTCCTGGCATCCCTGGTGTATCCTTTCTCCACTATGGACTTAGCGATCTTTCCATAAATATCTACATTTCATTTGCTGGTTCAGAGATCTGCGAGCTCTCTCCATACACTGATGAGGTATCAGATCTCCTGTACACTCCAGGCTAGTGCCTATCTATGACCATGGAAACTGGAGCTCCTGGAGCTCACAGAATATGAACTCATGGGTGGGCGTTCTGCCTGCTCTGAGGTGTGCTCCCCACACTGTCCATACAGGAAATGAAATTCAGAGTTTCCCGGGGCTTTTCCTGTTCACCTGGAGATCAGTAGAGTCACAAGTCTTGGCCACTGTGGGATAGCTCTTGAGTCTTGGAGGCCAACAATGTTGACTTTCACAATGCTGCATCTACACTAGCATAAAGTTAACCATGCAAGGTTGAATTTACCATTACTTCTCATGAAAAGCAGGAGTACTGAAATAATTTTAGTGGCCCTTAAAGTCGATGGAATGAGCTTGGTAGTATGGACTCATTTAGAAAATCAACTTTATGCATCTAAATTCAACCTAAACTCTAGTGTAGACCAGGATTAACTAAGCTAACTGCTTCCAGCCTTCTATTCCTCTCCATACATAATCCTGGACTCTGCACCTTATATTATCTGCGTTTGTTAATCCCCCTGCATACCTTAATGTGTGTCTGTCTGTACTTCACAAATTAAAAAAAAGTGAAATCTTCAAAGCTGTTTAGGGAATTTAGACTTACAGTTCCCCTCAAAATCATGTAATCGTGTAACTGTAACAATGAAAAGTACCACAGTCTAACCTAAACTTCTGCCGTAGGTCCTGTGTGTCTAAGCCATCAAAGACAGATGGCTTTCTAGTCTCTTTTTTAAAACCTCCAGTTAAGGAACTTGCACAACTTCTTTAGGCAATTTGTTCCATTTTCCCTCTATTCTTACTGTTAGGAAGTTTTTCCTGACCTTTAATATAAATCTCCTGTGCCATAGTTTGAACCCATCACCTCTCATCTTGCCCTCTTTGGCTAGAGAGAAAATTTTTTTTCCAGCTTTGTTATGGCAGCATTTCCCAGTATTTCAGTCAATGGGGAAATGATGTCTAAATTCCCTAAAAGGCTTTGAAAACCTCAGTCAAATTTACCATTAATGGAAAAAAATTAACTAGTTGCAAAAACAACATCATGTTTATCAAAATAGAACCAGTTTTCCTCTAGCACAAAAGTGGCTGCAGTCCTCCAAAAAGACTACTCCAAAATGAACATGGAGGGGGATCATACACAAAATTGAAAATTTATGTATGGAATTTCAACTGAATTTTCAATTTAAATCACTGTATTAATAACACTTCACAACTGGGGTTTGCAGTGAATATACTTGCATGCTATTAATTAGAATATTAGAATTCTTGATTCCTAACTGTTTAGAATGGTGATATTAGAATGATTAATTCCTAATATTTATACTTTTCCTCAATAATTACGACAGAATAACAACATGCAATAACAGTAATGAATCTTATTAGTGCGTTATAATAATGATGATTTTTGCTATAGGTCATAAATTCAGATAGAAAAATATTGTACATGTTCTCAACATAAATAGAAATGAAGCATGTTTTCCCAGCACAATGGACAAGGCAACAGCTGTTTTCTTTGTGAAAAATACAGGAATGATTATCTAAAGATGCAAATGAATGTTCTTTCACTAACCACAGAAAAAGTTGAACATTACTGAAACACTATTTTATTTTTTTTAACATGGGAAGAGAAGCCAGAGGAAATTTTTCTTTTCACAGGGGAAAATGTTCTAAAGTTTATGAAAGAGCAAAGGAACATTTTTGTTATTATTTAAATATTTAAAATATACTATTTGCAACATAATGACAACAGTACCTGTATATGTGCATAAACGATAAACATTGTATCACATGTACACATTCACCCTCTATACATATACCCACTCCTGTCTCTGAAGGGAAAATCCTCAAAAAGAAGTTGCAGAATCATGTCATGATAATTTTGTCATGCACCTTTCACTGCTTTATTGCTTACTTATACCTTTGTTCCCTTGAGCCTTATTCTAACTTTCCACTCAACTGAGCAGATTCAAGCATCCACCATTTATTTTCAAGAAACATTTCAAAGAAATATTCCTTCCTTTCTTCCTCTATTGTAATTTTTCACCCTTCTTACCCAGTCCTGAGACTCTGGTTAGATAAGATTCAATACAAGGTTTAAAGTCCAATATCTTTTGGACTTCTTTGAGAACTAGAACTTTTGCCCCGACAACCCCAAAATTGAAAGTTTATATCATGTCGATTTGATATATACAAAGACTTCTAAAAGACACACCTACCCATCAATCAATCAATTCATGACTTCCAGGCTTCATTATTTGAAATCTTTTGTAAGAAATTAATTTAGACAAGCTAAAAATGTTAAGGTACAAAATGAGAGTGGCCACACCACCCATGTGCTCTGTTGTTTGCACTGGCTCTGCATTCAATGAACAATATAATTCATTCAAGGTATCTGTCCTGATATTCAATGTCATCCAGAAGACTGGACCTAGCTATCTCAGGGCATATCTACAATGGGAAATTATTTCAAAACAATTTATTTTGAAATAATAACTCCAGTAATAACTATTTTAAAATAGTGTGTTCACACTACAGGTAAGCCTCAAAATTAGTCTGAGGCAGACTCCCTTACTGTGGACTCACTACCTAGCCTTGGAGTCTCAGGAAGCACTAGGGAGTAATTACTTTGAAAGACTCTGGGGAATAGTTATTTTGAAATAAGCATTATTTCTTGTGGAAAGCAGGAGTTATTTTTCCAAAATAACCAGTCCCTTATTTCAGAATAATGGGCTTGGTAGTGTGGATACTCTACGGCTACGTCTACACTGGCCCCTTTTCCGGAAGGGGCATGTAAATTTCAGCAGTCGTCGTAGGGAAATCCGCGGGGGATTTAAATATCCCCCGCGGCATTTAAATAAAAATGTCCGCCGCTTTTTTCCGGCTTTTAAAAAAGCCGGAAAAGAGCGTCTAGACTGGCCCCGATCCTCCGGAAAAAGCGCCTTTTTCTGGAGGCTCTTATTCTTACTTTGAAGTAAGAATAAGAACCTCCGGAAAAGGGCACTTTTTCCGGAGGATCGGGGCCAGTCTAGACGCTCTTTTCCGGCTTTTTTAAAAGCCGGAAAAAAGCGGCGGACATTTTTATTTAAATGCCGCGGGGGATATTTAAATCCCCCGCGGATTTCCCTACGACGACTGTTGAAATTTACATGCCCCTTCCGGAAAAGGGGCCAGTGTAGACGTAGCCTACTTGTTCTGAAATAAGAGAACTTACTTCAAAATAACTCCCCAGTGTAGACCAGGGCTAAGCAATTTCCTCTCCCTCTACAATGATATTATCTCATGCCAACTATGCTTCTGTATGGAACAATGAATAGGTGAAGAGAGGAAAAAGCTGAAAGTTTCAGGAAAATTATTTCTAGGTAAACAAACATTATCTTAAAATATTTCTGGATGGCCCAATAGTTGCTGTGTCAGCAATTCCAACTGTAACTTACTCAGATGCAGAAATTGCCAATTCCTGTACCTGAAAATACTCTCTAATGAAACATAACAACAGTTTACTGGTATATACCCCAATACACATACACAATGCCCACTATTTTTTCTCAGCATCACCAGGACTTACAGTAACACATGGAAGGATGCTAACCACCCACTTATACATACATTATTCTACAGTAATGTTGCTCCTTTTTACAACATTTCAAAGTAACACATTTTATATTCACCCACAGTATTTTTTCCTACTTTTATCAATCTAGGTTAATTAAAGTTGATAAGGACAAGACCAAATCTGAAATAGAACAAAATTATAACATCACCACAACTCTAAAAGGAAAATGGCATGAAGCCATCATTTGAAAACATCTGAAGAAATACAGCGATAAGGTTTATATTTCAATTCAGAAATGGCATCTGATTTTGCTTTTAAATGGAAACCACAGAGGACACAAGACACAGGAATCCAAAAGTATGCTAATCAGTTGCAGAATCTGTAGATGCTTCCTATGTATATGCTTTTTTTCATATGCAATTTCACTGAGGTCTTAAGAAAAAAAAGAATGGCTTGGTCTGGGTTTTTTTTTAAAATTCAGAAATAATAAATAATTCAATTTTAAAGGAAGGAAGAGTAGGAACAATTGATTCAATCATTCCTTTTCACTATGCCCTATTTATGCTGGAGTCTCACCACACAGTTTCGTTTTCTGAAGAGATAACTTTCCTTTTCTTTATCGAATTAGTAGTTTAGACTTACTGAAGTTTCTTTTCTCTCAAGAGTAAAGACTCTGGCTACTTGGGTGTGGGTCGAGGCCAGGGCCTAGTTAGAAGGGACTTGAAAATGTAGTCCAAGAAAATTACGTCTAAAAGGTCAAGTTCAGAAGCAGCAATCTGTACCAATGTCATGACATAGGATCAGGTTGAAGGCAAAGTAGTCATTTGAAGCAGGATTAGTATAACAGAGGCAGGGCGAAAAGTCAGGAGCTGTTACAGAGAATGGGGCCCACAAATTGATTATGATCAAAACCCTGGAGCTAGGGAAAGTATAGAGAAATTAAACAGCAAGGTCTGCAGCAGCAAGCTAGTGATACACCTAATTGAACAGCCTCAGGTAGGCAGGGTTGCCAACACTGCTGAGCCAGATGGACCAGACACCATTGGTGCAGTGGTGTCCAGCCCATCCAGTTTGGGAGAGCTGGCAATGCAGAAGTAGGGCCAGGAGGGAGGCACAGACTGGAGGAGCAGCGGGTGGTTGTACAGCTGGCTGGAGAGAAGCAGCACTTTTAAGGGCATAGCACTGCTTGTCTCCAGCCACCCGCAGCACAGCTGCCTCTGCTCTGCCTGAGTCCTTCAGCCCCGTGAGTGCCATTTAGTGAGCGGGGGCTGAGCACTGAGCTTGAGGGGGCGGCCAGTGGATGGAGGGCTGCCAAGGGGCTGCTGGAGCCCCAACATTGAACCTGTGGGGGGATGGGGATGCGGGGAAGCTGGAGCCCATAGGCAGCACACAGTGTCCCAAATTTAATGGTGCTCTATGCAGCTGGGTAGGGATGGCCCTGCCTTCAATAGTGAGCCTGGGCCAATTATGGAATGCAGTAGGTCCAGAAGTCATGCCATCCATGGGCAGGGCACTCAATGGTGCTTGAACCCCTAGGGCTCATTCATTGCCTTCTATTTCCTGCTTCACCAGGACTGTTGGACAGTGGTGTTGAAGGCCCACATACCCTCACACAAGATCTCCATGCATTTTGCAAACATTAAGTAACACCTCATAAAGTGAGCTGGATGGAAACATTCAATAAAACAGCCTGGAAACAGTTTTCTGTTGAATTTTGTAGGAAGATCTACAAAAAGCAAAAGTACTGTGACAATTCTCTGTTAAATTCAACAGGACTTTTCAAAAGTGAAGTATTAAGAGCCATGTAGTCTAGACACACCCCAAGAATTTAGAAGTCCTGTGTCAGGCCCCCAAAATTATGAGCACAAAAACCATGAGTTTTAAAATAATTCAATAGGTAGTTATTTGGGGTCCTTTTCATTTACTTTTGGCTTTTTGCACCTTTAGAGTTCATGTTTTCAAAGCACAGATTCTCGTGTAACATGACTCTAGGAATTGGGGCTTTAAGAAAAATACCAAATATTGCAAATAATACTTGGCCCAGGAAGAAATTCTGAGAGGATATTTGGTATGGACTTGTTTCCTCCTTCGGTGAGGGAGGGAAACTGTTTTCTTACAGGAACACTAGCAGCAGGAGGGGAGCAGATTCTGTATCTTTTCCCACTAAAATTGATTGCTGAGCTTGTGACTGCATCTTATTCCATGGATTTTGTCTATTTATGTTAATCCAACAAGCAGGCTGGAACATAACAGTATCACAGGGCCCCATCAAATTTCATTTCTGACCTTCTCCAGCAAGAAACACTATTGTTGCCAATCTAACATACTTATAATCCAAACTGCAGGTTGTTTTGATATTCAGTGTTGGATCTCAACAAGATGGTAGCAACAGCAAGTGAGTTCTAATAGAGGCTGGAATTCATATTACAAAATATGTATTGCTCCTAGATACTAGTAATGGGCACAATAGGTCTACATCTACACTGTAAGAACCTTTTAGTGTAAGAGATCTTCTGCAAAAGTTCTTGTGCAAGGGAGTGTACACACTGCATGAACGCTCTCTCACAAAAAAAGGTCACCTGGAACCACGTCAGGCAGGGCAGAAGGTCACCAGTTGTTTCTGAGGGCTGGTGCCAGAGCCCTGCACAGACATGTGCTTAAAGGGACCTCCCTGGACAGCCGTTTCTCTGCTGCTGCTGCGTTCTTATGGACTGCTTGGAGAGAAAGCAAAGCTGTAGCAGTGCCTGCTGTGGTTGCCCTGTGCTTCTTTGGACATCACAGCTTTTCTGTTTTGTGTCATGGAGCTGGAGATGCCTCTGGGCATGTACTAGCCCCACACGGCCATGCTGCAGTTTGTGCAGCAGTTGCTGCACAGTGCCATGCTGCTTCTGCAAGAGCTCAACTCCAAGCTCAATATGGTGTCCCTCTCCCTGGATGCGGTGGCTACGCTGGGGCAACTGCAGCCCACTGTGGAGAGGTGGTTCTGGAGGCTGGACACCAGTTTCAACTGGTGGGACTGGCTAGTGATGGAGCAGTGGGACAACCAGCAGTGGCTCCATCACTTCGGCATGAGGAAGAAGACGTTCCTGGAGCAGTGTGCCTGGCTTGCCCCTACCCCCCAGAGAAGAAACACCCACCTGTGGCCTGCCATCCCTGTGGAAAAGAAGGACACCATCACCCTCTGGAAGCTCACCACCCAGGACAGCTACCAGTCAGTGGGCAACCAGTTCGGCATGGGCAAGTCCACTGTCGGGGTCCTCCTCATTCAAGGAAGGCACTCTGGGGCTGCAGTCCCTTCATGGGAGGGGAGGGGAGTCCTGGCTGGGAGGATGTGCAGTGGGGATGGAGGGAAGCCCTGTTCTCCGGTGGGTTATGCCATCTCGCCCTCACACAGCTGTGCTGCTGGTGGGGGGGGGGCAGCCTCAAAGGGGGCGCGCCTGGGATGTTTGGGGGGAGAGCCCATTGGAAGGGAGTGGGCACCGCCCAAGGGCTCACACACCCCATCTCTCTCATTCTCTGTGTATTTTCTGTGTTTCTCTGTGTCTGTCTGCAGGTGATATGGACCATCAACTCCATCTGCTGAAGAGGTTCATCTGTCTGTGAGACCTGGATTTGACCATAGATAGATTCGCTGCCCTGGGGTTCCCCAACTGTGGGGGAGACACTGATGGGACCCACATCCCCATCCAAGCACTGGACCATCGAGCAGCCCACTTCGTCAATCGCAATGGTTTTCGATGGTTCTGTAGGCCCTAGTTGACCACCGTGAACACTTCATGGACATTTTTGTGGAGTGGTCGGGCAGGGCACACAATGCCCGCATCTTTTGAAACTCCATCCTGTTCCGCAGGCTGGAGGTGAGCATATTCTTCCCCCACTGGGAATTGGCAGTTGGGGATGTGCAGATGCCACTGTGAATCATGGGGATATGACCTACCCCCTCATGGCATAGCTCATGAAGTCCTACACTGGACACCTGGGCCCCATCAGGGAACAATTTAATGCCAGGAACCAGGTGGAATGCGCCTTCAGCCATGTCAAAGTGCACTTCCGTTGCCTGCTCACCTGCCTCTACAAGGGGGAGCACAAAATCCCCAAGGTGGTCACAACATGTTGTGTCCTTGTAGTGGGTTCCTATTTGAGACCATGGGAGGGGTGGGAGGGCACAGATAATGACTAAAGGGTCAGAGGGTGTGGGTCACAGGTTCAAAACGAGGGAACCAGATGGGTACACAGAGCAGACAACCCCGGACAATACCCACTGCTCTCAAACCTGTTGATGAAGCCAGTGGACTCCACCAAGAGGAACTTGACCGGATACATGACATAAGGGAGGAACAGAAGTAGGCCCCACAGTCGCAGAGAACCCCCTCATCCAGTATCTTCGTCCTGGTATTATATACGGCGGCTTTAGACAGGGCCAGGAGGAGGCTGATGAGGAGGTCACGTGACTTTATGGGACCATGGATAGGGTGCGCAAAAGGTGTGGGGAGAAGTGCAGCCAGAACCTCAGTAAGAGGTTCTGGAGGAGCTGGAATAGGAGCTGCAATATGGCGCATTCCAGATACACATGCCCCAGGTTTTTCCTCACGCCGCAAAAGGGGCAGGCATCTGGGGATGGGGATGGACCAATAGCCGCCAACTAATGTTCCCGATGGGCCGTGGAACTATAGTGAAATACATGCAGACCCAACGGGGTTCCCCACCCTCTACGGGTCTTAGATAGTCCCACCACTTAGTATTGGGGCAGGATGTGAGGGTGAGGAAGTGAATCGTATGGAGCATGAGCGTGTTCAGATGTTCTCTAAGCGCGGTTCGAAAGCAGACCAGCTGCAGATTTTGCAGCCAGCTGGGGGTCCAAGGATGGGGAGGCCAGGGGGCCCGCAGAACAGGGGTCCAATAACAAGGGTCAGAGGTTTTGCAGGAAGGGAGGGGCGGGGCATACCCTCTCGCAGGGCTCTCTGCAGGAAATCAAGAACGGGCCACAGCAAAGCTGCCTTCACCTCCTGGAGTAGGCGCAGGAGGGTCGAAGGGTGGAGAGTCCCATGCGCTGAGCAAGTGCTCAGGGATCCACCCAGTCCCCCCTGTCGTAGTCCAGGAAGTTTCAGACCTTGGTGGTTTCTGCCAGCATCAGCCTCCAGTGCACCGAGGGAGACTCCACCACCTGCACACAAAAGGCTGGACTGTGGAGCAGTGGCTCCATGAGGAGGTCTGCTCCCTTGGTGGTCACAACGGAGCTGGTCGCTGCAAACAGCTTCCAGGTCTGGAGGAGTTCCTGGTAGAATTCCAGCAGCTCTGAGAGGTCTCGCGGAAGACTCCTCAGGTGAATAAAAAAGAGCTGCCAGGTGTATCAGAGCCCTCGGAGGTGGTGGTAGAAGGTGCACCCCAAAGTGCTCCATGCTGGACTACGTGCACTAAAGAGGAGTCTCTGCAGGGCCTGGAGGTGGAAGGTCTGGACCTGGCTGCGCACGCAAATCAGGCCCTGGCGCCCATCCTCCAGGGGCAGAGACAGAACCCCTGGAGAGATCCAGTGCAGTCCTGGCCAAAAAAACTCCAGAGCTGTCCTCTGGAGCCTGGCCAAGACCTCCGGGGCCAGGCTCAGGGTGTTGAGCTGGTGCCAGAGCATGGACAGGACCAGCTGATTTAACACCAGTGTCTTCCCGCAGAGGGAGAGACACCGGAGCAGTCCTGTCCATCTACACAGCCACTCACCCACTCTGGCCTCTAAACCTTGCCAGTTCTCCGGTGGAGAGGGATGCATGGAGGATAAATAAACACCTAGATAAAACAGCGAACCTGCCCCCAACTGATGGCCTGAAGCATGGGTGGGAGGGAGCCAGCCCACCAACCATCCCTGACCACCAGGCCAGAGCTCTTGACCTAGTTGACCTGGGCGGAGGAGGCTGCCGAGTAGATGGCTTGGCAGGCCTCCACGTGCTCCAGGTCACCCAGGTCCTGGACCATGAGGAGCATGTCATCGGCATACACCAACAGTACCAGCCGCAGCTCTGGCTCTCAGAGCACCAACCCCATCAACCTTTTACAGAGGAGACAGAGGAAGGTCTGATCGCCAGAGCGTACAGCTGGCCCGACACCCCTGACGTACTCCCCACCCAAAACTGACCAGTTCAGTCAGGGTCCAGTTGAGCCTGACCAAACACTCCGCGAGGGCGTACAGCACCCAGAGAAAACTCACAAAACGGGGCCCAAAGCCAAAGGCCTTCGTAGTGTCCAGAAGATACCCATGGTCCACCTTGTTGAACTTCTGCTGGTCTGGGCATGGAGTCCGAACTACCGGGGATTTAAAAATGGCGGCACCCGGCAAGATGCAAATGAAGCCCGGGATATTTAAATCCCGGGCTTCATTTGCAACTTTGATTGACTACATTAACCACCCTAGTTCGAACTAGGGTGGTAGTGTAGACATATCCTAAAAGGGGAGGGATAGGGCACAAGTGCTCAGGGGAGCAATGGGGGGCAGGGGTTCAGGGCAGGCAGAGCAGTGCCACAAGGCTAGTGGGAGGCTGGAGGAGGAGGGAGATACTGGGAGAGTTGGAGTGGAATAAGGCAAGGCAGCAGCTGGGAGGGGCAGGACACACACTAACAGGCTAGCAGGGGCAAGGGCGTGGCAGGTAAACTCTGGAGTTGGGCATGGTGGGTGAGCGAACTTAGGGACGGAGGGAAAACAAACTGGGCTAGTAGGGTGGGGCAGGCAGTGGGGAAGGAGGCAATAAATAAACCTCTTTGTTTTGCAATCAATAATAAACTATATTTATTGACCATCAACAAAAGGTGGAGGGGGAAAGGGGCTGTAAACTGGGAGGATGAGGAGGCTGTGAACTGGGAGGGAGACTCATGACTGAGAGGGGCGGCTTCCTGTGCCACCTCGGGTGCAGGGGGCTTGTTGGGGTTGTGGATGGGTGAGTGAGGGCAGCACAGGGAGGTGGCCAGGATCGGGGGCAGGAGTAGGGTCAGGTTTGGTGGGGGGGCATAAGCAGGGGGCATAGGCATGACAGAGGGGCAAGAAGAGGGGACATGGGCATGGCGGGGGTGGCAGGAGGGTGGGAGCCAAGAGGAGCAGCATGAGCCATATGTGTCGCCATGCTGTCCATGGTATTTGATATGAGGCCGACCGATCAGCTGAGCCAGCACAGCGCGACGGCCATTTTTATTTTAATGAAGCGGGAGATATTTAAATCCCCGCTTCATTGACTAAGTCAGGTAGTCTAATTTACATGCCTCTGTCAGCAGAGTCATGTAGTCTAGACATACCCCTAGGATCTACAGTAATACAAGAATATAATAATAAATAGGTCAGTTATGAAAATAAGCTTTCATGAAGCTACATATGCATTTCTACCAGGCTTTACAAGCAAAATTCAGACTTCAGACTTTAAGAACATCTAGCCCAAAAGCCAACTGACAACAGAATAATTGCAGATAAAATTGCAAATTGAAGAGATCTCAAAGTCTGTTGGCAACAGTAAAAGCAGATCCATATTAAAAGTATGTCATTACTGGCCCAAATTACTTTATTTTAGGGGATTATGTACATGAGATTGTCTTCATACTAAATGTCTGAGAAATATGTGTATGCTATATAAAGCTGTACATACGAACTGTACATACGAGCTGTCTCCAATAACAGAGATTGAAAACCTGAACCAGTGAGCAAATCTTAAGAAAATATCTTTCAAATCTCTTATGTTAACATGTTTAAAAGACTTTCAGCTGCAGCAGTGTGTATAATATTTGAAGGCTACATATAACTGCAGTGTTTCACAGGACATAAGGATAGAGGGAACATTAAAATATGATATACAAAAATATAGTCTCTATTTTTTTCCTTTTACCTACACAGTGATGTTTTTGTCGAAGGAATAGATGTATAGAAACTTTTAAGGATACAATTCAAGCAAAATAAAAAGAATTTTATGTATATCAATATCTGTCTATCAGTTGCTCATCTTCATAGCTGTCACTCCTGGATCCAGACACAAAGTGCAGTAAGATTCTCCTTTTACATTTGAATGACACTTTTGCTGTCATGAAATCTACCTCCTGCTTGCTTAGAAACACTGCCAGCATGTTTCCTCACATCTGTCTTGTTGATACGGATACAGATGTTCTGTCTTTAATCCCAGTTAGAATGTCATATAACTAATTTTGCTCATGTCCCTACACACACACACAGACACATACAATCAGGAGAGCACAGCTGTCCACCTAGGACTCTATCTGGCACCAAATGGAACAAAAAACACATATCTGCTACATCGGCTATGTTACACTCCTTGCCAGTTCGATTTTCTGGTGCCATTAAGGTTTCCTTCCATGCAAGGACCTAGAAAGAACTGAATCTTGAATCTCTCTCTCTGAGTCATGTGCATTGGCTGAGATTATTTAATGCTGTCCTGTCTCACCACAGACAAATGTGACACATCATGGCCAGTTACCTTCTCCTACCAGCTCTCAGGCCAGAAATACAAAATAAATCGCTCCTCCATTTTTTTTAAGGTCAGGATACATAATTGGTAAATGTAGGCCAGATGTCTCACCCTGTGAGTATGCCCATGCTGAAGAGAAGAGGGAACAAGTCCATGAAGAAATGTAAAGAGAACATAAATTACGGCAGTAGACAGTTCGGTTCAATCGAATACTCTGAATACAGCCAGTAGAAAAGAGGAATAAGAATGCTACAAAGCAGGAGTGGGCAAAGGGGCCCACCGATACCTTGCCACTCCCCCACCCCCAGGCCAATCAGGGACTGGAAGTAGGGGGAGCGCATGAAGTCTCTCACTCTCTGCCCCTGCTCTGCCAAGGACTCACTGCACTGAGAGTGGACCGGTCCACTCTAAGCGCCGTGCGCCCCTTGTGGATCAGGGCAGGGTGCGAGAGACTTTGCATGATCACCCTTCCCCCAGGCCCTGATTGGCCTGGGGTTAGGGGGAGCACGGGAAGTCTCCTCCCGCCCTGCAAGGGGCACGCAGAACTTAGAATAAACAACCAGCTGATGGTCCACTCTAAATGCCATGCACCCCTTGCAAGGCTGGGGCAGGGAGGGAAAGACTTCCCATGCTCCTCCCTCCCCCAGACCCTGATTGACTTCGAGGAGGAGGGAGCATGCAAAGTCATCCCTCATAACCCAGCCACAAATTGGTGCAGTGGTCAAGTTGGCTTCAAGGAGAACTACATCCTCTTCCCAACTCTACAAGTTAAGGGGTAGTAAACAAAATCAGCTAGAAAGAAACAATTAAAAACAGAGTAAGGCAGGCCTCCCCAGAAACCTTGTGAAAAGCACGTAAGAGTTCCTGTATAAAAGCTTTATGGTGCAATGCAGAGAGGAATCTCGCTCCCTCTTCAGATATGTTAACAAACTGTTCTGGGTAGCTCCCGCTGTGTAGGCAAAGTAGCTGCCACAGATCGCGCCAAATTGATTTAACCCACTTGTAGAGTGATTAAAACAATGTGAACTCACTTGAAATGTCCTCCCCACCATCAGCGCCCAGCTGCAATGCATCCTGAGAGGAGGGATTGGCTCCAAAGTTTAAAAAAAGGTCCGGGCCGTGTGTGAGATCAGATGCTTGGCTTGCCTGATGACCATTCTCCTTCTCTAACTCTTCCTCTCTCTGCTGTTGCCTGAGGTTACCTGAAGAATCTCTTTGGAAGTATCCACGGATTCCTGTGGGACACCCAGCCCACTGGAATCACATGCAGCTGCTCATAGAAGCAGCATGTTTGTGACAATGACCGAAGACCATCAATTTGCATTTGTCTTCTGATATGTCTGCCTGAGCTTCTTTATTTTCATGCTGCACTGCTGGGCATCTCTGGCGTATGATTTTTGCACCATGTCCTGTGTAATCTTGGCATAGATATCAGAATTTCTTTTGCTGCTTCTTTGTGCTGCCTGAACTGCCTCTTGTCCCCATATTACTATCATGTCCAGGATCTTCTGCATGCTTCATGCTGGAGCTTGTTTGTGACCATGGTCAAGTGTGCTGCTGGGGTGTGTTGCCTGCTCTGCTTGCCATGCTGGCCAAACAGGAAATTAACTTAATTTTTTCCCAGGCTTTTTCTGTGCACCTGGAGAGCAGCAGAGTTAAAAGTGCTGCTCAGAGCGATCACATTGGGGCACTGTGGGACGCTTCCTGGAATCCCAGAATGCAGACTTTCACAGTGCTGCATCTTTACTACCCTAAAATTGACAATGCTCCTAATTCGAACTACCATTATTCCTCCTGCAATGAGGCATAACGGTAGTTTGAATTAGGAGCTTTCATTCGAACTACCTAGCCCGTGCCGCGTGAAGCCACGGGCAGGGAGTTCGAACTACAGGGCATTTAAAAATGACAGCGCCAGGGAACATGCAAATAAAGCCCGGGATATTTAAATCCCGGGCTTCATTTGCAAGTTCGAATGCCTACATTAGCTACTCTAGTTTGAACTAGGGTGGCAGCGTAGACATACCCTCACAGACTGAACTCTGGGTCTCCAGCTGTTTTCAATGGGAGTGGGATTTTAGGGCAGTGACATATAGCCCACCTACGGTTACACTAGCTTGAGCAAGGCTAATGCATCTATGTCTACCTAAGCTGAAAATGACACCTTCCTGCCCTTTTGCTTAACTATTTGAGGCAAACTCAATATTTAACCCACTGTGAGCACTGGAACATAATGTTGACAAATTACCCATTGTATCACTTGCCTTCTGATTAACCATTTGCTAGCACATAATGTAGAATGAGATTTACTCCAAAATGTCCTATGCTTGAAAGTGTTTTCTAGAAGATAGAGGGGAGCTTACACAACTGCATATCCCCAAATATGTCTATATATCTCTTTAAAAATCTGCCTCTTTTGAACAGAAAAAGCACTCCGCAGGTTGAAATAGCTTTCATATTCAACTCTCTCTATTCAGCCCGTAAGACTAATAGCTCAGGGTATGACTACACTACAAAGTTGGTTGAACTAACGTCTGTTAGTTCAAACTAACTTTCATAGGCACTACACTAGTGCTCCGTTAGTTCGAATGTAATTCGAACTAACGGAGCGCTTAGTTCGAATTAGGTAATCCTCCTTCCACGAGGATTAAGCCTAGTTCGAACTTATTAGTTCAAATTAAGGGCTGTGTAGACCCTTAATTCAAACTAGTGGGAGGCTAGCCCTCCCCAGCTTTCCCTGGTGGCCACTCTGGCCAACATCAGGGAAACTCTACTGCCCCCCTCCCAGCCCCAGAGCCCTTAAAGGGCCACGGGCTGGCTACACAGTTTGTGCCAGTTGCAAGGCTGCCAGCACCCATGCCAGCACACCCAGCAGCTGACACCCCATGAGCCAGCCACCCGATGACACCCAGCCCTCCCCCTCTTCCCGGGACCAGCCTGGCGGCTCCCAGGAGCCTGCCCGGGGCCGCAAGAGGCGGGCGCCCGCGTGGTCTAGTGCGGAGATAGTGGACCTCATCGAGGTTTGGGGGGGAATCCTCCAATGTCCACGATCTCCGCACTAGCCACAGGAATGCGGCAGACTATGGCTGCATGGCGGCCAGCCTGGCCACCAGGGGCCACCAGCGCAGCCGGGAGCAGGTGCGCTGGAAAATAAAGGACCTGCAGCAGTCCTACTCCTGGGCCTGCCTGCCAGGGGCCGACCCGGAGGCGTGCCCCCACTTCCAGGCTCTGGACCGCCTCCTGGGGGCTCATCCGTCCCTGCCCCCCGGGACGTGATAGACCCCGGGGCAGAGGGACCGCTCCCAGAGATGGAGGAGGAGGAGGAGGAGGAGGGCTCTGAGAGCCAGGAGCCTGCCGGCAGCCTGTCCAGGACCCGGGACCCCCGAGGCACTCCACAGTGCCTGTGTCATCCGAGGCCAGGGAGGCGTCCACATGTGAGTACCATCGTGCTCCCCTTATGTGTACGGGGGGCTGGGGCGAGAGGGAGCCCAGGGACCGTGCACCTGGGCCTTGCCCACCATAGAGCAGTAGCTGAGGATCCTGCAGAGGCCCTGGCCTTGCAGAGGGGAGCTGGGTTTCACACACCTGGGCCCCTGGGGTAATTGACCGCTGTTCTTGTTTCACCACAGCCGCATCACCTGGGCCTGCAGGGCACACCACCCCGCCTGCAGCAGCCGCCCGCGCCCGGGCCAGCAGGAGAGCCAGGAACCAGGAGAAGTACAGGAGGCAGCACCTCCGGTTCCTGGAGCAACAGCTCTGCATCCAGGAGCACTGGGTCCAGGAGGACCTGAGGCTGCGCCGGAGGAGCTTGGAGGCACTGGAGGAGCAGGGCCGTGCCCTGCGAGGCCACCTCCAGAGCCTGCTCAACTGCTTCCCAATTCCTCCTGCTCCCTCTGCTCCTGCTCCCCCTGCTCCCACTCCTGCTCCCGCTCCTGCTTCCTCTACACCCCCCGTCCCTCCAGCCCCACCCTCCACAACCATTCCCCAACGACGCTCCCGGACTCGCAGTATTGCGAGACAGCAGAGGCAGCCGGACCCCCACCCCTGAGCTTTCCTTTCCCTTCCTCCCTTCCCTCCCCTTCCAGCTCCCTCATCCCAGGTTTCCCCCGCCCCTCTCCCACCCTTCTTCCTCCCTCCCCCCACCCCAGTTATGTTAAATAAAAAGACGTTTTTGTTTGAAAAACAGATGTCTTTATTTGACAGTAGGTAGGGAGGGGAAAGCGGAAGGGTGTAGGGTGGAAGAAGGCCCCAGTGGGGCATGCAGGGAGAGGTCAGTCCTCCTCTTCCTCCACCAGGAAGCTCTCCCGCAGGGCTTCCAGGATCCGGACGGCCCCCCGCTGGGCTTCCCGGATGGCGGCGGTGCAGGGCTGACTGTAGTGGCCAGCCATGTGGTAGGCCTCAGCCATCTAGGCTGGCAGGAAAGCCTCCCCCTTTCTCTCACATAAATTGTGGAGCACACAACATGCTGCCACCACGGGAGCGATGTTGTGCTCGGCCAGGTCCAGACGGGTGAGGAGGCATCGAAAGCGGGCTTTCAGTCGCCCGAAGGCCCCTTCCACCACGATGTGGGCCCTGGTCAGCCTGGCATTGAAGGCCTGGCGGGAGGGATTGAGGTGCCCCGTGTAGGGCTTCATCAGCCATGGCTGCAGTGGGTAGGCGGCATCCCCCACCAGGCACATGGGCATGTCCATGTCCCCGACCCTGATGTGGCGGTCGGGAAAGAAGGTCCCGTCCTGCAGCCGCTGGCACATGGAGGAGTTGCGGTACACCCTGGCGTCGTGTGCTTTGCCAGACCAGCCCACATTAATGTCCGTGAACTGTCCCCGGTGGTCACACACGGCCTGCAAGATCATGGAGAAGTACCCCTTGCGGTTCACGTAATGGGACGCCTGGTGTTCCGGGGCACAGATGGGGATGTGCGTCCCGTCGATGTCCCCACGCAGTTGGGGAAGCCGAGGGCGCCGAATCCCCGGATGACAGCGTCCGGGTCGGCGAGGCGGACCACCCTGCGGAGCAGCACCCGGTTGATGGCCTTGACCACCTGGGGAGAGAGACACAGCAAAGCGCCAATCAGTGGGACGCCCGGGTGGCTGGGAGCATTCATGCCCTGGCTGTGCCCCGCGCCCCACTCCCGGAAGCAACCCCCCTGGTGGTGTGTAGTACAGCCGGGACAGACCGACCCCTCCGGTGCGGGGCGCTTTCGCCTCCTCCCTCCCCCCCTTTGTCCCTGGGGTGGTCCATCCCCTCCTTGCAGCCCCCCCTCCCCCCTGGCGCAGTGGCCGACGAGTGCCATACCTGCATGAGCACCGCTCCGACGGTGGATCTCCCCATGCCGAACTGGTTCCCGACGGATCGGTAGCTGTCCAGCGTGGAGAGCTTCCAGAGGGCGATGGCCACCCGCTTCTGGAGGGGGATGGCGGGCCTCATGCGAGTGTCCCTTCTGCGCAGAGCAGGGGCGAGCCACTCGCAGAGCTCCAGGAAGCTGTCCCTTCTCATCCTGAAGTTCTGGGTCCACTGTCGGTCTTCCCAGCGCTCCAGGACGATGCGGTCCCGCCAGTCGGTGCTGGTGTCCAGACGCCAGACGCGGCGGGGCACGCCAGTGCCGGGGCACCGCCGCAGCTCCTCCACGGCCCCCAGGGCGGCCAGGCGGAGATGCAGGGGGCTGACGTGCACCAGGCGGTGCCAGGCAGCCTCGAGCCATTGCTGGCAGGCTTGCAGCAGCAAGTCCAGAAAGTGCACTAGGAGGTGCAGGGCGAGCTCTGGCTCCATGTTGCCACCTGCGGTGGCATCCCCGAAGGGAAGCACCGACACAGACGGGCGCAGAGATCAACGCTTTGCTGTCCCTCAGCGAGGTTGGCAAGGAAGCAGGAAAAGCTGAGAACCGGCTGTCCAGGGGGTGTCCCTTTAAGCACGAGCCTCAGATAGCCTCAGACAGCAGCCACACAAAGCAACTACTGAACTGATGCCCTGCCAGAACCGGTTTCAGCCGCCCTTAAATGCGCCCCTGCATCCAATCAGTGTGGACGCACTAGTTCGAATTAGCAAAGCGCTAATTCGAACTAGTTTTTAGTTCTAGATGCGTTAGTTCGAATTAACTTAGTTCGAATGAACTAATTCGAACTAAGTTAGTTCGAATTAGCGCTGTAGTGTAGACATACCCTCATTGTGACACTTCTTGATTCTAGCTCTTTCCTTTCTCCTACTCAATCAAGATATTAAGCCCTTTTTTCATCAAACTTAAATTTTCTTTTTATTTTACAATGCTTTTGAGGTGATGCTGCTATTTTGCTTATACATCTGTTATTGATTATATGATTTTCTATATTTGAGCCTTTTAATTAAAGTATTGTCTCAAGCGACTTAAATTTAAGTCTTTAACCTCTGCTGTAAGTCCTAATTTAATCAGTGGTTTCCACATGCATTATATATTTCATTCATCATAGATGAATATTATCTACAAATATCTGTTTATTTTCCCTTTGAATATATTATCCCCTTTGATTGTGTATTGATGGCCTGACTGTTACACAGAAGGGCTAGCTCTAATTCGTTACCAGAGGATTATTTTCAACCAGTTTTTGTAATCTGGCCTCTAGTCTAGAAAGTAACATTAAAATGTGAGGGTCTCATGAACTTACTTTACATGAGATATTAAATAGATTTAGTACCTCAAAGAGGTGTTAGAATGGAGTTAGAGATAAAGGGAAGATCAGCTAGACTCAGAAGGTCTGTGAATGATGTTTTTTAACTGTATTCAGCAAAAGAAAACAGAAATGTCTCTCATGAAAAAAATGCTGTAGAATATGTTAGAATTTCAAATTATTTATTATTGCAAAATAAGCTCTGTTAATTTGTGATTTGTTAAAGATGCAAAAAAAACAAGTCTGTGCTTTCACTTTGAAATGTCAGGTTTGTCTTTTAGAGGAAATTTTATTAGCCCTACAACAGCCTTTTTTCTCTCTCTGTATTTTGCAACCCTTTCTTTTTTTCATTGTGTCACATTTATGTAAATCTTCACTAATATTCCAGAGCATCTTCTTTATGTGCCTTGGAATATATAGATATAGATATAGATATAGATATAGATATAGATATAGATAAAAATAAAACTTTTTTCCTGTCTTAATATTTTAATAAGCTCTCCCAGTTCTCAAAGCTAAAGCTGTCAGATGAATCAATAGGATTATGTGCAGGGGCGGAAGTTCTACCAGCATTCAAAACCATTAGATTTGAACCACTATGCTTCTAACAAGCTAGTGGTGACTAAGGATGTTAAATGTTGGTTAATTGAATAGTCGAGTAACCTCATGAATTCTTCTAATTTACTAGACTATTCTATAGTACCTGTGTGCTCTGGCCCCTCTCCCGAGGAGTCCCCTGCTACTCGGCGCTGCTGCCTCTGTGCCAGGCGAGAGCTGGTCTGTGACGGGAGCCAGCTCCCCTTTAAAAAACAGCTCCCCTTTCTGACCAGCTGTCTGTTGCCCCATGCTGCTACCTCTGATACAGAGGTAGGAGCACGGGGTGGCAGCAGCCCCTGTCTGGGGTGGAGTCTGAGATCCCAGACCCAGTGTGAACCAGAGCTGATCTAGGCTGCCTGCTTGCCTAGCCTCTAATATACTTTAAATGCAGATCCGCAGCAGGGGTAGGCCCCGGACCCATCACAAGTCAGGACTGAACCAGACTGTTGGCCAGTCTGCTAAAATGTACTGGCCAGGGAGCAGGAATGCATGTAGTTTATTGTATTATCCTATAAGCTTTTGCTTATCAGTTAATCGACCTCACTATTACATCCCTAGTGATGACTCTTGCAAAGAATGATAAGGGACAGATTGAAGGACCCTTATTCATGAAAAATATTATTTTATCCCATAAGTAGTCCCACTGACTACTTTGTGGAATCGAAAGAACTACTCAGTATGGGAATGGACAAGGGAATAGACATGGTAATAAGGCAATGGACAAAAGTGAGGAAAAATGAAAATATCATGACTCCTGTTTACAGAGAGGAAGGTGAGGCAGAGAGATAGAGAACTTGATTCAGCAACACACAAAATAATATATTCAATCTTATGCACTTTCTTAAATCGCTATTCAGCAAAACAATGAAGCATATGCATAATTTTAAGCATGTGGTTAAGTTCTATTGCAGTTGAAATTAAATATGTGCATAACTTAATCAGGGCATTAGTATTTTACACAAGATCTCTCAAAAAAGCTGTGGCAAAACTGGGAACTGCGCTTAGGTTTGCCTGAATAACAGTCCAGTGCTCTCATCACAAGACCATCCTTCTTTGCGAAGGCTTAGATATCTTTTCTTTTTGTCTTTATCTAAGTGTAAATGGTCTCTCTATATTCATCTATAGACATCCATATCTGAAATACTGTATTAGGAATGAACTATAGCAGTGGTAATCTGGCATTTTCCTTTCTTATCCTAACTCTTGCTACAGATTACAATATCCAATGCAATGATTCTCTTGGGATTTTACAGGTAATGAGAAGAGTGCAGAGGCTGTAAAGTAAAAGCAATGTGCAGGAGCAGGAGTTTGTGAAGGAGGAAGAGGAAAGAACACATGGATATTAAAGTGTGTTCATGAGGTTCTTAGAATCATGGAATCATAGGGCAGGAAGAGACCTCAAGAGGTCAAGTCCAACCCCCTGCCAAAGCAGGACCAACCCCAACTAAATCATCCCAGCCAGGGCTTTGTCAAGCCAGGACTCAAAAAGCTGAATGTTTCCATTTTCATGTGGAAGTTAACGTAATTATCACTGTAGCTCTTGGTGGGCATCTAGAAACTGAGACCCCCCAAATCACCAGTCATATTTGCTTTTTATTGTTTTGCACATTTCTTATTCAAGGGGCCAAAATGTCATATCTGTGTACAGTCACCATTAAATTCTTTACAAATACTTCTGGGAGTGATTAGCATTACTGAAATTTTCTTAGTTTTCCCTATGTATTCTCACTCTGTGCTCAGGGAATAATAAAACAATTATTTGATTTACTTGCAAAGACAAACTTGTAAAGATTTTAATAGTGAGTGTTTGTGCTGGGACAGACATACAGACAGACAAATTCTGCAGCTCTCCACAGTCTGCTCGGCTTATATTTACACATCCATTCAGTCAGGGTGCTTCTGTACTACAGAGTTAACCTTGCAGCCATTGCCATTTCTCCCCCTCTGGCTTCAAAGAAATCAATAAGTAATTGATAAATTTCGTGTCACTCTGGGCAATTAATAGGAGTTACACAGCTCTGGCTGCATCAATTTTCATGTATGTGAAGAGCAAGAAATTGATTTCACAAACTTAGTGGTGCATATTGATTCAATGCCTGTCCCTAGGCCATTCCCATTTAACGCTTTTGTGCAGTCATTGAAAAAATCTCAAGACTGTCAAAGAAAATTTGGTTCTTTGTTATGTTACACGGTTTTGCAAGTATTTTTAGACTCAGTAATATGTTTCAAGCAGCAATCTTTGGGTATCCAGGCCCTCAAGTGATTTTTATTTCTAGAAAGTAAGGGCTCATCTACATTTTAGGTGCTACAGCACACAAGCTATACTCTTAAGTCCATAGTGTAGATGCTTCCTACATCAATGAAAGAGGGCTTTTTTCCCCCTTTAAGGCAGGTAATCCATCTCCTTGAGTGAGGGTATGTCTACACTTGCAGCCTAATTCGAACTAGGGCTGCAAATGTAGGCATTCGGAATGCAAATCAAGCCCGGGATTTAAATATCCCACGCTTGATTTGCATCTTCCCGGCCAGGAGCCATTTTTTGAAATTTACAAGCCCGAAGTAACTGCCTGCATCTACACACGGCAGTGAAACGGGTGTTCAAAATAAAGCCCTAGTTTGAACTACCTGTTATTCCTCCTGCAATGAGGTTTAACAGGTAGTTCGAACTAGGGCTTTATTTCGAATGCCTGTTTCACTGCCGCGTGTAGACGCGGGAAGTTACTTTGGGCTTGTAAATTTCAAAAAAAAAATGGCTCCCAGCCGGGAAGATGCAAATCAAGCGTGGGATATTTAATTCCCGGGCTTGATTTGCAATTCCGAATGCCTATATTTGCAGCCCTCATTCGAGTTAGGCTGCAAATGTAGACATACCCTGACAGTGGCTAAGTCAACAGAAACATGCTGGCTGGATCTTATAAAAGAGAAAGGAGTTATACCCTTAGCGCCACGTACAAAATTGTAAAGTGTGACTATGACCCTAAACAATCGGTCTTCACATGGAATATGTATAATAAGGGGCCCTGAGGTGAGGAAATCCAAGACTCTGACACTGGCCAATGGTAAGGTTCTGTGTAATGTGCTGGATGGAAACTGTACAGCACCATCAGAAACTTGTTTAACTGCAGAATCCTGAATTTATAGGTGAGGCTGTTTAGTGTAAAGCACCATTCTAAACCCTACCAGGAAGCTTCACAGAAACTGTCCCCACTCCCTCCAAGCAGTCTGCGCTGTTTTTTACAGCACTCTGGGCTATCCATTCTGTAGTGGTCCATTCCATGCAGCCTCTAGGCTGGCCTTAAAAAGATGTTTGCACTTAACATCATAATCTATAAAATGGGGGCACTACTGCAAAACAAGTTGTGCTGAAGCGCCATTTATTTATCTTTGTATAGTTCTTCGAGATTCACAGATGATAAAATCTTTAAGAGTGAAAGGGTTATTAGCAGTATTTTTAATGGCACACTATAACATGGGATGATAATCACAGATGTAAAAGAGGAGAAAAATGAGTGATTTACACTTGTATAACTAAGATCTGAATCCTACTCATCTCAAAATCATGAGGGAATTTTAAAAATAAATTTAAATTTGATTTAACAAGCTATTTGTTAATTAAATAAATTGTATGCATTACATGACTTTGATACTATGACATAACCTTTAAGTCAATAATTCCACAGTTGCATATGTACTTTTTGTTTACTTTACAAGATCTGCAGTGATCATTATTAATTTCCCCATGAATATTTCCGTTTTTCACCACAAGTCATCTCAATGTATTACAATTTTAGTAGAAAAATTTCTCTTAGGATATTAGAAGAATTTGTTTTCTCATATAATTTAAAATCAATATTATCTTTTATTCTAAGGTATTTTTTTCAATTTCTTGTTTTTTAACATTCCAACATGAGAACCCATAGAATGATTTATAAAATAAGATATCTTATCTGCTTTTCAAAATCTGAAAAAATTGGCTTCCTTATTAGACAGACCACTTTGATTTTATTACAATAAGAACATAAATTACCATGACAATATAACATAAACCAAGATTTTAGCATTGTACAGGATAGGGATGTTAAATATCGGTTAATTGAATAGTCGAGTAACCTAATGAATTCTTATCAGTTACTCGACTAGTCTATAGCCCCCAGGGGTAGACCCAGCAGCCAGTGAGGAGCTGACCTGCTACTAAGGAATCCCTGCCATTCCATGCTGCTGCCTCTGTATCAGAGGAAGCAGCACAGGGTACTACATGGGAGCTGATCTGTGAGGAGAGTCAGTTTAAAAACCAGCTCCCCTCACTGACTGGCTGCCTGTTGCCCCACACTTCTGCCTTTGATACTGGAACTAAGCTAGGCTGCCTGCTTGACTCCTAATACACATTAAATGCAGAGCCGCAGCGGAGGTAGGTCCCAACTCCAGTGAAAGCCAGGACTAAGCTGGGCTGCTGGCAAGGGTGTGGGGGGAAAATGTGTGTAGTCATAGTATTAACCTATAAGCTTTTGCTTATTGGTTAATCAGTTTATCGACTACACAATTAGGGTATGTCTACACTACAGCGCTAATTCGAACTAACTTAGTTCGAATTAGTTAATTCGAACTAACCTAATTCGAACTAACGCATACAGACTGAAAAACTAGTTCGAATTAGCGTTTTGCTAATTCGAATTAGCATGTCCACATTAAGTGGACCCTGAACTGGGGTTAAGGATGGCCGGAAGCAGTGCCGGCAGGGCATCAGATGAGGACTTAGAGCGTGGAGCTAGCCGAGGGCTGTGCTTAAAGGGAACCGACCCCCACCCCGGACAGACAGTTCTCAGGGATGCCCCGCTTGCAAAGCAGTCCTGGCTTGGAGTGCTCTGAGTGCCCACACTGGGCACATGACAGCACTCGGCCATCAGACCGGCTGCACTTGCCGCAGGCGGCCATCTGGGGAGAGGGAGCAATTGGGGGGCTGCAGGAGAGTTTCCACCCCCAGAAGCCCGCAGAGCCAGCCCAGTCCTCCCCATCGGGGGCTCGTACCCCATTCCTCCCTCACCTCCTTCCACTTACCCTTCCCTAGCCCCCCTTCTTATTGATGTACAAAATAAAGAAAACGTGTGGTCAAAAAAAGAATCTCTCTTTATTGAACAAAACTCGGGGATATTGGGAAAAGGAGGTGGGAGAGGGGAAGAGAGAGGGTGGAAGAGGGGAGGGCAACTAAAATGATCAGAGGTTTGGAACAGGTCCCATATGAAGAGAGGCTAAAGAGACTGGGACTTTTCAGCTTAGAAAAGAGGAGACTGAGGGGGGATAGGATAGAGGTCTATAAAAGCATGAGTAGGGTGGAGAGGGTGCATAAAGAAAAGTTCTTCATTAGTTCCCATAATAGAAGGACTAGAGGACACCAAAGGAAAGGAATGGGTAGCAGGCTTCAAACTAGTAACAGAAAGTTCTTCTTCACAAAGCAAATAGTCAACCTGTGGAACTCCTTGCTGCAGGAGGCTGTGAAGGCTAGAACTAGAACAGAGTTTAAAGAGAAGTGAGATCAAGTCATGGAGGTTGGGTCCATGGAGTGGTATTAGCCAGGGGGTAGGAGTGGTGTCCCTGCCCAAAGTTTGTGGAAGGCTGGAGAGGGACGGCACGAGACAAATGGCTTGGTCACTGTCTTCGGTCCATCCCCTCCAGGGTCCCTAGGGTTGGCCGCTGTCGGCAGACAGGCTACTGGGCTAGATGGACCTTTGGTCTGACCCAGTATGGCCATTGTAAGCTCAGGGCTCAGGGTCGGGGGTCTCAGTGGACCACCTTGATTTTCATGCACACCTGCTCCTGGGTGGCCAGGTTGGCAGCTCTCCTGTCCTAGACGGTCACTTTCCTGTGCCTAGTGCGGAGGTCGTGGACGAGGTCCACGATCTCCGCACTAGACCAGGCGGGTGCCCGCCTCTTGCGGTCCCGGGCAAGCTCCCGGGAGCGGCCAGCCTGGTCCTGGGAAGAGGGGGAGGGCTGGGGGGCATCAGGAGGCTGCCTCGAGCTGTGCAAGGTGCAGGGTCTGCTGGCTGGGTGCTGGCAGGCTTGCACCTGGCACGGGCATTGTAGCCAGCCCGTACCCCTTTAAGGGGTCCGGGGCCGGGAGGGGGGCATACGAGTTTCCCTGGTGTTGGCCGGAGTGGCCACCAGGGAAAGCTAGGGAGGGCTAGCCTCCCACTAGTTTGAATTAAGGGGCTACACACCCCTTAATTCGAACTAGTAAGTTCGAACTAGTCTTAGTCCTCATGGAATGAGATTTACCTAGTTCGAACTAAGCACTCCGCTAGTTCGAATTAAGTTCGAACTAGCGGAGCGCTAGTGTAGTGCCTATCAAAGTTAATTCGAACTAACATCCGTTAGTTCGAATTAACTTTGTAGTGTAGACATACCCTTACATCCCTAATAAAGGAAGAAAAGCTGGAAAAAATCCCACTCACTAGTTGTTCTATAAAGTTGATCACACACAGCCCTAAATCCAAATGAGAAAAATGATTTTTTTTCTAATTTACCTGGACACTTTTATGAACACAATTAATATTTCACTATATTATTTGTGTCTAAAATTGTCCTTGGTCTGTAATTTAAGGACTTGTACTTTATTTTGAATACTTACGACTCACTGTATTAATATAGTATTTAAGCCATCTATCAAATGAGTGCCTGGCGGACTTATGTTTCACTTATATACTGTTAAGACTCTACAAGGACCTGTTCTACCCTGATAAAACAATGAAATCAGCTTTTTTCCTGGGCCATATGTGATAATCCTAATATATGATACATGCAACATTAACCATAATATGTAATTATCTTTTAAAACATGCACACGCATGCCTGAAGTATAAGTGAAAAGGAATATACTTTTCAAGGCAAAGATTTATTATCAAATTGAAATAATAGAAACATTCAGTGAAAGATGTCTACTAATTGGCAAAGGATTCACTTTTAATATGAATTGTTGTGAAGTTAAAATTTAGGAGATCCACTATATCTATGTTTGGGATACGCTGCTTGAGACACTGGGGATGAAAGTCATTGTGCTAACACTCTCAGAGGGTATGTCTACACTACCCCGCTAGTTCGAACTAGCGGGGTAATGTAGGCATACCGCACTTGCAAATGAAGCCCCGGATTTGAATTTCCCAGGCTTCATTTGCATAAGCGGGGAGCCGCCATTTTTAAAACCCCGCTGGTTCGAACCCCATGCAGCGCGGCTACACGGGGCACGAACTAGGTAGTTCGAACTAGGCTTCGTAGTTCGAACTACCGTTATTCCTCATTTCACGAGGAGTAATGGTAGTTCGAACTAGGAAGCCTAGTTCGAACTACCTAGTTCGTGCCCCGTGTAGCCGCGCTGCACGGGGTTCGAACCAGCGGGGTTTTAAAAATGGCGGCTCCCCGCTTATGCAAATGAAGCCCGGGAAATTCAAATCCCGGGCTTCATTTGCAAGTGCGGTATGCCTACATTACCCCGCTAGTTCGAACTAGTGGGGTAGTGTAGACATACCCAGACTCAGCAAATGGGACCATTCTGTGTGGCTGTTCCAAAACACACCAACATGGCTGCTTTGCCAGCAAATCCCTATGGTATGGGTTCCCAAACTGGGGGGCATGCCCCCCTGGGGGGGTATTGAGAAATTCCAGGGGGAACGTGAGGCATCCCAGCCCCCCCCCCCCCCCAATCAAGTTTTGCTGCCCTGGTCAGTTCTTTTTTTTTTCTTTCTTTTTTTTTTTTGCTGCTATTTGGGTAGGGAGGGAGGTGAGAGTTTCTCAAAAATCAAAAAGGGGGTGTGATGCCAAAAAGTTTGGGAACCACTGCCCTATGGGCATGTCTATACAGCAGGGTTAAAGCCAAAATAAGCTACACAACTTGAGCTACGTCAATTACATAGCTTAAGTTGAAATAGCTTATTTTGACTTTTACTGCTATTTACACAGCAGGAAGTCCGAGTCAGAGCACCTTTCTTTGACTTCCCTTACTCCTCATAAAACGAGGGTTACAGAAGTCAGAGTAAGAAGTGCTCTATCTCGATATTATTTTGCCATTATGTTGAAATAACCGCTTGCTGTGTAGATATGGACAGTTATTTTGAAATAACATCAGTTATTCTGAAATAACACTGCTTGTAGACATAGCCTAGTGTCCTTCCAGCCTCAGTCAGTCAACTCCAGCTTCTCAGAGATGTGTCTCTGCGATGCACAGCACCTATCACTGTGGCTGTGTCTAGACTGGCCAGTTTTTCCGGAAAATCAGCTGCTTTTCTGGAAAAACTGGCCAGCTGTCTACACTGGCCGCTTGAATTTTCGCAAAAGCACTGACTTCCTACTGTAAGAAATCAGTGCTTCTTGCAGAAATACTATTCTGCTCCCGTTCAGGCAAAAGTCCCTTTTGCGCAAAAGGGCCAGTGTAGACAGCTCAGATTAGTTTTCCGCAAAAAAGCCCCTATCGCGAAAATGGCGATCTGGGCTTTTTTTGTGGAAAAAGCTCATCTAGATTGGCATGGACGCTTTTCCGCAAAAAGTGCTTTTGCGGAAAAGCGTCCATGCCAATCTAGATGCTCTGTTCCGAAAATGCTTTTAATGGAAAACTTTTCCGTTAAAAGCATTTCCGGAAAATCATGCCAATCTAGACGCAGCCCGTATGTTTGCAGAACACTGTTTGCTGTTCCTTTCATGGCACAGAAACAAAAGCTTGTTATCTTGATGGCTGTTAGCAATCACTGCATTTCAATCAAACTACTGGATTAGCTTAGCTAAAAAGTAAAAGTTTGTTTTATTAAAGAGGTGATTATTTTGTTTAATTTAAAAGCCTACGCATGATCTGGGCTTCAGACCCTGACCTCAAACTCAAGCTGCAACCTCGAAGCACTAGTTATATAGCCAGTGGCGGATATACGGTAGGGCAAGTGGGGCGGCCGCCCCGGGCCCCGCACTTCAAAAAGCCCCGCGCATGCACCGTGGCGCCACCGCGCATCACCACGCATGCGCCATGGCAAAGGGGGGGCCCCGCAAGATGATGCTGCCCTGGGCCCCGCAAAATGGTCATCTGCCCCTGTGTATAGCAATTTTTAGAGCATAGGCCCATGTAGTCCAAGTTTGTTGACCCATACTAAAAAGCTTACATCTGCTCACTCTGAAATGCTGTATAGATATGCCCCATAAGAGCCAGCAGGAAGCCTGCTGCCACATAATGTTATGCAGAATGTGTTGTGACTTTACATTATTTGCTGAAGCTTTTCTTTTTTGGCCAAGATTTTCAGAAATAATAATGGCTTTGGGTGCCTCACTAACAGGTTTGGAGAAGGCATGTTGGTGTCAGGTAGAGTGTTTCTGTATCCTTCTTTATACCTTATACAGACATCATTATACAGAATTAAGTCTCTGAGACTACACCTAGACTACGGGGTTTTTTGGGAAACCTCCGGTATCCCAGAAAAACACCACATCCAGGGAATGAATCTGCTCTTCTGCTTTTTTTTTGCGGAAGAGCAGATGTGCTCTTTCGGAAGCCCTGTCTCCTCCTTTCATGAGGAAGAAGGGCTCATCAGAAAGAGGAGGATTTTCCGAAATTTGGCCCAGTGTAGATGGGCCAAATTTCAGAAAAGTGTCTTCTGAAAAAAATATCGGAAAAAGGTACACAAATTGCAGCGTGCATTTTGCGTATCTTTTTCCGATAGATCAGTGGTTCCCAACCTTTTCCAGATGGGGACCCATTTTGACAATTCAGGAAGACTTGGGCTGTGTCCAGACTCAGGGGTTTTTTCGGAAAAAGTAGCCTTTTTTCGAAAAAACCTCACCTGCGTCCAGACTCAAGCCGCGTTCTTTCAAAATTAAATCGAAAGAACGCGGCTTTTCTTTCGATGGCGGTAAACCTCATTTCACGAGGAAGAACGCCTTCTTTCGAAAGTTCCTCTTTCGAAAGAAGGCGTTCTTCAATGTAAATAGGGCTTCTTCGAAAGAGAGCATCCAGACTCACTG
The DNA here is from genome assembly GCF_052426305.1 of Pelodiscus sinensis. Lineage (NCBI taxonomy): Eukaryota > Metazoa > Chordata > Testudines > Trionychidae > Pelodiscus > Pelodiscus sinensis. The sequence continues at coordinate 30,895,254 of NC_143067.1, read as the reverse complement.
GATGCTTTCTTTCGAAAAAGCAAGCCGCTTTTTCGAAAGCTCAACGTGCAGTCTAGACGCTCTCTTTCGAAAGAGGCTTGCAGTCTAGACATAGCCTTGGTGACCCAGCACAATTCAAAAAATGTGTGAATGGCTCCTTAAGAGCTACCTGGGGAGACACCTTTTGAAATGTAATGGCAACCCATATTTGGGTCCTGACCCATAGGTTGGGAAACCCTGCAATAGACAATTGTAGTCTAGACATAGTCTCAGAAAAAAAGAGTGACAAAGAAATCTCTTTAATGAAAAATATGTACTAAATTTATCTAGCTATTTATATGAATCCATTACAGTTTATGAATCCTTGAAGCAATATGTAATTATTTTAAAGACAATTCTTTTCGGGGGGTTTCACAAACTTTTCAAGCTTGTTACTACCACAAGTTCAAATGCAAAATATGATTATGCATATGCACATTCATGGAATCATCTAGACCTCTTCTCTCAGAAAATTTGCTCTTTCCAGTCTCTACAGAATAATGTCCAAAGTCTCTGTAGGACACACCAGCTCCATAAGTCTTGAAAGTATATGGCAGCCTGACTCTCTGTCAAACTCCTTTTGAATATTTGCATCTTCCACAGCTTGCAGCAAATTCTAGTAATCTTCCTCTTCTTCAGTGAGGATGTGGGAGGGAGCCTGCAATCTAATTCAACAAACGCAAAATCCCTGGAACAATCTTTCTGGCAGTTCTATCTCATCCCTGTATTGCACCCAGTGTGTTCTACTCTGGCTGATTCTTGTTTCTAAACTCCTTGCCCTTCCCAATTCCATTTGTTGTATTCTCAGAAAGTGACAGTGGGTGTAACTTTCCAGGCTGCTTGCCCCCAAGTACCTTCAAACTGTTCATGAGCATAGCTAGCTCATCATATGCAATTGCTGGATGATTGTAGCCCATCCAGGAGAGTCCCACACATGCACATCCCAGTTCTGGCAAGTCTGAATGCAAACAGATTCCCCTAAAACAAAAACAAGATTTGTATGTCCTCCTCACTATTTCTTCCTTTATTTAGAACACTAAATGCTCCAATGCAAGCATGTGACTTACACCTCAATTTTTTGGGCGCCAAATACAAAACATCGTAAATGGGGCCCGATTTTCAGAAAGTGCTAAACACCCATCCTCTGATAAGTACTCACCTTTTTGGGCACCCAAAATCATCTTGTCCTAACCCTATATTCAGGCCCTGATTAAGGGGAGGTGGTCTAGCTGGGCAGCTGCCCAGGGCACCAACCTATGGGTGACACCTGATGGCAGCTGTAAGGGGCGCCACGTGCCTGGGGCCGGGGGCCATGCAGCGCCCCTTAGAGCTGCCATCAGGCACCATGCGCAGAGCCCTTTAGAGCTGCAATTCAGGGCCGTGCACCTGATTGCAGAGGGGCGGGGCCACGCATGCACTGTGCGCCCGGGGCGGAGCCGTGCATGCATCGCCTGCTCGCTGCCCAGTGCGTAGGAATGGCTGGAGCCAGCCCTGCCTGTACTGCACAGTCTTCAGCTCATGTTATGCACCCCAAACAATGACCATGAGAGCTGGAGTGTACAAAGATCAGGTATCAATAAGGCAGATGTTAAAAATGCAATCAGATGTTAAAGTCACTGGTAAATATAGAACTATAGGCTTCGTAGTTCGAACTACCATTATTCCTCATTTCACGAGGAGTAACGGTAGTTCGAACTAGGCTTCCTAGTTCGAACTACCTAGTTCGTGCCCCGTGTAGCCGCGCTGCACGGGGTTCGAACCAGCGGGGTTTTAAAAATGGCGGCGTCCCGCTTATGCAAATGAAGCCCGGGAAATTCAAATCCCGGGCTTCATTTGCAAGTGCGGTATGCCTACATTACCCTCCTAGATAGAACTAGGAGGGTAGTGTAGACATACCCTTAGTTTGAACTAATGTCTGTTAGTTTGAACTAACTTTCATAGGTGCTACACTAGCGCTCCGTTAGTTCCAATTTAATTCAAACTAACGGAGCGCTTAGTTCGAACTAGGTAATCCTCATTCCACGAGGATTAAGCCTAGTTCAAACTTACTAGTTCGAATTAAGGGCTGTGTAGACCCTTAATTCGAACTACTGGGAGGCTAGCCCTCCCCAGGTTTCCCCGGTGGCCACTCCGGCCAACACCAGGGAAACTCTACTGCCCCCCTCCCGGCCCCGGAGCCCTTAAAGGAGCACGGGCTGGCTACGGTGCCCGTGCCAGGTGCAAGCCTGCCAGCACCCAGCCAGCAGACCCTGCACCTGGCACGGATCGAGCCACCCACCCAATGTCCCCCAGCCCTCCTCCTCTTCCCGGGACCAGGCTGGCGGCTCCCAGGAGCTTGCCCGGGACCGCAAGAGGCGGGCACCCGCCTGGGCTAGTGCAGACATCGTGGACCTCGTTCACAATCTCCACACTAGGCACAGGAAAGTGGCCAGCTAGGGCAAGAGAGCTGCCAGCCTGGCCACCCAGGAGCAGGTGTGCATGAAAATCAAGGGGGTCCACTGAGACCCCCAACCCTGAGCCCTGAGCTTACAATGGCCGTCCTGGGTCGGACCAAAGGTCCATCTAGCCCAGTAGCCTGTCTGCCGACAGCGGCCAACCCTAGGGACCCTGGAGGGGATGGACCGAAGACAGTGACCAAGCCATTTGTCTCGTGCCATCCCTCTCCAGCCTTCCACAAACCTTGGGCTGGGACACCACTCTTACCCCCGGCTAATACCACTCCATGGACCCAGCCTCCATGACTTGATCTCACTTCCCTTTAAACTCTGTTCCAGTTCTAGCCTTCACAGCCTCCTGCAGCAAGGAGTTCCACAGGTTGACTATTTGCTTTGTGAAGAACAACTTTCTGTTACTAGTTTGAAGCCTGCTACCCATTCATTTCCTTTGGTGTCCTCTAGTCCTTCTTTATGGGAACTAATGAAGAACTTTTCTGTATGCACCCTCTCCACCCAACTCCTGCTTTTAGAGACCTCTATCCTGTCCCCGCTCCATCTCCTCTTTTCTAAGCTGAAAAGTCCCAGTTTCTTTAGCCTCTCTTCATATGGGACCTGTTCCCAACCCCTGATCATTTTAGTTGCCCTCCCCTCTCCCAGCCTCTCTCTTCCCCTCTCCCACCTCCTTTTCCCAGTCTCCCCCAGTTTTGTTCAATAAAGACAGATTCCATTTTTGAACACAATTGTCCTTTATTTTGTACATCAAGAAAAGGGGCTAGGGAAGGGTAAGTGGAAGGAGGTGAGGGAGGAATGGGGTACAAGCCCCCGATGGGGAGGACTGGGCTGGCTCTGCAGGCTTCTGGGGGTGGAAGCTCTCCTGCAGCCCCCCAATTGCCCCCTCTCCCCAGATGGCAGCCTGCGGCAAGTGCAGCCGGTCTGATGGCCGAGTGCTGTGATGTGCCCAGTGTGGGTACTCTGGGCACTCCAAGCCAGGACTGCTTTGCAAGCAGGGCACCCCTGAGAACTGTCTGTCTGGGGTGGGGGTCGGGTCCCTTTAAGCACAGCCCTTGGCTAGCCTGAGACAGCATCTCCACGCTCTAAGTCCTCCTCTGATGCCCTGCTGGCACTGCTTCCGGCCATCCTTAAGCCCGGGTCAGGGTCCACTTAATGTGGACATGCTAGTTCGAATTAGCAAAACGCTAATTCGAACTAGTTTTTAGTTCTAGACACGTTAGTTCGAATTAGCTTAGTTCTAATTAACTAATTCGAACTAAGTTAGTTTGAATTAGCGCTGTAGTGTAGACATACCCATAATGTCTGAGCAAGGTGCCTGCTCCTTTAAGAGGGGCCTGCAGACTGGAACAAGAGAGTTCTGATTGCCTGCTATGGCGTGTCCAAGTGGCCACCTTTGTTTTTCCTGGGAGGCCAGTTTTTGTTGAAAAACCCCTCCAGAGCGTCCACACTTGCCTTTTTGTGTAAGAGCTGTAGTGCAAAAAGGAGTTATTCGTGATGGGGAGAGGAATACCTGTACCGCAAAAAAACCCTCCCTTCTGTTAATTGTGGCGTGGACGCCCCGTGGGTTTTTGTCCAAAGACAGCTGGTTTTGTGCAAAAAACTTGTAGTGTAGACGTAGCACTAGGGAAATAGTTTTTCCTAATATCAAACTTAGACCTTCCCCACTGCAACTTGAAACCATTGATCCCCGTTCTGTCTTCTGTCCCTACTGAGAACAGCTTCTTTCCATCCTCTTTGGAACTCTCATTCAGGTAGTTAATGGCTGCTATCAAATCCCCCCTCACTCTTCTCTTCTGTAGACAAAGGGTATGTCTACACTTGCACCCTAGTTCAAACTAGGGATGCACATGTAGGCATTTGAAATTGCTAATGAAACGGGGATTGCTAATGAAATTGCTAATGAAATCAGCCGCTTTTCCGGAAAAACTTGCCAGCTGTCTACACTGGACGCTTGAATTTCCGCAAAAGCACTGACTTCCTTCTGTAAGGAATTAGTGCTTTTTGCGGATATACTATGCTGCTCCCATTCGGGCAAAAGTCCCTTTTGTGCAAAACTTTTGCACAAAAGGGCCAGTGTAGACAGCAAAGATTTGTTTTGCGCAAAAAAGCCCTGATCGCGAAAATGGCGATCGGGGCTTTTTTGCGCAAAAGCGTGTCTAGATTGGCTACGGACGCTTTTCTGCAAAAAGTGCTTTTGTGGAAAAGCGTCTGTGCCAATCTAGATGCTCTTTTCCGAAAATGCTTTTAACGGAAAACTTTTCCATTAAAAGCATTTCCAGAAAATCATGCCAATCTGGACGCAGCCTATTGCTTTGGGGAGCCTGGCGCTATGCTGCTGAGCTACTAGCAGAGCAGCTTGCAGGGACCACCAGCAAGCACAGACGGACAACAGAGCAGTTTGTCGGGACAACCAGCAAGTGCAGGCGGACAGCAGAGCGGTTTGCGGGGGCGACCGGCGGGTGCAGGCGGCCAGCAGAACGGCTGGCAGGGACGACCTGCGGCTGGTAGGAGCGGCAGCAGACAGCCAGTGGAGCAGTTGCAGGAGCAAACAGCTGGCGGCCAGGGGCGTGGAACGAGACGGCTGGCAGAGCTGGACAGTTCGTGGGACAAGAGGAAAGGGGAAGAATTGCCTCTTCGGGGCACCTAGAAGTGTATGTAAGATTTCCCAGGTCACTGGGTGGGGGCTCGAGCCAGTGTTGTATTACTGTGTTGAGGGGAGACCCCTAAATACTGAACCCGGCTCTTGCTGAAGGGTTACATTTAGAAAAAGCCTCTTTCGAAAAAGAGCATCTAGACTACAACCAGTACTTTCGAAGAAGCAAGTCGCTTTTTCGAAAGAGAATACCCACGCAGTCTGGATGCTCTCTTTCGAAAAAGCACAGTTTGCATTACATAGCTCCTTTTTTCGAAAGAGCACTTTAGAAAAAAGGCATTATTCCTCATAAAACAAGGTTTTCTGCAGTCAAAAAAACTGCCATGTTCTTTCGATTTACTTTCAAAAGAATGTGGCAATAGTCTAGATGCAGGGGAAGCTTTTTTCAAAAAAGGCCACATTTTTTGGAAAAACCCTGTAATATAGACACACCCATTGGCTACATCTAGACTGGCATGATTTTCCGGAAATGCTTTTAACGGAAAAGTTATGTGATGGCATTGCTAACAGCTCCACAATAACCTTGCATTCAGTTTCCTAGTTCCGGAAAAACTTGCCTACTGTAAGAAATCAGTGCTTTTTGCGGATATACTATGCTGCTCCCGTTCGGGCAAAAGTCCAGTGTAGACAGCAGAGATTTGTTTTCCGCAAAAAAGCCCCGATCGCAAAAATGGCAATCGGGGCTTTTTTACACAAAAGCGCGTCTAGATTGGCTATGGACGCTTTTCCGCAAAAAGTGCTTTTGCGGAAAAGCATCTGTGCCAATCTAGACGCTCTTTTCCGAAAATGCCTTTAACGGAAAACTGTTCTGTTGAAAGCATTTCCGGAAAATCATGCCAGTCTAGACGTAGCCAAGAAGACTACATTAATGTCAAATTGGAAATTTTCAGTTTGTGCACAGAGCATCAACATAGGTGAGTTATAACAAAGCACATTGGTGTACAGTGCTATTTTCACACCTTTAGTTCAAACTCTGGGACAGTGTAAATATGTTCTCCCAGCTACATCTTCAACTGGTATAAACAGTTCAACAGAATTGCGGGTAAGCAATGGAGCCATATATCATTGATCACCATAGAACTACACTGATTTAAGCCAACTGATCATATAGAACTTTAATTTTCTGAAACGTTACAAGTACATTTCTGTAGTAGTTTTAGAACTCAAAGTTGAAATCATTACAACTTCTTGTTGACATTTTAGAGATAGGTGACAGATTTTTGAAGGTGTTTTGATATTGATCCTTTCAGAGTTGCAAGGCTGCATTGCTCATGATATGGACTGTTAAATCTCCTTTTCAAAAGTGACTTGGGCAGCTAGGAGCCTAAGTTAAACTGAAAGCTAATGAGACATATCCACACCTTGTAGATAACAGATAACAGGGACATACCGACCTATGTTCAGCATAGGGTCCAGCATGATGGTTGGTGATATTTTGATAGAACTATCAAATACAAAAGAATGGGCGGTGACTTCTGACCATAGGTAGCATTGTGAATGGAGAAATGTTGGCCTTTTTCACCTTTGCCACCCTGCTAAAGGTTATTAGCACAATTATAAAGGAAGATTAAGTATAAACCTACAAGATGAAATTCACTAATTGTGGCATAAAGTCTGAGTAATTGGGCTCTGCTATCAGGAACTCAGTCAAGATTGGGTAGGATGGAATTTTCTTCACAATTTACAGGCAAACTTCAAAACTGCAGTGCAGATCTTATGTGGTTATTATTTAAACTGTGGAAGAATAACATGTTTCCCCTATACACTCCCTAGAGATGGGTCGCAGAAGAGTCTACGTGAAGACCCAATGGTTCCTTTCTATGGAACCCGCCCAATTTGCATGATTGAGTACTAGACATTGCTGCAGCCCTTTATATGCCAATACCAAGTACAGCATGCACCATAGCTCCATCAGTTTTCCTGCCGCCCTGTGCAGAGTTCCGAAATACTGTAAAAGGCTTTCTGTGCCATTCTCTTTGGGCACATTTCTTTCATAGAGTCCATTTCTGTCCTCCTGTACACATCAATAGCTCTCACTAATTTTAATGGGAATTGCACCCTTATCCTTGACAGCAAAATTGAACCCATATTATCTATTTTAGGTACTGATTCTTGGCTGTTTATCCTGGAAGCCATCTTAATCCTGTTGTCAATACCAGCTTTCCTCTATATTCTCACTCTTTAGAGATAAAATAACAGTTTTTCTTTCCTATTTGTTCTCCTAGCTTCCTTTCTCTCACTTGATCTCCCTCCCTCCCTCTGCTTTTCTATTATAAAATAGAAATTTTCTCTCTTCAGTCTGGTCTGCTACTTCATCAATCTAGCTTCAGTGATGCACATGTCTGAAAAACTGATAACTGCAGATAGTCATGTGTTGGTTTGTATGATAAGCACAGTCTCTAGGTCTCGTTTGTAAAGTATCTTAATGAATTTTGTAGCTTATGGTTTCATACAATTTGTTTCTTTTACTGTTATAACAAATGTTTGTCAGTACAGGGATTTTGCCAGTGAAACCCTGATAATGTCCTTTATTCTGAATTTCTCAAAAAAATGCAGAACTGGATTATACCAAATCTGCTCAATTAATGCGATACTGGAACTCACGCTGGTCAGCCGGCTCTTGATAAGCTCATCACTAAAAAAGCAAGAGCTTAAGTCATTTCCTCCTGCTTTATAATTGGAATGATTTATATAGGCTGTTAGAAAGGCTTAATTCTGTTAGATCAGTCTTTGTGCATATTGTTTTCATTTACTTGATGCTAATCCGGCAATTTCCCTATCCTTTAAAAACATCATAATAGAACTGAACATATTACGTTCCAGCCTTAGAGGACAATATGTAAACTGGATGTAAACATTCAAATGTTTTGCATTAAAAATGAAACAAGTAAGTGTTGGCTCTTTAACATTTACCCAAACGGATGAACAAATATTCTCTAGATGGTGCAGCTTTGTGAAGTTTAGTTTTTCTAATGTTCAACGTTTGTGAATTTTGGGGTATATCACTACAAAATGTGAAAAATGAATGAAATTTTGCCCTGCAGCATATTTGGTGGTAATTTTTACAGTGATGGGAAAATTGTGACCTAAACCTAGCTCTCGGTCCAATTTGCTTATTGAAAGGGTTCTCAACTTATTACAGATACAGGATCCAAGTTGAGTAGTCCCCTTACTAAAGGGGCCTCTGTTTTATTCTAAAAAGACCTTGTGTGCTACAATCCAAACTACAATTTCCATGAGCCCTTGGGGAAAAAACAGGAAGGAAGGACTTCTGTCTCCATGTGCTTGAAGAAAGAGGCCTAGCAGTCTGGGACTCTGCCTTGGAGTTTGGAACCAGAGTGGGAGCTAGTCTGCTGCCAAGGACATTGACCCAGTGCAGGGGCTGTTGGCTGCAGCTACAGGATGCCTGTTGGAACTGGGAGTTAGCAGGCTGCTTCCTATAGGCACAGCATGAGGCAGTAAGTTTTGGGCCTTGTTGGAGCCTTGTTGGAGCTGCTGTTTAGCCTGGACCAAATCCTCACTACAGCTGCAACATCAGCGCCAACGCAAGCAAGTCTGGGACTGAGTCTAAGAGTGTGCACACTCTGGGGTGGGGTCACTGTTGTCTAGCTATATAAGCTTCAATTATTGTTATGTGTTTTGTTAATGCTATTCATTGCTAATCTGTTAATCCCTGTTTATTTAAGTTAAGTAAAGATTGTTTATTTTAAAGTGTTCCATTAGATGTATATGATTTGTAGTTGTTCTGGAATTAGATCCAGATTTATGTTGGAATGAGTATGTTCCTGGAGGCTCTCAAGGCACACCAGTGTGTGTACAAGGCCAGCCAGGTGGAGGCACCGCCATTTTACATTCATTGCCAGCAAGGTACTGTAGCAAGGGAGTAGATAGGGCTTTCCCCAACTAAACACCATCACCACTGGGGTGCTCAGGATCTCTTTTGGGTTAAAACATCAGGCGCCCAGGCACACCTGTGAGTGTGATCTGCTCCCCAGTAACCCCGGGGAGGAAAAAGGGGTTACAAACAGATTTCCAGTTTTGGGTATGCAGCTTCCATAGACTTCAACTGCTCCAAAGCCCATTGACTTTAGTGTAAATCGTATCATTGACTTTTATGGGTTTTAGATCAATCCCATGATCAGCTTGTTGTTAAAGACTAAAAAAAAAATCAATAGGCTGGTAATTCACCCCTAGCCTTTTGATCTATGGGATAACACTGATATTGGCTTTAGAACATACCTGTTCTTAGTAACAGTTAGATACAATATTAATATAAATAAAAGAAAAGGTACCATTATTAAAGTATCAATGAAATTAAAAATTAAAACTGGAAATTGTTTAACATTTGGAGTTAACAAATAGGAGGGCCTTTTCCTGTAAGGCTATTTTATTGAACCAATAATTCTGCAATCTATAATAAAGGTATCTTACAGGTAGCAAAGCAACTGAACTTGACACTGAGAGACATATTAATGGCCTACTGCCTTACAGAAATGAGTACTACAACAGAACTGCCCCTTCTCTTTATTTCAGACGGAATGCAATTCTTCTAGCAATCTTCATATTGTATCATCCTCCATTATTTTAACAGTACCACCACCTTGCATTTTTTTCTGCTCCCAAATCAAACTGTGCTTCTTCAAAAGATGTCACACAGATTGCAGAGTTTCATTCACGAGTCTAAGATTGTACAATGGCATAATCCATTAAAAAGTAATAGAAGCTTGTTCTTCTTTTTACAGAAAATACAGAGAGATATGTTTCTCCAGTCAGCTATGATTAGTTCTAATCTAGCTCTCTGGAGGAGAAGGACATGACATTAAGACATTGAGCTGCTCTATTCCAACAGGCTTATTTCTAATAACACTGAAAAAAATGATTCTTTTGATCTTGTATTTTAATCTTAAATTTTAATTTGCACCATAAAATTTTAATAACTGTCCTCTAGGTTTCAAAGAGAACAGCACTAAGTATTTCATGCACGCTGCTTATTACACATGTAAAGCCAGATCTGCAAAAGCTTTGAGGGCTGCTTATTAAATTAGTAATGACCATCACTCAATGACTGTCACCTCTTTGAGCATACATTACATTCTGAACCACCAAACAAAACTAAAGTTGACATTGTCTACTTAGTGCTTTTATTTTCCCAAACATCATGGCCTATAATTTAATTATACATATAAATTTTCAATGAGATTTTCCAACAATGTAATATTTTCCTGGTGATTTACTTACCATGGTCAAGGAGGTTAAAGTGCAAAGCAGCTGCTTGTATCTCTCCATGAACTTAAAGGATGATAATGAATTTCACATAGTACAAAAGAAACATGTGGAAGCCAGTATTCTAATTTCATCATACAGTCAGTGGGCATCAAACCTTTTTATATACAATGAACCCATACAAAACAAAAGTTAGCTCACTTAAGAGGTAGCTATTAATACCTGAATATTGGTCTTGGCATTTTGAAAAGTGCTCTATTTTCCAGATGAGAGAAACAATTTTTCTTGGAGTAAAGGGAGACAGAATGGTACATTAGCTGCCCTGGATTCTGGTTCATAACATTCAATAGGTTTTGAGCAATGTGTTTTAGACTAAAGCATTTGTGTTTTCTTCCCACATAGAGAAAGATAGGTCATGGCCAAGAGGACTCTGAGGCTATGTCCACACTGCCATGTGCTTTTGCGCAAGAGCATCCATGACAGTGAGGACGCTCTGTTGCGCAAGAAGCTCTGATGACCATTTTAGCCATAGGGCTTTCTTGTCCAAGAGCTCTTGCGCAAGAGGGCTTACACTTGTTAGAATGTTAGAAGAGTGTAGCTCTTGCGCGAGAAGCCCTGTCTTCCGATGCCGTACCGTAAATCTTCTTGCGCAAGAGCTGGCAGGCAGTGTGGGGGTTCTGTGGGTTCTTGTGCAAGAACGGTCATTCTTGTGCAAGAACCCACCAGTGTAGACATAGCCTGAGTATATGCAGTTGTTGGCATAGTTTGGAATAGGATCTGACTATTTTATACTTTCCCCTGGCAATAAATGTTATTCCTGCCAACAGAAGAATTGCACCAAAGAATAGGAACTGTTTAAAAAGTTGGACTCTGTTTCATTTCACAACGTAAGCTGCTTGTCTACAGAAATGCGTTTAAAGGACAGGGGAGTTTCCTAATATTTGCAATGAACATTTCTCAGGCAATGAAGGTTTCTTTCATTTCCTATTCCCTTTTATGTTAGTTACTATTCACTTTGAACTTTCCTTATATTTTTCAGTGAATACAGGCAGTCCCCGGATTACGTACAAGATAGGGACTGTAGGTTTGTTCTTAAGTTGAATTTGTATGTAAGTCGGAACTGGTGTCGAGATTCAGCCACTGTTGAAACTGACCAGCGGCTGACTACAGGAAGCCAGAGGCAAAGCTGCTCTGCCCTGGGCTTCCTGGAATCAGCCGCTGATCAGTTTCAACAGTGGCTGAATCTGGACGCCTGGGACAGAGCAGCTGGGGCGCTGCCGGGTATGTCCCCACAGCGCCGCTCCTCGGCGCTACTGGACCAACCCAGCAGCGCCCCAGCTGCTCTACCCCAGGCGTCGGTGAGAAAACCCTGGTCTGCTGGGGGGGGGAGGAACTAGCTGCGCCCCCCCCCTCCCCAGCAGACCAGGGAGATGCGGAGCAAAGCCTCTGAGGATGTGGGCGGCGTGACCGCGGTGCCTCTCTGTGGTCCCGCCGCCCGCGTCTCTCTGGTCTGCTGGGGGGGGGGCAGGGCGCAGCTAGTGCCCTCCCCCTCCAGCAGACCAGGCTTTTCTCGCCGCGGAGGATGCGGGCGGTCCTGCCGCCCGCGACCTCCGCAGCAAGAAAAGCCGCTCCACGTCTCCCTGGTCTGCTGGGAGACCCAGCAGACCAGGGAGATGCGGAGTGGCTTTTCTCGCCGTGGCTTTGCTCCACGTCTCCCTGGTCTGCTGGGGCCCCCCACCCCCAGCAGACCAGGGAGACGCGGAGCGGCTTTTCTCGCCATGGAGGATGCGGGACTAATGCACTTTGCAGCAGTGCAGCTACCTAGGGATTCTAGACCATGCACTAATAGCACTAACACATCCACAGTGTGATGTACTGGGACAATGAATATGTTTATTCAGTTCCTGTAGGCTCTCCCCTCACTTGATCCCATTGACACCCTTATATTTGCTGACATGGAGACCATATAATAGAATCTTCTTCTTTGATTCTGAGAGAGCACTCACTCTGTTGCCCTTTGCAGGAGAAGGGTGAATGCTTCCTAGAGAATAGTATCTTTCAGAGAGTGGTCTCTGAAGGAGACTGGGAAAGAAATGTGTGTGAAGGGAGAGAGAAAGAGTCCATTCCAATCTATTCTATGGAGAAACCTTGATGAATAATGTCTAAGAACTTAATGGATTTCATGAAATCCCAAGTATGGGTGAAAAATAATGAAGGTAGAAGTGGCTAGACAGATCTTGACATCAAAAGTAGTCCTTCACAGGAGGCTAGGAATAGGCAGAGTTTGTGGCATAGAAATGGCTGAAAATTGAGGTCTCTGAATCCTCTTTTTTGTTTATGTAGGTTCTTGGCTAGGTGTTGATTGTACAACATCTGTGGAGGGGCCAGCCTTGGTCTATGACTCTCTCTGCTGATTTCTTCTCAGGGACAGAATGTAAATCCCCAGGGAGGGCAGAGTCAACTTCAAAACTTTCAATGCTTAAAGGCGTTTTCTAATGAACAGATTGTGGCCTCATAGCCTTTTCCATAAAACATTTTCATAATCTAAGATCACAAGTTCCACAAGTTTGTGGCAAAAAAAGAGGAGCAGATGATGCTTTTTGCAGGAATATGAATTTCTCCAAAATATTAAAGACAGAGTGGGTCCTTGTTACTCATTGGAAAGCAGCGAGAGCAGGAAGCACAGATCTTGAATGCTAGCACCCCGTCCATAATCCCAAGACATAGGGAGGGAATCCCTAGTAAGAGGAAAAAATCCTACCTATATAAAAACATTAACTCTACTAATATGAACTATAAATGATTAATAAATTTATTGACAGGGTAATAATCATAAAAGCTAGAGAAATCTGTGGACACAAGGATTCCAACTCAGGCTATGAGGTAGTAAAAAGAAAATGAAGAAGTGTTGGCCTTCAGTGCCTCTTACGTCCTGGTCTGGGCACATAGTGAGCTATCGAGCATGTGCAAGCCAACAGACACTGTAATTGAGTGCATGGCGCACATGAGCACTCATGAGTGAAATATTCCTAAAGACCAGCACTCAAAGAAGAACCTTGACATTTGGCACAGTGGCATGGATTGGCTGTTAAAAATGGGGGAAGGAGAAGAATAAAAATGCAATTTTCAACTGTTCCACCAGAGGTCACCAAAAGGTCATCAAATCTTTTTATTGGACATCATCTGCCCAATTACTGATAAACGTATGTGTTAGCGGTAAACGTACACAAATTAGAGTAATTGCTTCTGTAAACTGGAGTGTCCAATATCACTTTGTTCCATTTGATCCAAGTTTTTAAAACAAATAAGGAGAATTGATGGGAAGCTGAACAATTACATAGACATGAATAAGGGATCAATGAGTTAAAAAAGAGCCTCCTTGTATTTATCACTGACTGTTCCCTTAGATTAAAATAAGAAAGCTAAATAACATTTCTATATTTAAAAGTCAGAGCCTAGTGAGGTTGACTCAGGTGCCTGCACTGACAGGAGAGGACTACCATCAGGTACAGGAAAATAACAACACAAAGAGAAATGTTATGAGCTATAGGTAAGTGAGAGATGTTTTCAGATGAGATATCATTTCACATAGTAATCAGGCAAAGTAACTGAGAAAGGTGCCCAATATGTCTACGCTACCAGCTTATTTCGGAAAAAGCTATTCTAGAAGATATCTTCCGGAATAGCTTATTTCAAAATAGAACGTCCACGCTACAGGAAAACTTCCAAATTAATCTGAGGTAGGTTCTCCTAATGTATATGTGCTATCTCAATTTAGAGGACCTGGAGGCACTGGAGAGGAATTATGTAGAATGGTTCTGGTGAGGAGGTATTTCAACATGGCGGCAGTGGAGTATCCACACACACCCTCTTCTGAAAGAGCTTTTTTGGAAGAGGCATTATTTCTCATGGGATGAGGTTTACCAATGTTGGGAAAAGCCCTCCATTATTTCGATTTTCTTTTGAAATAACTCAGTTGGGCTACGTGTAGACTACAAGCCTCTTTCAAAAGAGGCTTTTTCGAAAGTATCTTTCAAAAAAGAGCATCTAGACTACAACCAGTACTTTTGAAGAAGCAAGCCACTTTTTTGAAAGAGAGCACCCAGATAGTCTCGATGCTCTCTTTTGAAAAAGCACAGTTTGCATTACATAGTGCCTTTTTTTGAAAGAGCACTTTCGAAAAAAGGCATTATTCCTCGTAAAATGAGGTTTTCCGGGTCAAAAAAACTGCCGTGTTCTTTCGATTTACTTTCGAAAGAACGCGGCAGCAGTCTAGACGCAGGTAAAGATTTTTCGAAAAAAGGCCACTCTTTTTGAAAAATCCCTGTAGTCTGGACACACCCTTGCTGTGTGGACACTAGTATTTGTTTTTTCTGAATAATAGCCATTATTCCGGGATAACTGTGCAGTGGAGACGCACCCCAAGACAGCAGAAGCTACAAAGGAGAAGGCTCTTGCACCATTAGTGGTAAGGCTGTTCAAAATTACAGGGCAAAGGCTAGTTCTAGTTACAAGGAGATAGTTGAGGGTAATTGCTTTGGATTCTATGATGGATATCAGAGCTTCTTCCTTCTCCTTCCCCCTTTGTCCTGTTTACACAGGTTCTTTTTTTCTGCATAATGGCTGAATGTGGATAAAACAGATGGTTGCAGAGAGACATCCATCCAGTATTACATCATATCACAAATCTCTCTTCTTTCTTCTAAACATGTTTGAATTTATTCTGACAAAACTTCTAACTTTTGGGTGCTCTCCAGGTTTCTTTGTATGGACAAGTGCATCACTCATAAGACAGTTGTTGCTGTTTTTCCATACACTGTAATTCATCTTTAATTGAATTGTATTTAATTCCATACAGGAGCCCATTCAGAACAATCACAGATGAATAAATTTATCAGTTCCAACTACCAGGAAAATAGTTCTTCTTGTTAATCGGCCTCAAATACATCGAGGGAATGGAATTTTGCATTTTTAGAGTAAACCACTACATTTTCCCAAAGATATTCACATGGAGAGTATTTTAATTTTCCACACTATAGCTATGCTGACCTTTGAGACCTTGCAAAGTAAAGTATTTATGATCCTGGGCTTTTTTATGGTATTGTTTCAATATTTTTGTAACATTTGTATTTCTTGCTGATGTTTTTGGCATTAAAAATCACTCAAGCTGTGCTGAAATATAATGATATTCACTGAACCATGGTAGGGAAGGATAATTCAGTTCAGGGAGGTTATTCTAGCTCATCATGTACACAAAAGCTTCAAAGAAAATGCAGGGGATTCTCAGTTCTTGACATGTGCACTATTCAGTCTCTCTCCTTTATTCTGAATAACTTCACCTAGAGAAGATTCACTTACATATAGAAATATGCAGTTTTATCTGCAGAGCAAGCCAGACAAAACAAGAATCTAAGATGGTCTGACAGAAATGTCTTCCAAGGAACCCAATTTCTTTTAATTGTGACTACTGTAACCCTACTCCTAACAGAATCACCATTTTATTTGCTTACAACAGTGCTCAGTATCTAGTAAGAGAGCCCACCACTTCCCAAGATGCTATAACCAAAGTTACAATAGGTCAGTGCTCTAATTTTCCTCTGTACTGTTTTACATAAATGTTCATCTCTCTCTCCTCTATCACTATGCCTTCTCTCTTTCCTTACCTTCTAGACTTCCCTTCTTTTTCCTCCTCCTCCTCTTGCTGGCTCCTTTTACCTGTATCTCATGGAAAGCCACAGGAGAGAAGTGAGATTTACACTTCACTGTGAATTCTGTGGGGTTTGTGATCACTCTTCCCCCTTCAGAGAAAGAGTCCCAAAACTTTAACCTCTTTACTATTGCGGATGACAGCTTTGCAATTCCTGAAGAGGTCATGAAGCTGAATGTGTTCTGCAAGGTATACTGGCCCATGAAGTTTAATACTGAAACCTTCAATCTGACCCAGTAATCTGAAGGTCAGAGTGAGCTAGTGTTGCAAGTGGCATACTAGGTTGATGAGCATTCAGCAGCTGATGGCGCCAAAGAGTCCATTGGCTGCATTGTGCATTAACACACGCATTCTTAACCTCAGTGCATAGGAGTAGTGAGCTGCAATAGTCCAGCTTGGAGGTCACAAAACCATGGAAACAAATTTTGCAAATCTCTATTATTGCCTGAACTAAGTCACTGCCTCTGAAGACTCTCATATTCTGGGGCATATGAAAGTAGATCCAGCTCCAAATTTAGCAGCTTGAGCATTTTACTCTACATTGTCACTACCCCTCAGATCCATAAAAATCATGTCTGAAGGTTATGTTAATACTAGCTTTCCATTCTCCTAGCCATATTTGAAACGACTAGACAAATGCAGAGTCCGTTCCATCTGGGCACCATCTTCTATGCATTCGACCTATGAATTATAATGGTATGCTGTATTATACTAATCTTTTCAGTACACTACGGCTGTGTCTACACTGCACCCCTTTTGCGGAAAAGGGATGCAGGTGAGACAAGTCGGAATTGCAAATGAAGCAGGAGATTTAAATATCCCCCCTTCCTTTGTATAAACATGGCTGTCGTTTTTTTCCGTCTCGGGGCTTTGCCGGAGAAAAGCGCCAGTCTAGACGGGATCTTTTGGAAAATAAAGCCTTTTCCGAAAGGTCCCTTATTCCTCTTAAAATCAGGAATAAGGGACCTCCTTTTGGAAAAGGCTTTATTTTACGAAAGATCCCATCTAGACTGGTGCTTTTCTCCGGCAAAGCCCCAAGCCGGAAAAAAGCGGCAGCCATGTTTATACAAACGAAGCGGGGGATATTTAAATCCCCTGCTTCATTTGCAATTCCGACTTGTCTCATCTGCATCCCTTTTCTGGAAAAGAGGTGCAGTGTAGACACAGCCTACATGTTGATTGGCTAGTTATTCCACATCAGCTTTGATTATTCATTATATAGTGGCTATGAAATGTAGTATAATTTCTGGCTATTCAAATTACTGAATATCTAGGATGTTAAAATCATGCAAAACAGTGATTCATTTCAAATATTACAACATGTTCTGACAGAGGGCTACAGAGCAATATTCCTCTTGGATACTGGGAGGACGTCTAAAGGATGTCCAGCCTATGAGAATGGTCCACTGACCCTAGAATCCAAATCAAAATAATTATGGGGGACAAAGAAAAAGAAAAACAAAAGAGGTGCGAAGGTTAAAGGGACAAACCAAGGGAACTGGAGGGAGATACTGAGCAGAGAGCCCCAGATTGTGCCCACTGCTCCTTGAAAGCATTGAGGGAGTCAGCAGACTCTTCCCAAAAGAACTTTGTCTGGATGTGTGAACAGATAGAGGAACAAAAAAAAGGTCCCACAATCATAAGTCCCTGCCTCAGCCAACTTTAGCACCCAGGTTTTATAAATGGCCATCCTGGCCATAGCCAGGAGAAGGCCTCGTGACTTTGTGGGATGGATGGGGTGAGTGTAAATAAATAGATGAGGGGAGAAATGCAACCAGAACCGCAACAAGAAGTTCTGGAAGAGCCAAGAGAATGGCTGTAACCTGGCACACTCAAGGTAGATATGAGCCAGAGTCTCCCTCCACAGAAGGGGCAAATGTCAAGAACAGGGGGTGAACTGTGCCAAGTACACATCCGTGCTCACAGCATGGCTGCAATGCAAGGACTCTGCCACCTGCACAGAGATGTGGATTATGTAGCACGGAGTCCACCAGGAGGGCTCCTCCCACAGTGGCTCCTAAAGACCTGGTCACTAAAAGCAGTTTCCACATCTGGAGGAGGCCCTGGTAGAAGGCTCACAGATCAGAGAGGTCTCATGGAAGAACTCTTTGATGGAGGTAAAGGAGCTGCTGGTCAAATCATAGCCCTTGGAAGTGGCAGAGGAAAGCATGCACCAACATGCTCTACACTGGACTCTCTGCAGGGTCTGGGGTAAAAAACATGGACATGTATACGCAGACACATCAGGCCCTGCCCTTCCTCCTCCAAGGGAAGATGGAGAACCCAGGCAAAGACCCAGAGCAGTCTTGTCCAGAATAACCCCAATATGAATTTCTGGATGTTGACCAGGAAACCCAAGGTTGGGACAGGATGTAAAGATGCCTGGACAGAAGCAGCTGGCTAAGCACCAGTGCCCTCCCTCACAGGGAGAATCACTGTAGTAGTCCTGGACACTTCTGCCACTGCTCAGACACCCTGATAAACCTTGCCAGTTCCCTAGTGTGGAGGGATGCATGGCAGAAAGAAAGACACCAAGATAGAGCATCGGATCTACACTCCACTGGATGACCTGAAGTGCGGGTAGGAGTAAGCTCTCTTGCCACTCAGCCCCAACAAGTGGACCAGAGCTGTTGACCCAGTTAACCTGGGAGGGGGAAGTCACCGAGTAAATGGCTTAGCAGGGCTCCACCTCACCAGGCCTCCATTGGCACCAGACCTCCATCTGCCCCTGGATCACGGCATAGGATGACAGGACCAGCCACATCTCTGGCTCACTGAGCACCAACCCCATCAAGCTCTCATAAAGGAAATGGAGGCAGGGAACAGGAGAATAGTGAAGAGGAAATATATTAGCCCCAGATTAAATTAGGTCTCTGTTCCTAGGGTAGACTAACAAGGGCTGATTCAAAACCAGAAGGAACCTGCTAGAATCAGTCAGAGTAATCAGGCCAACTAAAACACTGGAACCATTATGGAGGCTTTTAGATTTAAGGGAGCCAAACTAATCAGAACACCTGGGGGGCTTGAAGTTGAGACTGGTTTAAAAGGGCTTCCCTTCTGTTTGCTCAATGTGTGAGGAATAAGCTGATGAGAGAAACTGTGGTGGAGAGTCTGGAAGAAGAAAGTGCAAGCAAGTAACAGGAGGAAGAATCTCCAGGAAGGAAGGTGTCTGGAAGGGACGTGAGGAAGTGGCCCAGAGATTCATAGCTGTCATGCAGCTGTTATCACCAACATTATCCCTGAGTTGGAACCCAGAGTAGAAGATGAGCCCATTTTCCCCCCACCATCAGCTCCCCATTTCAGTACTAGAAAGAGACTGATTTCGGTATAAGGGTTTGCCCTACCCTGTACCACTGGGAGGGGACCGCAAACATTATGAAGCTTGGTTTCCCCTCATTTCCTCATGCTAGCCAGTGATAAGAGTAGCTCACCAAACAGCAGGCCGGTGTCTGAGGGTTACTGTGAGCCTCTGAGGCAAGTAATCTACCTGAAAGCTCTGGATCCACCAAGGTTAAGGAGGAACTCTGTCACAATGAATGGATTGAGATATTTATAGAATTTGCTTAAAAAGAGAGAATATAAGAGGAAATAAAGAGGGAAACTTAATTCTTTCCCTAACACAACTGGGTATAGGTCAAAACCTCAGCATTCTAAGGCATCACACCATAAACATTAAGGTCCATTAGTGAACCAACTTTTAGGTAAGGAGTACCCTTTAAATAGGGTACGTTCCATTATTAAAGCTCAGAAATAAGAGGAAAATAAATATTTCAGAGGCCATTCATTGCATTTTATTATGTTAATGAGATCTGATGTCTGAAATATGAATTAACTAAAAGACTTGTCTGGCGTTGCCTGGGTCCTTCAGGACAGGGGGCTGGTGGTGGGAGGGGGGATATAGGAGTCAGGGCAGAGCCTTGAGGACATGGAGGGCAGTGCAGGAAGCTGAGAGAGTGTGTGGGGGGGTGCAAGAGTGAGAGGTTGGGGGGAAAGGGCTCAGGGTGGGGTGTCCCATCCATCAGGAACTTCTCTTCCTCCACAACTAGTGCAGGCATCTCTCTCCCCGCAATGCCTCCAGCTACAAGGGACCTTCTGTCTCCTCCCAGCCTCCCCGGAACTGAAGCCAATGGCCATGGGGAAAAGGGTTCAGGGCAGAGGGGCTACTTAGCTAGTCTGACGGCAGAGAAGATGACAAACCCAGCCCTGCTGACCATTCTCTTGGGCTATGTTTAGACTGCAAGCCTCTTTCGAAAGATACTTTCGAAAGAGCCTCTTTAGAAAGAGAGCGTCTAGACTGCACGCGGAATTTCGAAAAAGCAAGCCGCTTTTTCGAAAGAAAGCACCCAGTGAGTCTGGATGCTCTCTTTCTAAAAAGCCTGTTTGCTTTCAAGAACGCCTTCTTTCGAAAGAGCACTTTCAAAAGAAGGCGTTCTTCCTCGTGGAATTAGGTTTACCACCGTCGAAAGAAAAGCCGCATTCTTTCGATTTAATTTCGAAAGAACGTGGCTGCAGTCTAGACGCAGGTGAAGTTTTCTCGGAAAAAGGCTACTTTTCCCGAAAAAACCCCTGAGTCTGGACACAGCCTTGGTGGTGCGACAGCCCTCACTGGCCACTCTTTGTATAGCTCAGTTGTGAACTCAGTGCCTCCTGTGGCCACTCTCAGTATTATATTCCTCCTCTCAGGTGATGTCTACACCACAGAGTTTTTCCGGGATACAAGAGGTATCCCAGAAAAATTCTGCCATGTCTAGGGAATATATCTGCTTTTTCAGAACGGTTTCCAAAAAAGTGGGCATGTTCTTTTGGAAGCCCTGTATTCTTTATTTAATGGGGAATAAGGGATCTTCCAAAAGAGGAATTTTTTTCCGCATTTGGCCCGGTGTAGACGAGGCAAATGTTGGAAAAGCCTCTTCTGAAAAAAAAAGCAGAAAAAGATCGCCGTGTAGACATAGCCTTGGTGGCCCCGTCCTTTCCATGTTATGAAAAACAGTTCCATTCCCAGTGCTTCTCATTTTCTTGGCACAACCACACCCTGACCTGTATTTAATTTAGGAGAAGAACAAGCTGCATACCAAATTTGATGACCCCAGCTCTTACAATTTAGGAAGAGTTCTTGAATAAACAGAGTCACAGACAGATGGGTGCAGATTTCTAAAATATATAGACAGACTATCAGATTTACTCAGCATTGCATGGGTCTTTAAATCAATGATTTTTTTAATAAAAGGAAAATGTACATGCTTTATTTAAATTATTATATTTTTCCAAAATGTATGTTATTTTCTCTGTTTTTTTTATTTTGGATTTCTTAATATAAAATGGGAATTCCACCAAGTGTATTTATTTTCTTCATCCATATAAACTCTTAACATTCACTATGTTTTAACAAAAAAGGGCTATAGTTAATTTGATTTCCAATAACATTGTCTTCTAGTTTAAGTGTTGATTTACCTGTGTCAAAACAGAGTACTACTGTAAATTTCTAAATTGTATCTCTTTTCTGTAAGGTTTATTAAGCAATCTTATTCCAGGTTCAGCCTATTTTTCTGGCTTATCTTGCTTCAGTCTCTTTCAACATTTGCTCAATTATGTCAGTTTTGAGGACTGTTCTGGATGTTGCAATTCTGTCTCTTCTCTTTGGTTTAATGAGAAGCAATCCCATTGCAGGCACATCCCATTTTCCTGACACAGTCAAACATGTTGGCTGTGTCTACACTGGGCCGCTTTTCTGGAATAAGCTGTGAGCTGTCTACACTGGCCCCTTGAATTTCCGGAAAAGCAATGACGATCTACTGTAAGAAATCAGCTGCTTTTCTGGAAAAACTATGCTGCTCCCACTCGGGCAAAAGTCCTTTTCCGGAAAACTGTTCCGGAAAAGGGCCAGTGTAGACAGCACAGTAGTGTTTTCTGCAAAAAAGCCCTGATCACGAAAATGACGATTGGGGCTTTTTTGCAAAAAAGCGCGTCTACATTGGCCACGGACGCTTTTCCGGAAAAAGGGCTTTTCCGGAAAAGCATCCTGCCAATGTAGACGCTCTTTTTCCGGAAATACTTATCATGGAAAACTGTTCCGTTTTAAGCATTTCCGGAAATTCATGTCAGTGTAGACGTAGCCGTTGCTTTCAGTTATGATAAGAGGAAGCTGTATACCAAATTTGGTGGCTCTTACTATTTAGGAGATGTTCTTAACCAAACAGACTTAAGTATATAGTAGTTCTAAAAGGAAAAAATAACTCATTTGTTTCCTGATAGATGTTTGGAAGGTTCAAGGATTACAGATTACAAATAGATAAAGTGATGAACAATATGAAGCCATAAAAGAATTTTGTAAATTCAAAATTTCAGTGAAAAATTTGAACAACATTTTGACTTTGGCCAAGACACTAAGCATTTACCTACTCAGAAAAAAAAGGCAATGAATCTCGGAGATTGGGTCTACAGATTTAGGCTTGCACTAGAGGTCTAAAAACAGCTGTGTAGATATTTGGGTTCAGGCTAGATCACAAGCTCTGAAACCCATCCCTTTCTCCTGTCTTGGACATTCAGGCTTGGGCTCCACCACCAGGATGATTACACCTACACAGCTATTTTTAGCACTGTAGTGAAAGCCCAAGTCTGTAGATTTGGGGCTTTGAAATTAGCTGGGAAAGGAGAACAGTTTGTGCTTTAAGCCCAGGTTCTGACTCAGGTTTGAGCCATGACCTCCTTCCATCCACATATTAATCAGTCTGCCTTGGGTCAGCAAGCAATCAGGGTCCAAGTCCTCAGACCCTGTTAGAGGAGTGTGCCAGAGCCGGAGTCTTGTTAAGACTCAGAACCAACCCTGTCATTTTGTAGTATGGACACAGCTCAAGCCACAGATGTGAGTCTGAAGACCTGCTTAGTGCAGTATGGCATTAACATAGCTGGAGCACCCAGATCCAACAACTGTAAGCACAGGTTTACAATGCAGCATGGATGTTCAAGAATCAGAGTCCAAAAAAAAGTTTAAACAGTGCAGTATAGGGTATTTCTACACCGCAACATGATTTCAAAATAACTACTGTTATTTTGAAATAACTTAGTCCAAGCCTACACAGCAGGTAGTTGTTTTGAAATAATGTTGAAATACTGTCAAGCTTCTTGCTCCGACTCCTGTAACCCTCTTTGTATGAGGAGTAAGGGAAGTCAGAGGAAGAGTGCTCTGTTTTGAAATAAGTGCTGTGTAGATACTCCCAATTTCTAAATAAGCTATATTGAAATAAGCTACACAATTGATGTAGCTCAATTTATGTAACTTATTTTGAATTAAGCCCTGCTGTGTAGATGCATCCATAGACCTATTCTTAGAGCAATTTATCAGTTTTTCCAGCTATCTATCTAAAGTCATAGGGTGCATCCACACAGCACCCTAAACTCAAAATAAGATACACAAATTATGTTACGCAAATTGCATATTTTACTTTAATTGAATTTCAAAATAGGCTATTATGAAATTTGGCACATCTACACAGTGCTATTTTGAGACATCCCTTAATGCTTGTGGAATGAGGATTACAGGATGCTGAAATAGCATGCCCAATATTTAAAAATATATTTCAAAATAACAGGCGTCTTGTTAAGATGCAGGGTAGCTATTTCGGTATCCGTCCAAGGTAATCAGAAGTCTGTAGTTTCTGTCTGCTGGCCCCTCTTAAAGCTGCAGGCTCCCTGGACAAGCCTTGTGGCAGGAAGCTGTGCAGAGAACAGTACCTTGACAATGTGGCTCTCTCTGCCACTGGTATTGCCACCCATGGTGGAGCCACAAGCCCCCCAAGACCTCTCTGGCCCTTCCAGGGAGCAGCACCAGGGGTCCCAGGACCCTCCCAGGGGAACAAAATGGTGTGCTCCTATGTGGTCTGGGCCGGAGATCGAGGCCCTCGAATTGTGGGGTGAGGAGGAGTCACTCCAAGATCCCTGGGCCAAGCAGTGTAATGCCGAGAGTTACTCTCAGATGACCACCTCCCTGGCAGAGCAAAGACACCCAGCCCGGACCATGGAGCAGGTCCCGAGCAAGGTTAAGGAACTTCACCAGTGGTATGTGAGGACCACCAAGTGCTGTTCACGCTCAGGGGCAGGACCCCACACTTGCCCCTACCATCAAGAGCTGCACCACATCCTGGGGTTTGGGGAGACATCTTCCCCATCCATCCTGGTCGACTCCAGGGTCGAAACCCCCATAATCATCTGGCTGGAGGTCACCCCGGAGGAGAAGCCAGAGGGCCAGGGCCAGCCGGCTGCGCCAGAAAAGGAGGAGCAAGGGACGGGAACTGTGACCCTCTCCCTCGAGCGGGTCACCTCTATCCAGGACATCTCCCAGGCCTCTTCCGTCTCCTGGGAGGGATCTTCAGGTGACGTCACACACACAAGGCAGGGCAGGCAGGCGCACAGGGGGCGGGAGTGAGTGTCGCTTGGGCTACACATCATGCTACGGTCCATGCACATGCAACCACATGCAGCGGGAGGGTGCAGCATGTGGACACAGCAGGCAGCCCCTGAACACTCCCCCAGGGTCCTGCTGCCATGCTCAGCGGAGGCCACACACATCCTGCCTGGGAGGTGAGGGGGAAGCACACCCGTCTGGAAGCAGGCTAGCCATAAGGATGCAGGCATGACTCTACACAGACCAAAGACTGCCGCACACAGCACACAGGCATGCTGCCATGTGCAAGGCAGCAGCTGCTCCCACAGACACCACACTGAGACACACCTGTGTGTGCAGACACCAGGGAGGGCCAGGCTGCTCCCAGATCCTCTGCCACCCATGAGGAGATCCGAATGTAGCAGGACACTTCCCTTGCCTGCTTGTCCATGATGTATGTGGGGGGGGGGAAGGGAGAAAGTGGGCATCATGGTCCTCTGGGCACGTCGGTGCCCCTGTAAGACAGGGCTTGCTGTGCAGGCCACACATGGCCTTGCACCTGGGACATCCCCCGCCTCTGGGCCATGGAATTTTGTGGTCACCACTCACAGAGGAGGGCATGGCCTCAGGGACAGTGTCTGCAGGGATGCCTGACGGCCTCTCCCTCTTGTGTGTTCTCCAAAGCCAGACCAGCTGGGACAGAGGGCTAAACCACACCACCACTGCCACCTGACAGGGTCCGGGGGCCCCGCAGATGAGCCAAGGTGCAGGATGACCTAATGTGCCACGACACCCTGGCACACAGGGTCAATGCAGACCTGGAGTGGTGGAAGCGTGCCGGGGCCAAATGATGGTATGTTGTGACACTTTGTGTGACATCATGTCCCGCATGGCGGAACACCCACCTGATGCCGCTGCTCCTGGCCTCCACCCTCCTGCCCCCCCTCCTATGGCCATTGCCCATCCATCAGCCCACCCTGCTATGCCTCTAATCCCTCCCCATGTCATGCCTCTGCTCCCTCCCTTAGCAATGGCAATGCCCCCTCCCCAAGTGATGCCTAAGGGCCCTCCTCCTGCCCCCTGCCAATGCTGACCCCTCTTTAGCACCCCCTTCTGCCCACTTTTTGTGGCCC
This sequence comes from Pelodiscus sinensis, assembly GCF_052426305.1. Lineage (NCBI taxonomy): Eukaryota > Metazoa > Chordata > Testudines > Trionychidae > Pelodiscus > Pelodiscus sinensis. The sequence continues at coordinate 30,869,693 of NC_143067.1, read as the reverse complement.
CCAGGCTCACACAACCCTGATGAGGTCCCTGCACTCGGGGTGGCACATCGAGCCACCCCACTCCTCCTCCCAGTCCTGATTCCCCATCCCAGTCCTGGTTTTCTTCTCCCAGTTCAGAATTGTCCCCTCCCCCTGCCCACCTTCTCTTCATGTTCTATAAAAAAAAGACTGCTTTTGTTTTCAAACCACACAAGTGGCTACGTCTACATTGGCCACTTCTCCGGAAGAGGCATGTTAATTTCCAACTTCAGAATAGGGAAATCTGCGGGGGATTTAAATATCCCCCGCGGGATTTAAATAAACATGGCCGCCGCTTTTTTTCCGGCTTGGGGAAAAGCCGGAAAAAAGCGTCTAGACTGGCGCGATACTCCGGAATAAAGCCCTTTTCCGGAGGATTTCTTATTCCTACTTCAAAGTAGGAATAAGAGATCCTCCGGAAAAGGGGGATTTAAATATACCCCGCGGCATTTGCATGAACATGGCTGCCGCTTTTTTCCGGCTTGGGGCTTTGCCGGCAAAAAGCGCCAGTCTAGACGGGATCTTTCGGAAAATAAAGCCTTTTCCGGAAGATCCCTTATTCCTCTTAAAATCATGAATAAGGGATCTTCTGGAAAAGGCTTTATTTTCTGAAAGATCCCGTCTAGACTGGCACTTTTCTCCGGCAAAGCCCCGATCCGGAAAAAAGTGGCAGCCATGCTCATGCAAATGCCGCGGGGGATATTTAAATCTCCCGCGGCATTTGCAATTCCGACTTGTCTCATTAGCATCCCTTTTCCGGAAAAGAGTGCCAATGTAGACACAGCCGCTGTGTTTTATGTATGATTGTGCAATATAGTGACAATAATTACTTGAGCAACTGAGATTTACAGGAGCAGGCTAAATTTGAACAGAGTTTGTACCCATCTATAGGTGTGTCTAGACTACACCTCTCTGTTGACAGAGGGATGTAAATCAAGCACATCAAAATTGCTAATGAAGCAGGGATTTTAATATTCCGTGTTTCATTAGCATAAACATAGCCACCGCTTTTTTTCAAAACAGAGTTTAAAAAAATGGCAGTCTAGACGTGGATCTGTCGAAAATAAACCCTTTTTTGACAGATCCTGTATTCCTCAAAAAATGAGGGTTACAGGATCTGTCGAAAAAGGGGTTATTTTCGACAGATCCACGTCTAGACTGCCATTTTTTTCGAAAAAGCTCAGTTTCGAAAAAAAGCGGCGGCCATGTTGATGCTAATGAAGCATGGCATATTTAAATCCCTGCTTTCATTAGCAATTTCAATGTGCTTGATTTGCATCCCTCTGTCGACAGAGGGATACAGTCTAGACATAGCCTGTGTGTATGATATATTGGGTCTTTGTCCCTTTTAAAAACCATCCCCATCTTTTTTTACTTTCCTGGATATCTCCAATTAGCTCAATGAGTATAGGAAGTCCCGCCTGGGCAATCATGATCTTGGCAGGAATTTCCTCCTCTCCGTGTGTTATACTTGCTAAATACATTCCTATTCTAATTCTGAACTGGACATGTTTCTATTTCTTCGACAATACAAAACCTTTGGTCTTCACAAAGGACAATCCTTTTTTTTCCCATCCCATAATCTGAAACATACCTTTCAGGATTCACTGAAAAAGGAACAATTCAAGTAGCATTTTATTTCATTTTTGTTTTGTTTTTCCATTGGGATTTAGTTAGCTTGTTTTTGAAAAGTGAAAAATGGTACTTGTTACATGGAGGAATAAGTTTACAGATCATATCAAATACTTTCATAATTTGTTGATACAGTTTGCTTTGTAATCGTTATTGACCCATTTGTTATGAATATGATTGTACTATGACTAAGAAGCTCCACTTCACTTGTGGAAGAAAACAAGCCTTCACTCTGCATTTGTGAGCAACAAGTAGTCAGAGACAGTTTATTCGAGCAATATTGCAAGGGAAGAAGCTGCTGCTAGGCAGATTGTTGAATACAAGCAATTATGAATCAATTTATATACTGTCCATTAGATATAATAACATTAAACAATTAGTCCCCTTCTCATTACAAACACCAATGGCTAACAGTTATTTTAGTTCCACCCAAATGCCCCTTATCTCAAGGTCCCTGCCAGAGTCAGCATTCTATCCTTATCTCCGTATGGAGGCGAGAGGTGAAGGCAGTGTCTAATTACAGATCTCGCATTGTCAGGCCACAGACTTAGCCTGACTCTTGCTCTCTTGCTAACAAGACCAAGATGGCTGCACACAAATTCCCTTATTCCCTTTTCCCTGCCTCCACACCAGCAAACTTTTCCTGTTATTTTTAGACTGAAATTTCATGAGTCATGTTGAACATTTTCAGATCAGACCTAAATGTGACACCACTAGTTGAAATTAATGATCTATGGCATTATTCACAAAGATAAAGGGGGAACTTCTAGGCTTTGAGTAAAATTTTCAAAGATACTTTAATGACTTAAAAGACTGCATCTCAGTTTCAGGTAATTTAGCCTAAATCTCATTGACTTTCTCTGTGGCAGGCTCTTATGTGTCTATGTTGCATTTGAAAGTGGGACTTTAACTTTTTTTATTTTTTGGTCTAAATCTTATACTGTCCTATTTGGTAGCCCCCATGAAATTCTCTCTTTCACCCAGTGCACCTCTAAAACCAGGATCAAAACTGGTAGCCTTACTACCATTTGCTTCTGAGAGAACAAGGATTAAATGGACTTGGAGACAGAAGTCTCCTCTCATTTGTATGAATATTCCCCCCTTCGAATCTGTAATAGACACCCTGGCAGAGAAGGGAAGCTTGAACCACTGCTGCTCATGCTACATTTTCTGTGGATAAAAAGATGACTTTGATGTTAACAGGCACCTTTCATGAATGCTCAGCTTGCTTAAAAATAAAAGTTCTATGCAACAATATTATAAATCAACTTTTAAACCCAAACTCTTATGCTGCCTAATGTCTGTGTTTCGCATCCTAAAATATATCTTGAAAGCAGGTTTTCAAATGCTAATAGAGCGTATGTTGTCTAGTTTTGCTCACATAGGGTATGTCTACACTGCAAAGTTAAGTCGAAATAACAGCCGTTATTCTGAATTAACTTCAGCAGCGTCTATACATGCAAACCGCTATTCCGAATTTAATTCAAATTAGTGGAGCACTTAATTCAAATTTGGTAAACCTCATTGTACAAGGAGTAACGCCAAATTCGAAATAGCTATTTTGAATTAAGTGCTGTGTAGACACTTAATTTGAAATAGGGGGCCTCCAGCCCTTCCCAGGGAGCCATGGTGGCCACTCTGGGCACAACCAGGAAAACTCCTCTCCCCAAGCCCCAGAGCCCTTAAAGGGGTAGACTCTGGCCAGACTGCACATGCCAGATCCAGGCCTGACAGCAGTCTCTGCCCCTGACCCAGTGGCCCCATAATGAGCCAGGCAGCCAGTGCCAGCTAGCCATTCCCCACCCAGTCCCCCAGCACCCAGGGGCCAGCCAGGGGCCATAGACGGCGCGTGCCCCCCTGGACTGGTGAGTAGATCATGGACCTCATAGAGGTTTGGGGGGAGGCCCCAATGTCCATGATCTCCGCACCAGGCGGAGGAATGAGGCTGTCTATGGCTGCATAGTGGCCACCATGGCCCAGATAGGCCACCGGCGCACCCAGGAGCAGGTGCACCTGAAAATTAAAGAGCTGCGACAGGGGTTAGCCAGGACCACCAGCAGGGGCAGTGCCACAGCAGGGGCTGACACCTGCCCCTACTACTCCACCCTCGACTGCATCCTGGGTGGCAGTGAGATGGGACCAGAGGGCCCTGACCCAGGCACGGCAGAGGGGCCAGCACGGAGTGTGCCAGCACTGGAGTCAGCAGGGTCATCGCAGGAGGCCACACCAGGTAAGTGCCATCACTGTTCCCTACCCGGGGGGGCAGGCAGGAAAGGAGACCAGGGACTGCGCGAACGGGCCATGTCTCCCATGGATCACGCAGCCACCTGTGCATGTGCAGGCATGTGCCGTGCCATTCTTGGGCAGGTGGCTCCAGCGGCATGCCACACAGGGGCCGTGGTCTGATAGCCACATGCGTGTGTGAAGAGACCTGACACGCTCCTGACCCCGGGGCAGGACCCAGCAGGACGCGCTTCCTTCACAAGCCCCCTCTACAAAGAGGCAGGGGACATCTCCCCCTGACCTCGACCACACTGTATATGGCACAAGGGCACGGGTGCGGTCTTGGGGCAGCTCCCACTCCCGGGAAGAGCCAGACATCCCAACCATGGGCTCTGTGCAAGCACGTCAGCTCTAACTGTGTAGGGCTCGGTCGGCCTCACCTCGCAGGGGGCGCTAGGCATCATCCACTGCATCCCCAGGGAGAACTGATGACTCCCCTTCTTTCTCCACAGCTGCACTAGCTGCACGTGCAGGGTGCACCACCCCACCTGGGACATGCTCCCGCACCCAAGGGCTCCACAGGATCACCGCAACATGGCAGGGGTACTGAGAGCAGCACCTGGGGGCCCTGCGAGCCCTGCACTGTACCATCCAGGGCTGGGTGCAGGAGGACCTGCAGCTCCGCCGGGAGCAGCTTGCCCAGGACCATGCCATGTGCTCACACCTGCAGGCCCTGCTACATAGCGTGCTGCTCCGTGCCACCCCCGCACCTGCTGCCCCCCCCAGCTACTGTTCCTCTTCCCACTCCTGCCCCCCTCCCACTCCTCCCTCCTCAACCTCCACACCCCTCCACCTCAAGCTCCATACCCTCCTCCCCATCCCCCCGGGGATGCCAAGGCCCCCGCACCCACTGTGCTGGGAGACATGTGGCCCGACGAGACCCCCAACCTTGAGCACTAAGCTTCCCCTCCCCCTTCCTCCCCTTGCTTCCCCCTTCCAGCTCCCTCCTCCCAGTGTTGCCCCTCCCCTCTCCCACCCTCTCTCCTCCAATCTCCTGCCTCCTTTCACCAGTATCCCCAGAGGTTCATTCCCCTCCCCCCCCCCATTTTGTTAAATAAACAGAGTTTCTATTTTTGAAAAAAAGTGTATTTTATTTGACATCAAGAAAGGGGGCTAGGGAGGGGTAAGTGGAAGGATGTAAGGGAGGAATGGGGCACGAGCCCCCGGTGGGGAGGACCAGGGTGGCTCTGAGGGCTCCTCAGGGTGGATGCTCTTCCGCAGGGCCTCCTGGATCCTGACAGCCCCCCAATGAACCCCCCGGATGGCAGCCTGCAGCAAGTGCAGCTGGTCTGATGGCAACGACCCCACAAAAAGCACCGGCGTGCCCAGGGGCAGCTCTGGCTCCATGTGGCTGAATGCTGTGATGTGCCGAGTGCGGGCACTCTGGGCACCCCAAGACAGAACTGCTTTGTTGTCCCTCACTGAGGTAGACAAGCAAGTGGGGAACCCTGAGAACTGTCTGTCCAGGGTGGAGGTAGGGTTCCTTTAAGCATGGAGCTCAGTTAGCCTGAGGCAGCAGCCCCACACACTAAGTCCTAACCTGATGCCCTGCTGGCACAGGTTCCGGCCAGCCTTAACTTCGGTTCAGGGTCCACTCAGTGAGAACACGCTATTTCGAAATAGGTTTTGTTTGTAGATGCGTTTATTCGAATTAGCTTAATTCAAATTAACTATTTCGAATTAAGTTAACTTGAATTAACGCTGTAGTGTGGACATACCCTTATTTTGGAATGTCATCACATCTATGGAGTCACTTGGAATACTTGAAGAAGAACAAATACTGAAAGTTTTGTGATGATTGTTTCACTTTAGATTCATAAAGGGACTGAACAGCCGCAAACTCTGTGAGTTCTAATATAAATACCTGCTCCTTGTATTTCTGTGCTGGGAGATATTCATATTATCTATTCTACTCTATACTAACCATCAGGCTGAATGCTCCCTGGAGCTCCGCTGACTCAAAATAATGACTTGTAGGGGAGCTCTAATGACAGAACAAGGGGCAATTATAGACACAGCATGAGGCTTGGAATAACTGTGTGATGTATTTTGTGCAGTTGATTGACCTCGTGTTCAAGTTCATTTGTGCTTCACTGTTGTAGATATGGCTTGTGCCTCAGGGTATATGGCTTGTTAATTTCAATATAAGAAGACAGAACAGATTAGATCAAATCAGATAGCTCAGAGAAAAACAAAGCAGCAACAATGAAAGGATGATAAGTGATAGTGAGATGTGGGGGCTCTGAAGGAAAAACTATCATTTGACTAGCTTCAGAGGGCAAAATGGGAAGTTATAAAGACCCGGATTATTCATTTATTTTTATAATTGATTGAAAAGTATCAAAACAGAGGACGTTGTTCTTTTTCTTTAGATAGTCAAAGAGGCTGCCCTGGGAACTTTTAAAAGTCAGAATAAGCTAATTTTCAAAAGGGAGGATAATTTCTCTGAGAATCAGTCCTTGGACCATAACTTTTCAGAGCAAAACCATCTTGTCTAGTTATCAACTGTTCGGTGTTATAAATAAATTTAAATATAACATTGCCTGTCCAATACAAGATTTCCCCCCCATTATTTCAGTGCTGCCAGATCCAGAGCTTCACTCTGGCACCAGAAATGCAGAAAGGAACAGTGCTCCAGGACTTCACTTTGCAAAGTTCCGTGTTTCTGACAGCTTGATCTGGTATGTGTGGTTGCACTACCTCTCAAATCTGGCTTGGCCACTCCTCTATTTGGCATGCAGCACAAAGAAACAGAGAACTCCAAGACTGAAGAGAAAGGAAGCTCAAGTCAAGACTGGGGACATTTGACATGTGCTCCTTATTTTTTAAGTATATGGTTGGCATGGAGGGGATCCACAAATCCATTTAGAGCCACTTAGAATAGGGGAAAGTGATCAGGAATAGTCAACATAGATTCATCAAGGGTAAGTCATGCCTGACCAATCTCATTAACATCTATGATGAGATAACTGGCTCTGTCAACATGGGGAAGTCAGTGGATGTGATATACCTTGACTTTGGCAAAGCTTTTGATACCGTCTCCCACAGTATTCTTGCTAGCAAGCTAAGAAAGTATGGACTGGATATATGGACTGTAAGGTGGATAGAAAACTGGCTAGATTGTCGGGCCCACCAGGTAGTGATCAATGGTTCAATGCCAGGTTGGCAGTCGGTTTCAAGCGAGTGCCCCAAGGATCAGTTCTAAGGCTGGTTTAGCTCAAAATCTTTATTAATGACCTGAATGAGGGGATGGATTGCACCCTCTGCAAGTTTGCCGATGACATTAAGCTGGGGGAGAGGTATATATTCTGGAGGACAGGGACAGGGTCCTGGGTGACCCAGGCAAATTGGAGGATTGGGCCAAAAGAAATCTGATGAGGTTCAATAAGGACAAGTGCAGAGTCCTGCACTTGCAATGGAAGAATCTCAAGCACTGTTAGAGGCTAGAGACAGAGTGGCTAAGCATCAGTTTGGCAGAAAAGGAGCTGGAGATAACAGTGGATGTGAAGCTGGATATGAGTCCACAGTGTGCCCTTATAGCCAAGAAGGCTAATGGCATATTAGCGTGCATTAGGAGGAACATTGCGAGCAAGTCTAGAGAAGCTATTTTTTCCCCTTTATTTGGCACTGGTGAGGCCACATCTGGAGTATTGTGTCCAGCACTAGGCCCCCCACTATAGAAAGGATGTGGTTGTACTGGAGAGGGTCCAGCAAAGGGCGACCAATATGATTAGGGGGCTGGAGCATGTGACCTACAAGGAGATACTAAGGTAATTTGGCTTACCGTATTTTCCGGTGTATAGGGCGACTGGGCGTATAAGACGACCCCCTATCTTTTTAATTAAAAGATAGGGTTTCATCTTATACCCCAGCGCCCCTCCGTCTCCTTTGCTCCCGGTGTTCCTGGTCTGCTGGAGATGGTCCCCAGCAGACCAGAGGCACCGGGAGCAAAGCTGCCAGGAGCGCCTGGGCTGCCCCCCCTCCCCCCCCCCCGCCGGAGCTCCTCCGCAGCTTTGAAAGCCTCGGGGGAAGCCGGCGGCGGGGCATCCCAGGCGCGCATGGGCTGCCCCCCCCCCCGCCAGAGCCCCTCCGCGGCTTCGTGTTGGTGAGAGCTATTTATGAGCAGTCTCATCCATCCACCTTCAGCAATCATTGTCAGTGTGGATACTATTTGCAGGTATAAATCCAAGAAAAGCAATAAGAACAATCCAGTTATAAGTCTGCTCACCAAGAAGGAAAAACAAGATTGATCATGCAAATAAATACACTAGTCCATAATTTTATTATATTAGTAGTCTCGCTGACATAGTGTCTGAGCCTCCTTTATGTTAAGGTCCTTTTACATCACTCTGGAAGTCAGAAGTATTTTTGAGTTAAACTTACAATTTTATTTACACCTACTTTAATACCATCTTAAAATGCTAGAACTGACTCAAGGGGTCTTATTGCAAATGGGAATCAGGAACTTTATTTGTGATTGTGCATTTATAGAATCAACCCTAAAGTTGACTTAATATTGAGAACTACAGGATCATGCTTTCAATAATATTCAACCAAAATTTGATGCATTGCAGTATGTGTGCCCAAGATTTGTTTGTAAATTTGGTATTATTTGCATATCATCATGGCCAATTAGGTAATTAGTTGGCCAAATGTGCTTTCTTTGCACATACCATCATGGTATTTGACACACAAACGGGGCACATATCACTGTGTACACACAGATGCATGCACATATTTTTAACAGCTATTTCTAAATTGAAATACACAGGTTAAATGTGGCCTAAAATATAGACATGGGAAAAATAATTCCTTATAAAGCCTAAATCCAATAGATATATTTCCAAGAAATTAATTTTAAAAACTCCAGTGGAATTTTTACCCTATACACATTTTTCCACAGTATTGGAAACCCAAACATTGTAGTTGTTGTGCATCTAATCCAGGACTCCTCAACTTTGGAAACCCCAGGGGCCACAATGATACTCACTACACAAGCCAAGGGCCACAACTTAAGTGTGGATGCGTATACATGCAAAAATATATGCAAGTATATGCAAATAGCTTCTTTCACACAGACTGGCATGAATACAAAGATTAAGGCAAGACTGCACAACACATAGGCCCCATTTAAGTCAGTTCTGCTGATATTAATAAAATGCAATAGTTACCCACTTTCCACCTGTATGACAGCACTTTTAATGAGCAATGACAGTCCAGGAATTTAACCGCTAAAACACATATCAACAGAAGACCATTATATTGACTCCTTTTTTGTTTTGGCTCCTACCCGCAGGCCGCAAACAAATGGGCCGCAGGCCACATGTGGCCCGTGAGCCACATATTGAGTAGTCCTGATCTAATCAGTAATTGACTAGAAGCAAAATTAAAACTGACAACTCTATTTTCATGGTCTAAAAGCAAACAAACAGTGTGTGTATTTAAAAGTAAATTAGATTTTTAACACTCTGTTTTGAAGAGCTCAAGTATTAAAATATCAGAGGAAAGAAAATAGTTGGGGATTTTACCACATAAATATTAACTTGATAATGTATGTATAAAGTTCAAAATTGAAATACTGTGGTCAATAATAATATATAAAACACAGTTTAATTCAACAGTTGAAAAGATTTGAACATTTTAGTTATAGCCTACGCTCATAAATCCGGCAAAAGTCTAGGAATACATTATTTAAACATCTAAAATATACAATTTGATATTTCCCCTTTTCTTGTAGTGCAACAGGCCAACAATTGCTTTTGTGTAATATATGTCTTTGTTTCTCTTTCTCATGAATATTCTGCAGTGCTCAATATCTGATCCTCTTTGGAGAATCTCCATCCTAAGCATGGCAAATTAGTGGATGCATTCAAGGGCATGATAAAGCCTGTTAGTAAGTGACCAGGGGCAGCTAACGGAGTTTCGTGAGGTAGTTCTTCAGGTGAAGGAGGAGCAATTACGAGACCTATAGGGTAGGCGGTTGTCTTTAGGGTGTGTGTTTGGATGTTACTTGTTAGTTGCCTGAAAGATACTGCGTTCTGAGCTTCTGTCTGTTTGTTTGTTTGTTTGTAAATACATGTGTTGAGCTGTTTGTTTGATTGCTTGATTCCCTGTTCTGTTCCCTCCCCCTGGGGCATCTGGCATTGGCCACTGTCGGAAGACAAGATACTGGGCTGGATGGACCTTTGGTCTGATCCAGTATGGCCAGCCTTATGTTCTTATGTTCTAAATCCTAGGTAATTAAACTGTTAGAGATCATGTGCTCAGTTTGTCAACTAAAGAAATCAAATGCAGATGTACATTAAAACTAATTTCTAGTTTACCAATATGGCTAATATCCCAAAGAGTTCAGTTGTTGGCTGTGTGGGCATGTCTACACTGGGGAGTTATTTTGAAATAACTTCTGTTATTTTAAAATAATGGCCTTGTTATTTCAAAATAATAACTCCTGCCTGTGAAGAGGAATACACTTATTTTGAAATAGTTATTTCAGGAGTTACTATTTCAAAATAACCTGGTAATGTAGACATAGCCTTTGAGAAGTAGTAATGGAGCATGTCTTTCCAGAAATATTGTTTTTTTTTAATTTGTGCCTGAGAAATTGTACATACAGGAAGTCTCCTTAGACTCAAAATCTAGAAAACAACATCTTGCATTACCATCCTAAAATACTAACAAAAGTAGTCACACTATCAACATGATCCATGGGACGATCATATCATGCATTCAACACTGGATTGCTTATGAAATTAACAAACAGCTCTAGAGACTATAATCCTCTATTTCAGCATAAACTAGGTATCCTTTAGACATTTCAATTATGAAATAGTCATTCAGCCTCAGTGCCCAGTGAGTGGCCCTGCAGTGGAGCGGCTAACCAATGTGGCAAGAGAGAGCTTAAGAGCAGGCCAGAGGAAGCATGTACAAAACCTCTCCAATGAGAGAGAGGCTTATAGGGAGCAAAGGGTGGCTTGATGAGGCAGCTCTGTTATAAGGAGCTTCTCAGGAGAGCAGAGGGCAGTTGGGTCCTGACCAGCAAAGGGGAAAAACCGGTTCCCAGGGAGAAGCACCTTGTACAAAGAACTGCTGGGCAGTTCGGGAGCTGGAAAGAAGCCCCAGTCTCATACCTCCTAGGCTGGAGGCCTTGATACAAGGGTTGAGAAAGGTACAAAGGTTGGGGGAAGTGGCCCAGGGAGCGTGAGCAGTTAAGGGGATTGAAGGAAGGCAAGACAAGGACCCACAGTAATGGATGGGCCTCGTTCTCCCCCTCAGCCTCTTGCACCGCACCCTGCCAGACCATGGCTTACCCTGAGGGTCTGAGGACTGATGATACCTCCGGAAAGGGGCAAGAACTGAGTGGTGGGCACTGCCACAGGGCAGGATCCTGAAGAGGACACTGCAGTCCAGGGAATGACACTGATCCAAAATCAGAGGAGAGAGCAGAGCAACGATGAGCGAGACTTCGGGCAGAAGGCAGCGCACTCCAGGAGTTAATTTCCAATGTGATCAGCAGGAGGTGCTGTGACGATGAATTGATTCTATTATAGGCTCCATATCTCATTACTGCACAGCAGCTAAATCCCACTCAGCATGCAGACACGTTTTTCCTTTCTTTCTAGAGCTGACACACCCCAGACTACTCCCGACTTCATCAGGCTTTCCAGCCTGACTGTTGGGACAGTATGAGGAGTCTTCAGGAGTTCAGGCAGTGGCTGCTCTGTTTTCTTTTAGAAAAATTGAAATGACACAATAAAATCTTTCTTCAGAGTTTCTGTTCTGTAGGAAATTAGAATTTTCTCATTTTCATTCCATTTAGTATTCACATATGGTTCCACTTTAAATTCTGAGATTCAACAAGCTCTACTTGGAGGTCGGGACGCAGTGTTCCCTATTTTACTAATTAAAAGATGAGCTACAGAGAAATGAAGTGATTTGCCTAAGAACATACAGCAAATCTGTGGCAGAACCAGGAGACGAAAGACAATGCAGTGCCTTAGTGGCAAGTGAATTCTTCCAGTGGATTCCTGTCCCATTCACTATGCACCAAAGCAGTTCTTCAGTGCAAGCCTGACCCAAAGTCAGTTGAAGTCAGTGGTAGACGTCTCATTAGCTTCAGTAAGTTGTGGCTCCGACTGACAAAAGGATACAGTGAACTCTATTCCTGCTCACAAAATACCATAAAGTTCTATGGTGCTCTGGACCCTAAATCAATTCACTACACAGCTATGCTTCTCCCACGGAAAAGATGCATGGCATCATGAAAGAAAATACCTTATTTCTGAGTGCTTCTCTTTGTAACTTTTAGATATTTTGATGCAGTTTCCCACATCGTTAGAAAAGGAAAGAAATTCCACCATATTTAACTGTTTGCTAGACAGCAGCAGAATGCCCCATACTGCCAGCAATTGATAACTGAGAGGCCTTGCAAGCTCACCTATATACAGCTGGTCAAAACATTTCCAATTTTGAATTTTTGGATGAAAAATGGATCAATTTTGGTGAAAAATTGATCCATTTTTCCTTCAACTTCCCTTATTCCTCATGAAAGCAGGGTTACTGGCATTGACTGGAGTGCCCTTCTCAGTTCAAATTAGTTGTCTTAACTAGACTACTAATTCGAACCCTGGAAAATTGACAACGGCAGCTTCAATCTTCCTCTGCGGTGTAGATGTACCCTTAACATGGATGTGCAACCTCAACTTAGAGCCCCAGGAAGCACTGGGGAGTAATTACTTTGAATGACTCTAGGGAGTAGTTATTTCAAAATAGCAGCAATAGAGCATCCACACTACCACTATTTTAAAATGGTTATTTCACAATAAGTGTTATTCCTTGTGGAAAGCAGGAGTTATTATTCTGAAATAACCAGCCCATTATTTCAAAAAGTAACAAGCTTGGTAGTGAGGATGCTCCACTTGTTATTTAAATCAGGGTAGTTATTTTGAAATAACTCCATAGTGTAGACTAGGGCTAAGGTGCCATAGGACTACTACTTGTTTCTTTTAAACTGGCATAAAGTCACTTCAGATTCCCAAAATGCATCAGTATGTCCCAAATGTCAAGCGAGAGAGAGGTAAGTTGGTGTTGGAGTTGTCTCTTGAAAAAATAATGCCAGAGAGAAATTTCCCTTACCCAGCAGAATACCCCTTAGTCCATTTACAGCTAGAATCTAGCCTCTTTTCACTGGTGCACAATCAAGAATCTGGCCCATAGTCTTGGAATCAGGCAAAGCTCTCACTGATTTATGGGAACAGAATCAAGGCATAAACCATTCTAGGATTTTTCTGCTTAAAGGAAGCTATAGAAATGAAATATTATTCATTGTTAATTACTAAATGTTGTTAACATCCATCAAGATCCAGAGTTTCATCCGATCAAGTCTTTTGCTCTTGTGTTGGGGTTTTGTTCTTTTTTTTTTTTAATGAGGGTTGATTGATTTATTGACTTGTATAATAGCAATTACACAGATAAATTGTATAATGCTGTGGTGTGAGACTGGATTTCTTTTTAGCCCTATGATGAGAATGTCAACAAAGCTATTTCTCTTATTGTAAAGGTCAGTTTCTGATTGCAATCTGGATTTGAAACAAAATAATTTAATGAGACATGTCCCAAAGATATCAAATCCTAATTCATCTGATGGGCCACTTTGTTCTCTCATCTGACATATGCTGCAATGTGTTACCTATAATGACCTTTCTTACAGTTAATGAGAATAAGTGCATGGTATGTACAACTTTATTTAGTATGTGGCGAAATCAACACTGACTGAAGATTAATGTGAAAAAATGCCTTTGACTGTGAGTTTAAAGTCTGTTTTCTCTCTGCTTTCCTGCACAAAGTTTGGCTTTGGTCAGTTTCATCTCCTCATTTACAATGCTAATAAGTTTTTTTACCCTAGCTGCAACTTCAAAGCAGTCTACATAACCGTTTTTAGAGTCCTAGTGCCAGCCCTACTAGCCCAAGTCTGTCAACTCATGCTGGTGGAAGGCTGGCTGCCGTGGGCTGTATAGACATACCCTGAGTGGCACTAGAACCATTCGTTAGCCACTATTGTCAACTCATCTCTGGAGAAGCCCTACACACCCACAGCATTCCCACTTTACAAGTAAGAATGGCTAGCAAATGGCTGACACTAAATTGCCAGATTTATGTCTGCTCCTCTCTCTCAGGCTGTGTCTAGACTGGCCAGCTTTTCCGGAAAATCAACCGCTTTTCCGGAAAAACTTGCCAGCTGTCCACACTGGCCGCTTGAATTTCCGCAAAAGCACTGACTTCCTACTGTAAGAAATCAGTGCTTTTTGCAGAAATACTATGCTGCTCCCATTTGGGCAAAAGTCCCTTTTGCGAAAAAGAGCCAGTGTAGACAGCTGAGATTTGTTTTGCGCAAAAAAGCCCCGAACGCAAAAATGTCGATCGGGGCTTTTTTGCTCAAAAGCGCGTCTAGATTGGCCAGGGACACTTTCCACAAAAAGTGCTTTTGCGGAAAAGTGTCTGTGCCAATCTAGACACGCTTTTCCAAAATGCTTTTAACGGAAAACTTTTTCGTTAAAAGCATTTCCGGAAAATCATGCCACTCTAGACGTAGCCTCAAAGTTTTGTATGGTGAGCACCCACAAAACTGTATTCCATGATGGAAATATGCAGATCTCCTGCTGTGTGTTCAGCTGCAGGTGCCTCTTATTACAATTATGCAACCTGTGTCCCCAGAATAGCCTTCCCAATATGCTTGTGATGGGGAGGGCAAAGTGTTAAATTCTGTGGCTAATTTCTATCAGCATGTGCTGATGATTATGCAGGTAGGTCCAGGATTTCAGCACTGCCTTCCTTTTTTAACATGGGTGCAGTGTTGCACTCATATTTGTACCTACTACTAATGATTGCTCCACAAATATCCTTTTACTCGGACATTTCCATTCCTGCAGTTGATAATCTGTGGGCAGGCTGCTGCACCCACTGCAATCTCCCTGGATGCTATCAACTGCAGAATCAGAACTTTGGTTTGTAGGGGCCATTAGATGCATAGAAGATTGAATTAAAATATTTATGACCACAGTTAGACACATCCACAATATAGGCACAGCCACAAGAGAATATATAAGGTACTAAGACATCACTGACAGAAATAGCTATCCACAGGAGCAATTAATAATGAACATACAGCTGCAAAAAGACTGGTTTAAATTCTAAATCACGCCAATACATTGCCCAAACAGTGGGACAAATTTTCTTACTCAATCAAGTAGCACAACTGATTTAAAGAGGTATGTTTGCACAGAGGAGGGGAGCAGATTTGGTCCAGAGTACTTAAAGGCCCAGTGTACCCTCATCTTTCTGAAGTCTAGGTCCTAATTAACAAAGAGTGCTGTGTCAGCACCTCTGTGAAGTCCTTCAGCTAAAGGAACAGGAAAAAAGCACTGTTTGTACATTTAACAGCTGCCCATGGAGTAAATGTAATCATATAGTTAATCTATTGAGTAATGCCTTTACTGACAGGCATAATGTTACAAAATTCCTTCACAACACTATTACATCCGTGTCCTGACACGCACCCTTATGGTTGTCATGGAATAGAGTTGTGTGTGCCATTTTATTGTCAGTCCAATCTTTGGTAATCCAGTGGATTTGTTCCAATGGCATTGTAATGCTGTGTGCTCAGCTTCTTGAGCCAACATCACAGAGGCAAGATGTACACTGACATTTGAAAATATTGGTGTAAGATCTAGGCCCCTCTGTGGTAAATCTCCCCCCACTCCCTCTTCTGACAGGGCTTAAACTGAAAAAACCTCAGATCCTTAGAGTCCTGCTTTTCACATCAGCCATCAGGCACCTTCTATGAACCCTCCCATTGCTTGTGGGTATCAAAATTAAATCTGCAAGTAAAACACAAAGGGAGAAAAATTGTTAATGAAAGGCATAATTAGAAGGGAAATTTATCTTTTACCAAATTCCCCAAAACCCATTTGGCTACTTCCAAAGAATGTTGCATATAAAAATTAGAAAAGAAATCAAACATCTCCATTAAAACATCCTCCTTGTTTCTTTACAGGGTGACTGAGTTCACTAGTTTTTCCTCAGATGAATGGGAGAGGTCTAGAAAGGCAGTGTCCTCTGTACTGCTTTATAGATTCACAACAAAGCATCATTATTGACATGATTTTAAAGAATTTTCTGAGGCTCAGAATGCAGTGCTGCAAGGAATGAAAAACAAGCATCCCTTTGAGAACAACAGATGGCATCCAAGGTGACTTTTCTCTCAAGCAGGTATGTACTTATTTTCACTCATTTGAAAATACCCATCATTTATCTAGGTTTGTTCAGCTGGTCCTTAATGGTGTTGCCTCCATCAATGAATAAAAAAGAATCAATGACAAAAATAAAATGTAACACTATAAACAGTTTAACTTCTTTTGCCCCTCAGTATATCTGAGGTCATACACACTGCAAAAAAAATCCCAACAACCCCCTCCCCCAGCAGTTAAAATAAAAAATAACATCCCCCTTGATAAAAATTATGCATTGGATTCTAGATTCAAGGTAAGGGAACAGTAATGCCTTCATCCCCAATGTAAAACAAATTTACTTTGCTGCACCATCTGGGTAAAAATAAGTTTTGTAACCAGCAAGGATGTTAAAAATGGGCATTAGTGACACAGACAGGAAACTACCATTGCAAATGGATTGTTAGAATGCTTTGTCACTCACTGTGGCCTTGTGCTTTGATTGGGGGCCTGGGAAATAGAGCTCCTGGGCTCTATTTGGCACTATAAATGACTCTTGGCATTCATTTAAAGGCTAATTCTGCTCCTGCTGCCTCAGTAGCAGAGGGTCCCGTGGCAGTGTAATGGAAAGATAGCATAAGGGAGTGGTTAGAAATGAGTGGGTGCTTGCACAGAGGTTGCACTCCCTATGGGTAGTATAGAATTGTGTTACGCAGATTTCTGCACAAAAAGGGCCGTGTTTGGGGGAAAGGCCAAAGGATTTTGTCCATAGACTGGGCTACATAATGAGCATAATGAGCTATGGATGATGATCCAACCATCTAGCTACATGACCCAAGAACCTTTGAGTTCTCCCCCAAAAGAGGGCACAGGATTAGACAGAGAAGAGGAATTTCCTGAGTTCACCAAAAAACTGTCACAATGAAACACTGTGTCACACTTAACATTGTGACCACTGAGAGATGTATGTATAGAAAATACATGAGGCATTATGTGTATATGCTGAAGGTTCTGCCCTGAACATTTATAGTGAAAAGCAGGCCACTCAAAGGAAACATTTTCTTAAGACACAGTCCTTCAGATGGGGAATGGGATCTCTGGTCTCCAGGCTGGATCACTGTACATTGTATGGCACTGAATAGGAGCCTATTAGCATTCTGTGTCAAAAGCTAATAAAGAGCCAAAGAAGACTTCAGAAGGAAAATTCCAGAAAGCAGTAAACAGTGGCAGGGCAGACCGTGTTTTGAGGTGAATGGTGAATATCAACGGTCTGTTTGGGTATATCTGGGGTGCAAAAGACAGGACATTCTTTCAATCTGTAGGGACAGGGTGGTTGTGGATCCAAGGAGGAATTTCCGTCAAACTGGTTAAAAAAGCTGGAGAAAAAACTTAGGGTAAGCTATCTTGTAGGAGACTGGGAATGCCTTAAGTTTTGTCTCTGTAAAACATTTCATATTGTTGTTTTGTGTGTAACAATTTGTTCCCATCTCTTTTTTATTTGACTCTCTATTTTTTCTTTAATTAAATTTCCTTTTGTTTTGTATTGAACTTCAAAAGGAGTGACAAGGTAACATCGATGAACTGGACTATTTTCTTCCTTTGGGAACAGAGGATCTGACATTTCTGTGGGTATCCAGCAATCTGGAGCTTTCTGCCACATTTTGAAGGGACTTTGAAGGGACATCTGCGGTTCAACCTTCATGACAAAAACACGGCTGGTATAGCCCAAAGCAAAGTGCTGACAAGCTGGTTGTGTTAAGGAGCTAGTACTCCCAGCTGGTACTTGCAAAACTCCTCTTGATGGAGACAGGTAATAGCAAGATGTCTCATGGTTGGGGATGCCTCAAGAGATATCATGAGCGGTGGTAGCATTTGTGCTGTTCATACCGGAGAAGTATTTCTTCCCCTAATTCCTCCTCAGCATCTGCCCTGTGCTGGGTCTAACTCAACTAATAGAGCTGGGTGCTGCCTTTTGTGTTTGCTCTCAACCTCTCGGTACTGCCACTTTTCCATCTATAAAGCACATATAACAAGACTTAGCCCCGTACCTGACAAGAAGCAATGAGTATTAATTCTGATAAATCACACTGATACCTTCGGATTAAGGCAGTACCGTACATCAGTGCACAGCATTCTTCTTCAGTGCCCAGGGAATAGACCAGTGGCCAGTTATTGTGCACCTAAAACTTTGCACTGACCCTCAACTGAGTGCTTGAACAAAATTGTCTTGGAAATTGATACTGGTTAAGAGTAGTGATCTGAGTAAAATCTGCTAGCTAGATTGGGCCTACATCTCTTAGGGTGTGTCTAGACTACACCTCTCTGTCGATGGAGAGGTGTAGATTAGGCACATCAAAATTGCTAATGAAGCAGGGATTTAAATATCCTGCACTTCATTAGCATAAACATGGCTACCACTTTTTTTTTACATGGAGCTTTTTCGAAAAAAAAACGGCAGTCTAGACGCGGATCTATCGAAAATAAACCCTTTTTTGGACAGATCCTGTAAACCTCATTTTTTGAGAAATACAGGATCTGTCAAAAAACGTTCATTTTCGACAGATCTGCATCTAGACTGCTGGGTTTTTTTCAAAAAAGCTCTGTGTCAAAAAAAAGTGGTGGCCATGTTTATGCTGATGAAGCATGGAATATTTAAATCCCAGCTTCATTAGCAATTTCGATGTGCTTGATTTGCATCCCTCCGTCGACAGAGGGATGCAGACTAGACATAGTCCCAGTGAAGTCAAAAGAGGTCAGTATTATTGACTGTGTTTTAATTTTGGCCCATCACCTTGATTCTTGGTTTATGCCAGGTGTGCTGGGGCACTTACACTGTACTAGCTCCTGCAAGGAGAGGCTGGACCACAAACAGCCAATAGGAAGACAGGTTGAAGAATAGCCAATCAGGGATGAGCAAATATGTATAAAAGGAGCTGAGAAATGGGGATCTGTTCCCTCAAAGGAGCTCAAGGAGAATGAATTGGTCCTAGTAAGGAAAGGAACCATCAGCACCATAAAGAGTGTAATTCAGGGCAGTTAGGGGACTGCTGTACCAGGGCCCTGAGACTAGGGCAGAAAAGATGCTAGGAGTTACAATGGGGAAGTGGCCCAGGGAAGCAGGAAAGGGAGGAAAGGTGGAGAAAGGCAGAGGGAGGCTACCACTAGAGAGACCCTGGGTTGGGGCCCAGAGTACTGGTCAGGTCCCCATACTTGCTAAAGATGAGAGTGAGACTGAAGTTAGCTCCTGGAACAAGAGGCTAGATTGATGCCTGCTGTGGTTTACTGAGGGAAGTGATACTCCCCTGGAGTGGGGGAGAGAGGCAGTGCCGGAAAGGGGACACTGTGGTCCAGAGAGAGACACAGGCCCAGAAGTGAAGTGACCAGAAGAGAGGGAGCTAATTCCCAGGAGATCTAGGGGGAGGCACCATGGGGAGGTGAGTCCACCTTGTCAAACCAGGTCAGAAAGTCCTATGAGAAGTCTTACGAGAAGTCTTCTTTAACAGCCCTGATGTAGAAATCACAGAAATCACCTAAGAAAGTCTGCTTTTGTGAGCTCTTCAATTTTGCAGACCAAAGAGTTTCAAAATATCTCAAATTACAAAGGATTTTAATCTGTAGATTTTGGATACTTCTCTGATCCAAAAATTTGAACCATTGGAGTTTCATTATTCACTAAGGGTATGTCTACACTGCAAAGTTAATTTGAAATAATAGTCGTACCCTAAAATTGGCAGAAATCAGCAACCCTGTAAATTATACCTGTGTTCATACTCTGGACCCAACTTAAATCAAAATATGTTTTACAGAAAAGCTTTTTCATCTCTTGGATGAAGCACGAGAAGGGTGAATGAAGACCTTTGCAGTATCTTTGATGTGGAACTTTTGTTCTAGAGAAACCTGTCACATGGCAGGCTTTAAGCCCTGCATGCAAATTCATTTACCCTTCACCTCTTTTTCCCACTTCTAAATTTCTGTCTATGTTTTTCTTTTATTTGATGCAGTAAAATGATTCAGTTCCCCATTTTGATCTATTTAAAAGATAGCCATTAGGAGGCTCTTTGTGCCGAGACTTTGCACTTATGTACATGGCTGGAACACATACAGAAGCCATGTAGGTTTGATTGTTTTTGTTTGAGGATTTCCCCAGTGGGGCACAATCATAGTTCCTTCCTCCAGCTTCCAGGAATGTCCTATCTGCATCTTCGTGCCAGCCAAGCAAAAGAGTTCAGGGTTAGAAAAAGCCATAGCCACCCTTTTCTTTTTGCACAAGACAATCAAGCTGACTGAAAGTGACAAACAGGCTCCATGTAGAGGAGCTCTGCTGTAAAACTTCTTTCCATGAGTCCCCTATACAGTTAGCCACCTTTCACTACTTCCTCAACAGTTTGCTCCAGCAGTTTTCTTCCATGCCTACCCTACATGCTTCTGAAGAATCTCAGAGGATGATTCAGCTTTATAGCCCTTAACTCTGATGTCCCCATATCCTACGTATAACCCTGCAGGCCAAAGGTAGGGGCAGATGATTATCATTTTCCTCCATCGTCAGCCTGAGGCTTGCTACTAAACAACATGAAACATCCTACAGTGGAATGAGTGCACTACCATGAATGAATGCACTGATGAAGTGAGTTCCACCCACAAAAGCTTATTCCCAAATAAAATGTATTCGTCTTTAAGGTGCCATGGGACTCCTGTTTTTGCTGAAACAGACTAACACAGCTACTCCTCTGGAACTTGTTTAATCTTTGCATTTCATTGCTACATGCTTTCTGGGGAGGGGTTAGGCAGAAGAAGGAGTCTAGCAGGACAAATTTCCTTTCCTTTAACAAATTGTTAAAGTGAGTAGGAAAAAAATAACTGTGTTTTAGTGATATTAAGATGTATTTTGCCGATAAGTCTCCATATAGCACACAATGCCTTCTTTTCCCCCAAAATGTTATTCTTGAAATATTAGCATTCAGATTCATCTATCAAAACGATTGTTGATATACTAGAGGAGGGCTGCATTATCATCTACTCTGCAGTTTGCCTCAGAGCAATCTCGATTCAGAGATTTACATAACCAAAGATTATGACATCCTTTCCAGCCCTTTTGATATGACTGTCAGCAAGATGTCAGTGGAGTCAGATTAATTCCAGCTAGATTCTTTCCAGATACCCAGGAATAGCTGCGAGGTATAAAGCAGTCATTTTTGACAAGCAGAAAGTTTGTTTTCCAAAAAAGCCTTGACAAATTATTTAAAACAGAGAATGTGTGTGCACATGCATGAACACACATGCATACAGTGAAAACAATGTGTTCTTTCATTTCTTTTGAAGCTCAATACATGCTGGTTTCAAAGTAAAATCTGACCACTGTTCTGAAACTTTAA
Organism: Pelodiscus sinensis; assembly: GCF_052426305.1. Classification (NCBI taxonomy): domain Eukaryota; kingdom Metazoa; phylum Chordata; order Testudines; family Trionychidae; genus Pelodiscus; species Pelodiscus sinensis. The sequence continues at coordinate 30,848,167 of NC_143067.1, read as the reverse complement.
AAAGAGATTTAAAATGCAAGAGCATTTGACCCCTTTTTGTGTTTTATTGCTAATTCCTGAATTATAGTATCAAAGATAAAGAGTGAACTACACCCTGGCTGTGTCTACATTGGCACCCCTTTCCGGAAAAGGGATGCTAATGTAGACTTTGGAATAGGCAAATCCGCGGGGGATTTAAATATCCCCCGCGGCATTTGCATTAACATGGCTGCCGCTTTTTTCCGGCTTGGGGAAAAGCCGGAGAAAAGCGCCAGTCTAGACGGCTGGCGGGGTACACCGGCCCCAGGCGCGCGGCGCATGGCGGGGGGAGCGCCGGCCCTGGGCATGCAGCTATGGGGGGGCCGCCCCCGGGGCACAAGTGTTCCCGCCCCCTGGCGCCCAGCGGGCGAACGGCCATGCCCCCTGGCGCCCGACAACCTGGAAACGTTGGGGACCACTGGTGTAGATGCACCCTAAGATTCCACTATTGCTGTCACCAGTACGAAACTAAACTGTGTGGGACATTCTAGAAAAAAAAACAATTCAGTGCAACAAGACATAAGGATAACTACCAAGGGTCTGAACAAGCCATTAACAGATGTTTACTCCCAAAGATTTTATCTTATCTCCGATCATCTGAAGAAGTGGGCTTTGCCCACAAAAGCTCATGATACCATCTACATGTTTTGTTAGTCTATAAAGTGCTACCAGACCAGTTTGTTTTTTAAAGATCTTATAGTTCAGATTACAAAGACAAAAGGCCAGAGGAAAGTCTGCAACATCCAAGCAGTGAGAGCATGAGCAAGCTACTGATAAGTGCAGACTTTGTTAGTGCTTTTGGGGGCAGTGAAGGAAAATGTTAGGCATTTTTATATCAGTTATATCTGTCTCATCTGTTGTAGTGTGTGTGGTGGGGGTGGGGAGTGTTATCCACTGTTGCTGAAGTGGGGAGAAAGGAAAGGATGTGTTAGAGAACGAAAGGAGAGTTGATAAAAACAGAGGGAAACCGTTCAGGGGATATGCAGAATGGGAAAGAAGAAGAGACCCATGGCAAAACCACAGTGTTTGGAAGAGTGAGGGCAGCTTAAGGGGAACAGGTAGGAGATAAAAGGGAGAAACACATAACTGGCAATACAACAAATGAAAAGTTATAAATATAGTCCCCTAAACTCAAAGTTCAGAGGTGAGCAAATGATGTTGAGTGATGGTTCTCTGCTATTGCTCCTTCCTTAAACTGCCTCTGATTGATAAAAACCTGAGGGATGGTAGGAGGCTCCAGAGTGGCTTAGCCTTGGGCACAGAGATATGACTTACATCAACATGAGCCAGAGGATGAGTTTGGCCCATAAAGTTTGTGGGCTTGACATTCATTACCTATGACCCTGCTCCATTCTACATATTCTAGATTTTCTGGATATCTGTTGTAAAGGCCATATATTCAGTTTGTCCTGTCACCTCAAGTTTTAAGCAGTGGTTAATTAACAATGACATATGACTGTTCTTATTAGTATGCACCTTATCTACCCATCTCATTTACTTCTCTACATGCAAACGTATCACCCTTTAGGGTCAATGTTGTCTTCATAGAACCCTGTGTCTACAAGGACCTAAGTTAAGTATTCTCTCAACCATGTCTACCCTCTGTTATACAGTAACTATCATCATTACCAATCATTCTTCGGCTGAGCTGTCAGCTTTAAATCTTCCCCCATAATTTTAAAGCTTTTTTCTCCAATGTCCTAGCACCTGACACTATATCATGCGTACAGATGAAAGACAAAGGAAGCTGACTGATATTAAATATTGCCACTCAGCTGGAGCTGGGAGGTTGCCGACTAGCCAAATTCTCCAAAATCTTTGAACAGATGCTGTGGATATGCCAGTTATTACTTCAATTTCACTCACACCCTATCTACACTGACAGTTGGTTTTGACAGTCTGCTCTCCTCTCCTCAGCTCTCGTGTCAACTCCAGACACTTAATAGCTGGGTTAGAGCTTAAACAATAGTGATTAGATCTGGGAGACGAGGAAGTATAGTGGCAATAAAAATTAAGATGCTTCAATAATCCTTCAAAATCTGGGCACTTCAGCTGAAGGCAACTTTCACTCAAACCCATTCTGCAAAGATAAAATTTCTCAGAGTGAGCAAAGTAATTTTTAAAGGTGACTTATGGCATTTAGTTCTTCTAATCATGTTAAAAACCCCAAGTTTTCTTTGGAAAAGCCAGCCAGCCTACACAGTCTTCATAGACTCATTTAAAAGTTTCTCCCATCACATAAGCATTGTTGTTTAATGGAGATAGTATATAATCTTTGTTGTAAATGTGAAACATGGTGGCTACGTCTACACTGGCCCCTTTTCCGGCAGGGACATGTTAATTTCAGCTATCGTAATAGGGAAATCCGCGGGGGATTTAAATATCCCCCGCGGCATTTAAATCAAAATGTCCGTCGTTTTTTTCCGGCTTTTAGAAAAGCCGGAAAAGAGCGTCTACACTGGCCCCAATCCTCCAGAAAAAGTGCCCTTTTCCGGAGGATCTTATTCCTACTTCGGGCACTTTTTCCAGAGGATCGGGCTTCTAAAAGCCGGAAAAAAGCGGCGGACATTTTTATTTAAATGCCGCGGGGGATATTTAAATCCCCCGCGGATTTCCCTATTACGATAGCTGAAATTAACATGCCCCTTCCGGAAAAGGGGCCAGTGTAGACGTAGCCGCAATGTTTAATGATTGTGGAAAGTATTGTAAGCAAAACAGGATAAGGGAGGCAATTACTTCACTGGCTCCTGATCTCACAAGAGCCTAATCCTTCACATCTAACATGGAAGACAGAGTTCAGAAGCTGGGAAACCCATTATGGCCAAATAATTTACCATTTGCACAAACAGATTCAAACTACAATATTATGAGAAAATATTTACAAGTGCTACTGGTAAACTTTATTCATAAAGAGCTAGGATTAAATTCTCAAACACACCCAAGTGACATTATGGACAAAGTCCTATTTTCAAAAGTTATTTAGGAGCTTTGAATCCCATCTACATGTTGACATTTTACCAGTATCACCAGTTAAGGAGGCTATAACAATACAAACCTTAGTTTGGATATAGTTGTAGCACAATAAAATGCTTATATCAGCAGAACATATTTACATTCCTGTATAGGAATTACTACATTTGTATAAAATATTCATAAACTAATATAAGCGTAGCCACACTAAACCTTGGTTTACACTAGGGAGTTATTTTGGAATAATCCCACTTGCTTTGAAATAAGTGGAGCGTATACACTACTAATCCCGTTATTTAGAAACTAGCTAATTAGCCTGTCATAAGATGGGATTTTCAGGTCTCTCCTCCACGTCAGTCTTCTCTCCTGAGCCTCCGGTCTCTCTCTCTGTCTCTCTCTGTCTCTCTCTCTCTCCTCCTCCTACTGCCTCCCCCTCTCTCTCTCAGCTCTCCACCTTCTGCCTCTCTCTCCGTCTCTCTCTTTCTCTTCTCCCCCTCCTGCCTCTCACTCTCTCTCCGCTGCTGCATGGGGAGCACAGACCCCAAATGGCCACTTGTGCTGCTTGCTCCCGCACGGCTGAGTGGCACAGAAGTCAGCCGAGCACCACGGCCGGGGTCAACAGCGCCACCCAGAGGGAACAGCCAGCATTTCAGTGTTACAGAGTCACAGACATTGGGCTACTATATATATGATAATGGGCTAGTTATTACAAAATCTTTACTCTTCCCTTCTTTGGAGAATAACACTTATTTTATAACCCCCAACTTAAATAACCCCCAACTTAAACCTGTCCAACACATTATCAATAAACTACAGCCATACTGGAACAGGATACCATACTCCAAGAGGCTCTGGGAGACAGACCCATAGTCTCCTATAGACAACCACCTAACCTCAAGATGATTCTTACCAACAACCACAGGACATACCACACTAATACCAACCCTGGTACCTTCCCTTGCAACAAACCCCGTTGCCAGCTTTGTCCACATATTTATTCTGCTGATACTATTATTGGACCTAACCAAGTGAGTTATAAGATCAAGAACACATATTCCTGCGAATCCAGAAATATAATTTATGCTATCATGTGCCAAAAGTGTCCGTCTGCTATGTACATTGGACAAACATCTCAGACACTTCGCCAAAGGATTAATGCCCACAAAACAGATATCAGACAAGATCACAAAGAAAAAACAGTTTCTTGCCATTTTAACCAGAAAGGACAATCTCTCAATGACTTAACCACCTGCATTCTGCTACAAAGACCTTTTACATCTGCACTTGAAAGGGAATCCTCTGAACTGTCATTCATGTTAAAATTCGACACTCTCCAAAGAGGATTGAACAAACACTTGAACTATCTTACACATTATCAAGATAGCTTTCCCAATTATCACCTCTAATACCATTAACTCACAAACATCCCACTCTCCCCACCTCTAATATCGTCAATTCACAGAGACTTACCTTCCTTCCTCCCCCCCCCCCCCCCGCATCCCCCTCCTGTTCTGAAATGTGATTTGTCCTTTTCATATGTGTTCATTTTTTTTAATTGTATCCTTTGGTATATATGGTTGTGACTATTTTCTTCCACTATTTGATCTGAGGAAGTGGGTCTGGCCCACGAAAGCTCATCATTTAATAAACCATCTTGTTAGTCTTTAAAGTGCTACATTGTCCTGCATTTTGCTTCAACACTTATTTTGAAATTGTTATTTCCAGATAGCATTGTGTGGATGATCTGGTGTTGCTAATTTGAAATAATTGGTCTTCCAATGCCTTTCACAGCTACATGTGTGGCTGCTCTGGCATGTGAGCACCTCGATGCCTCCCCCACCCTGTCGTCCGGCCAGGACACGCCCGGCATCAGCTTCCATGAGGAGGAGGAGGAGGAGGAGGAGAAGGAGAAGCAGGCCAGCCAGTCAATGAACTGGAGAAGAAGCCAGGCAAGCCACAAGTTGCTTCTCACCCTGGGGCCAGTTCCTCCCTCTCAGGATGTTTCCCAGGTATCAGAAAAACCTGGAGAAGACACGTCAGGTGAGTTCTATAATTTTCCTTATACACATGCGGGGGCAGACAACAGGCTGCAATGGGCTGCATGCTGCTTCCTTGGCCTACTCAGCCTGCGGGGTGTCGCACAACAGCCTGTGCACGTTGGTGCACATAGAGCACCAGTCCAGAGCACTTAGCCCTATGATGCTCTCACACAAGAACCTCTCATTCCTTCTCATAAGGTCCTTGCAGAGGCCTGTCTTACTCCGGCCTCCATAGTGGGACGCCTTCCCACAACAAGCCACCGCTAAGGAGCCTGGGGTCATTGAAGCACAGAAACAGTACTGCACACAGCACAGGGTAATGCCTGCAGTTGGCAGCATCAGCTCCAGGTCAAGTGTGTCAATGCAGAGACTGATCCCCTACATGGAAACCTGCCAAGAGGAGGCAAAGAAGGAGACCCTACTAGCACTCTCTCCAGCAAGAGGCATCTGCCATTCACACACACTTCTTCCAATGCCCCCTCCCTCCCAGCAGGCAGGAATAGGAGTTCTCTCTCGGTGGGATGCCACCACTGCTGAACCCAGCATGTGTGAAATAATCACATCACCGTGCTGTCCACCTCTGCTCTCAGCCATGCAGCCTCCCCTCTCCCCAGTGGTTCGTTCCCATGTAACTGCTCCATGAAATGGGGGGAGTAGTGGCTCAATTCCCACATGCCTCCTGAAGTAGTGTCCATCTGCTTCTGGGCCCCACTCCCAGCCTACCTGGCTCATGCGCCTGCTGTGCGCCTTTGCTCTGCATGGCCAGGGTCCACCCATAGTGCTTGGTGAACACACTGCAGATTTACCCCTGAGCGAGTGGCTCCAGCATGTGCTGGTGAACAGGGGATAGGTCCCTGACTCAGGCGCACTCTCCCAGGCCTGACATGAGCTGGGCCACTCTTGGACACACCATGCACCCAGCCCTTTGGAGATGGTGCAGTTATGCTGCAACCCAGCTGCTTCCCCAGCTCTCCAGAGTGGCCGTTCTGCACTCTAGACTGCTTGGAGGAGGGAGGTGGGGGTAGGGATAGCCAGTATGGATGTAGAGGAGAGAGGTTAGGGTTGAGGTAGGAATGGAAGGAGGGGGATGGGCAGTGTGGGGTAGGGAAGAGGAGGAGTTAGAAAGGACGGTGGGTGTAGGAATGGAGGATAGAGGTGAGAGTAGGGATGGAAGGAGGGGGATGGGCTGTGGGCCATTGAGCTCCAGGATAAAGACTCAGATTATCCCACCGAGCTCTCTTCTTGCATGATCCAAATCTGCTTCTCAGTAGGGCATGGGTGCATAAAGCTGGAGACTCCCCCATGGTTAGCATGACATAGAATCATAGAGCTGGAAAAGATATCAGGAGGTCATCAAGTCCAGCCCTCTGCCCAAGGCAGGACCAATCCCAACTAAATCAACCCAGCCAGGGTTTTGTCAAGCCAAAACTTAAACCCCTCTAGGGATGGAGATTCCACCACCTCCCTAAGTAACCCATTCCAGTGCTTCACCACCCTCCTAGTGAAATAGTTTTCCTAATATCTAACCCAGACCTTTCCCATTGTAACTTGAGACCATTGCTCTTTGTTCTGCCATCTGTTACTACTGTGAACGGACTTTCTGTGTCGACTTTGGAACCTCTCTTCAGGAAGTTGAAGGCTGCTATTAAATCCCCCCTCATTCTTCTCTTCTGCAGACTAAACAAACCCAAATCCCTCAGAGTATGTCTACACTACCCTCCTAATTCAAAATAGGAGGATAATGTAGGCATACCGCAATTGCAAATGAAGCCCGGGATTTGAATTTCCCGGGCTTCATTTGCATAAGCGGGGCGCCGCCATTTTTAAATCCCCACTCGTTCGAACCCCGTGCCGCGCGGCTACACGGGGCACGAACTAGGTAGTTCGAACTAGGCTTCCTAGTTACTCCTCATTCCACGAGGAGGGTAGTGTAGACATACCCTCAGTCTCTTCTCATAGGTCATGCACTCCAGCCCCCTAATAATTTTGGTTGCCCTCCGCTGGACTCTCTCCAATGCGTCCACATCCTTTCTATAGTGGGGGACCCAGAACTGCACACAATTCTTCAAATGTGGCCTCACCAAAGCTGAATAAAGGGGAATAATCACTTCTTTGGATCTGCTTGCAATGCTCCTTCTAATGCACCCTAATATGTCTTTAGCCCTCTTGGCTACAAGGGCACACTGTTGACTCATATCCAGCTTCTCACCGCTATAATCCCCAGGTCCTTTTCTGCAGAACTACTACTTAGCCATTTGGTCCCCAGCCTGCAACAATGCTTGGGATTCTTCCGTACCAAGTGCAGGATTCAACACCTGTACTTGTTGAACCTCATCAAATTTCTTGCAGCCCAATCCTCTAATCTGTTCAGGTCACTCTGGACCCTATTCCTGCTCTCCAGCATATCTACCTCCCCCCTATCTTAGTGTAATCTGAGAACTTTCTGAGGGTGCAATCCATCCCTTCATCCAGGTCATTAATAAAGATGTTGAGCAAAACTGGTCCTAGAACAGATCCTTGGGGCACTCCACTAAAATCCAACCGCCAACCTGACATTGAGGTGTTGTTCACTACCCATTGAGCCCAACAGTCTAGCCAGATTTCTATCCATCTTACAGTCCATGTATCCAATCCATATTCCCTTAAACTTGCTGGCAAGAAAATTGTGGGAGACTATATCAAAAGCTTTGCTAAAGTCAAGGTATATCACATCCACTGACTTTCCCATATCCACAGAGCCAGTTACCTCATCATAGAAGCTAATCAGATTGGTCAGGCATGACTTGCCCTTTGTGAATCCATGCTGACTATTCCTGATCACTTTTCTCTCTTCTAAGTGCTTCAAAATGGATTCCTTAAGGATCCCCTCCATGATTTTTCAGGGAAGAGAGATAAGGCTGACTGGTCTGTAGTTCCCTGGATTGTCCTTCTTCCCTTTTTTGAAGATGGGCACTACATTCCCCTTTTTCCAATCATCTGGGATCTCGCCCAACCTCCATGAGTTTTCAAAGATAATGGCCAAAGTCTCCGCAATGACATTTGCCAACTCCCTCTGTACCCTCGGATGCATTAAATCTGGACTCATCGATTTGTGTATGTCTAGCTTTTCTAAATAGTTCTTAACCTGTTTTTTCTCCACCGAGGGTTGCCCACTTCCTTCCCATACTGTGTTGCCTAGTGCAGTAGTCTGGGAGCTGACCTTCTCTGCAAAGACAGAGGCAAAAAAAGCATTGAGTACTTCAGCTTTTCCTAAGTCATGTTACTAGCTTACCTCCGTCATGCAGTAAGGGCCCCAGACCCTCTCTGATCACCCTCTTATTGCTAACATCCCTGTAGAAACTTTTCTTGTTACCCTTCGCATCCTTTGCTAGCTTCAATTCCAATTGCTCTTTCGCTTTTCTGATTACTTCCCTGTATTTTCGAGCACCTGGAAGAGGGGAAAGTGATTAGGAATATTCAACATGGATTCACCAAGGGAAATCATGCCTGAGCAATCTGATAAGTTTCTATGATAGGGTAGGTGGCTCTGTCAACATGAGGAAGTCAGTGGATGTGATATATCTTGATTTTAGCAAAGCTTCTGACACGGTCTCCCACAATATTCTTGCCACCAAGTTAAGGAAGTATGGATTGGATGAATGGACTATAAGGTGGATAGAAAGCTTGCTAGACTGTCGAGCCCAACGGATAGTCATCAATGGCTCGATGTCAGTTTGGCAGTCACTTTCTAGCGGTGTGCCCCAAGGATCGGTTCTAGGGCTAGTTTTGTTCATCATCTTTATTAATGACCTGGATGAAGAGATGGATTGCACCCTAGGCAAGTTTGCAGATAACAGTAAGCTAGGAGGAGAGGTAGATACATTGGAGGGCAGGGATAGGGTCCAGAGTGACCTAGACAGATTAGAGGATTGGGCCAAAGAAAGAAATCTGATGAGGTTCAACAAGGACAAGTGTAGAGTCTTGCACTTAGGATGGAAGAACCCCAAGCATAGTTACAGGCTGGCGACCAACTGCCGAAGTAGCAGTTCAGCAGAAAATGACCTGGGATGAGAAGCTGGATATGAGTCAATAGTGTGCCCCTGTAGCTAAGAAGGCAAATGCAATATTAGGTTGAATTAGGAGAAGCATTGCCAGCAGATCTAGAGAAGTGATTATTCCCCTTTATTCGGCACTGGTGAGGCCACATCTGGAGTTTTGCATCCAGTTCTGAGCCCCCTCGCTACAGAAAGGATGTGGATGCATTGGAGAAGGTCCAGCGGAGGGTGACCAAAATCATTACGGGGCTGAGGCAGATGACCTATGAGGAGAGGCTGAGGGATTTGGGCTCATTTAATCCACAGAAGAGAAGAGTTGATAGCAGTCTTCAACTTCCTGAAGGGAGGTTCCAAGGAGGATGGAGAGAGGCTGTACTCAATGACGGATGGCAGAACAAGAAGCAATGGTCTCAAGTTACAGTGGAGGAGGACTAGGTTGTATATTAGGAAAAACTATTTCACTAGGAGGGTGGTGAAGCACTGGAATGGGTTACCTAGGGAGGTAATGGAATCTCCATCCCTAGAGGTTTTTAAGTCTCGGCTTGACAAAACCCTGGCTGGAATGATTTAATTGAGACTGGTCCTGCTTTGGGCAGGTGATTGGATTCAATAAGCTTCTGAGGTCTCTTCCAGCCCTATGATTCTATGTTTGTAAATGCATTCCTAAAATGAAGGGTTTGGCTTGAAATGGAAACTCAGAATTAATGTTACATTTTAAATATACCCACTATTGGTATAATGATATAATTGTCAATAAATAAATGTCTTAAGTATTCATTTTCATATTTTGGGGGGTTTTAGTATGACCCTGTGGATGAGAAGTTAAATACAGCAGGGACCGGGAGCTGGTCTGGGGCCTCTAAATTCAAAGGCTATGCCTACACTGTGCGATTATTTCATAATAAGCTATTTCAGAAGAAATACTCCGAAATAGCTAATTTCAAAATAGCATGTTTAAAATAGAAGCTTGTAAATTAATCCAATGCAGGCTTCCCTAATGTGGATGTGATATCTCAATTTAGAGCCCACCAGAAGCAAAGGAGTAATTACTATGAATGGCCTGGGGAGGAGCCCTTTGGAAGACCTTTGGAAAGAGAAAGTGTGAGGGAAAACACCAGTCTTTATGTTAACTTTATACCATGGGAGAAAGTGACAAACACATCTACCATTTGTTTAAACACTTTTATACACAATGCTATCTGTTGAACCTTTCTGAAAACTGAATTCTGTTCTTCTGGCCTCAGACCCTAATCACAAATGTGAAGGATGCAGAGGTTACCTGTTAAATCTGTGGAAAATGCAGACTGTGTTTCTGCCAAAAAAAAAAAAAAGAAAAAAGGACAACTGCTGCAGTTCTTGTTATATGAATTATTTAAAAGATGGAAAGTTCTATTTTCCAACTGCGGAGAAGAGCATTGCTTACTCAGGGCCAGATTTTTCCACCCTTGTTCACAGCATCATGTCATACTCAGCATGAACAAAGATTGCAGATTCTGACCCTAAGTTTTTTCTGCTTAAGTACTCACTTAAGTGTTAAACCTCATTGCAGGAGGAATAACAGGTAGTTTGAAATAGGGCTTTATTTCAAACACCCATTTCACTGCCACGTGTACACGCGGGCAGTTATTCCGGGCTTGTAAATTTCAAAAAAAAGAAAAAAAAACTGGTGTACGGCTGGGAAGATGCAAATCAAGAGCAGTTTGGTGTAGTTTCAGAAAATCCATGTATATAAATCAATTAAGCTCAGGCAGAGGCTTTGGTATGCAACAGATAAATATATGAAAGATAGCAAGGTCAACAGGGCCATGTACATATCTACAGTCCGGTCTACACTAGTGGGAAAAATTGATGTAAGATCAAAATGCATAGCTGGAGTTGACATACCTTGCATTGATTTTCTGGGGTGGCCCCACAGCAGAAGGTCAACAGTAAAGTGGCTGATGGGGACAATCTCAGCATTTCTCCAGTAAATTGAGATAAGGCCTGAGATAGATGTCTAGAACCTGTAGGGCTGGATAACAGCATCCTACAATGTCCAAAGCTCTTCCAATTTGTTAGCATGATTCATTGACAAATTTATTAGGTGTTCTCCTGGCCCTCTTGCATGACCTTTTGGGAAATACTCTAGCTCTGTGTTTTTCTTAAGAACTTTGGCTGTGTCTACATTACCAGGCTATTTCAATATAATAATTCCCGGAACGACTATTTTGAAATAGAGTGTCCACACTACAGGGAAGCCTCAAAATTAGTCCGAGTCAGGCTTCCTTAATGAGGATGCACTACCTCGACTTAGAGCCCCGGAAGCACTGGGGGTAATTACTTTGAATGACTGTGGGGAGTAGTTATTTTGAAATAACAGCAGCTGAGCCTCCACACTAAGGCTACATCTAGACTACATCCATCTGTCGGCAGAGGAATGTAAATGAAGCACTTCGAAAGTGCAAATGAATCCGGGATTTAAATATCTCACGCTTCATTTGCATAATCACGTAATGGCGCTGTTTCAAAAAAGCACTATTTAGAAATTGAAACCGCAGTCTAGACTCAGTTCTTTTGAAAACGGGGCACTTTTTCAAAAGATCCTTGTAAACCTGATTTTTTAAAAAGTGACCCATTTTCGAAAGAACCGTGACTAGATTGCTGTTTCAATTTCATTGCTGTTTCAATTTCCAGCCATTACATGATTATTCAAATGAAGTATGGGATATTTAAATCCCAGATTCATTTGCACTTTTGAAGTGCTTCATTTACATCCCTCTGCCAACAGAGGGATGTAAGCTAGATATAGCCTAACCATATTTCGAAATAGCAATTTCAAAATAGGCATTATTCCTCGTAAGTTCAGGAGCTATTATTTCAAAATAACAAGCCCATTACTTCAAAATAATTTCAAAATAATAGGCTTGCTGTGTGGATGCTCACCTTGTTATTTTGAAATAAGGGGAGTTATTTCGAAATAACTGTAGTGTAGACATACCTTTTGAGATTCTCCACTCACAGGCATTGCAGTAGAATAGTATTATTGTTTATACAATCCATCGTCAAAGAAAGGTATGCTTCTAAAAGTCACGTTTCACTTCAAATGACTTTACTCAGTATTCATTCCTGCTCCTACTGAACTCTGTTTCTATGAGTGGTAGCAAACTTCAAAGCTATATATGATGGGTACCATAGAAGCATTTACTGAAATGAGAAATGTGTTTTACTTTCAAGATGTTAAATTCATTTTCTCTTCTTTTGAGGGATTCTTTTCTAACAGTAACATGATTTTTGGTTTGGTTTACTTTAGGCTTTATTTTACTCCAGAACAAGAGCTTTGAAAGCAGTCTGCTATCCCAAGAGGAATAGGGGAAATCCTGCTTGTTAGGACTGATTAGTGAGGAATCAAAGCCAGTTTCACACTCCGAAGTATTAGTAACAGATTGGTCCCAGCTCTTTCTGACCTTCAATCCAGGGTTCATTCAAACAAAATTTGAGAAAGAGAGAGAAAAAGGGAGAGGGAAGGGGTGCCATTTCATAATCTGGTGAGGGGGCAACCTGTGCATGCTGTGATGGGAAGGGAAGAGAGTGAGAGTATGTGGGGGTGGGGGTGTACTGAGGACAGAGACTTCAAGCAATGTGACGGAAAATGCTCAGTACAAGCCAAGCACCAACGGGGAAGAGGGAGGAGAAACCAACCCCATCCGTCCTCCCCCCCACACTGATCAACTCTATACAGGGGCTGCTAAGGCAATGGAAAACTCTACTTTTTTGGCAGACAGCTTAGCAGTTAGCTGACAGGAGCACTGTATCTAATCTATACTATTATAAAAAGAGAGGTGTCCGACACGCCATCTGTCACAGAGAAGGTAAGAAGACTTGAGAAGTTTCTAGGGTGAGGCAAGGCCTCAGCCCCACATATAGCCCTGCCCCCTCTGCTGAGGCTCCATCCCCACCCTGGGAAGGGGAGGAGGAGGAGTAGCATGCTGAGTGCACATGCGTCACCCCCTATCACACAGAGGGGAAGAGCACGGGCACCCCAGTATCCCCAGAGCAGCAGGGAGGGAAAAAGATGTAGGGCCCCAAACACCCACTCCCCCCACCTCACGAGCTGTGGGGAGGGAAGAGGCCACATGCGCATGCTCCCCCCACCACCACCATGAGAAGGGAAAAATTGTGCACCCCAGTATCCCTGGAGCAGCAGGGACGGAAGAGGATGCTGGTCCCCAAAGCTACCCTTTTGCCCTCTGGAGCAATGGGGAGGGAGGCAGCTGCATGGCCTAAGCCTCCTTACCCCTTGGAATAGTGGGGAGGGAGGAGGCCACATGTACAACAGGATGGGTAATGCTAGTTCCTATATAAAAGAAGAAAATTAAAGAAATATTAGATCCGTTCAGCTCTAACACTAAAATATTCTTAAAAAACAATGAATGGTCCTGCAGCAACTTAGAGACTCACCAAAATGTAGATCGCATGCGTTTTTGTTAGTCTGTACGGTGCAGCAGGACCCTTAGTTGTGTTTTAAGTTTTTCCAGTTACAGATTAACATGGCCATCCTCTGAGACTAACATATTCTGACATCTTGTGACAAGCCACTTCAGGGACACTGGTTAGCCTGAAAATTGTAATGTCTATTCTCACTTCCTTACTAGCTCTGTGGAGAGAGACTGACTCTGTCAGGTCTCCTGGACTCTGTCTCAGCTCTGCAAGGGCAGTAGGGGCTGGTAGGCTACAGCAAGGGGGCACATATATTTCAGATTTATATAAGAATATCAGTGTTGCCATGCTGGGTCAGACCAATGGTCCTTCTAGCACTGTATCCTGTCTCCCAGCAATGTTGGCCACTGCCAGGTGTTTCAGAAGGAATAAACAGAAAAGGCAATTATCATTCATCCCCTGTCACCAGCTTCTGGCAAAGAGAGGCTAGGGACACCATCCCTGCCCATTCTGGTTAGTAGCCGTTGATGGACCTCTCCTCCTTGAACTTATTTTGTTCTTAATGGAACCATGCTATGGTTTGGGCCTTTCCACCATCTGCCAGCAAAGAGTTCCACAAGCTGACGGTGAACAAATAATGTACTTTGTTTGTCTTAAATGTGCTGCCTATAAATTTAATTGGGTCAGCTTCTTGTGTTATGTTATGAATAACATTTCCTTATTCTATTTTTCCACGTGATTCATGATTTTCTAGCTATCTAACACATCTTCCTACCCTTTAGTCATTTTTTTTCCAAACTGAAAAGTCCTGGTCTTGTTAGTCTCTCCTCATATGGAAGATGTTCATTACCCATAATAATTTCTGTTGCCCTTTCTGTAACTTTTCCAAATAAAATAGATCTTTTTAAGATGGGGTGACCAGATCTGCATACCGTATTCCAGAGGTGGGTATACATTGATTTTCTATAGAGGCAATATTGTATTTTGTCTTATCTGTTCCTTTCGTAATGATTCCCAATATTCTGTTAGCTTTTTAGTTTTTAGACTGTTACTGCACATTGAGCAGATGTTTTCAGGGAACTATCCACAATGAATCCAAGATCTCTTTCTTAAGTGGTATCAGCTATTTTAGACCCCATCATTTTTGTATGTATAGTTGGGATTATAATTTTTCATGTGCATTATGTTGCACTAATCAACACTGAATTCCATCTGTCCTTGTGTTGCCCATTCTCCCAGTTTTGTGAGATCCCGTTGTAACTCTTTACAGTCAGCTTTGGAGTAGTCACTATTCACCCCATTTTTAAGAACATTTATAAGTTTAACAGCAGTGATTCAAATGCAAATCCCAGCAACACAACTCTCATTCCTATTCTTTTTCCCCCTATCTTTTAAGTGCGGTACTTGACAATGTTTTCATGATGATCTAATGATACTTCAGTTACTTGAATGCCCAAACTTTTGTTATTCTTAATCATCTTGCCTCCCTCTTTTATAACAACATCCCTGGCCCAAAGACAAAGCTGCAAGCAGATCAAACTCTGTTGCATTTAAGACTTGCCTCTGGAGTCAGGGCATGCAGCTTTAAACAGACCTCAGGTATGAAATCCAGGGGTTCCAACTTCAGGAGAGGGCCTAATGTCCTCTCTAGCCCCCCATAAATGGTGCCCTTGAGAGAGAGCACCTATTCCTCAACTTTCATATAGTGGTGGCTTTTAAAAACCTTAGAATAATTCAGAAGGAAAGATTCTATCAGTCTGAGACATGCTGTGTCTTTAAAATGGGTAAAGCTTATGGAATCAGTAAAAGTGCCTTTCAAAGACACTTAAAACTGAACCCACTCTACACAGGGTTTACAGAAATTGTAATTCTGTTAATCCCAATTCTGGGATAAAATCAATCCTATTCTGCTGGTGAAAAGGGGCCACATCTCAGAAAGATGCTCTGTCGGTGACACATGTAGTGCTGGGGCAGCACAGATTTCTCTACAATATCTCCTGTCTAAAGATTATGTCACACTAGAGGTAGAGAAGGAGTGGGCTGGAGAGAGAACTGAGCAGTGTAACATGGTTGCCCTGACTCACAAAATCAGGGCAATTGCACCTGTAGTCCCTCTATTGTCCATGAAGAGCACCCACTTGTAGGCTTCTGGCTCCCCAGCTGTTCCCTCTCTTGAACAGGGACATATCTCCCACCTTCAGGGTACGTCTACACTACAGCGCTAGTTCGAACTAACTTAGTTCGAATTAGTTAATTCGAACTAAGCTAGTTCGAACTAGCGCATCTAGAACTAAAAACTAGTTCGAACTAGCGTTTTGCTAGTTCGAACTAGCGCGTCCACACTGATTGGACGCAGGGGGGCATTTAAGGGCAGCTGAAACCGGTTCTGGCAGGGCATCAGGTCAGCAGTTGCTTTGTGTGGCTGCTGTCTGAGGCTATCTGAGGCTCGTGCTTAAAGGGACCCCCCCTGGACAGCCGGTTCTCAGCTTTTCCTGCTTGCTTGCCAACCTCGCCGAGGGACAGCAAAGCGTCGGTCTCTGTGCCCGTCTGTGTCGGTGCTTCCCTTCGGGGGGGCCGCCGCAGGTGGCAACATGGAGCCACGGCTCGCCCTGCACCTTCTGGTGCACGTTCTGGACTTGCTGCTGCAAGCCTGCCAGCAATGGCTCGAGGCTGCCTGGCACCACCTGGGGAACGTCAGCCCCCTGCCTCTCCGCCTGGCCGCCCTGGGGGCCGTGGAGGAGCCGCGGCGGCGCCCCGGCACCGGCGTGCCCCGCCGCATCTGGCGTCTGGACACCAGCAGCGACTGGTGGGACCGCATCGTCCTGGAGCGCTGGGACGACCGACAGTGGACCCAGAACTTTAGGATGAGGAGGGACACCTTCCTGGAGCTCTGCGAGTGGCTCGCCCCTGCCCTGCAAAGAAGGGACACTCGCATGAGGCCCGCCATCCCCCTCCAGAAGCGGGTGGCCATCGCCCTCTGGAAGCTCTCCACGCCGGACAGCTACCGATCCGTCGGGAACCAGTTCGGCGTGGGGAGATCCACTGTCGGAGCAGTGCTCATGCAGGTACGGCGCTCGTCGGCCACCGAGCCGGGGGGGAGGGGGGCTGCGAGGAGGGGATGGGCCGCCCCAGGGACAAAGGGGGGGGCGGGAGGAGGCGAAGGCGCCCCGCACCGGAGGGGTCGGGCTGTCCCGGCCGTACTACACGCCGCCAGGGGGGTTGCTTCCGGGAGTGGGGCGCGGGGCACTGCCAGGGCACGCACGCTCCCAGCCACCCGGGCGCCCCACTGATTGACGCTTTGCTGTGTCTCTCTCCGCAGGTGGTCAAGGCCATCAACCGGGTGCTGCTCCGCAGGGTGGTCCGCCTCGCCGACCCGGATGCCGTCATCCGGGGATTCGGCGCCCTCGGCTTCCCCAACTGCGGGGGGGCCATCGACGGGACGCACATCCCCATCCGTGCCCCGGAACACCAGGCGTCCCGGTACGTGAACCGCAAGGGGTACTTCTCCGTCATCCTGCAGGCCGTGTGTGACCACCGGGGACAGTTGACGGACATAAATGTGGGCTGGTCCGGCAAAGCACACGACGCCCGGGTGTACCGGAACTCCTCCGTGTGCCAGCGGCTGCAGGACGGGACCTTCTTCCCAGACCGCCACATCAGGGTCGGGGACGTGGACATGCCCGTCTGCCTGGTGGGGGATGCCGCCTACCCACTGCAGCCCTGGCTCATGAAGCCCTACACGGGACACCTCAATCCCTCCCGCCAGGCCTTCAATAACAGGCTGAGCAGGGCCCGCATCGTGGTGGAGGGGCCTTCGGGCGACTGAAAGCCCGCTTTCGATGCCTCCTCACCCGTCTGGACCTGGCCGAGCACAACATCCCTCCCGTGGTGGCGGCATGTTGTGTGCTCCACAATTTGTGTGAGCGGAAGGGGGAGGCTTTCTTGCCAGCCTGGATGGCTGAGGCTGACCGCATGGCTGGACACTACGGTCAGCCCCGCACCGCCGCCGTCCGGGAAGCCCAGCGGGGGGCCATCCGGATCCGGGAAGCCCTGCGGGACAGCTTCCAGGTGGAGGAGGAGGAGGACTGACCTCTCCCTGCATGCCCCACCGGGGCCTTCTTCCACCCTACCCCCCCCCTTCCCCTTTCCCCTCCCTATCTACTGTACAATAAAGACACCTGTTTTTCCAACAAAAACGTCTGTTTATTTCAGAGAACTGGGGTGGGGGAGGGAGGAATGAAGGTGGGAGAAGGGAGGGGGAAACCTGGGACGAGGGAGCTGGAAGGGGAGGGGAGGGAAGGGAGGAAGGGAAAGGAAAGCTCAGGGGTGGGAGTCTGGGTGCCTCTCCCGTCTCGCCACACTGCGGGTCCGGGGGCGTCGGTGGGGAATGGTTGTGGAGGGGGGGGCAGAGAGGACAGGGGGTGTGGAGGAAGCAGGAGCGGAAGCAGGAGCGGAAGCAGGAGGAGCAGGAGGAGCAGGGGGAGCAGGGGGAGCAAGAGGGGGAGCAGGGGGAGCAAGAGGGGGAGCAAGAGGGGGAGCAGGGGGAGGAGGAAATGGAAAGCGGTCTAGCAGGCTCTGGAGGTGGCCTCGCAGGGCACGGCCCTGCTCCTCCAGGGCCTCCAGACTCCTCTGGCGCAGCCTGAGGTCCTCCTGGACCCAGTGGTCCTGGAGACGGAGCTGTCGGTCCAGGAACCGGAGATGCCGCCTCTGGTAGTCCTCCTGGTTCCTGGCTGTCCTGCTTGCCCGGGCGCGGGCGGCTGCTGCAGGCGGTGTGGTGCGCCCTGCAGTCCCCGGTGCTGCAGCTGTGGTGCAAGAAGACCAGCGGTCAATTACCCCAGGGGCCCAGGTGTGTGAAACCCAGCTCCCCTCTGCAAGGCCAGGGCCCCTGCAGGATCCCCAGCTGCTGCTCCGTAGTGGGCAAGGCCCAGGCGCACGGTCCCGGGGCTCCCTCTCGCCCCAGCCCCCCGTACACATAAGGGGAACACGAGGGTACTCACAGGTGGATGCCTCCCCGGCCTCTGATGATGCAGGCGAGCGGCTCTGTGGGGTGCCTCGGGGGTCCCGGGTCCTGGGAAGGCTGGCAGCAGGCTCCTGGCTCTCAGAGCCCTCTTCCTCCTCCTCGGTGTCCAGGAGCGGTCCCTCTGCCCCGGGGTCAATCACGTCCCGGGGGGCAGGGACGGCATGAGGCCCCAGGATGCGGTCCAGGGCATGGAAGTGGGGGCAGGCCTCCGGGTCAGCCCCTGGCAGGCAGGCCCGGGAGTAGGACTGCCGCAAGTCTTTAATCTTGCAGCGCACCTGCTCCCGGCTGCGCTGGTGGCCCCTGGCGGCCAGGCTGGCAGCCATGCGTCCATAGACGGCCGCGTTCCGGTGGCTAGTGCGGAGATCGTGGACATTTGAGGCTTCCCCCCAAACCTCGATGAGGTCCACGATCTCCGCACTTGACCAGGCGGGCGCCCGCCTTTTGCGCCCCCGGGCAGGCTCCCGGGAGCCGCCAGGCTGGTCGTGGGGAGCAGTGGAGGGCTGGGAGCCCTCGGATGGCTGGCTCATAGTGTGGCAGGTGCAGGCTGTGCAGGCACGGGTGCTTGCAGCCTTGCAACTGGCACAAAGTGAGTAGCCAGCCCGTGGCCCTTTAAGGGCTCCGGGGCCGGGAGGGGGGCAATAGAGTTTCCCTGGTGTTGGCCAGAGTGGCCACCAGGGAAACCTGGGAAGCCTTAGCCTCCCACTAGTTCGAACTAAAGGGCTACACAGCCCTTAGTTCGAACTAGCTAGTTCGAACTAGGCGTTAGTCCTCGTAAAATGAGGTTTACCTAGTTCGAACTAAGCGCTCCGTTAGTTCGAATTAAGTTCGAACTAACGGAGCGCTAGTGTAGCGCATAGGAAAGTTAGTTCGAACTAACGTCCGTTAGTTCGAACTAACTTTCTAGTGTAGACATACCCTCAGACTGAGGCATTTCCAGGTCTTGCAGCTCCCTACCTATACTGTGAATTCCCCAGCGAAGTCAGACTGCCTCAGCAGGTCTGCTTTATTTTTCTCCTCGGACAGTGAGTGGTGTAATTGGTCAAGTTATGTTAGCATGCAGCTCTTTCTGAGCAACCCCATTTATTCTTATGGTAAAAGCATTACAGAATTCACAACTGCTTTGGCTCAGAACAAACATTTCAAAATCAGACCATGAATAGATAATCAGACTGACAATGGGTTTCTTGATAAGGAGCAACTTCAAAAGGGCAGATGCAGAGGTTGGCAATTCATATTTCCCTCATCCCAGCATTTTCTAGAAATCCCACTTAACTTTGTCCAGCCCCTCTTTTAGAGAGTTCTTTGAAGTTCACATTTCTCAGAATTTATATTAGTAGGTTTCCTTTTTCACATTATAAACCATTCCATATATAAACACAGTATTAGGAATGCAATGAACTCCTAAAATACTTAAACTAATTTCAGTAAAGATTATCCAGAATATTGCAGGGAATTGCCAAATCTTTGACAATGAGATACAAAATAATAATACATGTAGTCATGAGACTGCATTTCAGTTGTGTAAAAATGACATTCTGCTAAAGCTAGCCCTTTAGGATAAGATCAAGTGTCATAGAGTTATATCCTGTCTAGGTTTCTCCTAAGATTTATCCCATTTACCCCAAATTCTCTTCACTTGTGCTTCTCTGACTTACCACATTTTGACATTATTTGGTTATGTCTATATCACATGCTTCTTTTTTGCAGCAAGTACAGTATATTTTTGAGTAGCCGCTCCCTAGTTTGGGTTTAAATGGCAACATGATAGTAAGGCATAGGTATGCACCCAAGTACTTTCCTGGCTATCTACAAGCAAAGAATTCCTGTCTACTGCACTGCCATTTTTAGCCATGTAGCCCTTCCCCACCATAGAAAAAGACTAAAGCAATGGACAAAGGCTCTGGTTGGGGGAGGCAGTAGGGAAAGGATACTGAATCTTTCTTTCCTAGATACCTCTCCAATGCCAGAGTCTTTCACTGAGTAGTGTATAGCTACTATTACCTTACATGCCATCAATAGTGGTATGTCACATAGATGTAGCCTTTGACTACTTGTGCTGTATTGTGAAATCTAATAGAGGTAGTTTCTCTTGGATAAATGTTTCTTTATATCTTGAGAGCCCGAGTATTGCTCTGAAACTGTGGGAGGCAATGCTGAACACTTCAGATAGCTGGGTTGTTTTATTTAAGGGAGCTAGCTGAGATTTCACAGTATGATTGGGGTAGGAATCAACTGTGGCGGGGGGAGTGAGGGTTGGAAAAAATAGGCTATATGCAGTTTTTATAACATATCCAATTTAGGGCTTACTGAACACCCTCCTCTGAGTTACACCCAACTGCAATGGCTCCTAAAGTACAGTTATAACAAATGGCCACTGACAAAATGCAGCAGTGCGTCAGCCACATCCCTCTGTCCCAACACACCTCAATAAGGTTTACAGTGAGGAAAGTAGTACAGAATTGGACACCTGGAGATTCTCCATAGCAGAGGGAATTCTCAAATGGATTGTACCAGCTCTACAGCTCCTTTATGACACTAGCCCAACACAAAGGACTACCAGACTTGAGAACTGGGCTTAGAAAATAAAGGTGTTTATTTCACTATACTGAAATGTGCATCTTTCCTCAGGACATATCAAGCATTGAGGCACTTCAACAAGAATATTCCAGCGTAGATGAAACTGTTCTCATTTTGTTAATTGAGCAGGCATACCAACGCAAAACAGAGAATCCAGGCAACAGTGATGGGTAACACAGGCGTGGGCTCTGTGGTCGAAACAAACAATGAATAGACTCGCTATTGAGACATATGTGTAAGAGAAATCCCTGCCAGAAGCTATGAGATTTAACGGTAGTTCAAATTAGGAGCTTTAATTCAAACTACCTAGTCCGTGCCGCGTGCAGCCATGGGCAGGTAGTTCGAACTACGGGCATTTAAAAATGGCGCCCGCCCGGGAACATGCAAATGAAGCCTGGGATATTTAAATCCCAGGCTTCATTTGCAAGTTTGAATGCCTACATTAGCCACTCTAGTCGAACTAGGGTAGCTGTGTAGACATACCCTAGATCTGTTGGCAGTGCTCCTCCTAATGCACCCTAGTATGTCATTCGCCTTCTTGTCTACAAGGGCACACTGTTGACTCATATCCAGCTTCTCATCCGCTGTAATCTCCAGGTTCTGTCTCTGCTCAATTGCTGCTTAGCCAGGTGGTCCTCAGCCTGTAACAGTGCCTGGGATTCTTCTGTCCCAAGTACAGACTGTTCTTCTTGAACCTCATGAGATTTCCTTTGTCCCAATCCTCCCATTTGTCTAGGTCGCTCTGGACTCTAACCCTACCCTTCAAAGTATCTACCTCCCCACTTAGTGTCACCTGCAAACTTGCAGAGGGTGCAATTCATCTCCTTGTCCAGGTCATTAATAAAGATATTGTACAATAGCAGCCCTAGAACCGATTCTTGGGACACCCCACTTGAAACCATCCACCAACAAGACATAGAGCTGTTGATCACTATCCATTGCGCCCGAAAATCTAGCCAGCTTTCTATCCAACTTACTGTTTATTTATCCCATCCATACTTCCTTAACTTGCTGGCAAGGATTACATGTGGGAGACTGTATCAAAAGCTTTGCTAAAATCAAGGTATATCACATCCACCAACTTCCCCGTGTCCACAGAGCCAGTTATCTCATGATAGAAGGCAGTCAGGTTGGTCAGATATGATTTGCCCATAATGAATCCATGCGGACTATTCCTGATCACTTTCCTCTCTTCCAAGTGCTCCAGAATGGATTCCCTAAGGATGCTCTCCATGATTTTTCTTGACACTGAGGTGAGGCTGAGCCTGCAGTTTCCTGTATTGTCCTTCTCCCCTTTTTTAAAGATGAGAACCACATTTACCTTTTTCCAGTTATCTAGGACCTCCCCCGATTGCCACATGTTTTCAAATTTAATGGCTTAATAGCTCTAAAATCACATCAGCCAATATCCTCAGCACCCTCGGATGCATTAGATCCAGCCCCATGGATTTGTGTATGACCAGCATTTCTAAATAGTTCTTAACTTGTTCTTTCTCCAGCATGGTCATACGAGGGAGATTTGCGCTTTATCTGGTTTTTGGATAAACAGAGGTTTTTATTTTTCAAGTCCAATGCAGCCTCTTTCAACTCATGCAAAATGAACAAAATAAACTGAAAATCACATTAAAATGTTTGCTATTTTGTTTTTCTCAAAACTTTTCAGGCAGGCTGTTCAGTTGGACTTCTAATTTTTTAAAAAAGATTTATATCTCCTATTTAAAAAGATTATAGATAGAAAACCACTGTTAAATCATACATCCATATGAACAAAAACCAAAATCCCATTCTATAATTCCTGGCATTACTTACCTAATGAACTAGAACTTAAATCAGCATCTTTACACCTGAGCTGAATGCCACAATGATATACTACAAGCTGGCAGTGTTTGGGATTGCTGATCCTTTTTTAAAAACACACTAAGCCACATTATACTGGCTATTGATCCAGTGAAAGGCATGATTGATTTCCTACTTCTTTATGCCTTTGCCCTTAAACAGAGTAAACTTTAGAGAATGACTCCCTTTTTTGGCACTTTAATATATGAGACTTGGTACCTATAATTGAAATTGTCCGCAGTTAGAGCATTCTGGGCTAAATTCAGATTACAACCTATAAGGCAGGTAGGAAGAATACACTTGAGAGGTGACATAGCAGATGTAAGCCTAATAAACTTACTAAGTCAGTAAGAACTTCTGTCTAAAATGTGAGGCATGGGCCTGATGGGCTCTTAATCCTTTCTATCTTAAATTTTCTTTGAAGCTATATTTTGCAAGACGTTGCAGCAAACCATATAGTAATGGTTAAATAAAGTTCAGCTCCTGTAATCTTTTGACACTATAAGACTTTTAGCTCACACATGGGTATAACTTACAAACAGCAGCTCTGCATCTAAGAAACCGTTCCATCACAGATAATAAAGACAAGGAGAACAGGCTTCACTAGGACAGTTTCTAAAAAGATTTGGACCACAAATAACATTACCCTTTTATTAAAGACTTAATTAAAGTAAAAATGTTAGATCATAATAGTATACTTTATAAATTTTAACAACATAATTACAATTTCAGTAAAAAGAAGAGAAGGAGGAAGTCAACTTTTTGTTTGTAATTCCCTACTCTCTTACCCTGCACCTATTCTCCCATTTTTTCAACCAGCTATAGAGACTGATTGATTGATTGATTGATTCTTTACAAAAAGGGAATAGTTGACAGGAAAAAAATCACATATTTCCTCCTACGCCTAGTTTTTTACCATGAGCTACTGTCTATAGAATCAGCTAAACAGAACTTCTAAAACTATATATAACTATATGACCTAGTAACTCTTGATCATATAATCGGTTCTGTTATGGTACTTAGAGTTCATGAAGTAACTTTGAAGCCACTTATGAATGTCCACTATTCTTCCTACCAAAAAGCAAAAAATGATTAATGCTGGTCAACTAGCCTGATCTCCTATGTAACACAGACCATCGAACTTCCTCAAAACAATTCCTAAAACATATATTTTAGAAAAATATACTATCTTGGTAAATTATTCTAATGGTTAATTACTCTCACCGTTAAACATTTCTAGTCTGATTTTGACTAGCTTCAATTCCCAGCCATTGAATTGTGTTAAACCTCTCTGCCTGACTGAAGTGCCGTTATTTAATACTTGTACCCCTGTAGTGAGTAGGGTTGGCTGCTCGCTGACCTCGAGGAGGAAGAACCCCTCGCTGAGCCTGGGTGGGCTGAGATAGAGCCTGCTCTTTAAGTCCACAGAGGCCTAGTGGAGGGGCAGGAAGTATAAAAGCTGACCCCAAAAGCTCAGTAGGGGGCCAGCTGTCGGAGGGAGCAGAGGCCTATCCTGAAGACACTGAGTAGCTGGCCGAGGTGGACGACTGGCCTAGCCCTTGAGGAGGAGACCCTTTTCTCCCTACGCCTAAACTTGGACTATACAGACCCTGTGAACCCACCAGTGCCTGGGAGCCAGGTACAAACTGAGAGGGAGTCCGGAAGTCACCATGGAGAAGTGGGGGATGGTCAGGTGGACTTGATCACCCTTTAAAGTGTGTCATCAGGCTTCAGTGTGGATCCCCTGCTGACCCTAGTGGAGTCCAAGGCTGCCACTGCTAGGACTCTGGGCTGGGATGTGGTGGAGTAGGGAAGGCCTGCGTCCCCCCTGCTACTCCCATATAGGGTGGCAGTCTCCCCCTTCCTGCTTGTGCTGTGAAAACTGTTTGTTTGCCTGCCCTGCCTGAACCAGGGCCTGGGCCGCCATTTGGACTTTGGGAACTGTTTGGTTGCCTGTCCCACCTTGAACCAGTGCCAAGGCCACCATTTGGTTTTGAGAGTAGTTTGTTTGCTGGCCCACCCTCAGGCCTCTGGTCTTAAACAGGCCACCAGGCTAGGAAGTACAGGCCTGAGCACTGGGCAGGGGCTCAGGACTGAGTGAGAACTCTTACAAGCCCATACAAATATCTACAGACTGCTATCAAGTCACCCCTTAATAGTCTTTTTGTTAAACCAAGTAGAATGAGCCCTTTTGAAACTATGACTATGAGGCATGATTAATCTTTTAATCATTCTCATGGCTCTTCTCTGAACTCTCTCCAATTTACCAACATCCTTCTAGAATGTGGGTACCAGAATTGGACACAGTATTACAGCAATGATCATACCAGTGCCAAATACGAAGATAAAATAATCTCACTACTGGTTCTTTGTCATTCTATTCACTTTTTTTTGTCACAGCATCACACTGAAAGTTCATATTTAGCTTATTAGCCACTACAACCCTAATGTCTTTTTCAGAGTCCCTGGATAGAATTCCCTGTTCTTCAATCTGTGCCCTATTTGGGATTATCCTTGACTGTTCAGAAATTTCATCTAATGTAAAATAGTACAAACCTGTTTAGTGGAGCATGGTTCAGCATGACTACTTGATCCTTTCATTCTATACACTGCAGTGGTTTTCTACCCACTTCTAGGCCCAGATCAACTTCCTGAACATTATCTAGTAGGCTTGCATGAAAAAAAAATGGTTTGTACAAACCTCTATTTTCTTCTTCCTGGCTACTTTAGGAATCTCCTGCTTCTCCTAAATGAAGGGTTGGGTCCCTGAGTGTCTTCAGTAGGAAAGGAGCAAATAAGGAAAACATCTTGGGATACTAAGGCTACGTCTACACTTCCCATTTATTTCAGAATAAGCTATTCTGAAATAGTTATTAGTCCAAGCAGGCTTCCCTAATGTGGATGTGCTATTTAGATTTAGAGCCCCACAAGGCACTGGGAAGGAATAACTTAGAATAGTCCTGGTGAGGGGCTATTTTGAAATAACAGCAGTGGAGTTTCTACACAGCCCTTATTCTGAAATAGTTATTCCAGGCATTATTCTTCATAGAATTAAGTTTACAGAAGTCGGAATAAACCTCCCATTATTTCAAAATTATTTTGAAATAACACTATTGGGCTGTGTCTAGACTGGCCAGTTTTTCCGGAAAAATCAGCCGCTTTTCCGGAAAAACTTTCCAGCTGTCTACACTGGCCACTTGAATTTCCGCAAAAGCACTGACTTCCTACTGTAAGAAATCAGTGCTTTTTGCGGAAATACTATGCTGCTCCCATTCGGGCAAAAGTCCCTTTAGCGCAAAACTTTTGCGCAAAAGGACCAGTGTAGACTGCTGAGATTTGTTTTGCGCAAAAAAGCCCCGATCACGAAAATGGCGATCAGGACTTTTTTGTGCAAAAGCGCATCTAGATTGGCCATGGACGCTTTTCTGCAAAAAGTGCTTTTGCGGAAAAGTGTCCATGCCAATCTATACTAACTTTTCCGTTAAAAGCATTTCCAGAAAATCATGCCAGTCTAGACGTAGCCTTGCTGTGTAGTTGCACATGTAGTTATTCCAGAAAAACGGCCATTATTCCAAAATAACTTTGCTGTGTAGACACACCTTAATGGATCTAATCCTCCAACTTATAGGAGTATGAATTTCATACTCTCAAGTTAAAATTTGCCAGATCTGTGTTTCAACCAGGTGTCAACACAAAAACTTCTTAAAGACATAATAAAGCATGCATGGACAATATTGAGAGTCACCAGTCAAATTAGTTCCAAGACACTAAAATAATTAATATACAGGGTGGAACCAAAGATTCAGATCATCTGTATAGCATCCGATTACTCTAAATAAGTTTCCACCAGATCTCAGGTAAAGAGAGCAGCAGTTTGTTGGATGGGTGTTGGGTTTTTTTTTTAAGTTAACAATGAATTGTTTTAATTAAGCTCTCTGTAGTCCCACAATCTTGCTCTCCGTCTCTCTTTATAAAGCATGCCATCTTCCCAGGTGGAATATCCATGCTCTCTCAAGCTTTAATTATCTGTTCATTTAATGAGTACAGTAGCTGATCCAGATTTATTGCAGTAGCTCTAAGCTTATGTGAATAAAATATCAGGTCTGTTTGTGATCTGGCAGGTATCTTTGTTTGCAGATTCTTCCAATTACTTCCAGGTCATTAGGCCCATCTCTACTAGATATTTAACTGTCATTAGAAAAAGTGAAGTAATGATATTCGACAAGCCAATGACTACAGCAGAAAACATCAGGAGCTATCAAAATAAGGCTTGAATATTTTGACTCATTGCTGAATAGCACCGGGTAGAAATTAAGATTCATAAATATTCTAGGTGTTGTGACTTACCTCCCATGAGACCCCATAAAAATCAGTACATTTACACTGCATATACCTTACAGTAGAATTTCACACTAGTAGTCTCCCGTTTATTTAGTTCATTTGTTTTATGCAGAATTGTGGCTGTTTAAAATTATAAGAAACTCTCCATGAGTACATGCACTGGCCTGCCAAAAAGCAACTGGTATTTATTAGGAGGATGGCATTACTAGGAAAACTTCAACAGAGATAACAGCAAATATAATTTCTGTGTGTATTTCGTTCATTCTAATGCAGGAGTGGGAAACATAAGGCCCGGAGGCCAGATGCAGCCCCTGGCTTGCCTGGATCCGGGCCCTGAGGCTTGGGGCTTCTCCCAGCATTAGGAAACCCATGCTGGTGTAGGGTGGGGTTTGGGGTTTCTTTATTTGATTCTCACTTGTGTGCATCCCCTGACTGATTTTTCTGTGGGTCCTGATACAAAAAAGGTTCCCACCACTGTTCTAATGGATCCCAAAACACTTTGCAGGTGATACAAAGGTCTTGTGAAGAAACAGGTGCCAGGAGGCACACTACTGGGGGGAAAAGAAATGTTGACCATGAATAACTGTGATAAACCCCATGTTTCAAAAAGAATGGCATGAGATTTTTACTATCCAAGGAGAGTCATCATGATTTGACTTTACAAATCTCATTCACAATAGGATCCCCGGTCTTCTAGGACACCATGGGTGCATCTAGGACACTGCACCTGTAGCTCAAAATAAGCTATGCAATTTAAGCTAAGCATATTGTGTCGCTTATTTTGAAACGTGGCACTGTCTACACAGCACTTATTTCAAAATAAATCGCTATTCTGAAACGTCCCTTACCCCTCGTGGAATGAGGTTTACAGGGATGTCAGAGTAGCGAGCCCATTATATTTCAAAATAATGAGCACACTCAAAAGACACAGAATAGCTATTTTGGGATATCTCTGGGTATGTCAACACTACAAAGTTAATTCGAACTAACAGACGTTAGTTCGAATTAACTTTGATAGGCGCTACACTAGTGCTCCGCTAGTTCGAACTTAATTCGAACTAGCGGAGCGCTTAGTTCGAACTAGGTAAACCTCATTCTACGAGGACTAAGCCTAGTTCGAACTTACTAGTTCGAATTAAGGGGTGTGTAGCCCCTTAATTCGAACTAGTGGGAGGCTAGCCTTCCCCAGCTTTCCCTGGCGGCCACACTGGCCAACACCAGGGAAACTCTATTGCCCCCCTCCCAGCCCCGGACCCCTTAAAGGGACACGGGCTGGCTGCGGTGCCTGTGCCAGGTGCAAGCCTGCCAACACCCAGCTAGCAGACCCTGCACCTGGCACGGCTCGAGCCAGCCACCCGATGCCTCCCAGCCCTCCCCCTCTTCCCGGGACCAGGCTGGCGGCTCCCGGGAGCTTGTCCGGGACCACAAGAGGCGGGCACCTGCCTGGGCTAGTGTGGACATCGTGGACCTCATCCACGACCTCCGCACTAGGCACAGGAAATTGGCCGTCTAGGGCAGGAGAGCTGCCAGCCTGGCCATCCAGGAGCAGGTGTGCATGAAAATCAAGATGGTCCACTGAGGCCCCCGACCTTGAGCCCTGAGCTTACAATGGCCGTACTGAGTCAGACCAAAGGTCCATCTAGCCCAGTAGGCTGTCTGCCGACAGCGGCCAACACTAGGGACCCTGGAGGGAATGGACTGAAGACAGTGACCAAACCATTTGTCTCGTGCCATCCCTCTCCAGCCTTCCACAAACTTTGGGCAGGGACACCACTCCTACCCCCTGGCTAATACCACTCCATGGACCCAACCTCCATGACTTTATCTCACTTCTCTTTAAACTCTGTTCTAGTTCTAGCCTTCACAGCCTCCTGCAGCAAGGAGTTCCACAGGTTGACTCTTTGCTTTGTGAAGAACAACTTTCTGTTACTAGTTTGAAGCCTGCTACCCATTCCCTTTCCTTTGGTGTCCTCTAGTCTTTCTATTATGGGAACTAATGAAGAACTTTTCTTGATGCACCCTCTCCACCCCACTCATGCTTTTATAGACCTCTATCCTATCCCCCCTCAGTCTCCTCTTTTCTAAACTGAAAAGTCCCAGTCTCTTTAGCTTCTCTTTATATGGGACCTGTTCCAAACCTCTGATCATTTTAGTTGCCCTCCCCTCTCCCACCCTCTCTATTCCCCCCTCCCACCTCCTTTTCCCAGTCTCCCCAAGTTTTGTTCAATAAAGAGAGATTCTATTTTTGACCACACGTTTTCTTTATTTTGTACATCAGGAAGGGGGACTAGGGAAGGGTAAGTGAAAGGAGGTGAGGGAGGAATGGGGTACGAGCCCCCGATGGGGAGGTTTGGGCTGGCTCTGTGGGCTTCTGGGGGTGGAAGCTCTCCTGCAGCCCCCCAATTGCCCCCTCTGCCCAGATGGCAGCCTGCGGCAAGTGCAGCCGGGCTGATGGCCGAGTGCTGTGATGTGCTCAGTGTGGGCACTCAGGGCACTCCAAGCCAGGACTGCTTTGCAAGTGGGGCACCCCTGAGAACTGTCTGTCCGGGGTGGGGGTTGGGTCCCTTTAAGCACAGCCCTCAGCTAGCCTGAGGCAGCAGTTCCACACTCTAAGTCCTCATCTGATGCCCTGCCGGCACTGCTTCCGGCCATCCTTAATCCCGGTTCAGGGTCCACTTAATGTGGACATGCTAGTTCGAATTAGCAAAACGCTAATTCGAACTAGTTTTTTAGTCTGGATCCGTTAGTTCGAATTAGCTTAGTTCGAATTAGCGCTGTAGTGTAGACATACCCTCTGATATCCCAAAAATAGCTCCGCAGGGAAGACGTAGCCCAGGTGTACCACAAAAGTATTCCACAGACATTATACCACTTCTGTAACAGTGAGTGTAAGGGGACAATCAGAGCTGAAAGGCGGAGACGATCTCTTCCTACCTATCTCAATATTAGGACACTGTTGTTGCTGCTCTATAACAATAAGCGTAACTCTCTGTCTCAGTTCCTTTCAAGGCTGCTTCACGGATAGCACAGGCACATCATACTCATGGTAAAACATGATTGTAATTCCTTTGTAAGTAACATCAGTTACAGAAGGGAAAAAAACCATGGTAGGCAATTCTTCATAACTTTTAAAGCATTATCTTAAAAGATCTTTGCAAAGAAACACAAGGAAAGTAGCTTTAATTAATTCTCTTTATTCACTCAGGCTACGTCTATACTACAGGCTTCTTGCACAAGACGCCTTTTGTGCAAGAATTTTTGCGCAAAAACTTCTTGTGCAAGAGCATATCCACACCTCAAAGCACATCACAAAAGTCATGTGCTTTTGTGTAAGTGAACGTCCACACTGCATGGATGCTCTTGCACAAGAAAGCTCTGATAAAAGCTCTCATAAAAGGAGATTTACCTACTCTGGAAAAAGCCCTCTGTTCTGTCATTTACCTCTTGATTTCCTTGTACAAAATCACATTTGAGGTGTGAATGCTCCACGGGTTTTTGTGCAAAAACAGCTGATTTTGCGTAAAAACCTTGCAGTGTAGACATAGACTCTGTAAGGATACAATTAATGAGAAACTAGTTAGCCCCAAAATGTACAGAATGGGTTCATTTAAAATGTGTAAAGCTGTCTGTAGGGTAGTGTCTGCTTTTTGATATTTGTGGCCTTGCTCCAACAAAGCATTCACTCATGTGCTTAATTTAATATGTATTAGTAGCCTGATTAAAATTAGTGACAGCAGAGGACACTAGAACTGAGAAGGAAACCTTTTTCCTGTCCCAGAAATTTTTTTGAAATTTCCTTCCTTAAGGTTGAAATGAGAGCGTTTGAAGGTCTTTTTTGTGGACAAACTAGCACATGCATATTAGAGAGAGAGAGAGTGCTAGAGAGAGTCCCAATTAATCAATAATTGCCCAGTGTTTGGGGTGCTTGCACTTGGGATATGGCAAATTCGTACTGGGTCAGTCTCTTCAATTGGAAAAAGGCCCTCTCCCTCTCTTTTTCTGTGGGCCAAAGACTATTTGTTTAAGAATTTATACAAAATGGAACAGCTCCATCTACAGAGACTCAAAAAGCCTTGACCCAGCATAGCCAATATCCTGGTGGCCAATGACCCCCTTGCGACGTGGGAGACTCATGTATGAATCAAGCAGTATGAATCAAGCGGAACAGGGACTTGAACCTAAGCTTCCTACACTACTTACTCGCTATTGCAGGATAGTTGGGATCTCATCCCTCTTCTGTCTCCTGATATTACATCCTGGGCCTGATAAATCTTCCTTGATGAAAGATCCATAGATTCCTGTAAAAATTTTAGTTTCAACATGATAAACCATTTCACTGAAAAATTCTCTACTCAGCACCTCACTGCTTGTTACCTTGAATAACTGGTCCTGGAATCAACAGATAATGAAGCTTATGCACCATGTGATTATTCAATCATGAGACTTTATGTACAGTGCTGCCATGGGATGAAATCCGTGAAGTTGCCTGTGCTCATCTTAAGGCAGAATTTGGCCCTGTCTGAGTTTCATCTGTTTCTCTAGCAGCCAGTGGGAAGATGAAGGCTCATTTAAAGAGATGGCAAAAGCATCTTCATTTGTCTCTTTAGATGGACTAATTTCCCACCTCCTCTCCCCCCTTCCTGAGACACTGGCTGCCCTGATTGTCTGATCTTCTCGCTCGCTGACAGATTGCCTCCATTACCAATAGTTTCTCATACTAATCCATCCAGCCCTTTCTCGAGTCACTTGTTTGTGATGTATAGGAAAAGAGTGTAGTCATGGGTATTTCAGCTTTAATTAGATTCTGCCACTTCAGCTACTGAGTCAATGTCCATGATTGTAATTCCAAAGGAAGATTTCCAACTGCAAGGTCACAGAACAGCTAAAAAGCGCAGCTTAACCTAACTCTTCAATTGACCACTTAAACTGACAGATCTAATTGTTCACCAGTGGACATTAAGATGTCTTTTCAGCACTGTTCTAAATCAAAGGATAATGTGACTTCAATCATCAGGTCTGAATTAGGAGGCTAATTGCATCTCTTCCTTTACCCTTTAACAGGAGTTGTCCTTACAATTTATCAGAGTCCCCAACATGTTCTTTCAAACATAGTTGCTGTGCACTATAAAATAACAAATGGAGGCTATTCAACATGGCTGAAAAGTAATACTACTACATATTAAGTCTCAACTTTCAAGAGAGTTTTATACTTATGTATGAATGTAGGATGTAATTTTTTATTTTCAATTTGCCTTGAGTTTAGCTCTAATTTGTAACAGGTGTATGTTTTGCAACTTGCAAACTTTGTCTGAAACAAACAAGATATGGTTGGGATAAGTTATGGGAAGATTCACTTTCCAGCTTAGCTTCATTTTAACTTATTGAAATGAGATAACCACTGTGCTAGAGAAGTTCCAATGCTAGATCTTTGATTCCTGTTACAGGGCTTATACCTTCACCCTTCCACTCGGTGGTCGTGAACAGAGAACAGCAATACCTGAAGTCCAGAGAGGCAAACAGTTCAATGTTTATTAGTGTTAGCTTCCAGCACACATAAGTCCAGTTTCCTTTCCGTTTCTTCCTTGTGTTATCCCTCTTGTTTTTCCCTTGGTTTTTTCATTCACTTCCTGTTTGTCCCTACTATATACAGCAATATTTTCAGCTATACTTTAATTAATCATTCTACTCAAATGTAACTAGACAGAATCATACAGATAAACAACAGAGTATGAGGCGTGGTTCCTCTCCTTATAGAAAGCTGTCAATCTAAGTTTCAACTACTGGTTTGGAATGTTTGGAATGTACCTTTCTTACTGTGTTTGGCTTTGCTCTTTTATAGGCCATTACAAGCAGACCTGAATATCTATATCCTAACAACTCCAATGACTCTTCATGCTTTTTCTAGTAAGGAAATGTTAATTTCAGTTCCTAATCCTGTATTTCCCCATTGCCAGAAGAATACCTGCTAGGAAAGAAAAAGGTGTTTCTTAGCCTAGTTAATTCTTTCATCCCAGTCTGCTCCCCTGTTCTCCCATATACAGATGTACATAATTTCATTTGGAGTTGTGACCAACTCATATCAGTAGCAGAGATTTCTGTATTCCAAGAATACATACATTATTGGCAGCACAGATAAAACCCATTTCTTTCTGTGTTTGGGTCTGTGTGTGTGTTATCGCTCTGAAACATCTCTATGAGTAGGGAGTGAGTGATAGTAGTCATAATAATACAAATCTAGCAAGCCTGCCTTTGACAGGCCACCAGCATCAAGAAAGGATCCTAACTCCTCAGAGGAAGGGCAGCACTTGACCAATGCTTGGCATTTGAATAAACATACTGAAGAAATGCCCATGTTGTAAAATTCAGTGGGAATAGCTACAGAATTAATACTAGTCCAGTTTCTAATGGAATTGCCCAAATTTAGCATGTATGCAACTGATCTCCAAAGAGCTACAGCATTTGGACCCTAATCACAATAGACTTAACTCAGGTTATCCATTCACTGGAACATGTTCACTAACCTTTTTTTTTTTTTTTTTTTTTTTGTAAAGGTGCTTTTACTTTGTGACCAGAAGTCTAATGAGTTAAGTGACGCAAGAAGGTAGGGGGACAGCCAGACCCTTGTTACTTATCTTTACGAAAGTAGTGCCTAGGAGCCACATTCATGAACCTGCAGGTCTTTGTACTAGGAATACATGCAGAATAAAAGGATGGTCCCTCCCCGAAAGAATGTAAGTTAAACCTCCCATGGAGCCACTTATAGACTGGGGAATGGACAGGAAAGAGCTACTAACCCTGAAAGCTAATTTTCTTTTGTTGCCTCTTAGTTTAGGCTGCTCATCACAGCAAAGGATATAGGGTATCAGGTTTGTAGCAGCTTTCCACTCATATAGCTGCTGGGACTCCTGCCAGGCCTGGGACCCACTTCTGTGTCCTGATCCTCGCTGAGGCTACTCCAGAGCAGCAGAAGCTGCAGCTACTTAAGGTGGCAAGAGGCTCCCTGCATAAGGACCAAGGAACCACTGAGTACTGCAGCAGTTTGCTAAAGGAAAAAGAAAAGAACATAAGGTGCATGGAGCCTGCCCCTATGTGTATAGGATGGTAGTGGTTGGAGTTTACTTCTTGGTGCGGGTAAAACAGCATATCTAGTACATATAAATAACATGAGTTGTGCTGGGCTCCATCCTGGCATGCCTTCATCTAATTCTTCTGACAAATTCTGAGTTCAGTAGTGTTCAGGAGTGAAGCATTACCCCAGAAACTCACTGGCTCACTTGCAGGGAGATGCTTCCTCTAGATTAGTGTTTCCCAAACTGCAGTCAGATCAGAGTACTCCAGAGGGTCTGCTGGCCCTGCTGATCAACTCATCACCTCCTCCTCCCTCCTCCTTCTTTGTACATCAGGGAATAGCTGTTCTGTGGCATCCAGGAGGCACTGGAAGGTAGGACAAGGAGTATGCATGGGAGAGGGGACAGAATCATATCCAGGCCACCAGTGCCTCCTGCATGCTAGGGAACAACTGTTCCATGGCAGTGAGTGGGGGAGGGACAGTGTGTGCTTGGGGGAGGGGTCACAAAGTGACAGGAAAGGCAGGAGTGGGGCAGGAGCTAGAGCTGCATGATGAGGGGGGGGATAGGGAGTCTGCAAAAAAAATTACATTGAAATGAGAGTCCTCAGGTTGCTAAAGTGTGAGAATCACTGATAAAAATTCATTACCGTTCTCCACAGTGCTCCAGATTTGTGCTTCTGGATTAAGAGTGGGAAAGCTTACTTAAATATAGCTCTCTTGAAAGGCAACAGTGGTTTATTCTAGCTGGAGGAGTGTATTACAGTGTTAAGACGTATCAAAGTGATGCATATTAATCCAGGATTTTATTTGTCTCTCTTCCCCCCGCCCCCCCCCCCAGACTATTGCAAGAATGTTTCATTCAGCCTAGAATACTTAAATCAAATTCAGCTGTGTTTTGTATTCTTCATGTGTTCACTCTATTGCGGGTTACAATGATTATAAATCAAAAAGCATCAAATGGAATTGAACTCCAAAGTAATAATTTACTGGATAAATAACCTACATGTATTTGGGTGCTATACTTATTTACTGTCAAAAAAGTAAAATTTCCATGTCCTAATCAGAGATGCTCTGCCAGAAAGCTAGGAAAGCCTCTCTCACTATGGGCTATTAAGAAACCATTGGTATGTGAAGTAACTCTTTTTGGGGATGGAATTTAATAATACAATCTTTATAATGCCAGGGAGTTGTCAAATCATTCAAAGATTGCACGTATTTTATTCCTTTTCCAAGCTATATATGTGCTATGAAAACAGTCACAAGATGGAGTTATTAATAAAAAGCCATTCAGTCTCAAAGAAAATTTATGCTTATAGCCTGATGGATACATCAGATTGGGTAATTTATCTCTCTAGAAAAAATGTTTGTATCACGCATTTTCTTCTTTCAAATATAAAATCTTATGCCTGTTACTAAAGAGTTGGTAAATCTTAAATAGTACCATCTCCAAAAAGCATTTTATCCAAAAAAATTTCCATTTTGGAATTGTTCAGTAGCTATAGTCTCACACAAAATCTGATGTAGTATGATAAATTCCCAGTTCACCTTAACATAATTGTCTTCACATAATAGTCTGTATAGTTTTTTCAGCAAGAAATAAGAAATAAACTGAAAAGTTCTGGAAGGCTTAATATACAATGTTGAAACTTTCCAATGTTAACCTCATGCCAGCATTTATCTCCTCCTCAACAATATCTGCTCTTGTCAGCACATGATGTTGTTGTGTCATATTTCAGAGATAGATTGTCAGATTTTCAAGGTATGAACTTCAGTCCTTATTCTAATCTCATTTACTCCATTGACTTCAGTGGAGTTTCTCTTAATATAGACTAGTGTAGCTGAGACTGGATTCAGGCCATTTGTCTCCAAAGTATTCTGTAAAGCCTTATGCATACTTAGATGGTCTAGAAATAATAAAGGGGATTTACCTGGAACTGTGGGTATTTGAAAATATTGCTTCTCTATCCTGCAAATGGATCAATACCATCTTGAAGAGTAACCACAGAGAAATGTCTCAGAAGGAGCCAAATTAGAATGGGTAGTAAAAGCAGAAGAATGAATAGTTACTCTTGAGCCCCACATATGCATGCCTAGAACAGTTCTCCTCACTGCATAGCAATTTTTTTCAGAGGACAATGTTAGAGGATCCTTTTTTTGCTGGAGATTTCTGGGTGGGAAAAATTCTTCACATGTTTCTCTTTCTACCAGTATCACCCTACCAGACTTGCTATGATTTAAAAGCATTGAATAGTATCATGAAACATAGCATAAGACAAATACATACACATGTAATTATTATATTTCAGTCTTGCAAAATCTCCAGACTAAGCCCACTTCATGTACATTTAAGAACATAAAAGATACAAAATAAAAACTGACCTAAGGAACAACATTTTCCTCCCACTCTACCATTCATCATTTGATCACCAGTCATGAGAGCAATACACATGAAACCCATTCCTACATCCCTTGCATTTTCCCATCATCAAATGTCCCAGTTTTCTGACACTGTCCACTCACACTTATGTGGTTTCCACCAAACCTATTATGACAATGAATTAGGCTATTTTGGATACTGAAGTTAGAACATTCCATAAAATAAAAATGGAAGTGGAGAAGTAGTATTGCCACAGCTGTTTCCTTCATTTTACAATTCTGGGGATCTAGTTCAAGTAACCCTTATCATTGAAAAGGTAGCCACATAGAATCATAGGGCTGGAAGAGACCTCAGGAGGTCATCAAGTCCACTCCCCTGCCTAAAGCAGGATCAATCCCAACTAAATCATCCCAGCTAGGGTTTTGTCAAGTAGGATATGTCTACACTACCACCCTAGTTCGAACTAGGGTGGTTAATGTAGGCAACTGAAGTTGCAAATGAAGCCTGGGATTTGAATTTCCTGGGCTTCATTTGCATATTGCCGGGCGCCGCCATTCTTAAATGTTCGCTAGTTCACGCGGCACAGACTAGGTAGTTCGGATTAGGCTTCCTATTCCGAACTACCATTACTCCTCGTGGAACAAGGTGT
Organism: Pelodiscus sinensis; assembly: GCF_052426305.1. Lineage (NCBI taxonomy): Eukaryota > Metazoa > Chordata > Testudines > Trionychidae > Pelodiscus > Pelodiscus sinensis. The sequence continues at coordinate 30,810,821 of NC_143067.1, read as the reverse complement.
ACCAGTAGTTCGGAATAGGAAGCCTAATCTGAACTACCTAGTGCATGCCGCATGTAGCCGCGGGCACGGAGTCCGAACTAGCGGACATTTAAAAATGGCGGCGCCCGGCAATATGCAAATGAAGCCCAGGAAATTCAAATTCCGGGCTTCATTTGCAACTTCGGTTGCCTACATTAACCACCCTAGTTCGAACTAGGGTGGTAGTGTAGACATACCCGTAGAGACTTAAAAACCTCTAGGGATGGAGATTCCACCACCTTCCTAGGCAACCCATTCCAGAACTTCACCACCCTCATAGAGAAATAGTTTTCCTGATTTCTAACCTAGGCATCCCCCACTGTAACTTGAGACCATTGCTCCTTGTTCTGCCATCCATCACTACAAAGAACAGCCTTTCTCTATCCTCTTTGGAAACTCCCTTCAGGAAGTTGAAGACTGCTATCAAATCCCCACTTACTCTTCTCTTCTGCAGATTAAATAAGCCCAAATCCCTCAGCCTTTCCTCATAAGTCATGTGCTCCAGCCCTCTAATCATTTTGGTTACCTTCCGCTGGATCTTCTCCAGTGTGTCCACATCCTTTCTATAGTGGGGGGGCCAGAACTGGACACAATACTCCAAATGTGGCTGTACCAGAGCCGAATAAAGCAGAATAATCACTTTTCTAGATCTGCTTGCAATGCTCCTCCTAATGCATCCGAGTATTCCATTCGCCTCCTTGGCCATAAGGGCACATTTTTTACTCATAATCCAGCTTCTCATCCACTGTAATTCCCAGGTTCTTTTCTGCAGAACTGCTACTTAGCCATTTGGTTCCCAGCCTGTAACAAGGGGATTCTTCCTTCCCAGGTGCAGGACTCTACACTTCTCCTTGTTGAACCTCATCAGATTACTTTTGGCCTAATACTCTAGTTTCTCTAGGTCACTTTGGACTCTATCCCTGCCCTCCAACATATCTATTTCTCCCCCTACCTTAGTGTCATCTGAAAACTTGCTGAAGGTGCAATCCATCCCCTCATCCAGATCATTAATAAAGATTTTGAACAAAACCGGCCCTAGAACCAATCCTTGTGGCACTCTGCTAGAAACTGACTGCCAACCTGACATCGAGCTGTTAATCATTGGGCCCAACAGTTTAGCCAGCTTTCTATCCATCTTATAGTGCATTTATCCAATCCATATTTCCTTAAATTGGTGGCAAGAATATTGTGGTAGACCGTATCAAAAGCTTTGCGAAAGTCTAGGTATATGACATTCCTATATCCACAGAGCCAGTTACCTCATCATAGAAGCTAATCAGGTTGGTCAGGCATGATTTGCCCTTCGTGAATTCATGTTGACAATTCCTAATCACTTTCCCCTCTTCCAAATGCTTCAAAATGGATTTCTGGAAGATCCCGTCCTTTATTTTTCTGGGGATGGAGGTAAGGCTGACTGGTCTGTAGTTTCCTCGATTGTCCTCCTTCCCTTTTTTAAAGATGGGCACTACATTCGCCTTTTTCCAATCATCTGGGATGTCTCCCGATTCCCATGAGTTTTCAAAGATAATGGTCAAAGGCTCTGCAGTGACATTTGCCAACTCCCTCAGTATCCTCAGATGCAATAAATCTGGACCCATGGATCTGTGTATGTTTAGCTTTCCTAAATAGCTCTTAACCTGTTCTTTTTCCACTGAGTGCTGCCCACCTCCTTCCCATACAGCATTGCCTTGTGCAGTAGTCTGGGAGCTGACCTTGTCCGTGAAGACAGAGGCAAAGAAAGATTAAGTGATTCAGCTTTCCAACATCATCTGTCACTAGGTTACTGCCCTCATCCAGTAGGGGTCCCACACCCTCTCTGATCACCTTCTTGGTAACATGCCTGTAGAAAAATTTCTTGTTATCCTTCACATCCTTTGCCAGTCGCAATTACATTTGTGCTTTCGCCTTCCTGATAACCCACCGGCATTCTCGAGCTATACATTTATACCCCTCCCTAGTCATCTGTTCAAGTTTCCACTTTCTGTAAGCTCCCTTTTTGTGCTTAAGTTCACCAAGGATTTCCTCTGTAAGCCAATCTGGTCTCCTACCATATTTGTTTCTCTTGCTACGCATTGGAATGGTTTCTCTCTGTGCCTTCAATAAGGCTTCTTTAAAATACTTCCAGCTCTCCTGTGTTCCTTTCCCCTTCAAGTTAGCATCCCAGAGGATTCTGCCCATCAGGTCTCTGAGGGAGTCAAAATCTGCTTTTCTGAAGTCCAAGGTGTGTATTTTACTACTCTCTTTTCTTCCTTTGGTCAGGATCCTGAAATCTACCATCTCATGATCATTGTCTCCCAGGTTGTCACCCACCTCTACTTCCCCTATTAGTTCCTCCCTGTTTGTGATTAGCAGGTCAAGCTGTGCATGGGCCCTAGTCGAATCCTTCAGCACTTGTACCAAGAAGTTATCCCCAACATTCTCCAAAAACTTCCTGGATTGCCTGTGTACTGCCGTATTGGTCTCCCAACAGATGTCAGGGTGATTAAAGTCCCATGAGAATCAGGGCCTGCGATCTAGAAACTTCTCTCAGTTGTCTGAAGAAAACTTCATCTACCTCATCCACCTGTTTTAGCAGTCTATAGCAGACACCAACCACAACATCTCCCCTGTTGCTTACATCTCTAAACTTGACCATTAGATTCTCAACAGGAGTTCTGAGCAATCATAGTGCTCTCATACATACAGTGGAACTCCACCTCCTTTTCTCTCTGCCTGTTCTTCCTGAACAGTTTATACCCTTCCATGACAGTGCTCCAGTCATGCGAGTCATCTCACCAAGTCTCTGTTATCCCAATCAAATCGTAGTTCTTGGACTGGGCCAGGGCCTCCAAATCATCCTGTTTGTTGCCCAGGCTTCTCGCATTGTTGTACAAACACCTTATATAACCAGTTGATCACCCTACGCTCTCCATTTGAATCAGTGGTCCTCCTTTGTTGCTCGTTCCTCTTTGCATTTCTTCCCAGTATCTGACTTCCCCACTCCCCTCAGGGTTTTGGTCACCATCCCCCAACAAACCTAGCTGAAAGCCCTCCTCAGTAGGGGTATGTCTAGACTACCACCTTAGTTCGAACTAGGGTGGTTAATGTAGGCAACCGGAGTTGCAAATGAAGCCCGGGATTTGAATTTCCCGGGCTTCATTTGCATCTTGCCGGGTGCCGCCATTTTTAAATGTCCGCTAGTTCGGACTCCGTGCCCGCGGCTACACGCGGCACAAACTAGGTAGTTCGGATTAGGCTTCCTATCCGAACTACCGTTACTCCTCGTGGAACGAGGTGTACTGGTAGTTCGGAATAGGAAGCCTAATCCGAACTACCTAGTCCATGCCACGTGTAGCCACGGGCACAGGGTCCGAACTAGCAGACATTTAAAAATGGCGGCACCCGGCAATATGCAAATGAAGCCTGGGAAATTCAAATCCTGGGCTTCATTTGCAACTCCGGTTGCCTACATTAACCACCCTAGTTCGAACTAGGGTGGTAGTGTAAACATACCCTAGGTTTTCAAGCCTGCCCACAAAGATGCTCCTTCCTTTCTTGGTTAGGTGGATCCCATCTCTTCCTAACAATTCTTGTGCCCAGAACAGAGTCTCATGGTCGAAGAAACCAAAGCCCTCTCCCTGACACCACCTACGCAACCACGCGTTTACTTCCTCAGTTTGATGATCTTTACCCAGTCCTTTCCCTTAAACAGGGAGGATGGACAAGAACACCACTTGCATACCAAATTCTTTGATCCTTCTTCCCAACACTATGTAATCCACAGTATTACAGCTCAAGGTCATTCTTGACCGTATCGTTAGTTCCCACATGGAGAAGCAGGAAGGGGTAGCAATCTGAAGGTTTGTTCAGTTTTGTAAGACTCTCTGTCACATTCTGAATTCGAGCTCCCAGTAAGCAGCACACCTCTCGAGATTCCAGGTCTGGATGGCAGATGGATGGCTCAGTCCCTCTTAGGAGGGAGTCTCCAACCTCCACCACCCACCTTATTCATTCACCATCGCAGAGCCAGTGGAGAGAGTCTGAAAGCAATTACTTACCTCAGTAGGAATGGGGGATTCCTGTGCTGGCCTTTTTTTCTTCTAGAAGTTACATGCTGCCAGTTCTCTTCATCATCCTGTACTGCACTTTCTAGCTCTTCTACCTGCCTTGCTTACAGGATTAAATGCTGCCTTCTATCGAGAAAGTCTTCATCCTCTCTGATCGAGCAGAGGGTCGACACTTTGGCCTCCAGTCCTCTAATTTTTTCCTTCAAAATGGCAACCAGCTTGCACTTAGTGCAGATAAAATCCCTTCTTTCTTCTGGGAGGAACACAAACATGGCACATGCTGTGCAGGTAACAACAGCAGACCTATCATTATCCATACCTGTTGTCCTAAAAAAGGGTTTAAAGGAAAGGCAAGAGTACCTTGCCCGCTTCCTTCTCCCCTTCCAAACTCCCTCTTTAATCTCCCTGTTTGCAATCACCTGTTTGCAAGCTCCCTATCTGACTCACTCCTTTATAAAGCTCTGGACTGCCTGATAGTTCCTTCCCCTACCAAGGCTCAGCCAATCAGCAGAGGCTTCTAGATTTCAAACTTTAATTAGAAGCCAACAGTTTCCAGCTGCCAGTTACAGCACACACTGCATGTGGGGAAGTGGGGGGTTGGGAAAGGGAAAAAAACCCATACCACACTCACAAACACAAACTCAGTACCCAGCAAGAAAGCCCCAAACACAACACACACTACAGACAGCCACTTCCCTCAAGAGTCCTGTAGTCACTTCTCACTTACCTGGAGAACTCCCTCTCTAAACTCCCTGTTTGCAATCACCTGTTTGCAAGCTCCCTGGTCACTCAGTCACTCCTTTATAAAGCCCTGGACTGCCTGACAGTCCCTCCCCCTACCAAGGCTCAGCCAATCAACAGAGACTTCTAGATTTCAAACTTTAATTAGAAGCCAACAGTTTCCAGCTTCCAGTCACTGCACACACTCCATATGTGGTGAGGCCACATCTGGAGTATTGTGTCCAGTTCTGCACTCCCAGTTACAGGAAGGATGTGGATGCATTGGAGAGGGTCCAGTGGAGGGCAACCAAAATGATTGCGAGGGGCTGGAGCATATGACCTACGAGGAGAGGCTGAGGTATTTGGGCTTATTTAGTCTGCAGAAGAGAAGCATGAGGGGGGATTTGATAGCAGCCTTTAACTTCCTGAAGGGAGGTTGAAAGAGGATGAAGAGGGGCTGTTCTCACTAGTGACAGATGACAGAACAAGAAGCAATAGTCTTAAGTTACAGTGGGGGAGGTCTACGTTGGATATTAGGAAAAATTATTTCACTAGGAGGGCGGTGAAGTCCTGGAATGGGTTACCTACGGAGGTGATGGAATCTCCATCCCTAGAGGTGTTTAAGTTCTGTCTTCACAAAGTCCTGGCAGGGACGATTTAGTTGGGGTTGGTCATGCTTTGGGCAGGGGGCTGGACTTGATGGCCTTCTAAGCTCTCTTCCAGCTCTATGATTCTATGAAAGGAAAAAAAACCCACACCATACTCACGAACACAAACTTAGCACACAGCAAGAAAGCCCCAAACACAATACACACTCACTCCATTGCCCCTCTCTGCATCACTCATTCTCCTCCTTTCTCGCTCACTGTTACTGGGCTGGGGCAGAAGTTGGAGTTCGGTAGAGGGTTCCGTCTCTGGAGTGGGGCCCAGGGGTTTGGAATCTATGCGTATATCTATGTAAAATGAGGTATACAGGAGCTATCAAAAAAGGCTTTCTTTAACGAAAGATCAGCCTCTAGACTGCTGCTTTTTTCCGACAAAGCTCTGTGCTGAAAAAAAGCAGCGGCCATTTTTATGCTAATGTAGTGTGGGATATTTAAATCCCTGCTTCATTAGCATTTTTGACCTGCCTAAACTGCATCGCTCTGCCAGCAGAAGGGTGCAGTCTAGACATACTAGGAGAGGGCACCAGGTTGATTCTGACATGGGATTAGGGTGCAGGGAGAGTAATATATCCAAACCTGAGACAGAGTTTGGGTACAGGAGGGGGCTTTAGGCTGGGGCAAAGTTCTGAGTGCAGGAAGGGGTGTGGAGTGCTGGCTCTGAGCAGGGGTGTTGGAAGGGCAGCGATGGGGCACTGGGTTGAGGAGGAGCAGGGTGCAGGAGGGAATATGGCTCCGGGAGGGGACTCGGGGTTAGGATTAGGAGGTAGTATAGGGTGTTGGCTATAGTAGGGAGCTGGGGCTGACATGTCTGCTGCCACTTACTGTGGACAGCTCCCGGCTGGCAGTGCAATGAGGCTGAGGCAGGCTCTCTGCCTGCTCCGCCCCACAGCACCCCTGGAAAGAGCCAATGTGCCTCTGTGGCCCTGGCAGTAGGAGGTAGTGGCTCTGCACACTTCCTCTCTCTGATGGCAACCTCCCCTCAACTCTCATTGGCTACAATTCCCCATTCCTGGCCAATGGATGCTGCAAGGTGTGTTAATTGCAGGCAGCACAGTAAACCAAGACTCCTGCCTTCCCTGCCTGATTCTGGGAATGAGCCAGTGGCATGTGGCCAGAGCAGGTAGGGAGTTAGCCAACTGTGATGGACTGGGAGACTCCCCAGGATCGACCAGTCAATCACAATCGACAGGTTGGTGACCACTGGAAACAACTCATAGTGGTCACATGCTGAGGCTGCTGCCTGTGCTTGTCACCCTGCCCAGAGCTCAGACTCTCATCTTTTCTCAGTCTCTGCAGCAAATGATATACCCACTCCCCAGATGCAGGCAGGAGGGATGGGACTGCTCACTAGCTCCCTAACCAGCCATTGTCCTGAGGACTATAAGGCTCTCTCCCTTTCACATTCATGATAAGTGGAGTGAGGGATCCAAATAACAGAAACTATATTTGTGAAGGAGTATTAGTAACATTCTTCAAGACACTGGTTTTCAAGAGCCAGGCCCTCACTATTTACTGTTGTATTTCATAAAGTTTAGAAAGGTGAACATACCTGGTCTCACTAGTTTTGTATTGATTTTCCTACTTGGTATAAATCCATTCTTTAAATGAAACTGATATCTATAAAAAGTTATTTATTTTACTACACATCAAACAACCCAGTCCCCCCATTCAATTTGAAAAACTATGGGCAGAAATTCAATCTACAAAATATTATACTAATAATTTTATCAAAATAAACTCCCAAAATCAGAAAACCAGAGAAATACTAAACATGTTGTCGTACCACAGTGTCTTCGTACCTCGGTACCTTCGGTGGTCTGAATTGTCAGTATCAGCGTCGTCTGGTCAGGGTCGTCCTGGCATGCTCCTGACAGGACCTCTACTCCGTCGGTGATGATAAACTTTTGGCTGCGTGCATAACAATCGGTACGCCCTTTATCTAGAGTGTTAAACCCCGTGCACTTGGGTCAACACAAGAGATCTCTGAGAGGCCCCGGAAACGACAGATGCAGGCAAGGTTTGAAATCAGTCGAGCAGGTTTATTGTCAAATGCAAAGCTCTACCAGTTGGTAACAGAGATCAGTACAATGTTACACCACTGGGCACTATGGCCCGCGTTGACAAGGTACCAACACCGGGCAGGCCTATTGCCTTATATCAGATATTAAGAGCAGTAGTCAAAGTTAAGCTACTGTGCATTCTGTAAGTTTAGGCAATGACATCTACCATTCAGGCGTCTAGTGCGCCCCCCTCGCCCCCCAAGGTCGACCAGAGAGCACCCTTTGTGGTGTCCTTTTATAGACAGATACAAACAACTTACATAATTTCTTTTCGTACCAGGTTACCACCCTCTGTTGCCTAGTTACCACCCCTCACCTTACGGAAGGGGGGCTTACTTACTATCCTTCATGCTGTCAATTCCAACCTGGTCCTGAACCTAGGTCGGTATGTACATTCGTTTTTAGGGAGCCTTTGTACCAGGACATTCCTTAAGATGTTCTGTTACTCCCTTGTGGCTTACAGTCTGTACTTGGTGCTTCCCTGTGTCCTTCCATGCTTCACCTAACTTACACAATTACACAGTTATTAGTAGGGCCTCTTTCTTAGCTCCTGTGTTACTGAACCAAAGTCTTGCTCACTAGATTACAGTCCTGTTGCTGTTTTCATGTTACAGGCCTCTACTTAGGCCTGCTGACTCCATGTTACTGACCCTCAACTTACTACACATGTTAAGTGTAAACATTGATGTCAATGGGAGTTTTCTCATTGAATTCAATGGGGACAGCATCTAAATAACCATATTTCTGCCATTAATGCTTTTTGCCACCAATGCTCAAACTTTGGCCTGTGGATCAGAGTTAATCAGTGGATCAATGAGAGCTCGTGGATCATGTGTTTCTGCATCCCCATCTTTTCACCTGCTAAACTCATTAAAATAAGGTAAAATTCACTGTGTTGTTTCTGATTTGCTTTTCCATGAAAGTGATTTCTGGAGTTATTACAGGGCTGTTGTGGAGTTGCAGAAAGGCATGGTCTACCAAGGTATAAGTGGAAAGTAAGTTGATCCAACAAAATATCTCTGGTAAGGCATGAACCATACTATGAAAAAGTTTGTCAATTTCCTCTCTAGGAAACATTCTGCCTTATTCAAACACACAAAACTCCCAATGAAATTCATGGGAATTCTGCTTAAAGGAGCAATGTAGAATTTGAATCTTTGGCATTAAAGTAACTACATTTGACTAAATGGGGTTGCAAGAATGGACCCAACTTAATATTTCCTATTGGTTTACACTAATATCACTCACAGACATGCCCACTGAAGGCTGGAGATTCTGTCTACAAATGGAATCAGTGGGAATCTTATCACTGACTTGCATGGGATCAGGGTACAGTCCTAAGTATATAAATTCACTGGCAAATTCTGGCCTTGCAGCTGGAATCATGAGAAGTTTTGTGGTTTGTGTCAGTGGACACAGGATCAAACACATCTGAAGTGCCCAGACTCTACACAGTTGCAGGTTGCACTTTTGAAGTGTTTACAGTCAGACAGAGGCATGAGCCACAAACTTTGTATTAATGTCAACAAAGATTGGGTTTGTTTGAATCCAGGCTTTTGACTAAGACTTAGTTAACAGTCTTCCACCTCATGAAATTTTACATTACCACCCAAGCTGAGCTAAAATTGCTCAGAAATGCATTGCCTGTTGGGACTTATTGCTTAAATATACAAAAGGTTCAACCAGATAAATTATCCAATCTCACAGTTTCACTTTTTCTGCGCAGTGAATTAGACTATTGCCTCTTACAATATTTAATTAAACAATTCTATCAATTATCCTGAGCAAATATGCAAATACCACTACTGCTACTGCATGTGGTGTTTTCAAACTTAGCATTCATTAAAAACTCCGCAGACTGTGCAGCATATTAAATTCATTTAGCAAACATAGCAATTGTCTTACCTAAGAAAATTGCTTCTTGTAATTAAAACATTTGCTCTTATTTTGGCACTTACCCCTATGAAAGATTAATTAAAACAGTGAGACGTGGTTTCTCTTCAGTATTAATAGGTCTGAGCTCTGGGAAAAGGACAAACTTACTTAGCTCTTTATTTGGTTAAATGATAAATATGAAATCAGCCCTCAACAAAACTACTTCTTTTTTTTTTCACAATGAGAAATTAGCCTGTGAAACTCACTGCCACAAGATATCATTGAAACCAAAGTTTAATAATTATCAAAAGAAAACTGGACATTTATATAGTAAATGAGAATATCCAGAGAGTCTCACATTTGTAGACCAGATCACTGGGTGACAGCAAATTACGTTTCTTACATGAGTACTCAGCAGGGCTGACTGATTTTTAACACCTGTAAGTCTTTCCTTTGAGAGGCATGACCAGTGGTTAACACAATGAACAAACATCTTTTGAAAAATATGTTATTTAATCTGAACAGTAGGAACAGCAAAGCATAAGCAGAAAAGGGTTTTTTTACCCCATCAGAGAGTGTATAGGTATATGGTATACCTTGGTTTACCATTGCCCTGCAAGCTAAAGTCTTAGCTGCTGCAGAACCCCAAGCAGGAGTTATGTCTGAGTCAGTCTGCTCCTGATAGCAATCCCTTCCCACTCCACCACCACCTTTCTAGAGAGAGGTTTGGTTTGTTTGTTTGTTTTTTTAAACTGTTGATATTCCTTTTATCTGTAGGCTGTCAGTTTTGGCAAAATAGTGAGGTAACATTGGTTGGCACCTCGGATTCATAGCAAGCAGTTCAGGTATTGGTCCTTAACTTGCTGATGTCTTTACTAGGAAGTGTTTTATCTGAATCCTTTGTGTTACCTTCTACTTGTTCCCTTGTCTTAAATAAACCACTAAAGCATACAGTGAATTTACCTACACAGACAGTCAGTAACTACTCCAATAACACTATTCATACATTATTATAGTTCAGTGCTATAGTCTTAAAATAGGTCAGAAGTTAACCTCTAATTCTTCAGCTGATTAATGCCTGCAGGCTGGATCTGGACCATGGCACAATTGAATTTGGCCTTCGGCATCCAGCAGCCATGCAGCGACACTTCCTGCTTTTGGCCCTTACTCTGCACGCAGGTGAGGAGGCACATCCAGGTCAGGTGGCAGGCATGGGGAGTAATGGCAGGTGGCTGGGCAACATCAGGGCTAGCCCTCAAGCCCCTTCCCTGCCTAGGACAGCTGCAGCAGGGCAAGCCTCCAAGCCTTCTGCCTAGTTGCAGTGGCCCAAGCGGAGTAGAATTCCGGGCAGCAGGGTGGCACTGGGGCAAGCCCCTGAGTCCTTTCCCTGGCAGGGGCAGCCAAAGTGGGTGGAATGTTAGGTGGCCAGGCAGCAGTGGGATAAGCCCCCAAGTGCCTTCCCTGCCTCGTGTGGCCAGAGCAGGTGGAATGCTGGGTGGCCCCCTGACTGTGGGACAAACCCTCAAGCCCCTTCTTTTGTGTGTGCTTCTCATGGTTTGGGGGGGGGGAGGTTCTTCTCTCTTGGATCCCAACTGATTTTTCTGTAGATCTGTGGCCCCTGGCCCAGAAATGGTTCCTTATCCCTGCTCTAATTAACGGAGATTAGGAAAAATAACTTTGCTCACTGAAGGATTCCTTGCATCTTCCTCTGAAATAGCTAATCCTAGCTACAGCTGGAGACAGAACACTTGATTAAACAGACCACTGGCCTGCTCTACTATGGTAATTCCCATAAACACTCATCATTTGCAAACACACGCCATACAGGAAGATCCAGGGGCTTGTTTTCCCTGAGTGTTAGCTAGACTTGTCTACACTTGCAATAATTCCTTGAGTTATTCTAGTTCAAGTGAGAGCAGCTACATAGTAAAACTACCCTCAGGCAGAACACACTGAGTGTCCCAACAGCACAAAGAGGAACTAGATCCTCATTGCGTTACCAGCTTGAGCAGCACTCAAGTTTTGACACTCTTGCCTCATGGATCAGATAGCTCAAGTTTAAAACACATTTAACTCAAGTGAGAGATTTTTTTTGGCGTGGACAGGAGTCAGGCTAGGTGGAACACTCCAGTTATTTATACCTCAGACAAACACTGCTGTGAATATTTACTGAGACAGGGTGTTCAGAGGCCCAGGCTAGCTAGCAGTCAGCACAAACTGACCTCCAGTTACTTGTTTCTCTGTCAGAACAGTAGAGATGCCTGATTTATGCCTGGAGTCTTTTGGCCTCCACCCACCTCTGGGCCTTTGCCCTAAAAGAGAGCAGGTCCAGCCTCTCTATTGAGTTCCAGTCTAGCAACAAGTAGAAAACAACATTGGTGGGTCCTTCCTGCAAAGTGTCCAAGTGTACTACCCTGGGTTACTTCCCACTTATGTGGTCCTTGAGTGTGGAGCATGGCCCATATAAACCAACCAGTCAATAGTTTTTTAAAAAGTCCAAATGAGCAGGGTCATGTGGTTCTTAGGGGGGTTGTGGGCCCTCACCTGCTCTGTCGTTCCCTCTTAGACTCACCCTTCTGCCAGACTTCCCAGAGGAGTCTACAGCCTGTCCAACACCTTTGGCTGGGTTTCTGAGCTCTTCTGAGCCCCACCTGGGCTCCAACTGGAGCACTGCCTTTTAACTCATTTGAGCCCAGCATGCTCTTGGTATACTCCATCACACATCCCCTAAGGCCTTGTCTACATTTACCTGCATCACTGATCTTTTTCATTTCTGCAAATAGTGTACTCACACATACCCACTGTAGCATCATGTATGCAGCAAGATTAGTGGGAGTCAGTGCTGACTATTCGCCTCAACAGGAGCAATCTCAGAGATCAATTTATCTACTGCAGCCACAAAAAATCAATGGATGGTAGATCAATCGCTGCAGCTGCAGTGGATGGTTGATCCACTGTGTAGTGTAGACAAGGCCTACGATACCATAGCTCCTCTGTAGAAAGAAAGGGAAATAACTATGCCAGCCAGATAGTAACTACTGACAAAGGGTGACTTTTTCTTAATGGCGACAACTGTAGTACCTCTTTCAGTAAGCACAACATAAAGGATGGGCTGCTTCATTCTTTATGCACCCAAAATTCCAAGTGAAATATATGGGTGAATGAGAAATAGAGAATCCAGGTTCAAATCTGGCATAGGGAAAAACAATGGAGTTGTCATTTTATTCATGAAATGCAGGGTATGCTGGAAATCAGTCAGGTACACAAGCGTACACACTCATGATACTATGCTATGGTTTTATCAGTATGAAAGATTCAGAGGGGTAGCTGTGTTAGTCTGTACAAGATAAACTTAAAAAACAACAAATAGTCTGGTAGTGCTTTAAAGATTAACAAAACATGATACCATCTACATGTTTTGTTAGTCTTTAAAGTGCTACTTGAATATTTGTTGTTTTTTCAGTTTATCAATATGAGTTGTGGAAAGGGACATTATGCATAAGTAGCAAAAACATCAGTGAGTTATGCAGAATATTCCAAATTGAACATTAGTAAACCTTTAGGCTTTTTTATATCCACTTGGGCAACTTTTCATAAGTTCTCAGCATCCAGAGTTCCAGTTAAATGCAACAGGAGATTCTAGGATTTAGAGTCTTTGTAAGTCAAATCTCATGTTAGAAAATTCCTATTCTAGCAATGTTCTAAAGAGTTTTAAAATATTTTATTAGGCTGTTTTTTCATATCACTATACCTGTAAAACCTAGACAATTTGTTAGTTTGAATCCAATTATATAGGGCTTAGTAGGAACCATAACATCTTTAAAAATGGCCAAAAATAATGTAAGCCCTAAAATTTTAAATGTAATGCCCAATATCTTTGATCCTTCCATGGCTAGAAGTGAGAGCTGAATCCCAATGGGAAAGCTGAGAGCTTCCTCTTTTAAATGTTTCACTCAGTTTTTGCCTTGCAAGTCTACAGGATACTACATTACAGAAAATATTGTATCTTGGAAACTATTATAGTTCAAGGTCTAACTCATACCCATCCTGGGACTCAGGCAGATGACCTCAGGAACAAAGTCCACATTTGCAGGAAAAAGGTAGCATTATTTGTATGGTAGGTTAATATTTTAAAAATAGGGACAGATATTTAAATTTGTTTGTCAGGGATGGAATTAAAATAAGTTTTGGAGAGATGAAGTAGTGGGAAGAGGGGAGGTGAAATGACCAGAGTGCACAACAAATTAACTGACCATATGGCATAAGATATTTAATCTTCTATAGTGGTCTACATTTTTTAATTTCAATTTCATATCTATTAGTTTATATCTATTAGTTTAAATATATATATTTACTGGTTCTATGGCTGGTGATTTTTTATATTGTTTTCACTAAAATTCTGAAATTCCAGAAAGTCAGGAACACTTTAAAAACAACACTTTCATAAAAATGTGTACTGTTTTTTCATCCAGTTTTAATGACCTTCATGGGTCCAGAATTTAATCCGCAGAAATCACCTACACATATGAGGTGTTTTACATATCTTATAGAGGCTCCAGTTCTGACTCCATGATTAAGACTGAGTTCTATTTAGCAGGAAAAGATGGGATTCATCTCCTTTGCTATATATGAGCAATACAGTATATCCTCCACAAACTTGCAGCACTTATTCTAAGTACAGAATGATTGTTAAGAATTTAATTGTGACTTCTTATTTATGACATTAAGAAACATAGCATCTTTTTTATTATTATTGTTACAACAGTGCTTAGGAATCAAGTCAGAATGCAGCCATTTTATATAAGCTCTACAGAAACATATTGCTGGATTTCTGAATAATTACAAAATCCCAGAGGAGTGTGAATGTTGTATGTGGGAACACATAGACACCTCCATCTGCCAAAAAAGGAATATAGCTTACTGCACATTTGTAAGTTATATACATCTCCTACTTGGTTCCATGAATGTCATGCCATGGCTTTCCTCTGCTCAACCTGGATGCAGAACTGATATCGGCCAGTATATAGTTGAGAACTGCACCAGAAGTGCTAATATACCACAATAATCTCCTGCATGAAATTGTAAAATGGAAGGCAACACAAGAGAACATGTAGCTCCTAAGATCTAATGCTAAATCTAAGTACTAGTAATAACCACTATATTTATTAGATCTATGCTCATATATTTTTCTGTGGTATCCCCTCTCCTTGACAGTTTTTGCCCAAAACTAAACATCCAAAGCAAATATTTCACTGACCTTGAGAAAAATTTTGGGCTCCTAATAGAAAGTAAACCAGGCAAATTTGAATAATTATTACACAGCTGATAACTGAGCAGCATCTTAACACTTGTTATATTGAAGATAGTGATGACCACAAGGGAAGTAGTAATTGCATCATTAATTTAAACATTTATGCAGCAGCAGAATCACAGATAGTGTGGCATAAAGACCTTTTTTATTTGCTGTATGCATTTCTGTCTAGTCCTTTCTAATAATGAAATTGTACATCAAGACTTCATTTTGAGTATCTTAAAGTGTTTGGTAAGTGATATTTGATGCACAAGACATCAAAGGCAGATTAGATAGTATCCTTTTAGGTCCATAAAATGTCAAGATTTCAGTGACCACTTGCTGTTCCTATTTCAATAGCCTTATAGCTATTTATAGCATTCACTCATTTAAACAATCTATGCACATAAATAAAGACTAGGAGCATAAAATAAAGTGTTCTTGGAGCTTTTAGAAGAAATTAAACAGAATGCCTCTGATTGTCTCTGTTATAGGTACTGTGTACCAAAATGTGTTCTTTATGGGTCAGTATTTGTGTTTGTCAAATTAGAAAAGTGTAGCATTGAAAACTGAAATGTTTTTCACAGGATACCTGAGGTGGTATAAACTCAGGCAAAGCCTGGGAGTAGGAGGCAAAGGAAAGCAGTCAGATGTTCAATGGGTATTTCACCTCATGATTTCCATCCCATGAAACATGAGGAATATAAAGATAAACAGTTGGAATAATTCTTCACCCCGCTAGGCGCTGGTCTACACTAGGGCTCTGTCTACATTGCATCATTTTTGTGGAAGAGGTAATGCAAATGAAGTGCTCATTAGCATTTCTCGTGCTCTCAATTGCATATTCTCTTCCGATCCATTTTTGCGGAAGAGGTTTTTGCTGAAAAAAATGCAGTGTAGACAGGACCATTTTATGCAAAAAAAAAAAAAAACCCTTATTCCTCAAGGATTAGGTCATTCTGGACATTGGGTTCTTTATGGTGTTTTTCAGTTTAATCACCTAAGCCTGAGGCACCTAAAAGCAGTTTTTTTTATTTTTAATTTAAGTTGAGAGAAAGAGACACTTAGAAAATGTATGTGTGTGACAGAGAGAAAAAAAACTCGCATAATGTTCACTTACCTAGCAACTTTTTCGGCTATTAAGGTATCTTTCTGTGGTCTATTGTTGGGACAGCTATTCATTGGAATTCAGAATACATGCATCAAATACTTGCTGCGGGAGAGGTAATCTCCTAGTTGATTATTGCATAGTTCTATCTAACTGATGATGAAGATTCCCAGAAAACGATGTCAATCTGACAATCTCCACTTTATTATGTATAGCTATTTGGAGTTTAAATTAAAGATTACATGTTGAGGTTTATTTTCCTATTGCAAAAATTATATCTATTCCATAACAATATTTTACTCTCAATTGACAACTTTTGTTCTCTCTCTCTCTTTCTCATATACAAGAAAATATCTTAAAACAGAGAATTTGTAAACATACAGCACAACAGATACACATTTCTCTTTCTACACAAATACTATATTATTGGAATTGCAGTATAGCTTAGGAGTCCTGTCCAGGGAACAGGATCACACTGTGTCAGATGCTGTATATAGTGAAATATACTTTAAAGGCATTTTTAAAATTCCCACTATTATTAATTTCCATATTGGGGGGGAAATTACATGGGCAGCTGCTCTTTTTAAATATTATTTTAAAGGTGCACTTATCCTGAAAATGTTTCTATATAATGACATGTTATTTCATAGGGTATGTCTAGACTGCATCCCTCTGCCGGCAGAGGGATGCAGATTAGACAGGTTGACATTGAAAATGAGGCAGGGATTTAATTATCCCGTACCTAATTTGCATAAAAATGGCCACCATGTTTTGCAGACTCAGCACTTTGTTGACAAAAAGTGGCAGTCTAGAGGAGGATCTGTCAAGAAAGAAAGCCTTTTTTGACAGATCCCTTATGCCTCCTGCATGGAGGTTTACAGGATCTGTCGAAAAAGGCTTTCTTCATTCTGTTGCCTGAACTGAGGGGTGAAAAGGCAGAAAAAGGCAGCTTAGGAGGAACACTGGACAGAGCCAAACCTCTGCCTCTGCTCCA
Organism: Pelodiscus sinensis; assembly: GCF_052426305.1. Classification (NCBI taxonomy): domain Eukaryota; kingdom Metazoa; phylum Chordata; order Testudines; family Trionychidae; genus Pelodiscus; species Pelodiscus sinensis. Next base: position 30,794,045 of record NC_143067.1, on the reverse strand, counting down.
GGCCCACCGATGGATAATGGAAGGGGGGCAAAATGGGGTAATTGCTCCATAGTCCAGTGATACAAAAGGGCCCAGAGCTGCCACCACTACCACTGCCCTTTAAATTGCTCCTGGAGCACCATGCCACATGCAGTTCAGACCAGTGCTCCATCTAGTCCAGCATCCTGTCTTCCAACATTGTCAGGTGCTTCTGAGGAACACAACTGAACAGGTAATCTTCAAGCAATCCATTCCCTTTCATTCACTCTGGTTGTGTGTAGACTACATCCTTTTTCTCGAAAAAGGGATGTAAACTAGACACTTCAAAATTTCAAATGAAGCCAGGATTTAAATTTCCATACTTCATTTGCATAATGGTGGCTGCAGTTTTTTTTCAAAATGGGGCTTTTTGATAGAAAAATGGCAGTTTAGATGGGGATCTTTCGAAAATAAAACCCTTTTTTGAAAGATCCTGTAAACCTCATTTTTTGAGGAGTACAGCATATTTCGAAAAAGGGTTTTATTTTCAAAAGCTCCCCATCTAAACTGCCATTTTTCTATTGAAAAGCCCTTTTTCGAAAAAAACCACAAATTATGCAAATGAAGCACAGGAAATTTCAATCCTGGCTTCATTTGCAATTTCAAAGTTTCTAATTTACACTCCTTTTTTCGACAAAAGGGATGTAGTCTAGACACAGCCTCCCAGTTTATGGTAAACACAGTCCAGAGACACTCAGCATAGTGTTGCATCTCTGACCATCTTGGCTAATAGCTAATGATGGATGTATCCTTCATAAACATATCTAGTTCTTTTTTAATCCAATTATAGTTTTGGCTTCACAACATCTCCTGAGTTCCACCTGTTAACTGTGCACTGTGTGAAGAAGTACTTCCTTTTGATTGTTTTCAAGCTGTGCCTGTTAATTTCATCTGTCCCTATGCATAGACCACCTACATATGGACTACTGCCAGGAAGCATATGTTGAAACTGAAGATTTATTCTATCACATTGAGATAGCATTTAGTATAGCAAACTCTCTTACTGGAGCTTTGAAAAAATGACTTTACTATGCATCAAACCCAGGGATGGGAAACCTTTTTTGGTCGGGGGCTGCTGACCCACAGGAAAATCTGTCAGGGGCCACAGAAGTGAGAAGCGCAAAAGACACTCCCCTCACACACCAGAGCCTTAAGAGCCCAGACTAGAATTTTTTTTTCACTCCATCCCTGCCGGATGAGGGAGGGCTGAAGCACCAGTGCAGAATCCCCAGTGCTGGGGTGGAAGCCCCAAGCCTGGGGGGGCTAGATCCAGTCAAGCTGGGGGCCTCCTGTGGCCCCTCAGCCTTAGGTCCCCACTTCTCATCTAATCCAATGCCCTTTGAAGTGAATAGAATACCACTGACAGCAAAAGGCTTTCAGTAAGGCCCCATAAGTTTCCAGTGTGTCTTACTACTACTCTCCCTTGATATTCTTTTACATACTTCTCTATATAGTGCGTCGTTATTTGGTGTGTCTGTAATAATTATAAAATCATTCAGCTGGGAATATGAACAATCAAGCATGATTGTTAAAATATCAGAAATGGCAGGACTTCCCATGTTCAGCTCCAACATTTTCATTCTATGGTGCTATGTTATTCCATACACAGCAAATACTTTAATGTTGAACCCATGAAACACCCTTGAAAGTTAATGAAGGTGCTAGAGTTAAAAGGTGACATTTCTTCCGGATAAAGACATGTCACTACAGCATTCTCTCTCTCAAAGACATAGTTCTGACTATAATATCATATGAGTGTAGACATATGTCAAATTCAGTTCATTTAACTGGTTCCTTATCTCCTTTTTCCATCTGAGCTGGCACAATGGAGTGCCGTGTTATTTGCATGTGTAAATAAGTTCAATTAATGATGACTTCTAACTGCACAAGGACATGAAAATTAGTTTAAACAACCCAATTAAAGCATAAACATTTCAAAAATAAGTGGATATGTTTGTAATGCAATTAGTGTTCTAATAACCTAATAAATTTACTAAAGAGTATCTTAATTGAACAGCAGGTCACAGGAAAAATAATTTTAATTGTTGTAAAAAGGAGCTTTTGCGACTACATGACATGTAGCATCTACTTAGGTTTAGAGAAAGTGATCTGAGATAATGAAACCAATGCTTTCATCTGGAGTTTTAAAAAAGATTTCTAGATTTTTTTGGCTAATACAAATTAATCTTGGAGGGTACCCAAATGACTAAACCAACATTGTTGATTGCCTGAAACTACTTACAATCAGGGATGGAGAACTTTTTGGGGTTTGGGGGCCACTAACCCACAGGAAAATCAGTAAGGGGCTGCACACAAGTGAGAAGATTTTTTTAAAAAGTGGGCCCCAACTGAGAAGGAGAAAGACACTCCACACATTCCCCTCACACACCAGAACCTAGGGGGGCCAGGCTAGTAGATTTTGTGTGTTCCACCCTGTGGTGGGATGGCAGGAGGGCTGGAGTTCCAGCGCGGGCTCCCCAATGCTGGGAGGTGGAACCCTAAGTCTCAGGGGGCCAGATCCAAGCAAGATGATGGCTGCATCCTGTCCCTGGGCCTTAGGTTCCCCACCCCTGACTTATATTATGATACATGCATGATTGACTGCTTCATTTACCCAGCAATCCCAGAAAGGGCTTCCAGAAAGTAATATCAAACCAACTCCTAATTTCAAGTATGCTCTGAAGTTGTGCTGAAGTGATGACACATGATAAAAATCCATCTATCTTGTTATTGTGTAACTGGCTTTATTTCATATTAGTGTCTGATTGGGATGACTGGAGATGGTAGGTGGTGGGGCTCCTTTGAGGGAGTGGTCACCAAAGAGGGATTATGACATGGGAGAACCAGGTTTGTCAAAGGGGTGATGGAGTCGATTTTAAATATGCAGAACATGGTCCTAGTAAAATTCTAAGTCACACAGAGTCCAAGCTACATTGGGAATATGCAGCCTGCCCTGAAGAAGAAGCAATGTGCAGCTCTGCTGCTCAAGGAAGGCAGACAGACCATTGAGGGACCTGTACTCAGAGACTGTTGCTCCAGTAGGGAGAAAATCTGCTACTGGTGCTCTGCTCCATTCTGGCTCAGCTGCACTGGCTAGAGCTTTGAGAAGATGGGGCTCACTCCTTCCACACCCAAATCCAGACCCTCTGTGTAAGAGAACAGGAAGTGGTCCCACATATTCCACCCTCCATAGGCATTAGAGCCTATTGGGTATGGGAGCAGAATCACGCACGTTTAATACAAACAAGTATTACTTTTTATATTGAAGTAGCATCTAGAAGTGAACCAAGTAGAGTCTGCAAAGGACAACACTGTTCTATAAATATAGAAATTCAGTGCCAGTTATCACTAGACATATCCATTATTTGCCTTCTTTAGTTCAGAGAAAATACCGCCACCTATTGCTTCAGGAAATACACAGGCTAGTAAAATTAACCATTACCACTATGGGTGGATCCAGCCTATTGAAGGATTATGCTAAGAAGACATATTAAGAAAGAAGGATGCTTCTCTTCCTCATATACTTATCGGGTCCCTATTAACACAGTACTTGAAAGTTTCGGTCTTGAATACATTTTCCCTCTGAGGCAAGATAGAACAAAAGGAAAAACTATGTAGCACTTCAAAGACTAACAAGATGGTTAAATAGGTGATGAGCTTTCGTGGGCCAGACCCACTTCCTCAGATCTTATTTTGAAAGAGAATTGACATGTCTATATATACCAAAGGAATAGAAGGGAAAAAGTGAACACGTTATTAAACTGACAAATCAGATTTAGAACAAAAGGTGGGGTGAGGGAGAGAGAGGGAGGGAATAGCTGTTTATAAGTCAATGAATGGCTAATCAGGGGTGATAAGTGGGGAAGCTGTCTTTATAATGTGTAAAGTAATTAGCATCTTTGTTAAGGCCCATTCGTGAAGTGTCAAATTTAAGCATGAATGAAAGTTCTTAAGTTTCTCTCTGTAAGCTGGTGTTAAAGTGTCTTTGAAGTAAGAGGCATGTAGTAAGGTTGTTAAGACTATGTCTTATATATATATATATATATATATATATATATATATATACATCCAAGAAATTAAGGAACCACTTGATTATTATCCTATACAAGAAATAGAAGACTATTAAGAATATTAAGAATGACATCTCTAACCTTGAAAATCTCATCTCAAGACAAACATCCACATCACATAACACCTTACAAGACTTTTCTTCCACCAGACAAGAAATCTACTATACACACTTCTACTCCCTACAAAAAAGAAAAGACAATAAACTTTCTAAACTATTCCACACCATTGGATACTACAACAGCAACTACCTCAGCCCACCAGATAATATTGTCAATCTCTTGAGTTACAAACTCAACCTATCAAAAGAGTCTGTCTTATCCAGGGGTCTTTCTTTCTGCCCCACCTCCCACGAACTGGATTCAGTTTTGTGGCGAACTTGAAACTTTCTTTCGCCGCCTCTATCTACGAGAATACTTCCAAACTACCAGACTACGTCTACATTGGCATCCCTGTCCGGAAAAGGGATGCTAATGAGACGAGTCGGAATTGCAAATCTGCGGGGGATATTCCTTTCAAGTAGGAATAAGAAAGCCTCCTGAAAAGGGCTTATTTTCTGGAGAATCGCGTCTAGACTGGCGCTTTTCTCTGGCTTATCCCCAAGCCGGAAAAAAGCGGCAGCCATGTAAATGCAAATGCCGCGGGGGATATTTAAATCCCCCGCGGATTTGCAATTCCGACTCGTCTCATTATCATCCCTTTTCCGAACAGGGATGCCAATGTAGACACAGCCCCAATGAACATCAATCTGACCAACTAGATCCCTCCTATCAACATCAAAAGAAAAAAAAAATCTATGTGAACTCCCCCTGAAAGTCATAATTACAAACTGGATTTCTATATACAATGCTTCCGCAACAATGCACAGACTGACATTATGCACAAACTGCAACAAGTGACATACAATCTCAGCCGTGCTGAAGGCTATGCTATCCAGAGTCTCAAAAACAACCCTGACATTATAATCTAACCATCTGACTAAGGGGGTGCTGTGGTCATTATGAATAAGTCAGACTATGAACAGGAGGTGGCTAGACAACTCTCCAACACCACATTTTACAGACCTCTCTCATCTGATTCCACTTCACAATACCAAAAGAAACTTCACTGTCTCCTTAAGGAACTCCCTACCTCTACTCAGGACCAAATTCACACAGAAACTTCTGAACCCCAATCAGAATTGTTTTATTTGCTTCCCAAAATCCATAAACCTGGACACCCCGGACGTCCCATCATCTCAGGTATTGGCACACTCACTACTGGATTATCCAGCTACGTAGACTCTCTCTTCAAACCCTATGTAACCAACACTCCCAGCTATCTCCGAGATACCACTGACTTCCTGAGAAAATGACAAAACATCAATAACCTCCCTGAAAACACCATCCTTGCCACCATGGATGTAGAAGCTCTCTACACCAATATTCCACATGTAGATGGATTACAAGCCATTAGAAACACTATCCCAGAGGATACCACAGCCAATCTGGTAGCAGACCTATGTAATTTTGTTCTCACCCACAATTATTTCTAATTTGGGGACAACTTATACCTCCAGATCAGCAGCACAGCCATGGGTACCCGCATGGCCCCACAGTACTCTAACATCTTTATGGCTGACTTACAACAACGTTTCATCAGATCCCATCCCCTTTTCCCCCTCCTATACTTATGCTACATCGATGATATCTTTATGATCTGGACCCATGGCCAAGAAACAATGGACACATTCCACAGAGACTTTACCAACCTACACCCCACCATCAATCTCAGCCTGGACCATTCTACACAAGAGATCCATTTCCTGGACACCACAGTACAAATCACTAATGGAAAATTAAATACCACTCTCTACAGAAAACCCACTGACTGCTACACTTACCTACATGCCTCCAGCTTCCATCCAGGACACACCATACGATCCATCGTCTATAGTCAAGCCCTTAGGTACAACAGCATCTGCTCTAATCCCACTGACAGAGACCAGAAACTTCAAGATCTCTACCAAGCATTTGTAAATTTCAATTACCCACCGGGGGAAATAAAAAAACAAATTGAAAGAGCCAGACAGATACCTAGAAACCATCTATTTCAAGATAGGCCCCAAAAAACCAACAATAGAACACCACTTGTCATTACCTATAGCCCCCAACTTACACCCCTCCAATGCATTATCAATAACTTACAACCTATACTGGAACAGGATACTACACTCCGAGAGGCTCTGGGGGACAGACCTATAGTCTCCTATAGACAACCACCTAACCTCAGGAAGATTCTTACCAACAACTACAGGATATACCACATTAATACCAACCCTGGGACTTTCCCTTCCAACAAATCCCATTGCCAGCTTTGTCCACATATTTACTCTGGTGACACCACCACTGCATCTAACTATGTCTGTTATACAATCAAGAACACATATTCCTGTTTGTCCAGAAATATAATTTATGCCATCATTTGCCAACAGTGTCCTTCTGCTATGTATATTGCACAGACTTCTCAGACACTTTGCCAAAGAATTAATGCCCACAAATCAGACATCAGACATCTTCACAAGGAAAAACCTGTCAGTTTGCATTTCAACCTACCTGGACATAGTCTTAAAAACCTTACTTCATGCATCTTACTTCAAAGAGACTTTAACACCAGCTTACAGAGAGAAACTTAAGAACTTTAATTCATGCTTAAATTTGACACTACCAAACTTTACGAATGGGCCTTAACAAAGATGCTAATTGCCTTACATATTATAAAGACAGCTTCCCCACTTATCACCCCTGATTAGCCATTCATTGACTTATAAACAGCTATTCCCTCCCTCTCTCTCCCTCACCCCTGTCAGCCGACGGTCAGGGCAGTGTGTGTGTGTATGTTTCCGAGAAAAGGTTTAACGTCCGTGCCTTTACTGCTAGGACCGGGGTCCCATCGCAGAGGGTGGCCAGCAGGCCAACAGACGCCCCGTTATATAGGAAGAGCTTATTACATCTTAGATTTCAGCTGCTAGAATTTCATAATTCCTTCGCAGCGGGCAGCCTTGGAGAAAGACTGAAAGATGCCCCAGTGGATCCTGTCACCTGGGAGTGACACAGATCCAAACGCCCAAGCTCTTCCTATAACGTCCCTTTAGACCGGCTGAAGTTCTTTTAAATTGTGTTTGGTTCTGTTACAGCAACTGAAGGAGTCAGGTTAAAGCTTAAACAGTTACAGGTTTATTAAAGAAGCTTATAAATCATATGGTTACAATGGCTATTGCTCTATTTCTTAACTATTAGCAAAATATAGGTCTTAAAGATGGTTACAAAGACGATAAAGATAGAAAAATAGAAATAATGGTACCAAGTAACAGCTTACTCTTTCTATGTGTACACTTAAGACAGAGGACCACATCCAGGTACCATTTTTACCCCCTTCTGTGCCTCTCGACTCCAGCATGTCAGGCTAGGGCCGGTCCCTCAATTCCTAGGAAAGACGAAAATACGAGGTGGGCGTCCCCATAGAACCTCGGGAGGTCAAACACCTAACCTGACCAGCAGGTAGAGGGTAGAATGACACTCAAAGTGAGTGTGTGCTGGGCCCATCTTTTATAATCATGGGGTCACGTATTTCTCTTTCTTATCTGTAATGCCAATTGATGCTGGTCTGTCTGCTGTGAGACCAGTTCTTACAAGGAAGTTGTGAACTTAATTTACACTTGTAAGAGAGATTTGAGGTGATTAAATTTTGAAGTACTGGACATTGTTTTCTCAGTGGGAAATTCCTCTCAGGGACTGAAGCAAAATGCAGGACAATGTAGCACTTTAAAGACTAACAAGATGGTTTATTAGATGATGAGCTTTCGTGGGCCAGACCCACTTCCTCAGATCAAATAGTGGAAGAAAGTAGTCACAACCATATATACCAAAGGATACAATTTAAAAAAATGAACAAATATGAAAAGGACAAATCACATTGCAGAACAGAAGGGGGATGCGGGGGGGTGGGAAGGGGGAGGAAGGAAGGTAAGTGTCTGTGAATTGCTGATATTAAAGGTAGGGATAGTGGGATGTTTGTGAGTTAATGGTATTACAGGTGATAATTGGGGAAACTGTCTTGGTAATGGGTGAGAAAGTTCAAAGACTTGTTAAGTCCTTGTTGGTAAGTGTCGAATTTTAACATGAATGACAGTTCAGAGGATTCCCTTTCAAGTGCAGATGTAAAAGGTCTTTGTAGCAGAATGCAGGTGGCTAAGTCATTTAGAGAGTGTCCTTTCTGGTTAAAGTGGCAAGAAACTGTTTTCTCTTTGGCCGTGTCCACACTCAGGGGTTCTTTCGAAAAAAGTACCCTTTTTTCGAAAGAACTTCCCCTGCGTCCAGACTCAAGCCGCGTTCTTTCGAAATTAAATCGAAAGAACGCGGCTTTTCTTTCGACGGCGGTAAACCTCGTTTCACGAGGAAGAACGCCTTTTTCGAGGGAGATCCATCGAAAGAACGTGAGTCTGGACGGGGGGAGCCCTTTCTTTCGAAAGAATTGGCCTCCAGGAACAAGCCCTGGTGGACAATCTGGGCCATGGGTTGCACGTCTGTGGTTCCTGGCTGCAGCCATTCCTTAAAGGGACAGGCGCACCCTCACAGCCACTTGTTGCAGACAAGGAGCCAGAGCACACGGCGACCTTGCTGCAGCATGTCACAGCCCCAAGAGCGTCCTGGCCCTTCCTCCGAGCCTTCTGGGGACCCAGCCAAGGGCTCCAAGCGCCGGGCACCATCCTGGTCCGGCGCAGAGATCAAGAGCCTGCTGGAGCTGTGGGGAGAGGAGGAGGCCTTACAGGCCCTCAAAAGCCGGCGGCGAAACGCCGACATTTATGGCCGCATGGCTGAAGCCCTGGCCCAGAAGGGCCACTACCCCCGCACCCAGGACCAGGTGCGCTCCAAAGTGAAGGAGCTGCGGCAGGGCTACGCCAAAGCCAGGGAGGAGAGCTCCCGTTCTGGGGCAGCCCCCCACTACTGCCCCTACTACCCAGAGCTGGACCAGATCCTGGGTGGCAGTGCAGAAGCACGCACACCACGAAGGTTCGTGCAGTCCGGACTGGCAGACCCGGTGGTGGACGCTCCAGAGCGGGAGCTACAGCACTCTGGAGACGGGGACATGGGCCCAGAGGAGGAGGACACCGAGGAGACGGCGACCCTCACCCTGGAGCCAGTGACCCAGACCTCTGAGGCCTCCCAGGCGTCATCTGGCGCGGGAGAGGAAGCAGCAGGTGAGTACAGTGAGGTTGTGTCACACCCGGGGGGGGGGGAGGTAGGTGGGTGGGTGCACAGTGGGTGATGCACAAGGGAAACCTGTCATGCTCAGGCTGATGCCCAGGTCACACACACACACACACACACACACACACACACACACACACACACACACACACACACACACAGTGTGACCTTCAGAATGTGTGCTTCCCCTGTCTCAAGGGAGAGGGCATGCCCTTTTGGACAGCTGTTGCACACATGACTGATTGTGATAGAAATGTAGCCGTGTCACTCTGATCTGAAGAAGTGGGTCTGGCCCTGGAAAGCTCATCCCCTAATAAACCATCCTGTTAGTATTGTAAGTGCTACAGAGTCCAGTTTATAGGACTGATTGTGTCTTCTTCTTTTCCTCCACAGCCGGACCAGCCGTGGAAGAGGGCCTCAGCACCCCAGCCCCACCTCCATCTCCATCTCCACCTCGGAGACATGGGAGCCGCAGACACAGGCGTGTCTACGCCGACATCCTCCGGCAGCACGTCGAGGCTGTGCAGGAGCAGAATGCCATCCTGCTACGGAGGGCGGAGGCAGAGGAGCGGTGGCGTGATCGGCTCATGAATGAGCTGGTCCTGCAGCGCACGGTGCTGTACGCCACCCTGAGGGAGGTCAGCAGCTTGCCTGCTGCTGTGCCAGGTCCTGCTCCTCCAGCACCCCATGACCCCACCCCACCAAACCCCCCTTCCACAACAGCAGCCCTTTCCCCCCTTGGACCTCCCTCTCCCCCAGCCCCCCCAGCTCCCCAGCCCCTCTCTCCCCCTGGCCCTCCTCTCCCCCAGGCTTCCACGTCCCAAGAGCCCCCCAGCAGCCAGCCAACCGACAGGTACATCACCCGATCCCGTAGCCGGGGAGCACCCCAAACACGAGGCCCAGGCAGGAAAGGGAAATCTGCCAAGCCCCGTTCAACCTGATCCCCTTCCCCCCTCCAGGTTTCCAGTCCCCTTCCCCCCTCCAGGTTTCAATGACCCCCATCACCCCACTTATTAAGCACACACAAAGGGTTAAAGGAACTGTTTGTTTATTGTATATAGTTTGGCAACAACAAAAATGAAAAAATTTTTTGTTCTTTTGCCACATTGTTGGATAATATGTACAAAATTTTAAATAAGTAAAGAGAACATTTTATTTTGAAACACACCCTGGTGTAAGTGATGTGTCCAAACTGGGTCAGGAGATGGGTTGTGGAGGGAAGCTTCTATTGGGGGCCAGGGCCCAGTCCCCAGGCAGAAGCCCCTCAGTGCACTCAGTGGCCTCCACTGGAGAATTGCTCCCGGAGGGCCTCCCGGATGCCAACTGCAGACCGGTGAGCCTGGCGGATGGCAGCTGTCCGGGGCTGGGCAAAGAGCCTCTCCTGGCCATCAGCAGCTCTCCCCCACCCTGGTAGGAAGGCCTCCCCTTTCCTCTCCACGAGGTTATGGAGGACGCAACACGCGGCCACCACCTCGGGGATGTTGGTCTCCCCCATGTCGAGGCGTGTGAGCAAGCACCGGAATCTGCCCTTTAAACGTCCAAACGCACATTCCACCTGGTTGCGAGCCCGGTTAAGGCGAGCATTAAACTGCTCCTTGCTCACATCCAGGTGGCCGGTGTAGGGCTTCATCAGCCACGGCATCAGGGGATAGGCGGCATCGGCCACTATGCACACCGGCATGTGCACATCCCCAACCGCAAACTGGCGATGGGGGAAAAGTGTTCCTGCCTGAAGCCTCCGGTACAGGTACGAGTTTCTGAAGATGCGGGCATCGTGTGCCCGCCCTGACCACCCAACACAAATGTCTGAAAACTGTCCACGATGGTCGACCAGGGCCTGGAGGACCATAGAAAAGTAGCCCTTTCGATTGATGAATTGGGCTGCTCGATGGGGCGGTGCACGGATGGCAATGTGTGTCCCATCGAGCGCTCCTCCGCAATTGGGGAAGCCGAGGGCAGCAAAGCCGGCCATGACGCTGTCCAGATCCGGTAGACAGATGAGCCTGTTGAGCAGCTCCGAATTGATGGCCCTCACCACCTGCAGAACGAGACAGACAACAAAGTGTTAGAAGGGGTGCCTTATGTCTTAGGAGGAGAACCCACCGCCCACCTTCCCTCTCAAACAGCCCAGGAATCCCCTCCTCAGAACCCCCCCCCCCACAATTCAGGGTGAGTGGAGGAGCTCCCTCCCACTCCCACTCCCACTCCACTTGGCCCTTCCTGACAGTCTCCCTTCTCCCCACCCCAAACTGTGACTGTCCCCAGACAATGACTTACCTCCATCAAGACGGCCCCGACAGTAGATCTCCCCACGCCAAATTGGTGTCCCACGGAGCGGTAGCTGTCGGGGGTTGCCAGCTTCCAGAGGGCAATGGCGACCCTCTTTTCCAGGGGGATGGCGGGCCGCAGGTGGGTGTCTTGCCGTTGCAGAGCAGGGGCGAGCCAGGTACACAGCTCCTGGAAAGTGGTCTTTCTCATGCGGAAGTTCCGTAGCCAGTCTTGGTCATCCCAGATCTCCATCACGAGCCGGTCCCACCATTCAGAGCTGGTGTCAAACCTCCAAACACGCCTGTCCACGAAAAAGTTCGGAGGCAAGGGCAGTGTGGCTGCTGGACGGGGGAACCCCTCGTCCCTCTGGTCTGGGTCCAGCTCGGGAAGGAGCCTCATGATTGTCTCACGAAGATGCAGCAACAGCTGCAGTATGGTGGTGTGGGGCCATCGCCTGCCCAGGGGCAGCTCTGGCTCCATGCCACAAATAAGGGTCTGCAAGCAGAAAAACCTCAAAAGAAAAAAGCTGCTGGGGTGTCCCAGGAAGCTGAGCACTCCAAAGCAGCACTGCAATGCCTTGCAAAATTCCTCAAGGGACAGCAAAGGCAGCTGCAGGAGCAGAGCAACGGGTGTTCAGGAGTGTCCCTCTCACCACGCGTCTCTGCAAAGGGCAGGCAGGCAGCACCCGGAAGGAAATGCTGCCCCCATGCCCTGGCAGAAGCAGTTCCGGGTGGCTTTCAATTTCGAAAGAGCGTCCGGCAGTCTGGACGCTCTTTTTCGAAATAGCGGATCGATCTTTCGATCCGCGCATTGTAGTCTAGACGCGCTCTTTCGAAAGAGCCTCTTTCGAAAGATGCTTTCGAAAGAGGCTCTTTCGAAAGAAGCCTGCAGTCTAGACACAGCCTTTGTGATCTTGTCTGATATCTGTTTTGTGGGCATTAATCCTTTGGCGAAGTGTCTGAGATGTTTGTCCAATGTACATAGCAGACGGACACTTTCGGCACATGATAGCGTAGATTATATTTCTGGATGCGCAGGAATATGTGTTCTTGATCTTATAACTCACTTGGTTAGGTCCAATAATGGTATCAGCAGAATGAATATGTGGACAAAGCTGGCAACGGGGTTTGTTGCAAGGGAAGGTACTCAGGGACTGTGTGTGTGTTCGAATCAACATAGGTGCCAGCCGGTGGCAGTCTCACATATCCTGATCTCTCCTCATATCTATGTTTCAGCTTCTCATGATCAGATGAGCCAGCATAGACTATGCTGATATTATTGCTTCTTTTCTGTCCTGTATGCTTCAGGAAGGCAAATAAGATGGATGATATGGAGGCAGGCTGTCTGGCCACAACCCCACCTTTTGTTCTAAATCTGATTTGTCAGTTTAATAACGTGTTCACTTTTTCCCTTGTAGGTATAGATGGTCACGCCAATTCTCTTTCAGAATATGATCTGAGGAAGTGGGTCTGGCCCACAAAAGCCTATTAAACCATCTTGTTAGTCTTTACAGTGTTACATAGTTTTTCCTTTTGTTTTAGTAAGATCAGATTAACATGTCTACCTCTCTACTACTATTCAACAGGCAAGGTAGAGTTATCACATTTTACAGACGGGGAACTGAGGCAAAAAGAGACTAAAGGCCTCCTAAAAACACTGTATAATGCAGATAAGCAACTAACAGGATTTTCAAAATCAGACACAGAAATTCCCATTGAAATTTAGCCCTTCATTATTAACCCACAGGGAGTTTTTGGCAGAGCAGGGAGTCAAACTGTGTCTCCTGTGTCTCAGGCTACTGCTCTAATCACACTTTACCCTTCTCTCTTTATCTCAGCTCAGTAAGGAAGAAAATGTCTTTTTACAAATTAAGATCAATTATTTTTTTGCCAATGAGTTGCACTTCTTGTGGTGCAATTCCATCATCTTTTTATGTACACAAATTAAATGTTAGGGCAGGATTGGCTAGAAATTATTCCATCTGCCACACTTTAAGGAGTTTTGTTATTGACTTAATCAGAGTGAAGGTTTCATCCAAAGCACTGTGTGAAGATGTTTTCAGTATTAGAATGAGTTAGAAATGTTTACAGATAATTTTTTCATGGCTTTTTAGAATTTGAACTGATTTGTTCAACTGTGATTGGCCACAAAAATAAGTGATTGGCAGAAAGATAACTGGGAGCAATTTTGATTAGCTGTCTCAGAGGATATTTTGCATAGTCACTGTGAGCTACTTAGAAAAGATGGTGGCACTAGCTGGGTACTTTTTATCACTCTCTACCAAACTGCCATCTGGAATAGAAATTCAGAGCAGTAGCTCTATCTGGCAGATCCTGAAGGCTTGCAGGATGATAGCCATTCATCTAGCAAAGATCCAGAGATGAGGAGGCCCTCCACAGGTCCTTCCTTGCAGAGAACATCAGTGTATGTGTATGGTCTTCACTAGGGCTTTATTTTTAAATAACTCCCCCTTAGGTCAAATTTATAAGTGGAGCGCCCACACTACCAAGCCCATTATTTCAAAATAAGGGGCTGCTTATTTCTAAATCTGTACTCCCAGTTTTCTCAGGGAATAATGCTAATTTCAAAATAGTTATTTCAAATAGCGTTAGTGTGGACACTCCAGTGCTGCTATTTCAAAATAAATACTTCCCGGAGTAACTCAAACTAATTACTCCTCAGTGCTTCCTGGGGCTCTAAAGTTGAGGTAACATGTCCACAGTAATGGAGCCTGCTTTGGACTAATTTCAAGGCTTCCCCATAATGGGGACATATTATTTCAATTTTGTAAAATCAGGAGTTATTAAGTCAAATGTAGCCATTTGGAAATAGTTTCCTAGTGTAGACACTGCCCATAAGAGGGCCTGTTGCAGGGTGTTTATGAGTGGAGGGGAGAGTGGAGGGGACTAAAAGGCACATGGGCATATAGAGTAATGGTGTGACACACAGGTAGGCTAATGATCTTTATTGCCTGGTCCCTGGCACATGGCATGGTCAGCTACAAAAGGATATATTCCTGGCACATGGCAGTGATCAGTGTTCATTGACTAGTGCCTGAACTTACAGCCTGGTGGATTCCTGAATTATGCTTCCAAACAGCTGGACTTCTAAGGTTTTTCCATCGTTATATTAAACGAAAGATGTTCTACACCTTGCCTTTATCATACAACTGCTGAGGACCAGAAGAGTCGGTCATGCCATTTCCATCCTTGTATGACCTGGCACACAGCATGCTATTATAAATGTGCATGTCTCCCTCTGTGTTGCTTTAATCAATTTCCATGTTAAAAGATGGATGTCACTCCATTTCCTTGAAAGAACTTGCATATATCACACATTATTTTGAGGTAAGAGGTAGATTTTCCCAAACTGGTCTAAAGAATGTTTTGGAACCATCAACATTTCAAAGCAAAACTGAGTGAAAACTTCATATGAAATTTTGCAGCAGATTCCCAGAGCCTAAGGCACCCTTTACGGTGAAAAACTTCCCTCTCTCGCTTTACTATAAATATGAAGCAGTCAGTCCAGTGACTACTGCACTGGGACACCCATGTCCTCCTGAAAATGGTCATAAAAGCAGGAGTGTCCAACTGCTCAACTGCTGCTTCCCTTTTCTAAACACATGAAAGCAAAGCTTGAAATAACATTTACTCTTTGCTCTCAGCAAGAACTAATACTTATCAAATGCCCTGGTCAGACACAATAAAATCACACTGGGTAAGGAAATTGCTTTTGTAATTGATTTACTAGTTTTCATAGAGGAAAAAGCATTTCAGTAGTATTTTCATTAAATTGCTTGTCTAGAACAACAACAACCTTCTCTCCCCCCACCCCCTCCATTTTCTCTTTTTCTAAAAACCCAGTATCTCTTTTTTGGAAAAAGCAATGGAATGAAAAAAAAGAAACAAACAAACATGGAACACAATGGTGTACTGTGTTACAAAAAGGAAGTGAAAGCAGCTTTTTTATTCATTGAGATTTTGAGTATCAGCTGTTATTGTGGACCATCTAACTTGGGGGAGGGAATATTTTTTGTAGATCATCTAGTATCATGGCAGCCAAACTGTATGTCTGTGAGAGATCTAACCACTGCATCGACTGCCACCTTGAAAACTTATATATAGCAGTATACTGAAGAAACCTGGCTCAGGATTCCCTCACCTCTCACATCTGTCTTGCTTCTCAATAGCTGTTTAGAAAGGATGTGACTGAGAAGAAGAGGGAGAGAAAAGAGAAGAGAGAGAGGAGAGATTGTAAAGTTGTGAGCCTTGGTCATTGGAAGGATGGTCAAGCATGATAGATAGAAAGGGTGAAATGCTGGTGTCCCTTTGAAGTCAACAGTCTCACTGACTTCAATGAGAGCAAGATTTTATCCAGATTCTTTTAGGAAAGAAGCTCAGGAATTTGCTTTTCACAACATTCATTTTAAGGTTACAGCTACCAAAAAGTGCCAGAATATTCTAGGCCTGATTTGCTGAGCACTTAGGCTACATCTAGACTGGCATGATTTTACGGAAATACTTTTAACAGAAAAGTTTTTCCGTTAAAAGTATTTCCGCAAAAGAGTGTCTAGATTGGCAAGGATGCTTTTGCGCAAAAAGTGCTTTTGCGCAACAGCATCCATGCCACTCTAGACGTGCCATTTTAGCCATCGGGCTTTCTTGTGCAAAAAATTAAGGTGTCTGTCTACACAAGTATTCTTGTGCAAGAGGGCTTATCCCTGAGCAGGAGTGTAAAAGTATTTGCGCAAGAAGCACTGATTTTGTACATTACACAGTCAGTGCTCTTGCGCAAATTCAAGTGGCCAGTGTAGACAGCTAGCAAGTTTTTGCGCTTTTGCGCAAAATCTTGCCAGTCTAGACGCACCCTAAGGGTATGTCTACACTACAGAGGAAGATCAAAGCTGCCATTGTCAATTTTCCAGGATTTGAATTAGCGGTCTTGTTAAGACAGCTAATTTGAACTGAGAGGGGGCACTCCAGTTGGTGCCGGTAACTCTGCTTTCACAGTGTAAACAGTGCCAAAAGCTAAGTTAAGCTACTTCAACTTCAGCCACACAATTAACATAGCTGTAGTGTAGACATAGCCTACACTCACTTGAATTTTAAAATGCTATAAGTTCCACACTGGGTGTAAGTGAAAATGGGGTGAGTTTTGTAGCTGGAAAAGGAGTGCAACTTGAACCAGTTTAGCTCTGAATGGATGAGCAAAACAAGAGTTAAATAAATTTGTGAAGACTCTCATGAACTTGCTCCTTTTTACAGGACATTTGAAGAGCATCTGAAGTAGTTCTAAGTATATTCCTTGAACAGGGAATTGCATTTTACTGCATAGCTCATGAAACCACATTACATATTGCAATGTACAGTGATCAACTGGCCCTGACTGTCTTCAACCCGCTTCATCATACTGAACCACTAAATATGACTGACAATGAAGGAGTGAAAAGCAGCCTCCACAAATCTATCTAGTCCTTCTTTGTTGGTCAGAAGCTTAATGGAAGCCTGCAGGAGCCATACAAATGTATTGGAAAAAGCTTTTGAATAGGTGGTGTGTCCCACTATACTATTTATAGTATCATGAGTGAAAGGAGCAAAAAAATCATTGTTTTTTTAAAATTACAGACGAATATGGCTACCCATCTATGATAGCAAAAGCTAAGTATGAGACACTTCCAGCCCATTCAATTAGCCTCATTAGCACTGGCAGGTACATTTTTTTTCTTTTCTCTCCCTTCTTTTTCTGATTGCCCCCCTTTTTTCTCCATTCAAGCTCATCTGAGGAAGTGGATTTTGTCCATGAAAACTCACGATATTATATGTATTTGTTAGTCTCTAAGCTGCCACAGGACTACTCATTTTTAAAGTTAAAGTATGACAAGATAGTATTAAGATATGCAACTTCACCTATGTTAATTGTGTGGCTGAAGTCAAAGTAGCTTACCTTGATGTTTGGTGCTGTCTACACCGCAGGAAGTCAATGGGAGAACACTCTCCCTTACTCTTTATGGAAACAGGACTGCTGACATCCACTGGAGTGCCTCTCTCAGTTTCAATTAGCTGTCTTAACTGCTAAATTAAACCCTGGAAGATTGACAAAAGCAGCTTCAATCATTCTCTGTAGTGCAGATGTACCCTTATTGACTAACACAGTTATTCCTCTGAGACTTATGAAATGGTAGAGTTCATGATCCGAAGGGATAGTAGGAGAGAGAAAAGCAAAATAAAGACAATGGATTTCAAGAAGGCAGACTTTATCAAACTCACAATCTGGTATGTAAGGTCTCATGGGAAGCAAGTTTAAGAGGAAAAATAATGGAAGACAGTTGGTAGTTTTTCAAAAAGACATTATGAAGGGTGCAAGAGTAGGCTATTCTAATGCAGAAGAAAGATAGGAAATATGGCAAGACATTACTCCGGCTTAGCCTTGAGATCTTCAATGATCTGAAAATTAAAAGGAAGTCCTACAAAAATTAGATGAAATTACAAAAGATGAATATAAATAAGTAAGAAAAGTATGTAGGGGCAAAATTAAAAAGGCCAAGGCACAAAATCAAATTAGCTAGAGACATAAAAGGTCACAAGAAAACATTCTACAAATATATTAGAATCAAGAGGAAGACCAAGGACGGGGTAGGACTATTACTTAATGAAGAATGTGGAATGTGAAAATGCCGGACTTCTTTGTTTTGGCTTTCAACAAGAAGTTTGGTGGCAATTGGATGCCTAATATAGTGAATGATGGTGAAAATGAGGTAGTTTCAGAACTTAAAATAGGAAAAGAACAAGTTAAAGGTTACTTCTCCAAGTTAGAGCCTAATGAAATGAATCCTGGAATATCCAACGAGTAGACTGAGGAAATATCTGAGTCATTAGCTATTATCTTTGAAAAGTCCTGCAAGACAGAAGAGATTCCAGAAGACTGGAAAAGGGCAAATACAGTGCCCATCTACAAAAGGGAAATAAAGACAATCCAGGAAACTACAGACCAGTCATCTTAAGTTCTGTACCAGGAAAAATAATGGAGCAAATACTTAAGGAATACATCTGCAAACATCTACATGATAATAAAGTGATAAGTAATAGTGAGCCTGGATTTGTAAAATATAAATCTTGTCAAACCAATCGGACAGATGTCTTTAATAGGGTAACAAGCCTTACGGATGAGAGGAATGTGATTGATGTGAAATAGTTAGACTTTAGCAAAGCATTTGATACAGTCTTGCATAACTCTTTCATTAATAAACTAGGAAAATACAACCCATATGGGACTACTATAGGGTAGGTGCATTACAGTTGGATAACTGTTCCCAGAGAGTAGTTATCAATGGTTCACTGTCAATCAATGCTTATGCTGGAAGGGCATAACAAGTGGGGTTCTACAAGGATCAGTTTAGGAAACAGTCCTGTGCAATAGCTTGATTTATATTAAGATTTATATGATGGTATAGACAGTATGCCTATAAAATTTGCAGATGATACGAAGCCAGGAGGGGCTGCAAGTGGTTTAGAAGATAGCATTATTCAGAATGATCAGGACAAACTGGAGAAGTGGCCTGTGGTAAATAGGACGAAATTCAGCAAGGACAAATGCAAAGTACTCCATTTAGGCAGGAACAGTCAGTTGGACACCTATAAAATAAGAGGTGACATTTTAAGAAGGCGTACGGTGAAAAGGGATCTATGGTTCTTAGTAAACCACAAAATAAATAGGAGGAAACACTGGGATGTATTAACAGAAGTGTTTGAAGCAAGATGCAAAAAGTAATTTTTCGGCTTTATTCCAAGCTGATTAGGTCTCAAGTGGAGTACTGTGTCTAGTTCTGGTCACCACATTTCAGGAAAGATGTGAATAAATTGGAATTGGTCCAGAGAAGAGCAATCAAACTGATTAAAGGTCTATAAAACATGATCTGTTAATGAAGATTGAAAGAAATAGGTTTGTTTATTCTGTAAAGGAATAAAAGAGGGGACATGATAACAGCTTTCAAGTACCTAAAGGATAATGACAAGGAGGCAGGAGAAAAATTATTCTCCTTAAAATTTCCTAACTATCAGGGAGGTAATGCACTGGAATAAATTACCTAAGGAAGCTGTGGAATCTCTGTCACTGGAGATTTTTGAGAGCAGGTTAGAAAAACACCTGAGAGGAACGGTCTAGATCAGGGTTCAAACTCCGCACCCATAGGCCATCCCCGGATGGAACAATTGTGAAATCTGGTCTGGGAATCCCAGAGGGCTTGGCATGAAGGGGAGAATGGCTGTTACTTCTGTCACATAAAAATCATATGTGGGTCCTGCAGCTTAGCAGGCCTGGTGTGGAAGTTTCCATTCCTGCTGTACCTAGCTTAGCATAGTGTGGGACACTGCGAGCCCACACAGCAGCTTTATCAGCTCTAACTTGTGCTGGGAAACTACTGAGTGGTAAACCAGTTTGACGTCAGTGTCAGCCTATAAGAGTGATAAGAATGGCATTGAGCCAAGCAGGGCCGGCTTTAGGAAGTGCGGGGCCCAATTCGAACCAAATTTTGGTAGAGCAAAAAAAAAACCAAAAAACACAACAACCCAGCACACAAAGAAACAACTCACAGCCCCTTTAAATCCCCAGCTACAGGGCAGAGTACCACCTTCCAGCCAAACCCACAGGCCGACTCCCCCTCTCTTGGCACACAGAGGCCGCCGCGCTCCTCCTCCAGGTTTAGGGCACGGGGCCCTCTGGCATTAGGGCACAGGGCCCTTTTAGGCTCGGGGCCCGATCTGGGGAAATCGGGAGAATCGGCCTAAAGCTGGCCCTGGAGCCAGGTACGTGCACACCCCATAAACTGTAGTATAACTAGTGTAGGGAGTCCCATGTCCATTGAGTGTCACCAGAAACCGAAACCTCGAAGGGGGTCCTGAATCCCCCTAGCTGGAGCCACATCCACTGTGGCAGGGTGCAAGGTAACCGGAATGGGATTCCCCCCAGACCTGAAAGGGCGTAAGCATTTCCAAGTGCCTGTTACTCTTAGATGCATTGCTTTGCCTATGTTGATTGTTGTATTACTTTGCAGTATCTGTTTAACTATCTGGCAGTATTAAGCCTGTAATAGTAGTGACATAATGAGATTATTAAAAGCAACTATCAATCCCTAATTGACTCTGTCTGGAAGCGAATCCACAACCCTCTTGGGCCCTGGCCCTGGGAGTTGTCAACTCCTCAAACCCTGCCTCTGCCTGCCATTGCTCCACCTTTTCCCCCTTATGGCACCCCAACCCCTGAGGACACAGCTTTGGGAACCACCAGGGAGGGGCCTGGTATGGTGCAGAAGCAGCAGCCAGGCCCCCTGCAGCCTCTGTGGAGGTGACAGGAGCCACAGGGAAGCAGAGTGCTTGGCAGGCACACTTGCTCCACTTCCCCATGGCTCCTGCCACCGTGGGAAGAGGTGGGGACCTGACCACTGATGTTGTATTGTACCAGTAATCCCTGAAGCCATGTCCTCAAGCAACAGGGTGCCACAGAGGGCAGGAAGATGGCAGGAAGGGGTGAGGCTTGATGATCTAGAACAGACAGGTCCCCCCTCCTGGTCTGCCAGGACTCCTGGGGTGTGTCTAGACTACAGGGCTTTGTCGACAAAAGTGGACTTTTATCGACAAAACTATACCTGCATCGACACTGCCTTTGAGTTATGTCGACATAACATCGACAAAACTCAGCAGTTTTCTCGACATATGTAAACCTCATTCTACGAGGAATAACGCCTTTTATCGACAGAGTTCTGTCAACAGAAGGCGTTATTGCATCTACACTGTCCTTTCCGTCCACATTGTTATGTCGACAAAGTGGCTTGCTTTGTCAACAGAACTGGATGTAGTCTAGACGCTCTTTGTCAACAGAAGCTTTGTCGACAGTATCTGTCAACAAAACTTCTGTCGACAAAACCCTGTAGTCTAGACGCACCCCTGGGCTGGATAGTGCAATTGCTCTAGCCAAGGACGAACCACAGGCTGGGAGTTTGAGACCCCTGATCTAGATGGTAATTGGTCCTGGCATGAGTACAGGAGGCTGGACTTGACAGCCTCTTGAGGTTCATTCCAATTCTCTGATTCGGGCCTTTGTCTCACATAAGCACCTACTGACTGCCCTGATTTTTCACATTTGCTCTCTGGTCACCCTTTTTGCCACAAGCATGTTGTATGACCATGGGCAGCTCAATTAATCTACCTAATCCTCAGTCCACCATCTGTAAAAGTGGGTTATTACTACTATTGGGAAAAGTACTTCCTTGTGTCAAAACAAAACAATTGCTCATTTATACATAATAAAAGACATGTCTAATAAAACACCCAGGATACGTGAGTTTCACTGGTAGGAATTCTTCTTTAAGGCTGCGGCTACATTGTAGCCTTTTTCTGGAAAAATTTATGCAAATGAAGCACGGTGTGGAATATTGCCGTGCGTCATTTGCATAATTAATTAGCAGCTGCTTTTGTGCAAGAGGCTTTTGCGCAAAAAGAAGCTGTGTAGACAGCTCCTTTTTGTTCAAAAGCCCCCTCTGGTGCAAGAGCCATTCTTCCTCATTTTTTCGGCCTCTTGTGCAAAAGTGGCTGCTAATTAATTATTCAAATGAAGCACAGTGATATTCTACGCCATGCTTCATTTGCCGAAGCTTTTGCAGAAGAAAGCTACTATGTAGCCAGAGCCTAAGATATTTAAGAACAGGTTAGATAGACATTAGGACACTTAGACTACAGCACTGAGACTACAGTAACACCTAAGAACAAGAGACCTCTACAGCATGAGGTGAGAGCCAGCTGGCTTTTAGCTCAAAGACTATGCTGTGCTAAGCTCCATAGAGCCCAAGCTCAAATCAGCCTGGTGGTGGTTACAAGGGGGGGCTTATCCAGGATCTCAACTGTGTTTCTGAAGCTCAAGATGCCCTTCCTCACCTAGGGGAAGTATGTAACCCATGCACCTAGGCTGTGTCTACACTGGCAAGTTATTCCGGAAAATCAGCCGCTTTTCAGGAAAAACTTTCCAGCTGTCTACACTGGCCACTTGAATTTCCGGAAAAGCACTGGCGATCTAATGTAAAATCATCAGTGCTTTTCCGGAAAAACTATGCTGCTCCCGTTCGGGCAAAAGTCTTTTTCCGGAAAATTGTTCCGGAAAAGGGGCCAGTGTAGACAGCACAGTAATGTTTTCCGCAAAAAAGCCCTGATCGCGAAAATGACGATCGGGGCTTTTTTGCGGAAAAACGCATCTAGATTGGCCACAGATGCTTTTCTGGAAAAAGTGCTTTTCCGGAAAAGCGTCCTGCCAATCTAGACGCACTTTTCCAAAAATGCTTTTAATGGAAAACTTTTCCGAGAAAAGCATTTCCGGAAAATCATGCCAGTGTAGACGTAGCCCTAGTGTGTTTCATTGTTCCATGCAGTGGCACCTAGACCCCACCAAATGATAACAAGAGACGTCTACAGCACAGACTGAGAAAGAGCTGGTTTTATAGCTCAATCTGTAGAGGCTCCTATACTAAGCTTCAAAGGTCCCAAGTTCAAATCTACCCAATGGCAGTTATACTTGGTACTGCTGTGAGAGCACGGGACTGGACTTGACCTGTCAAGGTCCTTTCAGTTCTATGATTCCCTAAAACAAAGTTTTATTTCTTTAAAATGAGTTTTTCTCTCTATGGGTATGTGTACACTACCCCCCTAGTTCGAACTAGGGGGGGTAATGTAGTCATACGGAGTTGCAAATGAAGCCTGGGATTTGAATTTTCTGGGCTTCATTTGCATAAAGCCAGCCGGCGTCATTTTTAAATGCCGGCTAGTTCGGACCCCGTGCCGCTACACGCGGCACGGACTAGCTAGTTCGGATTAGGCTTCCTAATCCGAACTAGCTGTACACTTCGTGGAACGAGGAACGTGGAACGAGGAAGCCTAATCCGAACTAGCTAGTCTGTGCTGCGTGTAGCTGCACAGCACGGGGTCCGAACTAGCCGGCATTTAAAAATGGCGCCGGCCGGCTTTATGCAAATGAAGCCCAGGAAATTCAAATCCCGGGCTTCATTTGCAACTCCGTATGACTACATTACCCCCCCTAGTTCGAACTAGGGGGGTAGTGTAGACATACCCTATGGTTGTGGATGCCTCATCCCTGGGCTTCTCCCATGGAAAGTAAGTCTTGAAAGGTGTCTAATACTGGGAGCTCAAAAATCCAGGTACCAAATCAGTAGTCACATTTGATAATTTAATACACACATGTTATATACATAAAAGTGTGTGCATACACATACTGTGTTCCTTGAATTGTTTCCCATACCCAATTTGTTAAGAGATATATAAAAAATTCAGCGGGATAAAGAATCCAAGAATCTTCATTACAATCACGCCTGGTTCATTGTGCTACATTAAAAGTACAACTCTAGGTTGACATTTAAACTGCTTGCTTGCGCAAAGAATAGTGTTCATATTGCAAAAAAATTAATTAACCTCATCTCGCTCACTTTTATGTATTATAATTAATGGATTACTGAAATTCATAACTAAATAATATGTAGCTGTCACCTAGCTGTATTAAACCAATTCTCCTACTTGTAATTGCCTGACTAAATAAGAGTGTCACTAACGTTAGCATTTTCTCTCTGATTAGGGCCACTATAGATTTGCAGTCGCCTCGATGTAATATAAATCAATAAAGAATAATTTTCCAGGCAGTAAATCAATTGTCAGTTCACAGACCCTAATACTCCTGTGCAGGATTTATTGAAAAAATGAATGGCAGTCTTGTTAGTAGTTATACAGCATGCTTTATGGACACATAATGGTGTAAAACTCAGACTATTACATTCCCTGTAGTACCTGCCAACTAAATATATTAACACTTCTTCTGCCTTGTAGGACTATACTTCAGTGCTGTAAAAAAGAGAGGAAAAGACTTTCTTACAAGAAGAAACAACATTATTAAAACTACTAACAAAATTATCCAAAGCACAGGACTTGGTGATCACAGGGAACTTCAAATACCCAGACATCTCTTGAAACATCAGGGCACAGATTATCCAACAAATTCTAGGAATACACTGGAGACAATTATTTCAAAAGGGGGAGAAAACTACTAAGGACAAGCATGTTCTAGATTAGTGCTTTGCAGCAAGTTTAGGCTCCATGGCAGAAGTGTTGTGGTGTCCACAAGGGCAACCAGAGCACATATTGTGAGAAGAGTTTGCTATCCCTCGAGAATGTAGGCAAAGGTGGAGTCTGAGGGTACGTCTAAACTACATGCCTCTGTTGTCAGAGGCATGTAGATTAGGCTACCAGGCATAGGAAAATGAAGCAGTGGTTTAAATAATCGCCGCTTCATTTAAATTTGCATGGCTGCCGCGCTGAGCCGATCAGCTGTTTGTCGGCTCAGTGCGGTAGTCTGGACGCGCGGGTGTCGACATCAAAGGCATTTGTTGACCACCCAGGTAAACCTCATCCCAGGAGGCATACCTGGGTGGTTGACAAATGCCTTTGATGTTGACATCCGTGCGTCCAGACTACCGCGCTGAGCCGACAAACAGCTGATCGGCTCAGCGTGGCAGCCATGCAAATTTAAATGAAGCAGCGATTATTTAAATCACCGCTTCATTTTCCTATGCCTGGTAGCCTAATCTACATGCCTCTGGCGACAGAGGCATGTAGTCTAGACGTACCCTGAGATACTGCTGTAGATTGGACCCCCTTTAAGTACAAGTCTCAGATAGCCTCATGCAGCACCTCCAGTAAATGACTGCTGTCCTGAGGTATGTCTATACTGCGGCGCTATTTGAGATACTTCTGGTATCCTGAAACAGCTATTCTGCATCTTGACAGCATGCCCATTATTTTTAAATATCTTTCAAAATAATGGACACGTTATTCCTTTGTCTTCACGGACAAGGTCAGCTCTCAGACAAATGCACTAAGCAATGCAGTATGGGAAGGAGGTGGGCAGCCCTTGGTGGGGAAGGAACAAGTTAGGAACTATTTAGAAAAGCTAAACATACACAAATCCATGGGCCCGAATTTAATGCATCTGATGGTACTAAGGGAGTAGGCAAATATCATTGCGGAGACTTTGGCCATTATCTTTGAAAACTTGTGGAGATCGGGAGAGATCCCACATGATTGGAAAAAGGCAAATGTAATGCCCATCTTTAAAAAAGGGAAGAAGGACAATCCAGGGAACTACAGATTGGTCAGCCTTACCTCAGTCCCCAGAAAAATCATGGAGGGGATCGTCAAGGAATCCATTTTGAAGCACTTGGAGGAGGGGAAAGTGATCAGGAATTCGTAGTTTCAAGAATTCTTGGTGAAGAATTAAAAAATCATTATTTCAAGAGTTCTTATTTCAAAATAGATTATTTTGAAATAAATGCATAGTGTAGACATGCCCTGAGGTGCCACAGGCCTACTTGTTGTTTGTATGGCTAGCATGACTACATGGCTACCCTCCTGAGTTTCTTCTCCCCACTGTTGGAGATGAGCCACATCCATTCTGATTTAATTAGCATTGATGTCACAGTCCCATCACTTTCTTTCTTTCTTTCTTTCTTTCTTTCTTTCTTTCTTTCTTTCTTTCTTTCTTTCTTTCTTTCTTTCTTCAGCATCTGAGAAAGTGAGTTGTAGCTCATGAAAGCTGATGCTTTAATACCCTAATAAATTTGTTTTTAAATTGAC
Source organism: Pelodiscus sinensis (assembly GCF_052426305.1). NCBI lineage: Eukaryota > Metazoa > Chordata > Testudines > Trionychidae > Pelodiscus > Pelodiscus sinensis. Next base: position 30,767,764 of record NC_143067.1, on the reverse strand, counting down.
ACTGGACTCTTTGTTGTTTTTGGCTACCTCTCTGACATTTGTTTTTAAACTTATCATTATTAAATTATCCACATTAGAACTAGTAATGGTTCAAAAATAGTCTTGACAATCTCTTGCCATCCCACATATCTTCAAACAGTGAACTGCATTTGTGTGCATGAACAACATCAGAGTGAGCAGTTGGCTGATTCTAGCGGGGTCATTACTCATTTGTATTGTTATATTTATTGCCCTTTTTAAAAATCATGGAATGATTTATGCTCCTTTCTGTCTGGAATATTTTTACATGATACATAATTTTGCATGATTTCTTCTTTATTTTTTCTTGGTGAGCCCCATTCCTTCTGATCGAAGGCCTACTGGCTTCTGTGCTAATGGGCACTGCTGGCCACATGGCTTTTTCTTATGGTTCACATACTAGATATGGCTGAAGTTCATTGCATTGAATAGCATACCAGAAACAAAAAAAAGCAAACGAGCACAAAGATGTAGAGATTCTTTTCTCTTTTATAGTATAAGTCTGCATTCTAACTACACTTAACATATGGCACCAGCGAATGAGCCTTGGTTTAAAGGATCATTCCCTGTTTAATATTTAGAAGAAAAGGATGCTAATCCCCTTATCAAGGAGCTCCTTGTCTGTAATTACCCACTGATTAAAAGTCAATACTGTAGATTCTTTTGAATAAGTCTCCTTTTAAAGCTGAGAAACTTACTTATGCTGATGGTAAAATAAACTACTGAGCTCTCTGAGTCTAAATCATGCAAAAGCTAATCATCTTTAAAACACTGGTGATGAATATTGCTCAATAAACATATTTTTGTGTGATCTCCATCAGAGATACTCCCTGATCTAGACTACTCAAAGTTCCCTTTATTTGCTTTCCCCCTTCTTCTGTCTTGTAATCAGAAGATAAACACACTGCAGCTTCAAAAATATTTGATTCCATCAGTCAAACAGCTTTATAAAGGAAGATCTCAAATCCATCAAATGAATGCAAAATTTATGGTGATGGAAAACAGAGCATCCAAATTACAAGCCAAGACTAAATTTCCTGTCAGATTTCGTTAAAGGCAAACAGCTCTGTGCAGCAGTCTGAAAGCTCAGAACATGAGCAGCTCAGCTCACTATTTATAAATGGGTTCAAAAATGATTTTGCATATTTAAATTTGTGTGTTCTGACAGTTGGTTGAAAAGTCACATTACGGCCTGGGTGGCACTTGCAATGCGGGTGGCCATTGGGACCAGAGTTTGAAGTAGGAGCCTAGTGTCAGAGACTCCATATGGCTTTTATTCTCACTGAACAACAGAGAAACTACATGATGTAAGCACATAACATATGTCCAACTATTTAATGTTAAGGGATACAGTTAAACACATTTGCATAGCTAACCCAGTATCTGTGTGCCTAAAGCAAAGTGCTGTTAACCTGCCCACATGTGGGATGGTTACACTAGTCCATCACTGTGCTAAAACAGATGGGGAGTGGGTACAGCTCCAAATGTAGGTACACAAATAAAATCACACAAACATTCGTGTACATGACATCCACTCTGGGTCAAGAAATTTTAGACAACTGAAAGCCACATGTAGGAAAAATTATATTTTCTATAATGTTCTGACTTCAAGAATGGCTGCCATCCTTCTCATCATCTGGCAAGTTGCCTCGAGACATTTTTACTAGGAGAAGGGCCTTTACAATATTCCAGGATCATTATTCCCTAGAAGGCATATGGACTCAGACAGTAGGGAAATATATTACATTTTGGTGCTCAGAGAGGAGAAAATACAGAAAAGAGACCAGTTGGATTTATGCAGGATTTGCCAAATGACATAGATAAGAACCATGTGCAGCTGTAATTAAAAAATCATGTCAGGAAATGCCCAATGTTTAGTATAACTATGTAAATTTGCCTAACCAGATACAAATTTTAAAACACCATTTCAGGACTTTTACATCCCCCGTGTCAATGTAGATTTTTTGCAACACTATCTATAGTGAATCCAATTGCACATTTGCTAAAATGAATCACATATACTTTTTACACAAATCCCATAGGGAATGTCTATATTAGCCCCCTAGTTCGAACTAGGGAGGCTAATGTAGGCATTGGAAGTTGCAAATGAAGCCCGGGATTTAAATATTCCGGGCTTCATTTGCATCTTCCCGGGTGCCGCCATTTTTAAATGTCCCTTAGTTCGAACTCCGGGCCCGCGGCTACACGCGGCACGGAATAGGTAATTCGAATTAGGATCTCTAATTTGAACTACCGGTACACCTCGTATTTAAATCCCGGGCTTCATTTGCAACTTCGAATGCCGACATTAGTCTCCCTAGTTCGAACTAGGGGGCTAGTGTAGACATACCCCTAGTTCTTACAATACTATCTGGCTGTGTTTAGACTCAAGGGTTTTTTTGAAAAAAGTAGCCTTTTTTCTAAAAAACTTCTCCTGCGTCTAGACTACAGCCGCGTTCTTTCGAAATTAAATCGAAAGAACGTGGCTTTTCTTTCAACGGCGGAAAACCTCATTTCACAAGGAAGAATGCCTTTTTTTGAAAGTGCTCTTTCAAAAAAAGGCGTTCTTGAATGCATACAGGGCTTTTTCGAAAGAGAGCATCCAGACTGCCTGGGTGCTTTCTTTCGAAAAAGCAGCTTGCTTTTTAGAAAGAACTGCTTGCAGTCTAGACGCTCTTTTTCGAAAAAGGCTTTTTCAAAAGTATCTTTCGAAAAAGCCTCTTTCAAAAGAGGCTTCCAGTCTAGACGTAGCCTTTGAGCAAAATTAAAGATAGATGGAAACTGGTTCACCTTATTTTTTAATGGGTCCTATACTTTGTCATCAGAGACTTTACTTTAAAATCTATTTATAGATTCTATGAAAGGTTGTTTCTTGTGAAAACCTTCCATTGATTGTGCTAAGCAAAATGAATGCTATGTTCACAGAATCATAGATGGTAGCAGGTCTTCTAATGAATGTCACTGCCAACGTGAGGTATTTTTCCTACAATATATTATATACAGAGCTGAGAGAAAAACATTTTGATATTCTGTCAATCTAAAAACATCTCGATGCCAGAGGGCAAGGGTCTGACTGGTATCAGATAGTGAGTTTCAGCTGGCCTGATGAGTTCAGTGTATCCCAATTCACTTATGTCATAACCTGTATCTAATAGGTGTCATGTAAGGTATTATTTGAAAACCAATAACACACTGATCATCAGTATTCCTGCATGGTGTATGGTAAATGCCCAAAGGATGTACACATGTGAAAAGATATGAGACTAAAATATAATTGAACCAAACAGGCTGGGGAATGGGTAAACAGTTTTTTCTGGACAAAGGAAAGGCTGATGACTCTATCCAGGTGCAATCATAAACAACTGGCAATGACTACCAAATGGCCATTCATTGTCATATCACACACTGCAGGTGCAAATTAATCTGTCCTGTAGAAAATACTAGTAAGTTAGAAACAAGCATGGAACCTTCGTTATTAGACTTCATTCCACCTTTCCCCACAACAGGGGCAGTGGACTTTGAGGAGGATCCATTTCAAAAGTTCACTGTGCTATAAAAGGGAGAGGTGAAGAACCCCCCGTTATCTTTCACTTAGGATGACCAGGGAACTGAGCATGTTGGACTTTGTGGGAGATCCAGCCCTCTTACTGGAAGAAAGTGTGGTAAAGAATCTTGCCAGGAACCCATGGGATGACTCAGCCTGACTGGCGACACTTTCTAGAGACTAAGATATATCAGGTTGCCACCCTCTGTTAGCTAGTTACTGCCCCTCACACAACTGGGGAGAGTCTTCAGTCACAATCCATCATGCTGTCAATTTAGACCCTCTCTTGCACCTGAGTCAGTACGTATGTTATTTGTGAGGTGTCTGTTGGTACCCAGATGTTTCTTAACAAGGTGTTCTGTTATGACCCGTGGCATGTGCTTACAGTCTGTACCTAGTACCTCTTAGGTATGAGTGTTTCTGTAATATCAGCCCTGTTCTTGTCAACTTCTGTGGGCAGGGCCTGCCTCTTGCTCACAGCTTCACTTTTCTTTATATTAGCAAAGTCTTGACCATTGCTGTCTAGGCCTCAGGCCTCATACCCAGCCTGTAATACTTGGGCTTATATTTCAGACCCTCGTCTTACTTCAGAAAGCATTTTTCACTTTTATCACTTATAACCATTTTTTACTTTATTCCTTACTCTTGAACTCATTTAAAATTCTCTTATTGTTAATAACATTGTTTTACTTTTAATTTAAACCAACATGGTGTTGTGATTGAACTGAAGTGATTGTTCAATCCGGTTCAAGCTACAAACAGTTGTGTTTCTTTAAAAAAGGAGAAACTGATCTTATTACTTCCCTAAATGTTCCAGGAGATGGCTGGACATTTGGGGCAGATTGCTTGGGACTGGGAGGTGATGAAGCAAGCAGTACTGTAATTTAGCGAATATAACCCATGGGTTATGTTCATTTTTACAAACCCGCACCCTCCTGCGGGGTATATTCAGGTGTGGGGTATATAGGGTTTTTTACTCACCAGCGGTTTTTACTCACCAGAAGCTGTGCAGAAATGGGGGGGGGGGGAGGTGAGCACTCCCCCACCAGGAGCCTGGTAATTCCTGCTCCTTCATTCCTCCTGCGGCTGCGGAGGAACCAGAGGGATAAGCGCTCCCCCGCCCGGAGGCTGGAGGCTGGCGGCTGCGCAGGAACCGGGGCAATGAGTGGCTGGCTAATTCCCCCCCCCCCCACACACACACACCATAAATTAGCAAATATACCCCGATCAAATATACCTCTGGCACAGAAAAGTCCCATGGGTTATACTCGTGCGCGGGGTATACAAGATTTTTTTTTTTACTGAAATAGAAAAACCTGCGGGGTATATTCTGGTGTGGGGTATATTCGCTAAATTATGGTAATAAAGGCTGATGGAGATCAGAGTGTGGCTGTGGTATAACAAGCAGGCTGCTGGAACAGAATTGCTGAATTTGGGCTGTTTATCACACAGACATTCAGTGCATGCTTGTAGGCTGGCTGGGAGCAGTCAGGCAGGGAGCTACAGCAGCTGAGCATTTTATGATTACAGGACAGTTACAGCACAAATGGTGAAACACTCTCTCAAAACGGTAGTGCTGTTTTCTGAAATGTTTCATTTCAATGCTCCTGAACTGAAACCTTTTGATATATTGAATGAAATCTAATTGTTTTGTTCAACATTCTACTGCTTTGGCTAAGGTGCCATAGTGCCTCATGCCCTCAATAGGGTAGCCACCTGTCCAGGTTTTCCCAGGATCATCTTATTTTAAGGTAGTTGTCCAAGGAAACCTGTAAAGGTGCTCAGTACACATTGCCAATTGTCCAGCTTTCAGGGTTCAGAAGTATCCTGAAGTCCTGGTGTTTTGTACCTCAGAGGTTGCAGCCCTAGCCCTCATTCCTCTATAAAGGCTTGACTTCATGACTGAATTACATATTCCATGATGAATCACAATCATATGCATCTCAATATACGATTCATCACAGTATAAAGGAAGTTGCAATGAATTGTGAGAGATGAAGTCCAGTGAAGGATCCTGGCCTCTATTCAAACTAGAACTCTTAAGAGGCTGGAACAGCATAACAAGATATGGATCATGATAACTGCCCTATTCTATTTCATTCTCTCTGAAGCACAGTATCATAGTCAGATGCTGTTTAATGCTGAATTAACTTTGTAATTTAATCTTGCAGATCAAGGCAACAATTTGATTCAGTTTGAATTTACCCAAAACAAAATATTTTCTTTATATTTTCCTAGTGGAAATTATAAAAATGTCAGCAAAATTCTCTCATAGAATATTCCAATTTTGTTCAAACAGCATTTTCTGTCAAAATAACTGATAGAAAATTCCTGGTGAGTTTTAATGATCTATTTTTTTGACAAGCCTAGTTGCAGAAGGCAACTACTCATACAAGTGATTATCCACAGCATTATTCTCTGTGCATGATCAGTCTGTGAAAATGTGTTCCGATGATGCAAGTCCTGTAATTTCTTAGGGTATGTCTACACTACCCCGCTAGTTCGAACTAGCGGGGTAATGTAGGCATACCGCACTTGCAAATGAAGCCCGGGATTTGAATTTCCCGGGCTTCATTTGCATAAGCGGGACGCCGCCATTTTTAAAACCCCGCTCGTTCGAACCCCGTGCAGCACGGCTACACGGGGCACGAACTAGGTAGTTCGAACTAGGCTTCCTAGTTCAAACTACCGTTACTCCTCATTCCACGAGGAGTAACGGTAGTTCGAACTAGGAAGCCTAGTTCGAACTACCTAGTTCGTGCCCCGTGTAGCCGCGCTGCACGGGGTTCGAACCAGCGGGGTTTTAAAAATGGCGGCGCCCCGCTTATGCAAATGAAGCCCGGGAAATTCAAATCCCGGGCTTCATTTGCAAGTGCGGTATGCCTACATTACCCTCCTAGTTTGAACTAGGAGGGTAGTGTAGACATACCCTTATTCTGTTGGGGTATGTCTACACTGCAAAGTTAATTTGAAATAACAGCCGTTATTCTGAATTAACTTTAATAGCATCTATACATGCAAACCGCTGTTTTGAATTAATTAGCAGAGCGCTTAATTCGAATTTGGTAAACCTCATTCTACGAGGAGTAATGCCAAATTCAAAATAGCTATTTTGAATTAAGTGCTTAATTCGAAATAGGGGGCCTCCAGACCTTCCCAGGGAGCCCTGGTGGCCACTCTGGGCACAACCAGGAAAACTTACTCTCCTCTCCCCCAGCCCCGGAACCATTAAAGGTGTAGACCCTGACCACAGTGCCTGTGCCAGCTCCAAGCCTGCCAGCCCAGAGCTAGCAGTGGCCATTGAGACCCCTGACCCAGTGGCCCCAAAACATGAGCCAGTAAGCCACTGGCAGCCAGCCCTCCACTGCTCCCCAAGAGCAGGCTGCCAGCTTCCAGGAGCCTGACAGGAGCTGGAGAAGGCAGGCGCCTTCCTGGTCCAGGCTGGAGATCATGGACTTTATTCAGGTTTGGGGGGGATGCCCCCAATGTCCATGATCTCCGCACTAGACGGAGGAATGTGGCCGTCTATGGCAGGATAGCTGCCAGCCTGGCCAACAAAGACCACATAAAAACCCAGGAGCAGGATTGCATGAAAATCAATTTGGTCTGGGGAGACCCCCAACCCTGGGCCCTGAGCTCCCCTCCCCCTTCTTCCCCTTGCTTCCCCCTTCCAGCTCCCTCCTCCCAAGTTTCTCCCTCCTCTCTCCCACCCTCTTTCTTTCCCTCTCCCACCTCCTTTTCCCAGTCTCCCCAGAGGTTCATCTCCCTCCCCCCAGTTTTGTTCAATAAACCCGGTTTCTATTTTTGAACATACATGTCTTTTGTTTGACATAAGGAAGGGGGCTAGGGAGGGGTAAGTGGAAGGACGTGAGGGAGGAATGTGGCTCTGAGGGCTCCTTGGGGTGGACGCTCTCCCTCAGGGCCTCCTGGATCCTGACAGCCCCCCGATGGACTCCCCCGGATGGCAGCCTGCAGCAAGTGAAGCCGGGCTGATGGCAATGACCCCACGAGATGTGCTATGGGGCAGCTCTGGCTCCATGTGGCCAAGTGCTGTGGTATCCCGAGTGTGGTCACTCCAGGCACTCCAAGACAGGACTGCTGTGCTGTCCCTCACCGAGGTAGACAAGCAAGAAGGGAACCCTGAGAACTTTTTGTCTGGGGTGGGGTAGGGTCCCTTTAAGCACGGAGCTCAGTTAGCCTCAGGCAGCAGCCCCACACACTAAGTCCTAACCTGATGCCCTGCCAGCACTCATTCTGGCCAGCCTTAACTTCAGTTCAGGGTCCACTCAGTGTGGACACGCTATTTTGAAATAGGAAAACACTATTTTGAAACAGTTTTTGTGTATAGATGCGTTATTTCGAATTAGCTTGATTCGAATTAACTATTTTGAATTAAGTTAACTCGAATTAACTCTGTAGTGTAGACATACCCTTGGAGAGTTTAAATAGGTGGAGTTCCTATTGAGGAGGCTGGAGCTGAAATTCCTCATTTTCAGTCTGTGTATTCAGTTGCATGTATGCTCAGCAGAATTAATTTCTTGCTCTTCATAGTAATTAGTTGATTTATTTTACATAGCATCTGATCCACATAGCCCATTGAACTCAGTATGAAGAGTCTTTTCTTTGGCCTCAATAGGCTCTGGACTGTGTGTTAAATATGTGATATTTAATATCTGATCACCCCAAATCGACAGAGAAAAGAAACTGAAGACAGTCCAATTTGCAAACATATTGTCACAACATTCCACCCTACAAGGCGATTTGAACTCAGAATCAAGGAGTATTAACTTCAGTTGTACCCCTTTATTCTAGGAACCCTACATTGTTTATTATTAAGGCTTGGTGTAGATTCCACTACATAATTTACATGTCACCTTGCTCATTGCTGATATGGTATTTTAAAAAAACACCTATAGGGTACAATTACCATACATTGTTTGAAATTGTAGGACTAAGCTCCCACTTCATCAGCAAGTCTATGTAGTCATTTTGGGTACATGTACACTGTGGGCTAAAGTTAAGTTAAGATACACAACTTCAGCTACGTTAATTGCATAGCTGAAGTTGAAGTACCTTGACGTAACTTTTGGCACTGTCTACACATCAGGAAGTCAAAGAAAGAACACTCTTCCTCTGACTTCCCTTACTCCTTGTGAAATTAGGGTTACAGAAGTCAGAGTAAGAAGCCCATTATTTTGAAATTATTTTGAAATAACGGGCTTTCTGTGTAAATGCACATTCTGTTATTTCAAAATAAGCATGCAGTGTAGACATAGCCTTTGACAGCTAGTATTCACAAGAACTATTTTGTTTCTAAACAAAATCATATTGTGAAAGAAAGTAATGAAATAGATGGCCCTGGCAGCTATTAGCATCACTGTGTTGCCAAGTAGCTGATGAGAAATTTAGACACCAAACATGGGAGCAACATGGGAGTATGAGAGGTGCCTGTTTTTAAAGAGTCAATTAATTATCTGCAGCAAACACATGCATCAAAACAAGGAATATTTGGTAATTCTTTCTTGTACAGACCAGCGTATAAATTTCTCAACATTCATAGATGTCTCAAGAATATGTTTCCCTTTCTTTTATCTTAGATGCTATGGATAGCATATATGTAATGGACCACCTAGGCTTGCATCATTAATAACTAAGTTATGTCACATCCTTTAATAGAATGTTATATGACAGAACCAACTTGACAAGTCAAATCACTCTGGTCACTCTAGGAATTAGCTCAGTCCTTAGCAGAGCATCCCCTTCTGACCAGTGTCTCTTGTTTTGTCTGTGCTGTCTCCATGCTCTGCCCTGCTTTGGTCCCCAGACCACAGCACCATCTTCAGGCAGTGCCCACTACACCGATCTCTGGCCCCTTCCAGGGGTATCAGCAGCCCTTAGTCTCCCACATACCTCTGTGGCCAGCTGCAGCTCCAGACCAGTCCCGCAGTCTTCAGATGTGGGGGAAGGACAGGACCCAGGTCCACCCACTACTCTGGGTTCTGCCTCGGGGACCCTCTGGCACCAACCTTGTCCTGCCCTACTTCTCTCCCCTCTATTGTCTCTTGCTCCCTGGACCACTTCCCTGTGACTCCTTGCACCTCCTTGGCTCGTATATCAAGGCCTACAGCCTGGCAGGTGTCATAACTACGAGTGCTGACCAGCACCTGGTGACTAAGGGGTTAACTAAAACCTCCTCTACCTAGCCAGGTATTGAGTGGTCGGCCAGTAACAATGCAAGTAGGAATTTCAAACTGGAAGAGAGGGGTCAGTCTAACCTCGGTTCCTGGAAAAATCATGGAAGGGATCCTTAAGGAATCCATTTTTAGGCATTTGGAAGAGAGGAAAGTGATTATGAATAGTCAGCATGGATTCACAAAGGGCAAGTCATGTCTGACCAATCTGATTAGCTTCTATGCTGAGGTAAGTGGCTCTGTGGACACGGGAAAGTCAGTGGATGTGATATACCTTGACTTTAGCAAGGCTTTTGATACAGTCTCCCACAATATTCTTGCCAGCAAGTTAAGGGAATATGGATTAGATAAATGGATGGTAAGATGGACAGAAATCTGGCTAGAAGGCTGGGCTCAGCTGGTAGTGATCAACGGCTCAGTATCAGGATGGCGGTCAGTTTCTAGCGGAGTGTCCCAAAGTTCAGTTCTAGGACCGGTTTTGTTCAATATCTTTATTAATGACCTGAATGAGGGGATAGATTGCACCCTCAGCAAGTTTGCAGATGACACTAAGCTAGGGGGAGAGGTAGATACACTTGAGGGCATAGATAGGGTCCAGAGTGACACTGACAAATTCGAAGATAGGGCCATAAGTAATCTGATGAGGTTCAACAAGGACAAGTGCAGAGTCCTGCACTTGGGACGGAAGAATCCCAAGTATTGTTACAGGCTGCGGACCAACCAGCTAGAAAAGGACCTGGGGGTTACAGTGGATGAGAAGCTGGATATGAGTCAATAGTGTGCCCTCATATCCAAGAAGGCTGATGGAATATTAGGTTGCATTAAGAGGAGCATTGCCAGCAGATCCAGAGATGAGATTATTCCACTTTATTCAGCTATGATGAGTCCACATCTGGAGTATTGTGTCCAGTTCTGGGCCCCCCACTACCATAAGGATGTGGACGCATTGGAGAGGGTCCAGTGGAGGAAGACCAAAATGATTAGGGGGCTGGAGCATATGACCTATGAGGGGAGGCTGAGCCAGTTGGGTCTGTTTAGTCTGCAGAAGCGAAGAGTGAGGGGGGATTTGATAGCCACCTTCAACTTCCTGACGCAAGGTTCCAAAGAAGATGGAGAGAGGTTGTTCTCAGTAGTGACAGATGACAGAACAAGGAGCAATGGTCTCAAGTTGTGGTGGGAGAGGTCCAGGCTGGATATTAGGAAAAACTATTTCACTAGGAGAGTGGTGAAGCACTGGAATGGATTACCTAGGGAAGTAGTGGAGTCTTCATCTCTAGAGGTTTTTAAGTCTCGGCTTGACAAAGTCGTGGCTGGGTTGATTTAGTTGGGATTGGTCCTGCCTAGAGCAGTGGGCTGGACTTTATAACCTTCTGAGGTCTCTTCCAGTTCTATGTTTCTATGAGTCTATGAAGAGCTCTCTGATATACAATTTTTCTTTAAAGTCTAAATGCTCTTGGAAAACTTTATTGTCACTTTCTTTTTTCCAACCCATCAAGGCTACTTGCAAACACAAAAATTGGTTTAGTATTCAGAATGCAAAAGCAGTTAACTAAGGGTACGTCTACACAGTAGTGCATAGCTCAAAATAAACTACGCAATTTGATGGATGCAAATTGTGTAGCTTATTTCAAGACAGCGCCAAATTTTGAACTCAGCTGACTAAATAGCGCTAATTTCAAAATACAGAACTATTCTGACTAGTCCCTTAATCCTCATGCATTCATGATTTACAGGACGTCAGAATAACAAGCCTGTTATTTTGAATGTATTTCAAAATAACGGTCTTGCCATTAAGATGCTCAGAATACTATTTTGGAATGATGGACGTTATCCCAAAATAGCGCTGTTGTGTAGGCATACCCAAAGTGACAAAAACAAGCTAAATATAAAATGTTCTACTAGAAAAAGACTCAAGATGCATCTTATATGTTCATCTCAGCTCAACTCTAGTTAGTATTTCTGAATTTAGAACAAGGCTGGAGAAAGACAATGATCTTTTTTCTGTAACTGGTGTTCTTTGAGCTGTGTTTCTCATGTCCATTCAATATTAGGTGTTTGTGCTCTCCACATATACTGGTACTGGAAATTTCCCCCTCAGTAAAACCCATAGGGGACCAGTTCTGGTGCTCTCTGGAGTGGCACAGATATCCCTCAGTTTAAGAGGAGACACCCATTCCCCCCACCCTCAATTCCATTTTGCTGGAAACTGACAGTGGGGAAGGAGTGCAGGTCATGGAACAGACATGAATAACGCGTCTCAAAGAACCAGAAATGGATTAAGGTAATTGTCATTTCTTCTTTGAGGGCTTGCTAATATCCATTTTGTATTAGGTATCAGAGGGGTAGCCGTGTTAGTCTGAATCTGCAAAAGCGGCGAGGAGTCCTGTGGCACTTTACAGACTAACTGAAGTGTAGGAGCATAAGCTTTCGTGGGCAAAGACCCACTTCGTCAGATGCATGTCTGACATGTCTGACATGCATCTGACAAAGTGGGTCTTTGTCCACGAAAGCTTATGCTCCTACACTTCAGTTAGTCTATAAGGTGCCACAGGACTCCTTGCCAATTTTGTATTAGGTAATTCCCAAGCAGTATCAATGGAGGCAGACAGTAGTTCATGGACCTGTAGGTTGCAACTCAACTCTGTCAAATCCAACATTATCTCCAAGTCTGCTAGATGATGGTATAATGCACTGTGAACATGTGTACTAAAAACACATGTCATAGCTCTGCAGGTATCCAGAAAAGTTGCCAACGACACCTGAGTTCTGGTCAAATGGGACCTCACAATCTGGACGGACCTGAGCCAGCTCATAGCAGGTTCTGATGAAGGAGATGATCCACTTAGAAATTCTCTGTGAGGATGCTGGAAGGTCCTTCATCCTATCCGCTGTTGCAATGAAAAACTGTGTTGATCTGCAGAAGGGCTGATATAATCCAGTTGAAACACCAGAGCACATCTGATGTCAAGGACATGGAGTCTCCTTCCCTTACTAGTGGCATGTGATTTGGCATAAAAACATCAGGAGGAAGATGTCCTGATTGACAATACCATCTTGCAGGATGGCCAGAGGAGGTCACAATTGGACTTTATCCTTGTAGAAGAGTATATATGGCAGTTCCAATGACAAGGCTTTAAGCTCTGATACTTGCCTTGCTGATGTTACCAACATAAGGAATGTGACCTTCTGTAACAAGTAGAAAAATTTAGCAGGAGCCCAGGGGTTCAAAGCCTGCAAAAAATCAAGTTAATGTCCCTCTGTGGAAATGGGGCTTGGGCTGGTGGGAAAAAGACAGATATGTCATGCAAGAACACTGTCTGATCTTGGATCAGTGGATGGAAGGTGGAAATGGATGCAAAGGGCAACCTGAAGAAAGAGAGACAGTCATTGGTTCCTAAGATGGAGCAGGTAATCTAATACAGACTGCAAGGAAGAGCACAATGAACAGAAACTATGCTCAGATGCACAGTGGGAAAATCTTGTCCACTTCATTTGGTGGGTAGCCCTACTGGAAGGCTTCCTGCTTTCCAAGAAGATTTGCTAGACAGGCTTGCTCCTTGGACTTTAGTCACACAGCATCTATGTGGATGCAGGAGACGCCCAATATCTTGCAAAAGCAGGTGTGGCCACTCATGTAGGAGTCAAGGTGAGTCACCGCCATGTTCATCAGCATGACAAACCAATGTTAGCACGACCATGCTATGGCCGTCACATGACCGCTCATAACCATTTTTTACTTTATCCCTCTTGATATTTCCTGTGAATTTTTCCTACCTCCCCAGCACAAAGTAAACTTTTATTTTACTTAATAATTCTCTTTATTATATTTTTCTCTCTCGTTTAAGTAAAAGTCCTTGAAAGTCATTATTATAGATTGCCCACCACCCACAAAATATGGATGCTACTTGCAACCTTCAAAAGCTTTTTAAAAAAAAGTAATGGATCTACTATTCTGTATTAATTGCAGAAAAGATTTAAGAGGCACTTGAGACATTTCAGATCCACAGTATATTTCTCTTCCCACTTCTGGAAGAAATGCAATTCTTTCTAAAAGAATGTCCTTTTCTGATACCAAGTTTCCATTGCAACTACAGTAACTAGAATGTTCTGCCAAATTACAGATGTTGGGTGTCCAATTAGAGCTTCAACTGGGATAGAGAAGACATATTCCCATCTCAGTTACACTGGTGCAAACCCAGAATAACTCCACTAAGGAGAAGAAATGCTTTTTTTGAGGTTTGTACTATATTCTTTTTAAAGCAACTCTGACTTGAATGAAATATATTAAGTTGTATGAGACTAGTACATTTAAAAGTAAGGGGTTCAATCCTCCAAATGCTTCTTCAGGTCTGAAGATTTAAGGAAACAAATGTGAGTACAAATTGTCCAGAAGAGAACTCACAGGTCTGCTCCAAAAGGGACAGTTTGTGACTGTCTCTTACCTAGGTGGGCAGGGCTCAAATATGCACTCAAACCTCAGCTCCTTTGTATGCCAAGTTCCCTCTTATTAATACAGTCCACTGCATTTGGCAGCCACAAAGAATTGCTCACTTAGGGTATGTCTAAACTACATGGCTCCGTCGACGGAGCCATGTAGATTTGTTTTTCGGCAAAGGGAAATGAAGCCGCAATTTAAATAATCGCGGCTTAATTTAAATTTAAATGGCTGCCGCGCTGAGCTGACAAACAGCTAATCAGCTGTTTGTCGGCTCAGCGCGCTAGTCTGGACGCTCCCGCGCCGACCTGAAAGCCCTTTATCGACCTCCCCGGTAAACCTCATCCTACAAGGCATAACGGGGAGGTCGATAAAGGGCTTTCAGGTCGGCGCGGGAGCGTCCAGACTAGCACGCTGAGCCAACAAACAGCTGATCAGCTGTTTGTTGGCTCAGCGCGGCAACCATTTCAATGTAAATGAAGCCGCGATTATTTAAATCACGGCTTCATTTCCCTTTGCCGATCAGCCTAATCTATATGGCTCCATCAATGGAGCCATGTAGTTTAGACACACCCTTAGGGTCCACGGCACGGCAAACTGGAGGAACCAGCACCAGCAACCAGCCTCCTTTTCAACTGAGCCAGTCACCAAAAGAGCAGCCTGTCTCCTCCTAAAAGATGTTGTAATTTGGCAAGTCTTCCCCTGCACACTAGGCAACCCAAGGCAGGATTTATCGCTTCTAGAAGCTCCATACTACCCTCTATTGTAGGGGTGGGCAAAAGGGTCTCAAATGTCCGGATTTGGCTGGACAACTGGGTTATCTGGCTCGTGAAGGCCCTGCCATTCCCTTGCCCCAAGGCCAATTAGGGCCTGGAGGCGGTGGGAAGAGTAGGACATTTCCTCTGCCCTGCCAGGAGTTCGCAGTGGTTAGAAGCACCACAGACTCATGGAAGGACGGGAGGAGACTTTGCACGTTCCCCCACTCCCCAATCCCTGATTGGCCTGGGGGCGAGGGGAGTGCGTGAAGTTTTCTCCACCCTGCCCCCACCCTGCCCCCACCCTGCCAGGAGCGCATGGCCCTTAGGAACACCATGTGCTCCTGGCAGGGCGAGAGGAGGCTTTGCGCACTCCCCTACCCTCAGGCCAATCTGGACCTCAGGGTTGGGGGAGTGCACAAAGTTTCCTTTGCCCTGCCCCCGCCCTGCAAGGAGCACACAATGCTTAGAAGTGCCACAGGCTCCTGGTGGGGCAGGAGGAGGCTTCGCATGCTCCCCCTGCTCCCAGGCCAATCAGGGCCTCTTTGCCCTACCCCCGCCCGGAGAGGAGAGCGCTGGCAGGGTGGGATGAAAACGCCCCATGCAAGGGCCAATGCACATTCCTGGTTAGCGTCTCCCTCTGATGGCTCTGACAACCATGGAGACCTGTGAATTCCCTGTCAGATCTCTCCCATGCTTTGCTTGGATGGCACTTTGTTGCTGTTTCTCCACAGGATTCCAATCTGCACTTTCTTCAGTGTGCCCCTTTGTACAGCAATGTCAGATGGAAACTCACTGTATTTTAATGGCTGGACCCAAACTGGACACCTCAAAAGTACTTGAGCTCAGAGTACCCCTGAAGGGAATTATTGTGATGATATATTTCAGCATTTCCATAGTCTGGAAGGGGTTGTTGAACAAGCTTTGTTTAAAAACAAATGTTAAGGCACATTCTCTGGGTTTTTCACTGTTCTCTTTCTAATGAGAAGGTAGCAACAGTGCACACACATGGTAAACAACAGTAAGGGTGTGTCTACACTATGCAGTTTTTTTAAAAACAATTGCTTTTTTTCAAAAAAACTTCACCCGAGTCTAGACTGCCGCTGCCTCCTTTCAAAAGTAAATCAAAAGAACGCAGCGGTTTTGTCAACAGCGGTAAACCTGATTTTACCAGGAAGAATGCCTTTTTCAAAAGAGATCTTTTGAAAAAAAGGCGTGTATGGACGCAAGGGGGCTTTTTTAGAAAAACAAGAGGCCTCCAGGAAAAAGCCCTGGTGGACACTCCATCTGCACAAAAAACCTCTATTGTTTCTGTCTGTAGCTCTGTCTTAAAGGCACAGGCACCCTGGGCAGCCATTGTGGCAGGAAGCCAGCCAGAGCAAACCACTGACCACATGGCTCTCCCTGCATTTCTGCCAAGGAAGCATGGCAGAAGCACAAGACTCCCAAGGTCCTTCCAAGGAGCCATCCCAAGACCCATCCAGGGGCACAAAGAGACGATCTCCAGCCTGGTCAGGGCCTGAGGTCCTGACACTACTGGAACTTCGGGGAGAGGAGGAATCCCTGCAGGCTCTACAGTTAAACCTCATGACACAGAGCATGGAATGAGGTTTAACTGTTAGTTCGAAGTAAGGGGTTTAGTTCAGAATCGCCCTTCTCTGCCACGTGTAGACATGGGCAGTTCTTCCGGGCTAATCAATTTCCAAAATGGCGACCACCCGGGAACATGCTAATGAAGCGTGGGATATTTAAATCCCGCACTTCATTTGCAATTTTGGTCGCCCTCATTAGCTTCCCTAGTTTGAACTAGAGGGCTAGTGTAGACATACCCATATATGCACGTGCAACACAACAATCACTCCTGCAGACAGTGCTGCCACGGGCAGGCTGTGGGTGAGTGGGGGCCCTGGGGGAGCCAAGCTGCTCCAGGCCCCTGTCCTACACCTGGGTACCCACTGTAGCTGCCACCATGACAGGGATATTGTGTACGCCACATTGGCCACGGTGCACATTGGCACCTCCACGTCCCCAACCGCAAAATTCTGTTGTGGGAAGAATGTTCCAGCCTTCAGTACAGGTAGGAATTTCTGAAGATGCGGGCATCATGTGCCAGACCTGATCACCCAACACAAATGTCCGTAAACTTTCCCTGCAGGGCCTGCAGCACCACAGAGAAGTAGCCCTTTCTGTTCATGTACTGGGCTGCTCAATGGAGTGGTGCATGGATCGGGATGTGAGTCCCATCAAGTGCTCCTCCACAGTTCAGGAATCCCAGCCCAGCAAAGCCGGCCACGATGGTGTCCAGATCACCGAGGCAGACAATCCTGTTCAGCAACTCTGAGTTGCTGACTCTCACGACCTGCAGAAATAGACACATAGAAACACACAGAATAGGAAGTTAGAGGGGGAGCTTGAGTCCTTGGGAGGTGCCCCCCCCCCACACTAATCCCAGCCAAGACCCCAGGAGCTCCTTCTCACGCAGCCCCTGCAGCATCAGGGCAGGATGAGGCCAGGAGCCTGCTCCTCCCTCCCAACTCCCATTTCATCACCCATTCCCTCTGTCCTTTCCTGACAGTCCCCCTTATCCGGCCCTCCAACCCTGCAGGGACTGTCAGCCTACAGTGACTTACCTACATCAAGATGGCACCAACAGTAGATCTCCCCACACCAAACTGGTGTCCCACCGACCGGTAGTTGTCAGGGTGGCCAGCTTCCAGAGGGTAATAGCCACCCTCTTCTCCAGGGCTGCAGGTGGGTGTCCTGATGTTGCAGGGTGGGGGCAAGCCAGGTACATAGCTCCTGGAATGTGGCCTTCTGCATTCAGAAGTTTCAGATCCAATTCTAGCTGTCCCACCACTCCATGACAAGACGGTCCCACCAGTCTCCAAAACTGCCTCTGCAGGAAGAAGTTAGGTGGCAAGGCCATTGGTGCTGCAGCATGAGCGAGGGGCTCAAGGCTGGGTTCTGAGTCCAGATGTGGCATGAGCATCATGATGGTGGCATGCAGCAGAACTTCAAGAATTTCAGTGTGGAGCCAGGGGCAGCTCCGGCTCCATGGCAAAAAACAGTTTCAAAAGCACAAAAACCAACCAAAAAACAAACTGCTGTGGTGTCCCTGAAAGCAGGGCAACCAAAGCAAAGCAAACACTGCAGAAGCTTTGCTGTCCCTCTGAGAGGTAGGCAAGCCAGCTTCAGAAGCAGAGGAATGGCTCTCCAGGGGGGTCTCTTTAAGCATGCATCTCTGCAAAGGGCATGCAGCAGCACCTGGACGTAAATGCTGCCCCCATGCTCTGCCAGAAGTGGTTCCAGGTGCCCTTTTTTCAACACAGCGTCCAGGCAATCTGGGTGCTCTCTTTCGAAAAAGAGGATCACTTTTTCGATCCTCTTTAAGGAATCTAGACGCTCTCTTTTGAAAGAAGCTTTTTTGAAAGACTCTTCCCTTTCAAAAGAAGCGTGCAGTCTAGATGCACCCTAAGGGCTATGTCTACACTGCAGGCTTTTTGCGCAAAAATAGCCGTTCTTATGCAAAAACTTGCAGAGCATCTACACTGCACGTGCATTCTTGTACAAATAAATTTACAGTACAGCATCAGAAAACAGGGCTTCTTCCAGAAGAGTTATCCCTCTCCCCACAAGGATTAAGCCCTCTTGCGCAAGATCTCTTCCACAAGAAGGTAGTGTAGACAGGTAACATGAATTTTTTGTGCAAGAAACCCTGTGGCTAAAATGGCATCAGAACTTTCTTGCGCAAGAGAGCGTCCACACTGCCATGGATGCTCTTGTGTAAAAGCACATTTCTTGTGCAAAAGCACATGGCAGTGTGGATGCGCTGTTGTGGAAGACCTTTTATACAAGAACTCTTGTGCAAAACAGTTCTTGCGCAAGAAGCCTGCAGTGTAGAGGTAGCTTAAGTGTCCTAGTTTTGTTTTATATAGCTCAGCTTCCATTTACATTACAGCACTGTGAAATGCTCGGGTATTCTGCCCAACAATATTTTCATTGTTTAAATGCTCTGAATGTCATTATATTTTCCCATTGGGTGCATGCGGTTTCTACACTTAATCAATGTTCATTTAACAGGACATCACAGTGCATAAATCAGGCTTCTCCTTTCCCCTCAGTATTAGTGCAACTTATGGTACCAACTCTTAGGCAGCAATATTAGTTTCTTGCCAAGTTATCTGGCGGCAGAAGATATCATCAGAAAGCCGTAACAAGTCTTAGCAAGTGTTAAGCAATGCATTTGACTCCTTCAGCAATGTACCATACTAATGCATGTTTGGTTTCCAATGGCTTTGCTTCTTCCTTGTTAGCAGTCTGCTGTAGAGCCTGAAACAACAGACCAGAAACCAGTCAACAATCACTGCTTTATGAAAAACAGTTCTGTTGCTGAGTCAATATTTTCATAGCCCCAAGCTTCTGTAAATGTCAGGATTTTTAATGCTGCCAAAATGCTGACATGTTTCCAAATCAAGGTCCAGATTCTGATCTCTGTTACACTGGTGTAAGTGGTCTTCAGCAGAATTACTCTGGTTTTATGCCAGAGTAACAGAGAACTGAATCTGGTCCCAAATATCCTGGATCAGCACTATGTTTATTTTCTATCCTGTGTTTTATAAGTCTTTTCTAGAACCTCAAAATCTCAAGGAAAGGCAAGAAGTCAGAGATCCTAGCTTTCACTAGGACAGCTGTTGTAGATCATTCTTATTGCTTAGCTTTCATCCCTCCATTTATTCTCTCTTCTTCCTGTGAACATTAGTCAGGTGATAATTTTTCCAGATAAGACTCCTGTAATTTTTGAGGCTGTTAATCCAGAGAACAAAAAAAAAAAGTTGGCTTTAATTTAGATAACCAGAACAGGATGATATATTCAACTAAGGCTCAGGGGCAAAAAAGAGCCCAAGAGAGAAAGAAACTGACCAGAGACATTAAATGGGGGAGAAGTAGGAAGGAGGGAGTGGCTTATACACCTGGTTCAAAGCCAAGAAGTTGAGATACCCCTAAACTGTGCCAAAAAGAGACTGACATGAGCCAGAGAAACACTTTTGCATTGAAAAGAAGCTAGACTTGCTTTTAATGGGTGAGTTAGTTTACAGTCTTTTGGGTCAGTATACAATCAACAACCAGAGAGTGTTAATTAATATTTCTTGTGCATGGCCATCCTCTTCAGTTTTAATTGGTGACAAGTGAGCAACCCAAGAATTATAAATGAAATTTCATTTATCTGTGTATAGCTGATCAATATTCACTCAGCATGCAACGACTCCTTGCATCTCAGAGGAACAAAATAAATTGTCAGTCAGCAGCATAGTTTTGTTGTTGTTGGAATTTTCTAGCTAAATTATTCACCTTCTCAAAAGGCAATTTGATAAATGTTTATTTCTTCATAATGCATTCTAACAACTGCTGATTTGTGACACTTGCTGTGAAGAGAATTTAAATTCAGAACAGGTGCTCTCAGTAAGAAAATGTTAAGAGGTATGAAGAAGAAAGGGCTGTTGGAATGTTTCTCTCTTCACTTCAGATATTGCAATGGCATCCCATGGTATAAGGGGCACTAATTGAATTTAAGAAATGTAATAAGTGAGAAATGCACCAGTTCACATCACATCACTATGAAAAACAACTCAGTCTTCACAATAGCAGCAGATAAGCACCGATTTCACAGCCAAGCAGAAGAGCCCATGGAGCTGTAAAGTTTGCAGATGAGTGCTAGCTGAGGGCAGACCCTTGTATTTTGTGGCGAAAGATTCACAAGCACTTTCCCAGATAGGCTGAAATACCAGGGAATTATTTTGACCAATAATAATCCTTGACTGGTGTCATTTTCTTTGTAGCTTCAGAAAAATAGCTGACTGAAATTTTCCTCTCTTACCTGAAATTGAGCTATGTACTTCTATAGTATTCCACCTAAGCTGAAACCATACATGGTTTGAAAAACAGAGATGGCCACAAATCCTTTTTCTACATCAAAGCATCCTAGATTGACACACTGTCTGAAAGGTTAAAAACAACAAATAGTTCTGTGGCACCTTAGAGTATAACAAAAACATACAGTATCATGAGCTTTTGAGGGTAAAATCCAGTTCATCTGAAGGGAAGGAAAGGGCATGGACAGTAGATAATTAACTGGCAAGGCTAGTCATTGTTTAAACACAATGTCTGCATCTAGACTGGCAAGTTTTTCCGCAAAAGCACCTGCTTTTGTGGAAAAACTTGGCAGCTGTCTACACTGGCCGCTTGAATTTGCGCAAGAACACTGATGATCTAATGTAAGATTGTCAGTGTTCTTGCGCAAATACTATGCTGCTCCCACTCGGAAAAAAGCCTTCTTGCGCAAACGCTTTTGCGCAAGAAGGCCAGTGTAGACAGCTAAAAACTGTTTTTGCAAAAAAGCCCCAATGGCGAAAATGGTGATCGAGGCTTTCTTGCGCAAAACTGCATCTAGATTGGCACTGATGCTTTTCCGTAAAAAGTGCTTTTGCACAAAAGTGTCCGTGCCAATCTAGACGCTCTTTTCCGCAAATGCTTTTAACTGAAAAACTTTTCCTTTAAAAGCATTTGTGGGAAATCATGCCAGTTTAGACATAGCCAATGAATATATGTCTTGGACTATGTCTATACTGGAGCCTGAAGATGTAATTTCCCCAAGTATGATCCCATTAATTTCTCTAGGTACAAAGTTAGATCCTGTCCAAGAAACTAGACACATATTCCAGCAGCTACCATGGCACATTAGCTGGAACAGAGCCAGAGCAACATATCTACCTGAGATGGAAATTGCACCTTCCAGATCTAGCAATGGCATGCCCTGAATTTGTTTATTGTAGGTAGTGAATGCAAGTAGCATTGTGTACCTCCATAGAGAGGTCCCATGCACAGAGGGATGTTGAGGAACAATGAGACAATTCTGGAGGAGGAGGACAAAGAAAGTATGGATCGGTAACAGAGCAGAGGGGTCAGGGCAGTGTGATAAAAGACCAAGTGAATGAGCAGAATAGGGCTGAGTATTTAGAGCATGGAAGAGAGAAAGACACAAAGGGTATGTCTACACTACAGGACAATTTAGCTACATTAATTGCGTAGCTGAAGTTGAAGTAGCTTAACTTGATTTTTGGTGCAGTCTACACAGCAGAAAATTAAAGAGAAAATACTCTTCCTTCGGCTTCCCTTACTCCTCGTAAAATGAGGATTACAGAAGTAAGACGAGTACTTCAAGTACTTCAGAATAACGGGCTTGCTGTGTAGATTTGCGCTCTGTTATTTGGAAATAACGCTGCTGGGTAGACATGCCCAAAGTGAGAAGCTGATGAGGTGCACAAGGGAGGGATCTAGCTGAAGGAAGGAGCAACAGGCAGTTGTGTTTTGTATAGAATAGAAGAGGGTGTGGCCAGTGTGGACAGAGGCTGCTGTAATCCAGATGGTAAATCATGGGAGCCGGGGAGAGTGCTAGTTCTCTGGCCAGAAAAGGCTTAAACAAACTGCCCACTTTAGAAGATGGCAGCTTTGTGATTTAATTCATCCATTTTTCTAAGGAAGAGAATGTGAAAAAGAGCAGAGTGAGAGAGAGAACGCTATTGAAATACCACTGAGAATGTGTGAATGTGGAGCAGCTTTATGTCTAATTATTTTAAAAGTTAGGCAGAGAAATACAAATTGCATATCAGCTCTAATTTATGTTAAATGGTGCTATAAAGCAGTGCATGTGGTGTGTTCGTATTCTGAGAAATGGGCAAGAGGAAATAAAACAGATGTTGTTGCTGTTCAACATTAGGCAACATGAGCAACTTCACTTGTTTCCCCAAATGCAAAAAAGAAAAGGCAAGAGAAATGACTACAAAGGACCTAAATTCATAAAATATTAAATGCCTGCTTCATTTATTCAAGGTGTATGACTCCATGGCTCACCATAATCACTGCACATGCTGTGGGGAAAGTGATGTTCATATTAAAGAGACATAGGAATGGGTGTTTGAGTAAAATGGTGCAACATAGGCATAAGTCCTAGCAGAGATGGGAACTCCTTTCACCTAGAATTTAGAAGTTTAGACATTTTTCCAGACTTCCAAGCCCCACTGAACTTTTTAAGGTTGCATCATATATGGGGTAAAAAGGGAGAAAGTGAAAGAACCTTTGAAATCAGTGTCATATGGGAATGGTGTCTGAAACCCTTCCTAATTCATTTATAGCTTTACAAGGAGCTCCAGAGCTTTTATAAAACCTCAGCTCTGTCTGGATTTCAGAAACTTGAGAGATGCTTTGGCTAAAGCTGTACGCATCTAATAATTGTAATTTTGCAAATATATGGATTGGAAAAAATATTTTGCAGATGTCATCCTTTACATGAGGGCAAGAGTCTGACTCCTAGGTAATAATTACTTCAAAGAGGAAACTGTCATTTGGAGATGAGGTTTTTATTTTTTTAATTTTTTTTACAGTAAAAACTGTGTAGACAGCACCAAACTTTGAAATAAGCTGTTTTGAAATTACTTCAAAATAAGCTACGCAATTTGTGTAGTGCAAATTATGTGGCTTATTTCAAGGTAAGAGTGCTGTGCAGACACAACCTAAAACAGCAAATAATATTGACACACACATTGGTATTTGAATGTGGCCACCAGTGCATTTACAGGTCATAGGAAAGGCATAGGAAAAGGCACAGAAACAGAGTATCCCAAAAGTTCCTTGTGTCTTTTTTCTTCGCAACCCACCTTAATGGTACACCCCCATTTCCTCCTGCCTCTTCCAATTTTATACAGAAATATTTACTAATGACAAATAACATTTAGCTTGAGCAGACTGCAAAACTCCCACATTGCAGTGAACATTCTGAAGATGGCACAGGCTGAGTGGTTTCTCTGTTGCCTTTTCCCATTGGCTTTTTGTTGTTGATAATGGGCAAATTGAGGCTTGTGGTATAAGAGAGATTATCATTTGAGACAACCAGGACTTTAGGTGCTATTTGCTCACTTTTAACAGTGTACAATCAATCTATCCCTCTTCTTGTGTCGGTCATTCATGAAGGAGCTGTAAGCACAAACACTGTGTGCCAAATTTGTTTCTGGTATAAATAGGTGAAAATACCAGAGAAGTCTACTGAGCTGACCTCATTTAATTTAAACCATCAAAATATTTGGCTCCTTGTACCCTTTGAGAGAATGATGGACTAAGTGGAATTCTATCCTCTATGGGTCCACAAGGACTGAGCAAAGCAAACTCATTATTAGTGATTGTTCATTACTGCACAGAAGGGAAAAGAAGGAAATCCCCTCCCCTCACATGTTTTTATCCTATATCCTCAGTGTGGCTGAAGAATTATTGTATTTTCACTTCTTGTTTCCTTCAGGTCCTAACTTTTTTCCCATTTATGGGTTGCACCTCAGGACTGACAGCATGATCCTTCCTCAGTTATGGAAATCCATGTGCCTACCCTTGGACTTTGAGAAGGCCACACAGGTAGGAGCTGTGAATATGATGCTAGTTACATCCCTCTACTCTGCCTGTTAGAGTGAAAAACCTCAGCACTGATAGGAGTACTTTGAAGCAAGTTCTAAAGGATGTTATGGAACCATAGTTCATGTGCTCCCTCATTTATATTTTTAGATGTTCAGTTCAAAAACACTGTGCCTGCTCTCCTCTCACTGGATGTGGCTGGCCTAGAACACTTATGTAAAAAGCTCATGGAGGAGGCTACCATCTGTACTGCTACAATGATTTGTAAGAATGCCCAACACTACTCTTCTGCTGTCATTAGGGGGCATCTGAAACTGATTGTGCGAGGGGAAAAGTGGGAGGGCCGTGTGATTGGTTGGATTACAGAGGCTCTGCTGAGACTGCCAACTGGTGTGTTCATCATACCACTAAGCCGCCCATCTATCTGTCCTCCAGGGCACCCCACTACCTTATCCTGCTGGGCCAGAAGCTCTGCTCTCCCCTAGCAAAGGCACAGAGTGGGGGTAACAGCTCCCCAGCAGAGTAACATGGATGCTGATAGCAGCTCAGGAGGGGAGCAGGGGGGCTCAGCAACAGGGACTTGACAGCATCAAGGAGCACAGCTCTCAAAAGGGTTCAAAGCTCCAAATAAATCCATCCTACCTTGAATAAAAGTTATACACACAGAAAGCTCATAAACCTTCTCTCTTTGGCTATGTCTACAAAGCAGCATTATTCTGGAATAACTGAAGTTATTCTGAAATAACAGTGTGTGTCTACACAGCAAGCCATTATTTTGAAATAATGGCAAGCTGGAGGACTTCTTACTCCGACTCCTGTAACCCCTATTTCATAAGGGCTACGTCTACTTTGAAGTAGGAATAAGAGATCCTCCGGAAAAGGGCTTTTTTCCGGAGGATCGGGGCCAGTGTAGACGCTCTTTTCCGGCTTTTCTAAAAGCCGGAAAAAAGCGGCGGACATTTTTATTTAAATGCCGCGGGGGGTATTTAAATCCCCCGCGGATTTCCCTATTACGACCTGTGAAATTAACATTCCCCTTTCGGAAAAGGGGCCAGTGTAGACGAGCCCAAGGAGTAAGGGAAGTCAAAGGAAGGCTCCTCCAACTTTCTGCTGTGGAGACAGCGCCAAAACCCAAATTAAGCTATTTCTACTTCAGCGTCACAACTGATGTAGCTGAAGTTGTGTAGCTAAATTCAACTTTTCCCCTGCTTAGATGTGCCCTTTATCACTGAATGTGAAATGTACACAGTTGTTGCTCCTCTTCCCCAGGTTACAATTATTTACACTGGGTTTGTTAAAAGTGTTTTATTAAGTATTAAAAATAGGATTTAAGTGTTTGCAAGTGAAAACAGAGAGATCACAGCAAAGAAGTGGGTTGTGCTCACAAAAGTTCATGATACTATTTATATATATATATTTGTTAGGCTCTAAGGGTATGTCTACACTACCACCCTAGTTTGAACTAGGGTGGTTAATGTAGGCAACCGGAGTTGCAAATGAAGCCCAGGATTTGAATTTCCTGGGCTTCATTTGCATATTGCCGGGCGCCGCCATTTTTAAATGTCCGCTAGTTCGAACTCCGTGCCCGCGGCTATACGCGGCACGAACTAGGTAGTTTGGATTAGGCTTCCTATTCTGAACTACCAGTACACCTCATTCCACGAGGAGGGAGACGGGTTGAATTTTCTGTTGGGAGGATTGAAAATTCTTATGTGCAACGCCAATATTGAGGTAGTGTGTAGATGTATACCACCAATACAAACAAAACACACGCACATTATATATTGTACACACATACACATTCAGCAGTCCATATGTGTAGTTGCAAATATATTAAAACAAGAGATAGATAACAAGGAGCAATATTTAATATGAAATCAAATATACTATGTATTAATTAGTAACAGGGTTTTAAAAATCATTAAGATCAGAGTTTTAGATATCTGCAACACTTCAAAACAAATCTGTTACAAGAATCTTTTTCTTTCTTACCTTAAGCCATTAACACGTATGTAAGCCTCCTTTGAAATGTAATCATGCAAATGCCCTTGTTAATATAGCCCCAGCTGCTCCCTAATTGGCAATATCAGCCTCAACTGGGGGTTTTGCTCTCAGCCCTATCCCAGGGCTATGTATCAGTCTTAAAGGACCAGTGTGGGGCAGATGCCCCATCACACACCTGCAAAGATCTAGAATTGGGGTAAAAGATTAACCTCCTCTAACAACCATTACAGACAGAGAGAACTCTTCTCATTGACTAGGTAGGAATTTTACACCCTCATTTGCAACTATAACTACTCCCTTGTTGCAAGACAATTACTTTTACTGTGAGCACAGCTATCTTACTATTCCACTTCACCCTGTCATCCATCCCTGTGGTATTAATGAGTACAGGACTGTTAGTAAGTAAGAGGAAAAGTTGGACCTTGTGGGCTGATCTCATCACTTTTGCCCTCACTGTTTACAATTTTCCTTTTCCAAACAGAAATCTAGGGATTATGGCCCACATCTTCAAGTGTATTCAGGTTCACGTCCTCCTTTGCAATCAAGGGATTCAGATTCCTAATTATCTTTGAGGATCTTGACCCATTATATTGTGTTCTTTATATTATAGCCCTATCATGCGTTTCCCCACACCTCTCAAATTCGTGGAACTGTTGAATCCAGTTCCTTCTCATATTTCCCCCAGTGTTCTCTCCTCCATACACATCCGCTCTCACACCTCAACCCACTCTCACACATAAAAAAGCCTTTTAGTATCACATTTGCTGTGTTCAGCAATATACAGTAGAGACCAACAGTAATTGCTGAGAATTTTTTCACTTTTTTTTAATATAATTGCTTTCTGATGCCTGCACATCCTCTGTTCCCCCGCTGAGCTGGTGCATTCTGATAATCATGTGAGTAACATTGCGATAGAGATCAAGTGATACATCTGGCTCTCTCTCAACTTTGACTTTCAACTCCACATTTACTTAGATGCACATATTACAGTCTGAGAAAATACAAAGACATTTTCCCTGAAACGGCTTTTAGGCTGTGGTGAAACTGCCCCAGATTTAGAGAAGGAAGGGGAAGGGAACATTCTGTTTGTATCTAAAAATAGCAAAGCATTCATTCCAATAGCTATTTCAATTTTTTTGTTGTACATATGGATTATCAATCTGTCTTAATTCCAGCTGCAGATGCATGCTCAGTAATGTTTTTTTAAGGCTTGTTTATGTCTTGCTTTTTCCAGATGAAAGATATTTGCTTAACGTTTTTCAGACTCCAGAGTCCCAGGTGTTTTAATCTGGTTGCTAGTGAAGGTGCTTAGAGCTATATGTGAATGCCAATATACCAATTCAAGGGCAGCACACAGCAGAAAATCATAGAACAGGCATCCCAGTTTCGAAACTGAGTCTCCGTTTTTGGTGTTAATTCTGCAACCAGATCCAAATTATCACCAGTGCACAACTGCATGAATGAAATCTACAGAGCTGGGACCTTCATATCGATCATAGTTATTAGGTTTTAAAAACTAGCTAAAATATTTAAATAAGATTAACTGGAAGGATTTTAGGGGATGAATGTGTAAAATTAAGAAGCACACGCAGGTTTAGAAGAGGGATCGTGACAAAGTATAAAGAAAATTGCCAGCTGGATCTTGATTAGTACATAGAATAGCAGTCCCTCAAGAATGATTTATATATGAATTAACAGTTAAATGCACTTTAAAACAATATATGAACATCTAAATACAATCTAAACTAAATGTTTAATTGTGACTGAGATTATTATATTGATTTTTTTTCTGTGACTTTACAGTTTGATGCTCTTAGCAAATTAACAGCTAATACACAAAATATTTTTCTGTGCATTGGTTTTCATAGTCTGCCCATAGTAGATGCACTTAAAAGTTTGGGAAGATTCTCCTAGTTTTGTGATATGAGGGTTACAGCAAAATAGCTCTCCTGTTATTTTGAAAAATATTTTGAAATAATGGGTGGCTTGTTAAGATGTGGGGTAGCTATTTCGGGATACCTCTGGTATAATCAATATAATCATCTCAGTCGCACAGAGTAGACGTACCCTAGAACAGCTGCAGTCACATCTCTGGTTGCAGTGTAGATACATGCTTACAGAAATTTCTGGGTTCAGCAACATCCCCAGTTTTAAGGATAGCAAACTAGGAGAATCTTCCCAAACTTTTAAGTGCATCTACTATGGGCAGACTATGAAAACCAATGCACAGAAAAATATTTTGTGTATTAGCTGTTAATTTGCTAAGAGCATCAAACTGTAAAGTCACAGAAAAAAAATCAATATAATAATCTCAGTCACAATTAAACATTTAGTTTAGAGTGTATTTAGATGTTCATATATTGTTTTAAAGTGCATTTAACTGTTAATTCATATATAAATCATTCTTGGGGGACTGCTATTCTATGTACTAATCAAGATCCAGCTGGCAATTTTCTTTATACTTTGTCACGATCCCTCTTCTAAACCTGTGTGTGCTTCTTAACCCTCATTCCACAAAGATTAAGGGATGTCTCAAAATAGTGAATTATTTTGAAATTTGGGTCTGTGTAGATGCACCACATTTCAAAATAAGCTATACTGAAATAGAATCAAAATACTATAGAAAAATTTCATAGTGCAAATTGCATATCCTATTTCGAGTTTAGCGTGCTATCTAGATGCACCCCTAGACCAAACCATGCTCATAGCAATACTAAAAGTAGCAATATATATATGGCAGCATGGACTCTGGATGTCTATTCACATTGCTGAACCCCTATGCTGCCACATTTAATTACTATTTTAGCGCTGCTACTATGGGTATACTGCATAGTCAAATACCAATCACATCTCAGATCGCAGAATAAAATTTTTAAGAGCAACCTCTACATCTAATTTACACGGGCCTTCCTGTTGACCTCATACAACAAAAATTGCCAACTTGTTCCGCAGTATTTCCACCATCGAGGATCTAAAACACCAGAAGAATATTACAGGCCCCTAAAAAAAAGTTTCCTTGAGGTGTTTAAAATATCTAAACAAAACACTAATTAACAAGGTCAGTTTCCAGACTAATGCAGTAGGCAATGCAGTATAAGAAGGAGGTGGACAGCCATCGGTGGGGAAAGAACAGGTTAGGAACTATTTAGAAAAGCTAAACATACACAAATCCATGGGTCTGGATTTAATGCATCTGAGGGTACTGAGGGAGTTGGCAAATGTCATTAAAGAGCCTCTGGACATTATCTTTGAAAACTCGTGGAGATAGGGAGAGATCCTGGATGATTGGAAAAAGACAAATGTAGTGTCCATCTTTAAAAAAGGAAAGAAGGAAAATCCAAGGAACTACAGACCAGTCAGCCTTACCTCAGTCCCTGAAAAAATCATGGAGGGGATCCTCAAAGAATCCATTTTGAAGCACTTAGAAGAGGGGAAAGTGATCAGGAATAATCAACATGGATTGACGAAGGGCAAGTCATGCCTGACCAATCTGATTAGCTTTTATGAAGAGGTAACTGGTTCTGTGGATATGGGAAAGTCAGTGGATGTGATGTACCTTGACTTTAGCAAGGCTTTTGGTACGGTCTCCCACAATATTATTGCCAGCAAGTTAAGGGAGTATGGATTAGATAAATGGACTGTAAAATGCATAGAAAGGTGGCTAGATTTTCAGGCCCAATGGATAGTGATCAACAGCTTGATGTCATGTTGGTGGTCAGTTTCTAGAGGAGTGACCCAAGGATCTGTTCTAGGACTGGTTTTGCTCAACATCTTTATTAATGACCTGGATAAAGGAGTAGATTGCACCCTCAGCACGTTTGCAGATGACACTAAGCTTGGGGGAGAGGTAAATACGCTGGAGGACAGGAATATCGTTCAGAGTGACCTAAACAGATTAGAGGATGGGGCCAAAAGTAATCTGATGAGGTTCAACAAGGACAAGTGCACAGTCCTACACTTAGGATGGAAGAATCCAAAGCATTATTACAGGCTGAGGACCGCCTGGCTAGGTAGCAGTTCAGCAGAAAAGGACCTAGGGATTACAGTGGATGAGAAGCTGGATATGAGTCAACAGTGTGCCCTTGTAGCCAAGAAGGATAATGGAATATTAGATTGCATTAGGAGAAGCATTGCCAGCAGATCTAGAAAATCATTATTCCCCTTCATTCGGCTCTGGTGAGCCCACATCTGGAGTATTATGTCTAGTTCTGGGCCCACCACTATAGAAAGGATGTGGATGCATTGGAAAGGGTCCAGTGGAGGGAGACCAAAATGATTAGGGGGCTGGAGCACATGACCTATGAGGAGAGACTGAGGGATTTGGGTCTGTTTAGTCTGCAGAAGAGAAGAGTGAGGGGGGTTTTGATAGCAGCCTGGAGTCTCCCTTCAGGAAGTTGAAAAGAGGATGGAGAAAGACTGTTCACAGTAGTGACAAATGGCAGAACAATGGTCTCAAGTTACAGTGGGGGAGGTCTAGGTTGGATATTAGGAAAAATTATTTCATTAGGAAGATGGTGAAGCACTGGAATGGGTTAGCTAGGGAGGTGGTGGAATCTCCATCCCTAGAGGTTTTTATGTCTCGGCTTGACAAAGTCCTGTCTGGGTTGATTTAGTTGGAATTGGTCCTGCCTTGGGCAGAGGGCTGGACTTGATGAGCTCCTGAGGTCTCTTCCAGCTCTATGATTCTATGATAAGAACTTGAACTACAAAACTAGAGCCAGGAATTGCACTTAATTATTGTATGTGGATGTGAATTTGGGTTTGTTTTTATTTATCACTTTACATGAAATCTGAAATAGCACTCTACCTTTTAAGACTTTGTGCTGATAACAATATCAGCCAAACCTCATAACTCCTTGTCTCCTGCTTTAAAATGAACTGTGTCCATCTCAGTCATTCCTTCCCCACTCGACAACTCCACTTTATGATGAAGAATTTGGTTAGTCTGAACCTGTTGATGGAGTGAACTTCATAGATAATTTCCCAATTCAGCAACCCCCTATCGACTTCAATAGGATTACTTGCCTGGAAAATGCTTATTTATACCAGCAAGGATCGTAAGATCAGCTCTTATGTTTCTGCACTAACCTTGACATGCACGTAAATCCTTGGCAGATTCAACCATCTTTGTGATATTACTCATAAACTGTGTGAAACTAGTTACTCTGATTACAATGAAGTCAGTCCACAGTAAATATGCAGTCAAGTACTATAAAATAGTATTTACCTGTTCCACATTCCACACTTGTTACTGATGCAAATGTTTATTATGTGCCATTTCTTCCTTTATGGGCTGTTCACAGTATCAACTTGATTGCACAACCTATGTCCTCTGATTCACTGCCCGCTTCCCTCATGCTAGCTTATAATGGCATGAACTTGGCTTCTAAATCGACTGCTGAAGCAATCATTGCCTGATGCAGCAGTAAGAAGCTGAGGGAAATATCTATCCCCCTAGAAAAGCAGTCAATTAAATTCAGCCCGGAAGGGATTCAATTTAATAACAAAGATGCTGCCACAAGGATATGTTCCCTAGAGCATAGGGTTAATGATTTAGAGCAAGTCAAGCTGGTCTGGAGAAGAAGAAATGAAATGACGTGCAATACTCTCACATACGCACCTGTGTGTGTAGAACTATAAAAATAATTAAATAAATGCAATAATGAGTTACTATCCATAATTCCTGAAGGTGAAAAATGTGATAATCTGTCAATTCAAAATGTCTTTTGTGACACTCAGGTGTAACTCCTGGGGATATTTCCCTTAGTTTAGTGTCTCTGGCCCTGTAAGGGTTCAAACATCAAAGAAATAAAACATTTTCACATTCACCATTTTTATTAGAGACTTCCAGTATTCAAACAGATGGGATGGGGCCTTCTGCACATACTTCTAGATGGGGCATTTAACAAAATTGTTGTCCTACAGTGACTCACTTATTTTGTGATAGTCCTGGCTGAGTGGGAGAGGAGGAAGTGAGTCCCATGCCTGGATTCACACACTCAAAGCAAACATTTTCAAAGTTAAATAGCAATACTTACATATTTCTTTATAGTATGGAATGATGAAGACATGATAAGTGATATTAATGCAAGCAGCAACTTACGAGACTCAAAACACCAAATACATTCTAATAAGGCTAATACCTATTTTGAAAAAATTAACATTTAGATGAGATGGTTTGGTTTCCAATTATAAGATCATGAGTTCTTAGCTAATGTCTACATCCTTAGCCAAAACTGGTAATTGATTCTTCCAATGTCATACTACCTTGTCCTCAAGTGCCAGATAGGTAACCACCTATTTTTGCAAGGGAAATCAGTTAAGTGTGCAAAAACATACATAATTTTTATATGGAAGTCACAGAATCCAACTATTTCTATTCTCGTTGGCCAAACTGGACAGTCTCTATAACAAAGGATAAATGGACACAAATCAGACATCAGAAATGGTAACAAACATAAATCTGTAGAGGAACATTTTAACCTGCCTGGGCAGTCCCTCATGGATTTAAAAGTAGCAATTCTTCTACAAAGGAATTTCTCTAGCCAACTACAGAGAGAGGGTATGTCTACACTACCACCCTAGTTCGAACTAACAACTGGAAGCCTAGTCTGAACTACCTAGTCCGTGCCACGTGTAGCCGCATGGCATGGAGTCCACACTAGCGGACATTTAAAAATGGCGGCACCCAGCGAGATGCAAATGAAATTCAAATCCCGGGCTTCATTTGCAACTCCGGTTGCCTACATTACCACCCTAGTTCAAACTAGGGTGGTAGTGTAGACATACCCAGAGAGTGGAGAACTGACATTCATCTGCAAATTTAATAATGTTTCCCAGGGCTTGAACAAAGACATTAACTGGACGTTGGAAAGTCAGTCTTCCCTGCATTTAACACCTCATTTTTACATCAAAAGATAAGTATGGGATGCTTTCAGCCCACTTAATTAGCCTCATTTACACTCGTCCCACAATTGACAGGTACCTTTTCTTTCTGTTATAAAATACTTGGTTTCTGTTATTCCTCTTCAGCTCATCATGATGAAGTGAGTTTTGTCCACGAAAGCTCATGATACTATATTTATTTTGTTAGTCTTTAAGCCCACATCTATACTTATTTTGAAATAAGAAGTGGTGTTTCCACACGATCAAGCCCGTTATTTCAAAATAACAGGCTGGTTGTTTCAAAATAATAACTCCTGCTTTCCATGAGGGATAACACTTATTTAAAAATTTCAGGAGTTGTTATTTCGAAATAAGTTATTTTGAAATAATTTCCTAGTGTAGATATTCGCTAAGGATTACTCATTCTTTTTGAAGTTATAGACTAAAATAGCTACCCCTCTGAGTTTCTTCTCAGGGTATACCTTAGGCTATGTCTAGACTGCAGGCTTCTTTCGAAAGATGCTCTTTCGAAAGCATCTTTCGAAAGAGCATCTTTCGAAAGATCGCGTCTAGACTGCAGGCGGATCTTTCGAAAGAAAAATCCGCTTTTTCGAAAGAGAGCACCCAGCGAGTCTGGATGCTCTCTTTCGAAGACGGCCTCTTTACATTGAAGAACGCCTTCCTTCGAAAGAGGAACTTTCGAAGGAAGGCGTTCTTCCTCGTGAAACGAGGTTTACCGCCATCGAAAGAAAAGCCGCGTTCTTTCGAAATAATTTCGAAAGAACGCGGCTTGAGTCTGGACGCAGGGGAAGTTTTTTCGGGAAAAGGCTACTTTTCCCAAAAAAACCCCTGAGTCTGGACACGGCCTTAATGTGCATACATGAGAGGTATGGGAATTGTGGAATGGTGGAAATATATCTAAAAGTACAAATTATGTCTACCTTGGACAAGGTATAGCTGAGGAACATCAAGAAAAATACTATTTGGATACATTGAAACTGGGAGAGGACCCTCAGTTGGAGTCAAAGGGACTGTCTATATATGGAACTAGCAGTGTGATTCCCAGCTCAAGGAGACAATTCAAATTACTGTGACTGAGCTAGTACACTAAAAATAGTAATGGAGTTGCAGCAACATGAGCAGCAATGAGACGTGTAAACTCATGCAATCCCCTTGGGTACTCTAGCACTTCCCAGGCTATCACAGCTAGGCTACTAATTTTAGTATGAGAGTGAGTATGCCTCCTCAAGGTTTTCACAACCTCAGTGCCAAATGTAGACATACCCAAATTGTCCCTTCAGAGAGTAGCATGTGCAAATTCAGGCTTTTGTACATCTTTAGAAATAGTTTCAAATGGAGAAGAAGCATAGTGTTGTAATTTAGATGGAGATTGGCGTTTAATGTCTGGATTTGTTACAAACTTTGTTAGAGACTTTGAACAAGACAGTCTCTCAGTTCCTCAGTCTCCCCATCTGTAAAATGGAGATAAGATTACTTTCCTAATCCCATCTTTTTTTGTTTTGAATATTACAACTGTAAGTTCTTTAATGCAGGAGCTGTACACACTCAACATGTAGCACAAAGGGACCAAGACAGGGCCTTCAGGAAAAGATGGCTATCTTTTGTATCTGTTGTTCTTCAAGATGTATTTCTCATGTCTATTCCATTATAGGTGTACATGCTCATCACATGCACTGAAGCTAAAAGCGTTCTTCTCAGTGGAATCTATAGGGGATTGGTGCTGGCAATCTCTGAGAAGTCATGCATATGCACCAGTATAAGGAAATGGCCCCAGTTTCCCCTCCCTCAGTTCCTGCATTCCAGAACTTCAACAGAGAGGAAGGCAAATGTGTCATGGAATGGCCATGAGCAATCCAGTTCAGAGAACAACAGTTATGAAAGGTAACCTTTGCCTTTTCTTCAAGTACTTCCTCATATCCGTTCCATTGTAGGTGAATCCCAAGTAGTACCAATGAAGGTGGATATGATTTCTTGGACATGTAGATTGCAACACAGCTCTGCCAAGGAGAAATGCTTTCATGTTGTCAGGCAAGTTCCTCTAGTGGAAGGCTTTCAATTCTCCAAGACAACCTGCTGTACCTGACTAGGAGCTGACCTTGTCTGTGAAGACAAAGGCAAAAAAAGCATTGAGTACTTCAGCTTTTTCCACATCATCTGTCAATAGGTCACCTCCCTCATCCTGTAGGGCTAGATCTACACAGCAGTGTTATTCTGGAATAACTACTGTTGTTCCGAAATAACATAGTCCACAAGTACACACCAAGCAGTTATTTCATCGTAATGTTGAAATAATGTCAAGCTGGAGGACTTCTTACTCTGACTCCTATAACCCTTATTTTATGAGGAGTAAGGGAAGTCAGAGAAAGAGTGTTCTAACTTGGATGTCTTGCTGTATGGAGTGCACCAAAAGTTGAAATAAGCTATTTTGACTTAAGCTATGCAATTGAGTAGCTCAAGTTGCGTACTTATTTCAGCTTTATCCCTACTGTGTAGACTAGCCCTAAGGGTCCTACACCTTTTTATCACTAACATACCTGAAGCAATCTTTCACATCCATTGCTTGCTGCAATTCCAACTGCACTTTGGCCTTTCTGATTACAACTCTGCATGCTTGAGGAATTCTTCCCTAGTCATCTGTCCAAGTTTCCACTGTTTGTTAGCTTCCTTTTTGTGTTTAAGCTCACTGAAGATTTTACTATTAAGCCAAGCTAGTCACCTACTATATTTGCTTTTCATACTGCACATCGGGATGGTTTGTTCCTGTGCCTTTAATAAGGCTTTTTTCAAACGCAGCCAGCTCTCTTGGATTCTTTTCCTCCTCTTGTTAGCATCCAGTGGGATCCTGCCCATTAGGTAGCTAAAGGAGTCAAAGTCTGCTTTCCTGAAGTCCAGGGTCTGTATTTTGTTGCTCTCCTTTCTTTCTTTGATCAGAATCCTGAACTCAACCAACTCATGATCACTGCGGCCCAGGTTGCCACCCATATCTACTTCCCCTACTAATTCCTCCCTATTTGTGAGCTGCAGGTCAAGCTGCACATGGCCCCTGGTTCCTTCCTTCGGCACTTGGATCAACAGTCTCCAAAAACTTCCTGGATTGTCTGTGTACTGCTATATTGGTTTCCCAATAGATGTCAGTGTGATTGAAGTCCCCGATAAGAACCAGGGCCTGTGATCTGGAAGCTTCTCTTAGTTGTCTGGAGAAAGTCTCATCTATTTCATCCACCTGATCTGGTAGTCTATAACAGAAACCTACTATGACATCACCTCTAATGTTCCCACCTCTAAACTTAATGCAAAGACTCTCAACAAGCTTTGCTCCTGCTTTATACTGGAGTCTGAGCAATCATACAGCTCTCTTACATATAGTGCATCGCCTCCACCTTTTTTCCTTGCCTGTCCTTCCTGAACAGTTTATAGCCTTCCATGACAGTGCTCCCGTCAGGTGAGTCATCCCACCAAGTCTCCATTATTCCAATCAAATCATAGCTTTTGACTGTGCCGGGACTTCCAATTCTTCCTGCTGGTTTCCAAAGCTTCTTGAGTTTGTGCACAGACACCTTAGATGACTAGCTGATTGTCCTACCTTCTCACTATGGATCAGGGGTTCTCCTCTGTCGCACCTTCCTTTTTGTGTTTCTTCTCAGTATCTCAGTTCCCTACTTATCTCAGGGAGGTCACTGTCCCTTGATGAACCTAGTTTGAAGCCCTCCTCACTAGGTTTGCAAGCCTGCCTACAAAGATGCTCTTCCCTCTCTTTGTTAGGTAGATCCCATCATTTCCTAGCAATCCTTTTGACTTGAGACCAACATGCCGTGGTTGAAGAATCCAAAGCCCTCTTTCTGACACCACCTGCACAACCATGTATTTACTTCCACAACTCGACAATCCCTAACTGAGCCTTTTGCGTCAACAGGGAGAGTGGATGAGAACACAGCTTGTGCCTCAAACTCTTTGATCCTTCTTCACAGCACCACATAATCTGCAGTGACCCACTTAAGATCATTCTTGTCCGTAACATTGGTTCCTATGTGGAGAAGTAGAAAGGGTTATCCAAGGACTTGATCAGTCTTTGAAGACACTCAGACATATCCTGAATTCTAGCTTCAGGCAAGCAGCACACTTCTTGAGTTTCCCAGTCTGGATGGCAGATGAATGACTCCATCACCCTTTGGAGAGAGTCCCTGACCACCACCACCGTCAGTCTCCTTCTCTTGGGAGTGGTGGTCATGGGACCCCCATCCCTAGGACTATGAATCTCATATCTTCTGGTCAATGAGGTCTCTTTCTGATCCCTTCCCTCAGAGGTCTCTTCCAAAGCATTATCCATCATAGTACCTGTGCAGAGAGCCTGAAAGTGGTTACTTACCTCTATCTGGATTGGGAATACCTGAGTTGTCTTTCTTCTCCTGGAGGTCACATGCTGCCAGTTTTCTTCCCTGATCTGCACTGCCTTCTCTGCTTCTTCAGCATCTTGTGCCTACGGTATCAAATGCTGACTTCTATCCAGAATTTGACAAATAGCTTGCACCATCAATGCTATGCTGGACCTGTACGCTGGATTGGCCTTTGATGAGCCAGACACTGAGACACTGGTGCAACTGTGTCTGAGGTAGCCACCACCACTGACATGCACTTCATAAACATCCTTGGCACCATTGCTAGGCCAAAAGGGAGTACGACAAATTAGTAATGGACAATCCCAACTACAAAATGAAAGATCTGTGACTGTGAATTATTGGTATGTGAAAATAAGTTCAAGGGACTCCCAGATCCAGGGAAGGAATGATGAAGGCCAGGCAGATCATGAAGAATTTCAACTTAATAAGACACTGCTTGACACTCTGCAGGTCAAGGATGGGGCGTCCACCCCCTCCCCTCGGCCTTTGGGATATAAAAAAATAGTGGGAATATATCCCTTTCCCCCTTCCACAGAGAGGGACTTCCTAAAGAACTCCTACCTACAAAACGCCTTTCACCTCCTGATTAAGCAGGTGCTCATGAGCAGTGTCCCTGAAGGACAAAGAGTGAACTTGGAGGTGGAATAGAAATAAATTGGAGGAAATATCCCTCTGCAACTGTGCTGAGAACCCACTTGTCTGATGTTACAGAGGTCCAGAAAGGAAGGGAAAAAGTGTTTAGGAAAAAGCAGGTGTGCTAGATGTAAGACACAGGATGGAATGTTGCCCTCAAGTGTACCATCACAATGCATGCTTATTACCCTGTTTGTGGGTAGAGCTCGAGTGAGCTTAGGTTGCTGTCTGAGGGCCCTGCTGGGGCTTATAGCCCTTTCCCTTCTTGCAGAAAGACTCTGATCAAGGTTGGGTCCCAAACCTGTGGGACTGTTGTAGCTTAAACTGCTTCTTCACAGGTTCTGGCATGAAAGACCCAGAGAGAGCACGGTAGCCCCTAGAGGATTTAGGCCATGTGATTTATTGCTTGTTCTGAGAACAGTGCCAGCCCATTGAATAGAAGGCCCTGGATGGATTGCTAAACCTCCAATGACAGATTTAGCAACTTCTACCAAGATACATGCCTCAAAAATATCTGAAGTCTTGGTCTGGGCTGCAGAATCTGCCACATCAGAGGCCGCTTTGAGGGCTGCCCTGACCCCAGTCATGCCCTCATCAAGTATATCCAAGGATTCCTTCCTGGGATCCTCTGGCAGCAAGTTCATGAACTTGAACCATCAGCCAAGCAAGGATTGATGGTTGGCCACTCTCAGCTGGACGCTGGACATAGACTAAATCTTTCTACCAGAGATATCCACCTCCTTGCTACCTTACTTTTAGACATTTCATTGACCTTATGACTCTGTCTATCACAGTCATTGGCTGCCAACCCAACCAGTCAGCATGGAGGTGGGGTTGGCATAAAGATATTCAAAACCCATAGGGGGGATGTAGTTTCTTTCCACCCACATGGAGATGGGGGGCAGGAAGAAGGGTGTCTGCCAGAGTGTCTTGATTAGTTTTATCGCCCCTCATGTATTGGCAATGCCATCCTGGAGGGGGCTGCTGCACTTTATATATGGACCAGAGAATCTAAAGGCTCCACCAGTTCCTCTGCTCCCAACCCCAGGTTTGACGCTATCCTCTTCAAAAGATCCTGGTGAGCAGTTGCTTCAAACTGCGGACCTGCACTAAAAGGTCCTGATATCTCCTCATGAGCGGAAGATGATGATGAGGTGAGAGGAGATGTATCTGACAATTCCACTGCTTCCACCAGAGGAACCCCAGGCAAGGATGGCTGATCCTGAGGAGCTTTCTCTGACTCCTCATCCGAGTCAGGGGTGGAGGAAGACTGCTGCCAATCATCTTTCAGGTGTCCCTGAAATGGATGGGGAAACCCACAAGGATTCTATAGTTGTCAGGAAGCCAGCCACTGGCCCTGGAGGTCCAGAGTGGATTAGCAATGTCCCCCGTGAGTGATCTGGGCTTGGAAGAGGTCTTCCTCCTCACTGTCAGAGCCCAAAGAGGGAGATACTTGTTTGGGGGACCAGGATGGTACCAAGGCTGCCTGCCTGCCATGTTCCCAGCAGTTCTCATTGCAGATCTCCACTGAGGACCTATACCATGACAATTGCTCTTGGTGCTAAGACTCTGGTAACTAATAGTAGAATTCAGCGACAGTACTCCACAATCAATGCCTCACTCTTTGAGAATGATGCCACCCCATAGCCTGGGAGTGGAAGCAAGAGGTTCAAAGTCATGGAGACCAGCAACATGTTTGTGGTGATTCATACCAGTGATCCAAAGAAAAATGACAGGGCTCCAAGGACTGGCATCTCAACCCTTGGGAGCAGTTTTGAATAGTGTTGAGGATTGGGAGATCAAATTAGACTCCTGGCAAAATGCTTTGGGGATTGGTGAAGTGCCTCAGAAAGTCTGCACCAGACTTCTGGTGAGCGACACAGGGACCATGAGTAATGCTGTCTAGAGTCTGGTGATGAATGCTGGAAGGTAAGCCTTAGCCAACCTGCATCTGGTGGCAGTTCAGATGAGTGCTGGCAAGGCACCCCCTGTGTCAGGGAGTGAGTCCCATTGATTGGGATGGATAGAAGGGGTCTAAGACATATTTACCTCTGAAATGGGGCACCTGACTGGCCAGTATGGATGGCACCAATAGGGGGAGTATCTCCCCAGTGGCCTAAAAGGCCTCTGACCTAGATGGCACCACCAGGTCACTGCTGCTTCCTGGGATGGCAAGCAGATCTAGAATTAGGCTCAGCAGCTCAACAGAAGCTGGAACCTGGCCACCAGCCAGAAGGGAAGAGCTGCCTCATTCAGATCTTGGCTCTCCTCCGTCTCTTTCCCTCCTTTTACGGGATGTACGAAAACATCTTTTCCTGGCCTTTCTGTGCTTTTTAGTGGGTACTGGGAATGGGGATTGGTCTCAGTTGGAGGCCGCTGCCAGCGGTGTGTTCAGCACTGAAGCATCAGTGTTTGGAGCAGAGTCCGAGCTCATCAGCTCCTAGGCAAGTACAAGGGCAGACTCCATAGGGAGTGTTCAAAGACAAATGGCCTGCTTCTTTTTGGTTCATGGTATGAAGTGCTTCCAAATGCCACATGGATTGTTCATAGGGATTTCTCCTAAACACTTCAGGCAGCTTCTGTGGAGATCACTGACTGGCATAGGTTTTCGGCAGCAGTCACAAGACTTAAAGCCCAGGAAGTGGGGCATGCTGTTTCCTAAGTCCTACTCAGGACTAATTCTAACTTCACGCAAGGGGAACTATTAACTATACAACTTTTACCAATATATACAATACATTCACTGCTAGGCACAGTTGAGATAGGAACATTGCTGAGGCAAGGAGATGTTCCAGCACAATCACTTGCAGTAACAAGGAACTGAGGGTACATCTACACTTGCTCCCTAGTTCGAGCTAGAGATGCAAATGTAGGCAACCAAAATTGCTAATGAAGTGGGGATTTAAATATCCCGCGCTTCATTAGCATGATCTCACCAGCGCGTTACTCCGCTCAACAGCTGATTCGAACCAGGAAGTGCGCGTCGGGATGCGTTAGTTCGAACCAAACCCCTTGGTTCGAACTAACGTTACTCCTCAAAAAATGAGGAGCGCATCCCGGCACACACTTCCTAGTTCAAATCAGCTGTTGAGTGGAGTAAACTGCTGGCAAGATCATACTAATGAAGCTTGGGATATTTAAATCCCCGCTTCATTAGCAATTTCGGTCGCCTACATTTGCATCCCTAGCTCAAACTAGGGAGCAAGTGTAGATGTACCCAGAGAGATTGGGGAGCCAGTGGCACCATTATACCAGTTCATATGCATGTTACTTCCACTGAGGGAAAACTTCCAGCAGCAGTGCATGTGGCAAGCACAGACCTATGATAGAATGGACATGAGCAAGCAATCAAAGAACTACTGTAATAATAATGAGGCAATATGATTTACATGAAGCAATGTAAGGAAAATGACAACTTTGGGTGTCCTGGGGATCTAAAATGTCATCAGGAAGGGAAACCCCAGAGACCAAATCCCCATTATTTGTAGATAAGTAAAGCAGCAGTTGATTTTAAAAACTTTAGTTTAAGATTATTTATCTGAAATTTATCATTTCTTCACTTACATTTTCTGTTAATGACGTGAGACCTGAGACAGTGTTCTATATTTTATTTTCAAAACGTAAAAAACTTCTGCATCATTAGCTTTGGTATATGTCTCAGTTAAGTAGTTCCTTGAACAGTACCTTTAAGGCAGCCATAAGGAGTAATTAAATATTTAGGAGTGCAGCTTCCATCTAGTTTGTCAGCCCAGTTCCAGTTAAATTATGTTCCTCATCACAGACTGCATCTAATGATTTAATTAGGTGGATGGAGTTAGTTACCATGATCATTAATAGACTGTGTTAATATCATCAAAAATGAATACTCTCTAGAGCTGGCTGAGTTTATGCTCGTTGGACTCTATAAAATGTTTGGCCATTTTAAGTAATTAGTTCTGGTCTGTTTTACATCCATCACAGGAGTTCTGGCTATATTTGCTTTGTTGAAAAGATGCATTTACTTACATGATTAAATTCAGAGAAGGCCTTCTGTTATCAACTCCATACGCACACAATTTCTGTCTCCTACCATCAATGGTACTTATTTGCCCTCCCAATTATCCCAATATTTGAGTATACTCATTCACAGCACACTAGGAAAGCTGAGCAGTTCTATTACCCCCATTTAACAGATGGGGAAGTGAGCACAGAGGGCTCAGTAACTTGACTAAGTTCTCACAGGAAGCCTGTCGCAGAGAGCCAATTTGAACTTATGTCTTCCAACTCCTAGGATAGTGCCTTAACCCCCACATCATCCTGTCTTTACATATAGAATGATCACTTCAGCACATTTACCTACATTCACGAGTAAATGCAAGACGATGCATACAGCTTAAGTAGCTACTTTTTGGAAGATGATCTCAAAGATAACAAAAAGGAAACTTTCCAAAACACCAGTCCCCTCATTTGTGTCAATGCAGAAAAGAGTTGCACACTCAAAAATGTATAGGGGTCCCTCTAATTTTAACAAATTGATTTACGAAAATCAACAACATGATAGAGGATTTTTGGTGGAGGAAACAAGTTTTCCTTATAAAAGATGTCCGAAGATGTCACTGTTGTGATGCAAT
The DNA here is from genome assembly GCF_052426305.1 of Pelodiscus sinensis. NCBI lineage: Eukaryota > Metazoa > Chordata > Testudines > Trionychidae > Pelodiscus > Pelodiscus sinensis. The sequence goes on along the minus strand of NC_143067.1, from coordinate 30,724,818 downwards.
TAATAAGCATAATTGATGAGTGCAATGAGGAACTGACACTTCAACTTTAGGAGAGAACTCTAAGCTAACCAGTTTCTGGAAAATAAACAAGACAAGATGCTAACCCTTTATATACTGCAAAAAAGAATCTAGGACTAGAATGATTAGACTCTTAGGTGCTCAGACACCATGCCAAGAGACCCAGTATTAAACAAACAGAGAAACAGACTAAACACATTGTTACCCCAGTAACTACAGAGCATGAAGACAAACGCTGGAAAAGGACCTTACAAAACAGATGGATTACAAAACAGATGGATTACATAAGGGCTCTGGCTACAGTGATCTTAAAAGGAGCCTTCTCCCAAATATCGTGGGGCATGTCTTCTCTCCATGAATGATTGTTACTGCTACTGCAATCGAACTCAAAAGGCAGCCAGTATTCCGGCTCTTGCCAGGAGTAAGGAAAGCCATGGGAGCATTTGTTCCCATTGGCCTTCTACTGTGGGAAAGCCACCAAGATTGGCTTAAGGTAAGCCAACTCCAGCTATGTATTCTATATAGCTGGAATTGCGTACCTGACGCCGAGCTGCTGCATCTAGTGTAGACCTGGCCTTAGGCAGAAGGATGGTGGAGAGACCATAATGGCTCTCTGCTATGAGGAAATTTATCTTTGGGTGCCCCTCCCATATGTAAAAAGATTGTGTTCAGCATAGTATTGTTTAAATGCTTGGACAGACAGGTCTTTGGTCTATGAGACTTCGATCAGAGGATAACTGTTGAAGGTGCTTTCACAGAACCCTGTCCCCAGGAGCAATATAATATCTGAGCACTGAATTGGGATGACGTGGTTATTACGCTTCAGAAGAAATCAGTCTCCTCTTCCTCAGACAAATTGCAGCACTCACAGTGGGTGTATCTAGACTACATGGCTCCATTGATGGAGCCATGTAGCTGAGTTTACTAGACATAGCAAAATGAAGCGGCGATTTAAATAGTCGCCACTTCATTTACATCAAAATGTCCACCGCACTGTGCCAATGATCAGCTGATCCGTCACAGCAGGAAGTCTAGACACTCCATGGTTGACAAGGGAAGCCTTTGTCGACTGCTCCAGTATGCCTCGTGAAACGAGGTTTACCGGAGCGGTCGAAAAAAGCTTTCCTTGTCAACCGCGGAGCGTCTAGACTGCCCGCTGTGACGGATCAGCTGATCGTCATCACAGCGCGGCAGCCATTTTGATATAAATGAAGTGGCGATTATTTAAATCGCCGCTTCATTTTGCTATGTCTAGTAAACTCATCTACAAGGCTCCATCGATGTAGCCATGTAGTCTAGACACACCCAGTGTGTTACCACCAGTGACAGTAATGCAACTAATAAAAAAGGCCTTGTAGTATCTCCATGTAACTCTGCATAAAAGGTGTTAAATTTAATGGCACTGCTACTTGAAAGTCCAAGGGCTGACTTCCCATCCTCTACTTCTCAAGCAGACAGGGACTGGGGTCCTCTGAAAGAAGCACCCATAGCTTCTCCAGAGATATGGCAAAGACAAAAGGAAGAGAGAAGCCATCCTTCTCACCTTAGCATTAAATCACCTGAAGTCATTTCCAGTTTCTTCTTGGTAATCCCTCAGGACTCACAACCCTGATCACATCCCATCTTAACATTCTGCAGGTAAAATAGGCAGAACTCTGATTACTTCCTTTGAAGAGAGAAAACAAAACCACAATAGAAGGCCCTTTATCTCCAATCATGTCTTCTAAGATGGGTATTTAAAGTTAGCAATAGTACTGTATGTTCATTACTTTAGGGAAGGCAGCAATACCAGGACTGCTGGTTGAAATAGTAGTCCTTCATCCTTCAGGTCACAGGAGAAGTCATTCTTGTGAGCTCAATGAAAACTGATCTGATGGATACGAATGAAAGCAAAGAAAGTTGACTACTGTAAATATGCCTTCACAGTAAATAAAACTCTTCAAGGGAAATGACAGTTACTGAATCAAGAGAAAAAGCAGAAAGATATACTATCTCAAGAAGCCAGATTCACTCCCATGCAATAAGTCACTGGAAGTTTGGCTCTGTTTAAAGGCAGGAAAAAGATTAGAAATCTTGGAAGGTTTTAATAAATCAAAGAGAGATTGAACATTCATACCCATCAACTGCCTTTTTCTTTGAAAAGGATGTTACAGAAGAAAATGTTACCACTGGCAATGGCATGGAATTATAACTACTCAAAATATTAATAGATTAGGGTGTTTTCAACAGTGGGTAAACAGTCCTTACTTCAAACTGACAAAGCATGTTAAGATCTCATTTGCATATGAGGAAAAATGTGAAAAAAATTAGCAGAATTGGTAGTCCGACAGAAACAGAGAAGAAACAAGCATCACTGGGCCCCATTCTGCTGTAACTGACATTAATGCAAATCAGATATGAGTTCTTAAAGGAGTTATTCCACAGGAAGGCAGCTGTAGCTGCAATAGTTGGTTCACTTATGATCAGCATAGGTGGAAGTTAAGAAAGACTCATGCAGAAAAGCCAAAAGTGGAAATGGTTTTGGGTTGAGACTGTGGGCATGGGAAACTGTGTACATATCTCTGATATTCATTGCTGGAAATTCTAGACATGAGTTATTAAAGAGATTATTTAATAATCATGCTTACCTTCTCCTGAGAGGCTCTCTCATGTCTTTGATGTTGATAGTTTTAGTGTGTAAAGATACAGCAATGGATCGTACATTAGGGAAATCTGACTGTGGGAGTGAGAAGATTAATGTTTCTAATGGTCCTGGGGACCTCTGGATGAAAACTTGTGTGAGTACCAAGTATGATAATTTAAATGTTAATTCTGTGAATGGATGGGTGGCAAAGAATGTACACAAAAGTAAAGTTTCCAATATTGATCAGTCTAATGATGTGAAAGCATGTAACTTAAAATGGTTTCTCACAGTTTTATTTGAAAATATGTCAGATCCAGCAAACTAATCTATCATCTTCTAATTAGGAAGCCTTTTTTGCCAGCATGCCTTGTGCCTCACTAATCCATATACAGTTTAGTAAGAGAGATAATAAATTATGCAAGAGATCTAATTATACCAATTTGTCAAAAGATGGGATAAACTGAAGACTTGAATAACAAGAAATGAACATTTGATGCTAATTAGTTTGACCTAAACTTTAAGAACAAGTGGAAAAATAATTCCATGATGAATCTGTGGGAAGACCTGATACCAAGGTTTGAAAGGGCCACTGTTAAGTGGCATCAAAAAACATTATTTCTGTTGCACCATTTCAGGTTATTGTTCCTGATTCACCTGTCTTACCATAGATACTTGATCTATGCCCAGAGGGGGCAAAGTTAACTTTAAGCAGTCCTTTCTTTCCTCTGATTCTGGTGCCAGTTAGACACTAAGCTGATCTCCAGAATAAATTAAAGCATCCCAAAGGCTACAGTATAGAAATTGCACAACGAAGATGGTTAAACACATCCAGGAGCTTGCACACATTTTCAAAGCATACTTATTGCTCTTGGGTTTGAAAGTTTGACTTATTCTTTCAGATCATTTGAAATGAAAGCCACTATATAAATTTAAGATAGTATCATATCTGACGGACAGTCCAATACATAGGCCAGATCACATGGGACTTCAGTGAAGCTAAGTCAATTTACACGAGCTGTGGCTCTTACTCTATATCCAAAATGAAGCCCATTAAAATTAAATAAGTGGTTTTCTCATGTATTTAACCAAGTTTAATTTGAACAGAGAATGTTTAATTTTTTAAAAGAGATTTCTTATTTCTGTTGAGTAAAGAAAAAACATGGGAAATGAATTCTCTATTTTCTTTAATAGATACCAAAAGTTGTGATCAAAAATGGAAAATAATCAAATATTTAGTATGGATAGTGGAAGAGCAGTGATTCACAGGAATCATGGTGTTAAGGTCTACTACCTTATGATGCTCTGACAAACAAGTTTGTTCACATTTACTGGAGATAATGCTGCTCACGTCTTGTTTATAATGTCATCTTAAAGTGAGAACCGGCACTCACCTGGCACTACTGTAGTAGGCATCACAAGATATTTTGGAAAGCACCTCAGATTCTTAAACCTTCGGTTGAATCTTTAGAAAAATCACATAATACTTTCTTTGCATTTTGTCAAATTTGCAGTGAAAGTGTTCTTAAAATGAATAAAAATATGCTGGATCGTAATCTGAGACTGCTATAACATGAAATATATGGCAGAATGTGAGTAAAACATCAGGAAACAAAACTTTTCACCAAGGGGTTCAATCATGCCTTTAATTAATGCATTGTTTTTTAATGAGCAACATTAACATGGAAGCATGTCTTTTGAAACAGTGGCTGAAACATGATGAGGCATAAGAATATAGTGTGTATATGGCAGGGGTGGCCAACCAGTTAGAGACAAAGACCCAAAATAGTGGCAGATAGAGTGCGAAGAGCCACATATTATATATTTATTTTTATATATCTATCTACAGAAAGATAGATATAGTACACAAAATGTAGTGATAGAAATAACATACAGGACATTTTGGACAAAAAACAATAAAAAAGTCTCTAGTCACTTAAAATTCACAACCAATCCATAGATTTTCAGAGAACTTGACAAGGAACACACATAAAATTAAAAAAAAAAACTTTAAAAATATAGTAATATTCTCACACTTTAAGGGGAAAAAAAAGCATTCTCACCATGTATTTTAAATTTAATCCTACTGCCCTATTATGTCCTGTGAGCTTTTTAAAATTAAACTGAACTGAGAAGTAAATTAGCACAATTTAAAGTGCCTGTTTCACTCCAGCTTGTTGATCTCTGGTATGATTTCCTCATTTTTTTAAAAACTTATGAAGATTACACTGTCAGTTGCACTTTCACAATAAAGAGATTGCAGTACAGTGCTTATATGAGGTGAACTGAAAAATGCTACTTCTTTTGTTTATAATTTTTACAGTGCAAATACTTGTAATAAAAAATAATAATATAAATTGAGCACTTTACACTTTGTAATTGAAATCAATATAGAAATATTTAATACATTTCTATTTATTTATTGTTTAATAGAATGATTCAAACTGAAATTAATTATAATTCATTTTAGTCATATTTTTAGTTAATCACATGGGTCAACAAAGATTAATCGATAGCCCTTCTCCAAAGAAAATGAACCATCAAACAGAGACCAAGCATGGAGAATCTCAGCCAGAAGACTGAAGTTTCAGAAAGTTATGCTAATAATTCTCTAGCAGTTACTACAAGTCCTGCTATCATATGGAGATATATTAAGTGGATTTTTTACTCTTTCCACCTTTATTTTATTTCCTTCTTTTGTTGGACACAAAGGAAGCTGATTTTCTTCTAATTACTAAGAGGCATATAGGAATATTGTAATGAAATTTGAATTCTTCAAAACAGGTTTGGCAAATTGAATTTACTTTTGAAATTTTTCAGTCTTGACAGTTCAGCTTGATAAGGTTGTGGCCCAATTTAAAAAGATACACAACAACCTCTGGAAATAAGCCATAAGCTAGCAAATCTGATAGCTTTCTTTGATAGGATAACGAGTCTTGTGGATAAGGGAGAAGCGGTAGATGTGGTATACCTAGACTTTAGTAAGGCATTTGACATGATCTCACATGATATTCTTATCAGTAAAGTAGGCAAATACAACTTAGATGGGGCTACTATAAGATAGCTGCAAAACTGGCTGGATAACTGTTCTCAGAGAGTAGTTTATTAATGGTTCACAGTTCTGATGGAAAGGTATAACAAGAGGGGTTCCGCAAGGGTCTGTTTTGGGACTGGTTCTGTTCAATATCTTGATCAACGATTTACATACCAGCATAGTACTCTTATTAAGTTTGCAGATGATACCAACTTGGGAGGGGTTGCAACTGCTTTGGAGGATAGGGTCATAATTCAAAATGATCTGGACAAATTGGAGAAATAGTCTGAAGTAAACAGGATGAAGTTTAATAAGGACAAAAGCAAAGTGCTCCACTTAGGAAGGAACAATCAGTTTCACACATACAGAATGGGAAGCGACTGTCTAGGAAGCAGTATGGCAGAAAGGGATCTAGGGGTTATAGTGGACCACAAGCTAAATATGACTCAACAGTGTGACACTGTTGCAAAAAGAATCAAAACAAAACAAAACAAAAAAACCCACCATGATTCTGGGATGCAATAACAGGAGTGTTGTGAGCAAGACACGAGAAGTCATTCTTCCTCTCTACTCTGCGCTGATTAGGCCTCAGTTGGAGTATTGTGTCCAGTTCTGGGCACCACATTTCAAGAAAGATGTGGAGAAATTGGAGAAGGTCAAGAGAAGAGCAACGAGAGTGATTAAAGGTCTAGAGAACATGACCTATGAAGTAAGACTGAAAGAATTGGGCCTGTTTAGTTTGGAAAAGAGAAGATTGAGAGGAGACATGATAGTGGTTTTCAGGTATCTAAAAGGTTATCACAACGAGGAGGGAGAAAAATTGTTCTTCCTGGCCTCTGAGGACGGAACAAGAAGCAAGGGGCTTAAACTGCAGCAAGGGAGGTTTGGGTTGGATATTAGGAAAAAGTTCCTAATTATCAGGGTGGTTAAACACTGGAATAAATTGCCTAGGGAGGTTGTGGAATCTCCATCTCTGGAGATATTCAAGAGTAGGTTAGCTAAATGTCTATCAGGGATGGTCTATACAGTACTGGGTCCTGCCACGAGGGCAGGGGATTGGACTTGATAACCTCTCGAGGTCCCTTCTAGTCCTAGTATTCTATGATTCTATGAAATCCTTTTTCTATCAGGCTATCATAGAATCAACCCAAAAGAGTATGAAATCTGAATTTTTTTAGTGATTAAAATGTCTACAATATTTTTCCCCTTTTTTATATGTATTAAAACAGAGAAGTTTGTTTCTGTGGCATGAGGCTAGGGAAAGGACTATGCTTACCGAGAAAAGTAGAAATAGGAAAATAGTTCACATGGAGTGAGTTGTCCTTAATGTGCATTAGAAGATGGAAATAAGAGAAAAACTAATGCATGCACCTGATTGAAAGACCAACTAAGTCAAAGAGTTTCATTGACTTCTGAACCATTCAAAATTCACTGAGGATATGAGTATGCCTCTGTTGAAACTAAAAACCCATAGTTGGCCCATGCCAGTGATCTGGGACAAGGTGAAAGGGTTATGTAATCGGTCTGTAGATGTTCAGGCTTAGTCTAGAGCTCATGCTCTAGGAGCCTGTGAGATGGGAGGGTCCCAGATGGCTACACTGCAATTAAATAGCCCCCAGTCTGAGTCCTCATGAGCCCAAGTCAGCTGGGTCACAGGTCAGTCACAGGTTTGTAACTGCAATGTGAGGATAAGCTGCACAAAGGATACCTTAACATGAAGATGTCAATTTCCAGCAGTGTTTTTAAGGCCCAATTTAAATTTCTGTCTCCAAAGTAGGATCCATGCATCCAACCAAACATCCCGGGATCCTTTAGTCCTTTGTGTTAACTCAGTGGTGGCATTCTTTGCTGGAATGTAAGTTAGCATGCCAGTATGTTAGGGTGGAAACTCTATCCCAATAGGAACGGATATTTGTTATGATCCCCAACCAGTCTCTCGTTGCCAGCCCCACTATCTGCCCTGTGGCCAGTGGTTCTTGTTGAATGGGTTCCTGACTGGGCAAGGTCTCTGTGCAGCCAGCTAGTATCACAGGAGCTTTTGTGGCAGCCCTTTGTGCAGCTGCAATGCAATACAGATGAAGACACATAGGCTGTGTCTACACTGGGCCACTTATTCCGGAAAATCATCCGCTTTTCCGGAATAAGCTGCGAGCTGTCTACACTGGCCCTTGAATTTCCGGAAAAGCAACGATGCTCTACTGTACAAAATCAGCCGCTATTCCGGAAAAACTATTCTGCTCCCGCTCGGGCATAAGTCCTTATTCCGGAACACTGTTCCGGAAATGGGCCAGTGTAGACAGCCCAGTAGTCTTTTCTGGAAAAAATCCCCGATCGTGAAAATGACGCTCGGGGCTCTTTTCCGGAAAAGCGCGTCTACATTGGCCACAGACGCTATTCCGGAAAAAGGGCTTTTCCGGAAAAGCAGCCTGCCAATGTAGACGCTCCTTTTCCGGAAATACTTATAACGAAAACTATTCTGTTTTAAGCATTTCCGGAAATTCATGTCAGTGTAGACACAGCCATACTGTTGATGAATGCCTGCTGACTAGTTCAGCGGTGATCTAGAACTGCATCATGATACTGAAGATGTCATCTCTTTGTTAGATGATGAACACTCTACATAAAATAAATTTCCCCCAAGTCCTATATTCCCCGCAATGGTATGTGATTTTCACTCATATAAAAACTTTAAAGGCGCTGCTGTGTACTTTTCTATCCCTGAGATAATTTGGGTCCTAATTTGTAACCCTGAAAGGTGCAGCCTGCCTCCTGAGATGGCTGAGCACACTCAACTTGCAGTGATTTCAACAAGGGAGATGAGTATGCTCAACAGCTTCCAGAAGGCTCTCAATACCTGGCAGAAGCTTCAGGAGGTAGCCATTGTAGTAAGTTGAGGGTCAGTAACATGGAGTCAGCAAGCCTAAGGCCTGTAACATGAAAACAGCAACAGGCCTGCAATCTAGTGAGCAAGACTTTGGTTCAGTAACACAGATACTCATAACTGTGTAATTGTGTAAGTTAGGACACAGGGAGGCACAGAGAACAGACTGTAAGCCGAAAGGGAGCAACGGAATGTCCCTGTACAAAAACTCCCTAAACATGAATGCACATACCGACCTAGGTTCAGGACCAGGTCGGAATTGACAGCATGAAGGATAGTAAGTAAGCCCCCCTTCCGTAAGGTGAGGGGTGGTATCTAAGCAACAGAGGGTGGTAACCCGTACGTAAAGAAATGATGTAAGTTGTTTGTATCTGTCTATAAAAGGACACCACAAAAGGTGCTCTCAGGCCAACCTTGTGGAGAGGGGAGCACTAGGTGCCTGAACGGCAGGTGTCATTGCCTAAACTTACAGAATGCACAGTAGCTTAACTCTGACTGACTGCTGTTAATATCTGATATATGGCAATAGGCCTGCCCGGTGTTGGTACCTTGTCAACGCGGGCCATAGTGCCCAGTGGAGTAACATTGTACTGATCTCTGTTATCAACTGGTAGAGCTTCGCATTTGACAATAAACCTGCTCGACTGATTTCAAAACTTGCCTGCATCTGTCGTTTCCGGGGCCTCTCAGAGATCTCTTGTGTTAACCCAAGTGCACGGGGTCTAACACTCTAGATAAAGGGAGTACCGATTGTTAAGCACGCAGCCGAAAGTTTATCATCACCGACGGAGTAGAGGTCCTGTCAGGAGCGCACCAGGATGACTCTGACTAGACGACGCTGACACTGACAATCGAGACCACCGAAGGTACCGAGGTACGAAGACACCGAGGTACGACAGCCGTCTACATGTTTTATTAGTCTATAAAGTGCTAACAGACTATTTATTGTTTTTTCAGAATACCTGGCAGGTTTGGGCTAGATTCCATTCCAGTGATACAATGTTGTTGGGGTGCACCCATCTCCTCCTGTCAATGAGCCAGACTAAAAATGATAAGGAAAATGAATCTATTACAAGGAATGATGCTCCCTACCTGGAGAAACAGATCAAGTTTCCCCTCAAATTTGTATCCAAATTCACTTTGATCCTTTCTAAATATCTCGGCATGATCATTTAATGGAGCCTAAGGATTATCCATAGTTGGCATCAACTCTTACTGACTCTGTCACCAAAAGCTAAAAATAAAAAGGTTTCATTGATACGTTATATAATATTTGCTTTCTGTGATTCTGCTTCCTGTTTCATTATTTTGAAGTCCTGCATAAGCTCTAGCAAACAACTTAGCTATTAAACTGTCATTATTGATTAGTTAAAAATTATTATTAAAAGTCCTTTTTTGCTGAAGATGCTGAGGTTTCAATATCAACAGTAAGCCTAGATCAGCTGTAAGGTGCCTAGTTTAAAAAAATTACACACAGTTGATTCTAATGGTTGCAATAATTTGAAAGTATCTACATTAAGGACATCATTACATCAAAGAGTAAACCCCAAGCCATGGAAGATAAACATGTCTATTAAAATTAATTACATTTAAAGTGCTTTATCCAGGAAAAATGGGTTAGTGCTGAGGACTTGAGACAGTCAATCAGTTATCATCCTAGCCATCAGAAGCCTGTAAAATCAATAACCTTAAAGACTTGCTTTAGAAGTGCCCTCAGTAATAAATTCATTTTTCTGAGATAAGAAAATGTGTAACCAAGAAACTTGTTCTAGAGTTATTTCTTTAAAACCAATTAAAAATGTATATTGCACCTACTAGCCAAGCAGCTCAAAGTTATGGAAGAATCACAAACCAGGACACTGAGGCACTCAGATACTAAATGACCTGTGCAAAGCCATGCAGTGATTCAGTGGGAGACTCACAAATAAAGCAACACAAAACTCTTGATACCCATTTCTATTGCTTGAGCATTTGTAGCCTTTTTAAATAGTGATAACATTATCAAAGTGGCATGCAAGGTCTAGACACACAGCTAAATGAAAAGGCTGCAGAACTGACAAGGTGAACAGGCACGTGTTTATATTTCTCATTGTAATGTTTGATATGGATTAGAGACAGAATGAGTAGTCTAGTAGAGAGGGTTGGGAAAGTCTGGACCCTAATTTCTATCTCCTGACCTTGCCACTGACTTACTATGTTATCTTAGACAATTTTTTTTATCTTCCAATATTAATAAAATAATTCTCAGGCATATTTAGTATTTTTTCATTTGAAAATTTCAAAATAGTGTACAGGGCAAATATGTTAAATAGGAGATAGTTTTGTTACCTACAGTCCTCTCAAGCAGGGGCAGACTGGCAATCAAAATAGGCCCGGGAAATGGGTTGAGAACAGCCTATTTTTTCACATCAAAGATTTTTTTAAAAATGTACTCTTTGACCCCCATCAGCCATGCCCCTGACCCCCATTAGCCACACACCCTGACTCCTATTAGCCAGGCATCTGGAGGTAACACTCTCGGGGCAAGATGGACACATGACCAGAAGTAAAAGGTGTCATGTGACTCCTCTCTAAGGACTTTTCCCACCATCTCCTACCAATAGGGATGAGTTTGGCCCCCACCAAACCCCCCTCATGCAACTATCCTGCAATTGCATTAACCCAATGTCTGTTACATTAACTCGGGGCGAAGGGGACGGAGAGGCTGGGGGAAGTGTTCCCTCTAAGAGTTTCCTCCCATGAGCAGAATGAATTTTGTGTTGTGCACCAGTACTGAGTTCATGGGGCTTGTTTGGATGTGCCACTGTGGCACCCAAGTTATTAATAAATATCTTATAAACCTCTCCCTATTCCCTCTGCTGCCATGTCTCCTCCCTTTACTCCATCAGCTCCCCTGGTGCCTGCTGCCCCTCAACCCCTCACCTTCCTCTGCTGTCGTGACTCCTGCCCTTCTCACTGCCCTCAGCCCTCTTGCAACCTTCCCCCCTGCACCAGCCCTTCTCTCCCTCCTGTGCCCACTCCTCCAGTAGCCCCACTCTGATCATGTGAGCTACCCCTCCTCATTCCCTCTCTTAACACTTCTCTCTACACACCTGCCCTGCCTCTCTTCTCCGGTGGTGGTCCCTCCCCTGCAGGTGTCTGCCCTTCTGCTTCACCCCAGAATCCCCTGGCACCTGCACCTTCCCGTACCCCTGCACCCTCCTGGTGCCTCCCCCTTTCCTCACTTCCCCTGCCCCCTTTGCCCTCTTTTTCCCTGATGCCCACCCCCTCACCACTCTCTGCCCCCATTCTCCTCATGCCCCTGTGCCCTCACACGTGACTTGCTCAATCCCCACCTTCCTCATGCCCACCCCCTCCTTTCAAGCCTTCTCCCAGCACCTCTCCCTCCTCCTCTAGCTCCCAATGCCCTTACCCTCTCCTCTCCCGGCATAACCCTGTCCCCCTCCCACTGACACCTCCCCTCCTGCCCTTTTCCTCATTGTCTGCACTTGGCCCCCTGGCATTTGTCTCTCCTCCACCCTGTCCCTTGGTGCCTTCCCCTTTCTTCTCCTGCCCTGCCCCCCTCTCCTCAGCACAAGCCCCTTCCTCTCCCACCCCTTCATCCTATTTTTCCCCCTTCCCCACCTTCTGCCTTCCAGTTTGCGGTGCTGGAGTCTGTGATCGAGCCCCAGAAGTCCCCGCAGCCTGGGCCTCAGCTGCTTCCGGGGCTCCAGACCATGTGCCAAGCCTGGAGCTGGGCCACGTGGTGCAACTCTGGGCTGGGTGGTTTTAAAGTCCCGGGCCGTGATGTCATGCCACGCCAGGGCATGGGCCCACTCAGCTGCTGTGTGACATTTGAGCACACCACGCATGCACTCCCTCGGCCCCACCGTGCCCTATACGTGGCCGGCACTGGGGAATTTAAAGTGCAGGGCTACGGTGCCTTGTCACAATCCCTCTCCTCCTCCAGCAGCTGCCAGCTGGCCCTTCGGAGGATGGCCCACCAGGAAATTCCCAGTATCCCGCCGGGCCAGTCTGCCCCTGTTCTCAAGTGTACTGTTGTAGCTGAACTTCTTTAGAATTCAATTGTCATCTGACATACACTCCTCCCACTTTCTTTTCTTTTCTTAATCATCAATGTATAAGCCATTTTATTAAGGTTCTACTTTATGTCATCGTGTTCTCAATTAAAATGCTTACAATGAAATGCTGACTACACACCTAATGCCAGTTAAAGAACTGCTTGGGGTTTTCTTGAACTGACCAAGTGACCAATTTGATGTCATAGGGAGCAGAAAGTAAATATCTTATTCAACTGTAAATTCATATGTAGTATTTAATATCTCCATCTGGAGTTGACCCTCATGGAAACATACACTGTTGTGATTCCTTTCTTTGTGTATGCAAGAAATGGAAATGAGATCCACTTTGTTGGAAAGGGAATTAGGAGTTAGCAATAGAATCCTAGCTCTATTGAACTCAATGACAAACCTCCCCTTGACTTCAATGATTTCAAAGATTCTCTCCTAGAATTCCTGAAATTTATCTCCAATTTTTTAACTGACTTATAGGCTGCCTATGATGGATCTGAATGGAAAGGAAGAATAAAAGGGAGAAGTAAAACTTGCTTACCAAGCTTAGAATACGTTTGCTGGGATAAAACTCAAACATCACTTTTCCTTGTATATCTCACACATACTGGAGCAGAGCTCTCCATCCTCTACCTTCCCTTTAGACTGGGCTTCTCGAAATGCCCAACATTATGACTAAGGGTACGTCTAGACTACATGCCTCTGTCGTCAGAGGCATGTAGATTAGGCTACCAGACATAGTAAAATGAAGCGGTGATTTAAATAATCGCCGCTTCATTTAAATTTACATCGCTGCCATGCTGAGCTGACAAACAGCTGATCAGCTGTTTGTCAGCTTAGCGCGATAGTCTGGATGCGCGGGTGTCGACATCAAAGGTATTTGTCGACCACCCAGGTAAGCCTCCTGGGATGAGGTTTACCTGGGTGGTCGACAAATACCTTTGATGTAGCCACCTGTGCGTCCAGACTATCGCACTGAGACAACAAACAGCTGATCAGCTGTTTGTCGGCTCAGCGCGGCAGCCATGTAAATTTAAATGAAGCGGCGATTATTTAAATCACCACTTCATTTTACTATGTCTGGTAGCCTAATCTACATGCCTCTAGCGACAGAGGCATGTAGTCTAGACGTACCCTCAGTCTGCAACTGCACCTCTCATTTAACTCTGAGCAAAATGCTTGATTCACGGTTAGGGAGGGGCCTGTGGGACAATTTTACCATGACCCTGAGCTGAGGGTCCTCAAAGCACATTTATAACAGTTATGCAAATAAAGTGAAACCAGAGAGGAGGAGCCTCAGTGAACACAATTGCTAGGGCCCCAAATGTTTACTGATGGGCCTGCACCAAAGTAACGTCACCATGTTCTTAGGTGGGAAATATGACTGTACTGTACATAATTCCACACCAATACTGAACATACAGCCTCATTCATCCACAGTCTTTCATATATCTTTAGGCAACTCATCTAAACTCTCTGTGCTTCAATTTAAGCTTCTGTGATCATGAGATCATGATATTTCATTACCCCACAGACCATTGTGATTTAACTGTAGTTATTTAACATTTGGAAAGTGTTTTGCGAGGGACATATAAAATGAGCTAGGTGAGCGCAAAATACTGTTATTACATGATATCATTGGCAGGGCGTTGGCTACAAATCACTGACACCTTTAAAGGAACAACGGGCATGAATCCAATAAGCAGTTATAGATGTGTGGTTAGCTTCCCATTACTTATCAGTGTAATATCTATCTTTTCTTCTTCAAACACTAACAAAGCAGTAGGAACTGCTGCTTGAAGCAAGCACACGTGGCATAAATGGAACATCTGCTTATTAGTCACCATTTGTCAAATCAATTTTCTTCCTCTACGACACACACAGTTAAATCCAGAGAAATTAATCAGAATATAATTCTGTACTGTTATTCCTTTCTGACCTTTCTAGTGTGATACTTTAAGTCAACATGGCAGCATTATGTTTCAATATCCAAATTCATGTTTCCAATTAATCAATAAGTCAACAGATAACTAATATATTTTGATGCTGAGCAAATATTAATGGAAACAACCACTATGGCTGTGTCTAGACTGGCAAGTTTTTCCGCAAAATCAGCTGCTTTTGTGGAAAAACTTGCCAGCTGTCTACACTGGCCCCTTGAATTTCCGCAAGAACATTGACTTCCTACTGTAAGAAATCAGTGCATCTTGTGGAAATACTATGCTGCTCCCATTCGGGCAAAAGCCCTCTTGCGCAAATCATTTGCGCAAGAGGGTCAGTGTAGACAGCACAGTACTGTTTTGCACAAAAAAGCCCCGATGGCTAAAATGCGGAAAAGCATCCGTGCCAATCTAGATGCTCTTTTCCGCAAATACTTTTAACGGAAAACTTTTCCGTTAAAAGCATTTGCGGAAAATCATGCCAGTCTAGACGTAGCCTATGACTAAGGATACATCTAGACTACATGCCTCTGTCGCCAGAGGCATGTAGATTAGGCTACCAGACATAGTAAAATGAAGCAGCGATTTAAATAATCTCCGCTTCATTTAAATTTACATGGCTGCCGCACTGAGCCGACAAACAGCTGATCAGCTGTTTGCCGGCTCAGCACGATAGTCTGGACGTGCAGGTGGTGACATCAAAGGTATTTGTCAACCACCCAAGTATGCCTCCTGGGATGAGGTATACCTGGGTGGTCGACAAATACCTCTGATGTCTACACCCGCGTGTCCAGACTATCGCGCTGAGCCGACAAACATCTGATCAGCTGTTTGTCGGCTCAGCGCGGCAGCCATGTAAATTTAAATGAAGCGGCGATTATTTAAATCGCCACTTCATTTTACTATGTCTGGTAGCCTAATCTACATGCCTCTGGCGACAGAGGCATGTAGACTAGACGTACCCTATTTGTCTTAAGGGCCTAACTTATGTGAGGACTCATTAGAAAAAAAAGATGAAAAAGGCAGAAAGGCTGCAGGAGAATATGTGCGGACATTCTCACATCCCCACTAAGTAAGTAAGCAAAAATTGGTCCATTTTGGTGTTTATGGGTTTGGTATTTAGTTCCTTTTTTTGTTTTGGATTTGGTTTTTTGATGGTGGTGCTATTTTGAAATGTTTGATTGACAAAATATTAAAAAGAATTTTGTGAAAGATGAGAAGGCGTCTCTAAAAAGAAAAAGGTTCTGTATGTAAATAAAGTCAACCGTTTGGGCTGAGTCTCAAATGAATTCTTATATTTAAAGAATAACAAATATTATCCATTATGGCTGAGTCTACACTGGGCCACTTATTCCGGAAAAACAGCCGCTTTTCCGGAATAACTTGCCAGCTGTCTACACTGGCCGCTTGCTTTTCCAGAAAAGCAATGACGATCTACTGTAAAATTGTCAGTGTTTTTCCAGAAAAACTATGCTGCTCCCATTCGGGCAAAAGTCCTTTTCCGGAAAAACTGTTCTGGAAAAGGGCCAGTGTAGTCAGCACAGTAGTCTTTTCTGCAAAAAAGCCCCAATCACGAAAATGACGATCGGGGCTTTTTTCCGGAAAATCGTGTCTACATTGGCCACGGACGCTTTTCCAGAAAAAGTGCTTTTCCGGAAAAGCATCCTGCCAATGTCGATGCACTTTTTCCGGAAATACTTATAACGGAAAACTGTTCCGTTTTAAGCATTTCCGGAAAAGGGTGCCAGTGTAGACGTAGCCTATCAGTGTATGCAGGGTCAGGGTAAGTTCTACCCTGACATCTGGTGGTGAACTGTGGCAAGTGGTGCAAAGAGACTTCAGGGGCTGATCTCATTTGCATAGATACACCCAATTTGCATGGACACACCCACCCCATCTAGTATGTGCTCACAGCAGCCCAAATGGTCACTTTGGCCACTATGGGATCCCCAGTCTCTCTGTTATTGAGGCAGGGGGGATAAAAGTGTTGTTACCCTGATTATGTGAATCAAGGACAATGGAATGGTGGAACTGTTTATGACAAAGGGATTCTCCGTAAACTAAGTAGCACTCGCTTGACAAGGGGCATGGGTTCCAAAACCAGTCAAATTGAGAGAAGTTGGGGACAGGTTGTTATATGTGGTGGTGGGGCCCTGTTTGAGGGTCTAAACAACACTGATTGCATAGCTCCTCTCCCTGTCCTGTCCTGTCCCCGCTGTGGAATATCAAAGCTAATTTGGATTCTATGAAGAGTCTAGTTGTAAGCTGCAAAGTTGACTTCACTGTGGGCTAGTGGAGTGCTAGCACTGCGGCTCCTCTATTATGAGCTGAAGAGCTGAAATCACTGTTGCTGAGGGGAGCCTTGTGCTGTGCTGTGGAAGAGCTGAAATCGCTATTGCTGGGGGGAGCCTGGTGCTATCTGCTGAGCTACTAGCAGAGCAGCTTGCAGGGACAACCAGCAAGTGCATGTGGACAGCAGAGCGGCTGGTGGGGACAACCTGCGGCCGGGAGGAGCGCGGCAGCAGACAGCCAGTGGAGCAGCTGCAGGAGCAACTAGCTGGCGGCCAGGGCCGTGGACCAATACGGCTGTCAGAGCCGGACAGTTCGTGGGACAGCTGAGGCGGCTCACTGGACGACAGGTGGAGTAACTCGCGTTGACTGCGGCGGCAGAACCCTACGGAGAGGCGGAGCCATCGGCGGACCACGTAAGGTTTATCAATCCCTGCCCCTCAAGGTTGGGATGGTAAAACCCTGCCAGGTGAACTTTTGAACCTTTGGGCGGCACTGACCCAGGGCAGAAACTTTTAGGATGTTGGACTTTGGGACTTTGGGTGATTTTTTGGGTAGCTGGACTTAAGAGACTCTTGGGCTGTGTCTAGACTGGCAAGTTTTTCTGCAAAATCATTTGATTTTGCGGAAAAACTTGCCAGCTGTCTACACTGGCCGCTTGAATTTCCGGAAAAGCACTGACGACCTGGGCGCCCAGAGGTGTATGTAAGATTTCCCAGGTCACGGGGTGAGGGCTCGAGCCGGTGTTGTATTACCTTGTTGGGAGGAGACCCCTAGATACTGAACCCGGCCCTTGCTGCTATTAACTTGACCTGGCAGAAGGGTTACATCAGTATTTACCACGATTCAGAAATAGGCAAAAAATGACACACAGAGCGAAAAATAAGACTTCTGCAGCTGGCCATTTTGAGACCATTTGGCTGAATAGGAGGAAAATATTTAGAAAAAATATACAATGCCATAGGCAACTATAATGGGGTGGCACTCATCTCTCATAAGCACCCCCACTGCCTGAGTGTGTGCCTGCACTCTCAGTCTGAAGTCTCTTCAACAACTCAGCCCTCCAGCCAAATCAACCCTTTCTAGGGTACACATCTAACAGGACCTATCTTGGTGTGCTCTGTAGAGTTCCTCTGAGGATGTTCCCCGTCCTAGATGAGAGCGGTGCCCCCAGGGCTTCCCAAAATGGAGGCAGCATCTTTGCCCCTACCTCAGAGCTTTATTTCAAACTCCCAGCATAGTCCATGGAGTTGTCCAAGATGTTGCTCTGCTCTCAGCCAGACAGCCTCATGGTCTGCATATCCTGAAGACTCCAGAGACACTGACTGTTGTCTGGTCCATTAGCTCCATTTATAGAGCCTTCCTGGCCCCTGAGTGGTTTCTTTCTCTGCAGCCTCTCTAGCCTGTCTGAAAGACTTCTCTATTGCCTTTTGGGGTGCGGTATGACAGGAGCACAAGACCTTCAGCAGGGAGCCTCAAGGCCTCGTCCACCTTGTCACAGCAATAAAATGCAAAGGCTACAAATGTGATGTGCTGCATTTTCTCAAACAACCCAACTCTGTTCATGTGTTTTACCTCACTGATACTAATTTTATAACCATTTTTATACAATAATGAACACTAACCTTATTTTCTAATTTAGACTGAATCTAAACTTAAGGGGTTGTTGTTCTTATTTGGGGGTATTTTTGTAGTTATGAACTTTGCTTCAAGAGTTAAGCTTTGCTATCTTATGCATCATATCAGCACAGACTTTCAAATTAAAAAAAACATACTTCAACAAAACACATACAACTTCTCTTTAAAAACAGTCAGAAAGAAATTTGCTGAAGTTTGCAAATTTGTAATTGTTGGTGTTGCAGTAGAAAATGCAGAAGGCGCTGTCCTTTCAGCATCACTTTCTGCTACTTCATAAGTTTAGTCTGGATCATAAAAAACACTATTGACTCACTAAGGTAAAATGAAGATTTTAGTACAGAGGTTCAGCCAGGCCCACCAAGATTAGAGGTGAAGGAGGCAGTTGTGCTGGGGGATGGCAATTCAAAAGGGCCCAGGACTCTCCGCCACAGCTGTTGCGACTACAGGAGCAATAGCAACTGGTGCCTCAGGTGCTTTAAATCACGGCTGGAGTGAGTGCTGCACAGTAATTTCAGGCAGCGCTCATGGCTAGCTTGGGGGTGGAGGGGCCAGCATGATGTGCTCTGAGCCCTGTCTCTTCTACCCAAGCTTCTGCCCCTTCCAGAAGCATGGAGCCACTCCCCACCCCCCACCCCCAAAAAACCATTCCTTTACCAGGCACCCAGCACCCCTGTGTTCTGTCAGCCCCCTTGGATTCAGGCTCATCCTACTTGAAAGCTCATATCAATAAGTATCTCATTTGCTTAGAAATACATTCTTTCAGCCATGAAACCTCTCTCTTAAAAAGATCAAATCCAACTGAAATTTCAGGAAATGAAAAGTAATGCCCAAACCAAAATGACTTAATTATGAATGGCCTTGTAGCCACATCTCCTGGCAGAAGGGTGGCCTAGTGGATAGGTCCCAGAATTATCCAGAAGAAAAGGGGTGCAGTTCCCTGCCACTTGGTGCTCCAGCATAGAAATTCCAGCCCACTATTTGGCTACGTCTAGACTGGCATGATTTTCGGCAAATGCATTTAACGGAAAAGTTTTTCCGTTAAAAGCATTTGTGGAAAAGAGCGTCTAGATTGGCACGGATGCTTTTCCACAAAAGCACTTTTTGCGGAAAAGCTTCTGTGCCAATCTAGACGTGGTTTTGTGCAAGAAAGCCCTGATCGCCATTTTCGCCATCGGGGCTTTTTTGCACAAAACAGTTTTTAGCTGTCTACACTGGCCCTCTTGCACAAAAACATTTCCGGAAAAGGGTTTTTGCCCGAACGGGAACGTCAAAGCATTTGCACAAGAAGCACTGATTTCAGACAGTAGCACGTCAGTGCTTTTGCGCAAAATCAAGTGGCCAGTGTAGACAGCTGGCAAGTTTTTCCACAAAAGCGATTGCTTTTGTCGAAAAACTTGCCAGTCTAGATGCTGCCTATGAGTATAGTCCTTAAGTTTGAGGTGTAGCCCAAGAGTCTAGATTTTCCCTTTAGCTAGGGTCTACCAGGTTTCCCCCTTTGTCCGAGGGGGCGGGATTGGAGACTTACTTGCTCCTGTGGCTGGCCAAGTAGATAGGTTTTGGTTCCTGTCCTGCAGACAGCAGAACCACACTCCTATCTCCTTGCTCATCAGCCCCTAACTGAGCCAGGCCCCTTGCTTTTATCTGCTCTCCAAGCCTGGCATTGGTTACAGGTCAATCGGGGTGGGGCTAGCTTGGCCAAAAGGCTTTGTTTAACTCCTGTGATGCTAGGCCTACCTCTCTTCACTCCCTCACAGGCCTCATTCTGAACAAAAATTGGATGTGATTTTAGAATTGGAACAAACTACTGTGATTGCCTCCAAGAGACTCAGAAGAGACTAAAAAGGTGGGTAAATCTAAAATAACACTTTTGAAGGTATTTTCTTCTCTTTGCTATGTCTTTCAGATGAGACACAAAACTGAAGCACTAATAAGCTATGAGTATTAAAAATCTCCTGTCATTTTTGTAAGTGTACATGTGTTAACCCAATTTTCAAGCTGGATAATTCCATTCTGGCTATATAGATTCTCTTTGCAGATTCAGCTGGGTGGAGTGGAATGATGCTGGTACAAACACGTTGTTGTATTCCACCATGAATGCATGGCCTGAGGTTGAAGGATGCCCACAAAAATGCTCCATGAAAAGAACATAACTGAATTTACAAAGCTGAGCACTCAAAAGTCTGGAAATGCAAGATTTAAATTTGCTCGTGCAACTTTAATTTAGCCATATGTGTGTGTGTGTTGGAGCAGCTAGTCAATGTTTTATTTTATCCTTATTGTGGCCCTATGACTTATTTAGTGCCCACAGTTCAAAGCATGCTCCTCTTGGGCTTTTCTGTGGTGCTTACTCTCTATGGAATCTTGAATTTTTACAGACAACATTCACTACAGACTTAGATGATCAGCAGCAGCAGTCTCTCTCACAACCGTTAGCCCAATGGCTAGAGTGCTTACATGGGATGTCAGAAAACTTGGTTCAATCCCCTTTACCAAATTTAAGTCTTCATATTGCAGGAGCATGCCCTAGCCAGTGGGCTGTAATATAGAGAGCTTGTATCTGCCACATCCTAGTGCCCTAGTCAGAATGCTACAGAATAACTCACACAGCCTTTCCTTAGTCCCACTGGACCACAACCCAGGAGCCACCTGAGATAAGCAGTGTCCAGCTGGAGCCAGCTTCAAACCCCTGCCCCAGTCATGAACCCCCTCCTGCACCTCCTGCCCCAGATCTGAGCCCCCTGAACCCAAACTCCCTCCCAAAGCCTGCACCCTGAACTCCCTCCTGCACTCCAACTCTCTGCCTCAGGCTCAGCTCAGAGCCCCTCTCATACTTCAAATCCCTTAGCCCAAAACCGGAGTCTGTACCTCAACCCTCTGCCTCTGCCTGGTGAAAGGGAAGGAGGACGGAGTGAGCAGGGGCAGGGCTTCAGAGAAAGGACATGAAGGAGGCGGGGTAAGGGTATTTGGGTTTGAGGAATTTACATTGCACTTAAATTCAAAAAGTGATCTTGTGCTTAAAAAGGTTGATGACCACTGTTCTAAGGCATGTAACTTGGCCAAATCTCTTGTAGATTTTCACAAGAAAAAGATACATCATTGACAGTAAGGAGATCCTCAGTAGCAAATTTCAAGTTCCTCCTCCAAAACAAAGGCTACTAGTGATGTTCAAATAAAAGCTTGCTTAAATTTTACTACTACAAAATACATTATTTCCTATTATTTAGTTCTCAGAAGCACTGCTTTGGCTGCAATTGAGAAGAAGAAGAAGAAGAAGAAGAAGAAGAAGAAGAAAGGCTGAGTCAGACAGCATGAAAAAAACCTGAAAATAGCATATTATATTGGGAATTGCAGGGCAAACTTATAATAGGCAGTGCAACCAGCTCAACCTGAAATACTCACATTTAATAATTTCCCAGACATCTCTTTAAATATAAGGACACATTTTCAAATGTACATATGTCAATTAGACTTAATCACCTAAATAATTTACGTTCTATGGTAAGAAGAGGGCCTGAAACGTAAGCCTTTGTATCAGAGGCCTGGCATAAGACCTGAGGTCTGGGCTAAAGTAGTCAAAACTTTGCTGATATAAAGCAAAGTTAAGCTGTGAGCAAGAGGCAGACCCTACTCACGGAATCTGGCAAGAACAGGGCTGATATTACAGAAAACCACATTCCTAAATAGTTGTGGGCACAAGAATATATACACAAACATATTCCAGAAAAGTGATACCAGAACACTTTGATACTAAACACATTCCCCCAAAATAACAGGAAGATGCTGACCCATTTTAAGAATAGGGTCAGGACGACAGCATGATGGATAAAGATGGTTTGACTGAACCAACAGGTACAAGGCCCCTTATATCTAAAGAGGTGGCTGGGAAATTATAAGCCCCTGGATACACTAATGAGTGACACATTAATATGTCTGGAGCTGTATGTAACTTGGTGTATAAATCTGAATCATAGAGGGAATGTCTTTGGCCAGACTAAGGAGCAGTGGAAAGTCCCTCCAGCCTAAGCTGAGTCCATTGTCATAAGCATACATGTTTTTGTATTTTCATAGAGTATGTCAGGTGCTACTACTGTGCTTCAACATAAATAACCCTGGCCAGGTGCCTTCGCTGAAAACCAAATCTGTGGATTTATTGGGAAGTTTAATCTAGATCTGTTATCTCCGCTCTCTGTGCAGAGCTGGGATAGCACAGTGAATTAACACAGACAACGGCAACATCTGACTACAGGGATTTTTGCAAATTTTACCCATATACAGCAATATAGAAACAAATGTATCTTGGATAAAAGCTTTGGGAATGGGAATGTGCATGTTGGGAAATGACCCTTTCAACATGAAGACAGCCAGATCCTAGGGCCCAAGAATAAATTAGCAGAGTGTGTTATGTAACAAGTGTGCAAACAAATTTATCAAACCCATTTCGCACCCTACAGTTTTCTACATTATCTTGGGCAAAAGTTCTTAAATGCCTTTAATAGCAGTCTCTCCTCCATTCTCGGCTAATGACACAGAAAAAACAGTGTTCTCAGAATTATCATTAAAATGGTTCAGTCCAATCTCAGGGTTTAATTATTAGTACCATGAAACAAACGTGGAAATGCCTTGACTGTCCATACACAGTCAATCATAGATTCAATCATCTCCTCTCCCCTCTCACCCACACCAAAAAAAGAAAATAAAAAAAGATTCCCATCCCGCAGGTATCAGAGCAACACATTTGAAGGAGGTTTCTCAGAATTTTGTGTCCTGAAAAATACATAGCAAGCCTAGTGGGAAAAAGTTATTTGTGTATATTTGGGTGACACTGTACAGTTCATAAAGCTAGAGTGGCACCAAGTGGCCGGCAACTGAACTAGGGTCTAGAATATTATTTTCCTTCTTTATCTCACTGCAGGACACATTTACCCTATTATTACTTAAAACAAACTGGCCCAGCCCTTTTTCTGGAGAGCTACTTACTAGCAGTCCTACTTAATCCACATATACAACAGCGGAAGGAAAAGGACATTCCATAGAGTACACTCAAGTGGACAAAATTCATAATTATCAAGTAGTTAGAGACCATGTCTCTTGCAGCACACAGAGGTACAACACTCTAAATTTAGTGTTTGGAATGAACCACCATTGCTGTATTCCAACAAGCCAGGCATGGAACACAAATTAGATTGGCAGCAATGAGATAGATTAAGGCTACCTGTGACAGGGCGAGGCAGCCCCGCACTGAGCCTGCAGGGCCCAGCCAGGGTTACCTGGCTGCAGAGGCCCCTCCTCCGCAGCCCTACCGAGCATGCCCGGGCTGTAGCTCTGTTATAAAAGCCTGGGGAAGGACTCAGTTGTGGGGGCAACTGCAGGAGAAGGACTGGGTGTTACGTTATTAAACAGATTCAGAGGAGCTATCAGAGATAGACCTCTGGAACAACTAACTCAGGGTATGTCTACACTACCCTCCTAGTTCGAACTAGGAGGGTAATGTAGGCATACCGCACTTGCAAATGAAGCCCGGGATTTGAATTTCCCGGGCTTCATTTGCATAAGCGGGGAGCCGCCATTTTTAAATCCACACTGCTTCGAACCCCGTGCAGCGCAGCTACACGGGGCTCGAACTAGGTAGTTCGGACTAGGTTCCTATTCCGAACTACCGTTACTCCTCGTGAAATGAGGTGTACCGGTAGTTTGGAATAGGCACCCTAGTCCGAACTACCTAGTTCGAGCCCCGTGTAGCCGCGCTGCACGGGGTTCGAAGCAGCGGGGATTTAAAAATGGCGGCTCCCTGCTTATGCAAATGAAGTCCAGGAAATTCAAATCCCGGGCTTCATTTGCAAGTGCGGTATGCCTACATTACCCCGCTAGTTCGAACTAGCGGGGTAGTGTAGACATACCCTTATAGTTGTACTCATCCACTTTAAGGTATGGTATTCTAGGTGCGTGACTCCAAACAGTATCTGATCACCTGGGTCTAACCTCAGAGAGAGATGGATGCGTGAAATAAAAACTTGACAATTAAGTAAAGTTCAACAACAAGACTATATTAATGTACACAAAATTTAACAAACATATCTCGAATGAACATTGAGGGGCAGTCCCTCAATGTTCCCTATACCTACTCACACAGTCAGCGGCACGGAGACAATAGAGGTGTTGCTAGTGATCTCAAGCCTCTGGCTAATCGGAAGCCTCGGGTGAGGAACAACTAGGCGTCCCTCGCCAGGTGATCCCGATGCTTGGCGACCTCAAGCCTCTGGCTAATTGGAAGCCTCAGGAGAGGAACAGCCAAGGAAATCCCTCGATGCACAGGTAGGGTGCGATGGCGGTTGGTTCACCTTCCGCGAAGCCTCTGGCCCTCAATCTCTCTTCCTGAACTTCGGAGTGGCAGGATCAGGCGATGGAAGACTCTGTACCTATCCTATACTAAACTATCCTAAAATAAAACCCTATCTAATATCGCGACGCACCCGCCGAACAAATGCGATGACGGCCGATATGCTTCGCACCAATGCAGCCTGCCAGACATACACGATGACGATATACTAATCTATTCTAAAACTAAACTAACTAACTAACCTATCCTAACCTAAGTAGAGGGGAAGCATGAACCTTCTGTTCAGCTTTCACTCTAAAAGACTGTACTAGACCTCTTTCTCTCATCACAAAACCCGGGACTAAGAATGGGATGTCTCTCATTCACACCTAACCTAGAACCCAACGCTACAGCAGCCCGATGCGACTGAAACTGCTGCGTGGCAGAGACTTATATACTCTTGTCTCATGAATATTCATGGGTTCTAAACTTCAAATTGATTGGCTTAAAGATGATGCTCTTCCAGCATATATTTGAATTGATTGGATGACAAGTCATGACACATGCATCTCATTATTTTCAAATCTCAACAGGTATGCATCCTATTCCCTTTGAATCGTAACAGGTGTACCTGTTTGACGTGTGATACGTGACATAGACTAAACCAGTAATGGAAGCCAGAGAATGGAACTCAATCAAAATGGAGTCTATCTGGGAAGCCATTTTGAGAAACTATTCTAATTGACATAAGTAGTTAATTGACATACATAGACATAGTAAAGATGTACAAACATTTATAGGTCTTTTCATAGTTTGGTTACAAGCATTCTCAAGTTATATTGTAGACTCATTTACAAGGTGGTTACATCAACATTCAAGCATGGTTGTTACATAACAAAATTGATACATGCACATTACAATCTGGATACATTGTAATTCTGCTACACGGGGAAGGGAGCTCCCACACAGCAGTCACTGGAGACTCCAGAAGAGGCCAGTGACGATGCGGAGTTGAGCTGGTGCATCCCGGAGACTGCCCACCAAGGAGACGCTGGCCTGGAGGCCGCAGGAAATGGGACGAGTTCATGGGAAGAAAACCCAGCAAGCCAGGTAGGAATTTGCCCAGGGCAGGAGCGGGAACCGCCTCTGCCCCCTCCTCCTCCACCCTCCCCCCCCCCCCCCGAGAACCCCAGTGCATTTTGGCTGGATTGCTGCGCCGAGGGAGTGACCTGCTATCTGGTCACTCATAGGGCCCTGGGCCGGGACCCGGTGGAGTAGGGTGGGCCTGGGTCCCCCTACCTGGGATGTGTTACCGCTACAACCCTGAACTGCATTTGGGACTCAGGCTGGAGGCCTTGGCCTAGCCTTAAAGGGCCAGACTTGAACTGTGTTTGAGGACTCAGGCTGGAGGACCTTGGTCTTAAGGGATCCGGTGGGAGGGTCAAGCAGGAGTGGCCCACCACACTACCGAACAAATCTCTCAGTCTAAGCAACATGACATTGACTGTCATATTCTAAAGGGGGCATCCCTTGTATTTATCCTTTACCTACTTCTCTTTTGCATCCTAGGCATTGTGCTTTCCTTCCCCTCCATTTTCTTTCCACTTTTGGAATGCCTCTCACATTGTTATATCGTCTAACTTCTGGGAAAAAAGCAAGAAAAACGATGTACCTTCAAAGATCAGCGTGAGAAATCCTTTCCCCTCTCCCTGCAGTTAGATGTAATAACTGTTCACATCAGTTTTTTCTGATAGCAAACTGGTAATCAAATATGGAATGATGAGGGTGGGGAATACAGACAAGTGTTTCTGTGAATAAAACACTTGCTTTTCTGTTGAAACATCCAGTATCAAAAATCTAAGACTATTTCAGTGGAATCGTAAAATCATAGATACTAGAACTGGAAGGGACCTTGAGAGGTCATTGAGTCCAGTCCTCTGCCATCATGGCAGATCCAAGCACTGTCTAGACCATCCCTGGAAACTAGTGCATCACTTCAGTACAATTTGAAAAACAAGTCGTTTTTTATACACTTTATCTCACCACAAAATGGGGCTGTTATTTAGCAGAAAGAAGGGAGAGCTGAAAAGACAGCTTGTTGTCTGAAACAAAGTTTTGATTGTTAAACATTTTATTGGCTGCTTTTGTACCTGTTTTCTAATTAGCAAAAAGCAATTTTGTCATTTCCAACAGGGTAGACGTGAAGGAATGGGAGGGAGAGAGGATTTAAAGACAGGTCTCAATTTTCTTTCTTTCTTTCTTTCTTTCTTTCTTTCTTTCTTTCTTTCTCTCTCTCTCTCTCTCTCTCTCTCTCTCTCTCTCTCTCTCTCTCTCTCTCTCTCTCTCTGTGTGTGTGTGTGTGTGTGTGTGTGTGTGTGTGAGTGTGTGTGTGTGTGTGTGTGTCTAAACTACATCCCTCTGGCGACAGAGGGATGTAGATTAGGCACATTGCTATTGCAAATGAAGCGGGGATTTAAATATTCCATGCTTCATTTGAATAAAAACGGCGTCCACTTTTTGCTGACGCGGCAGTATGCCAGCAAAAAGCGGCAGTCTAGATGGGGATCAGTCGACAAGGAAAGCCTTTTCCGACTGATCCCTTATGCCTCGTACAATGAGGTTTACAGGATCGGTCGGAAAAGGCTTTCCTTGTTGACCGATCCCCGTCTAGACTGCCGCTTTTTGCTGGCAAAGTGCCGTGGTGGCTGTTTTTTTTCAAATGAAGCACGGGATATTTAAATCCCCGCTTCATTTGCAATAGTGATGTGCCTAATCTACATCCCTCTGTCGCCAGAGGAGTGTAGTTTAGACACACCCTCTGTAATTTCAGTTACCTATTCTTGATAACTACAGACTGCATCAACTATATAGTCTTGCAACTGATTTAAATGGTTTGCAAAAATTAAAAAAATAAAATAAAAACCTCTTCTAGTACTCTATGCATCACACATAATGCACTAATAGTGAAGAAACTATGGCTCAGATCCTCAATTGGTGTGGACAGAAGTAATTTCACTTTAGTCAATGGAACAGTATCAATTTAAACGGTAGTAAGGATTTGGTTCTGATCATTCCCACA
Organism: Pelodiscus sinensis; assembly: GCF_052426305.1. NCBI lineage: Eukaryota > Metazoa > Chordata > Testudines > Trionychidae > Pelodiscus > Pelodiscus sinensis. The sequence continues at coordinate 30,696,933 of NC_143067.1, read as the reverse complement.
TTACGGTAATTTGGTGGTTTTCTATTGACTTCTTTGGCAGCAAAATGGACTTTTGTGGAAATTTCAGATGTTTAGAAGGTTAGCAATGGATTAATCATCAATATGCTCAACATGGAAGACAGGAGTAATTTGGCAGATCAAGAACTGGAAGGAGTGACATTTAGATGGGACATTCTGGCTACTCAGTCTGTAATACCAATGAGCACTATGTTGATTTAACAGCACTATGGGATCTGCAGCTGAATCACTATCAATAGTGATGAAGCAGTGCTGTTAGTACTTGGATGGGGGATTTTCTAGTGAATGGAAAGAAGCAGCGCTTCAGTAGATTGCAGTTTTCCCACCAGCGGGCTTATCCCAATCTCACTAAAAGTCAGTAGAAAGTCTCTGATTTAAAAAGGAGTTGAATGGGATCTCTCCAGGTACCAACACAGTTTTAGGGATCTGGAAGCAATGACTTTGATTAAACACAGTGCTTTGGTTAAATTCCAAATCAGGAGATTATTTTCTGCCTACAATACTTGGCATTGAAGTGTTAAGTGGACAATCCTTTAAATTGTTGTGGTGTTGCTGCCTGCCATTAGTTAAACAACTGCTACTTTCCAGTTCAGAGCTGGGAGAAGTGACCTCTGTATTATCCCTTACCAATCTCATAAACTGCCTGCAAGGTTTAATAAATGGACATTTGCAGATTACTTTAACATGGTCTGATAAATTATTGTTTCAGAGCTGTGCAAACCTAACAAAGCTTCAGGATCAGTTCTAGGGCCGGTTTTGTTCACCATCTTTATTAATGATCTGGATGAGGGGATGGATTGCACCCTCAGCAAGTTTGTGGATGGCACTAAGCTAGGGGGAGAGGTAGTTACTTTGGTGGAAGTGACCTAGACAGATTAGAGGATTAGCCAAAAGAAATCTGATGAGGTATAACAAGGACTAGTGCAGAGTCCTGCACTTCGGATGGAAGAATCCCAAGCATTGTTACAGGCTGGGGACTGCCTGGCTAAGTTACAATTTGGCAGAAAAGAACCTGGGGATTACAGTGGATGAGAAGCTGGATATGAGTCAACAGTGTGCCCTTGTAGCCAAGAAGGCGAATGGAATATTAGGGTGCATTAGGAGGAGCATTGTCAGCAGATCTAGAGAAGTGATGATTCTCCTTTATTCAGCACTGGTGAGGCCACATCTGGAGTATTGTGTCCAGTTCTGGGCCCCCCACAGAAGGGATGTGGATGCATTGGAGCGAGTCCAGCAGAAGACAACCAAAATGATAGGGGGCTGGAGCACATGACTTATAAGGAGAGGCTGAGGGATTTGTCTTTATTTAGTCTGCAGAAGAGTAGGGGGGGGGGGGGGGGATTTGATAGAGGCCTTCAACTTTCTGAAGGGAGGTTCCAAAAGGGTGGAGAGAAGCTGTTCTCAGTGGCAACGGATGGCAGAACAAGGAGCAATGGTCTGAAGTTGCATTGGGAGAGGGTTAGGTTGAATAATAGGAAAAACTATTTCACTAGGAGGGTGGTGAAGCACTGGAATGGGTTACCTAGGGAGGTGGTGGAATCTCCATCCCTAGAGGTGTTTAAGTCTCGGCTTGACAAAGCCCTGTCTGGGATGATTTGGTTGGGATTGGTCCTGCTTTGGGCAGAGGGCTGGACCTCCTGAGGTCTCTTCCAGAACTGTGTATGACAAGTTTTACCGTGTAATTCTGGGTGAATTCTGGGTGATATTCCACTCTAGTCACATTTTCAATCAAAGTAAGCTTCACTGGGACTAATTGCATGCAAAACTAATTTTGCACTCCCAACCCAAATGAGTTCTTTGCTGTCATGCCTGCAGAAACTTCACAATGGTTAAGCCACCACTGTTAATGTTGAAGAACATTGTCTCACTCTTCTTTTGTGGTCTCCTGACCTCCTATAGCCACCTTTGGTTAAATGTCTCAGACTACACTTTGCTTTTGTACTGTGTTTGTACAATATCTGCCCCAATGGAGCCCCGATACCTGTCTGGGACCTGTACATATGATCCTAATACAAATAATAAAAAAGACAACAGGAGAGTTCTGTTTGTAAAGATGAAAATGTCTATGGTCACAAGTTTTCTTAACTCGAAACAATGACAACAGTACCTTTCATGTAAGTATTAATGAGATTTGAGTACCTAAAAAATATATGGCAGTGGCTCTTGGAGAATAAATTTGGGCTGGTAGTGTATTTTACAGTACTTCTTAGCTCCCAGGGGGTAAGGCTAACTTGGGAACAGACAGTTTTGCCAATGTATTAAAAACAAGAAGGTGCATGTTGTGCTTATTTTGAATTCTCTGATAAATGAATGTTTATCTGGGAATCAATGGATCTGGATGAATAGCAGATTGAAGCACCGATTGTCTTCTTACAAGGAGAATTATCTTAAATCAGATTTCCTTTGTTTGATGAAACCTAAACTGCACAGGGAATATTTAAACATCTAAGTAGAAAATCCATAGATAAGCTACATGGGCTTATATTTAACAGAACTAATTGTCTTTATCACCTTTCTGTACAGTTTCTAAAAAATACTGAGTTTAAATATTAATATCTTCTGATCAAGATTTCCTGATAATTGGGCTTTAGCAATACAAAAGTGTTGGTATTTGAATAGTTTTGCAGGTAAAACTTCTATTCACTTGTGTGTTTCCAAGCCAAGTCCAACCTGATATTCCAAGTGACATAAGCTTAGGCTGTGTCTAGACTATAAAGAAAAGTCGGAAAAAGATACGCAAATGGTGGACCACAATTTGCATATCTTTTTCCGCTTTTCCTTCCAAAGAGGCTTTTTCGACATTTGGCCTGTCTATACTGAGCCAAATGTCATGAAAAAAGCTTCTTTTGGAACATCCCTTCTTCCTTGTAGAATGAGGTGTACAGGGATGCAGAAAAAACATGTCTGCTTTTCCGACATTTTTTTTTGGTAAAGCAGATGAGTTCCTTGGACGCAGAAGAACTTTGCCAGGATACCTCTGGTATTCTAGAAAAACTCTGAAGTCTAGACATAACCTTAGTAAAAGCTATATGAAACCAGCTGCAGGTGCACTTTAGCCTTTTTACACAGGTGACAATCCTGACTTGGGGAAAGGCAGACCACAGTTTTCCTGGAGAAAGGCTCTGAGGCAAAATAAAAAATCTCAGTTATATATTTTAGTCTTCATATAGTTTGGCTGCATACAGTGTTATATTTTAGGTTCATAAGGGTTTTATAGGTTTTTTCAAAGACTGCAGTACATATTCAGACAAAATACAGCTGTGAGGAACTGTTTTCAATTTATACACATCTCAACTCCATTGTGTGTATAGTTTATACATCCATATACAACCCCACACATGCATACTGAGCCTGAATTCCCCATTCCCTCTCATCTTCTCTAGTCATTTATTGTTGTGTAAAAACAGAACAGCCACATTTCACAGCAACTTTGAATAGATGTAAAGGGCAATAAAAAGAGGGCAGGACTGGAGAATCAGCCCCATTGAAGATATTGATATACTCTGTATATCCATGCTTGTTTTTATTTAATTTGCTGTTCAGAGTGAGTTAAAAATGGCTGAAATATTTGAAAGGCCACTAATTACTGTTCTAAAAAGAGGAGATGATTACTAGGAGTTTCTCATAAAAAATCATTCTTTTCCTCTTAGCTATGTCTAATCATTCACTACTTGTTTACAAATGGGTTTGGTCTCATACATAATGATGATAACAGATGTTTCTCTGGCGGTCAAAAATTCAACTTTCAACTTTCAGTTAATTTCTATTATGGAGAGGCTTAGTTTCTCCATAGTTAAGGATGAAAGTAATTCCATTAAAAGTATAATTTTGATATTCCGTTGCTCCTCTAATCCACAAATAAAGAATGAGGAACAAAAATGGTGTGAGTACTATACCACATTATAAATGCCCCCTTCTGTAAATTATTTTGTCAGCAAAAATACAGAAAGAAGAAAAACTGTAAAACTTATTTTACTAAATTCTAGATGATTATAGTGCATAGAACCCAAGTTTCATTGATTAAAAGTCTATTTTTAAAAATTATTGATAACTCCATTTCTTCATTAACAATGTTAGACTGGACAACCAGCTCAGACATAAGGTTAAAATAGGACTAAAATAATATTGGAAACTGTAAGCCTTGTTTAACCTCCTTTTTTAAGGAAACGCCTCATTCTTTTCGTTGCAACTCTTCCTTGCAGGAAAAAGTCTCAATGAAAAGATGAGATCACAATCACAAATGCAGACATTTAGACAAGCCGTAATTCATGGACTGACAGTACCTGATTTATTACACCTGAAATTAAGAGGTGGTCATTGGATTTCAAAAACGATCTCCTTTTTTGGCACTATGGACAAGGAAAACTAAGAAAGAGAAGGAAATAGATAAAACAGTCTAATGGATTTATCTGCTCAAGATATAGTACATAAGGACAACATTTTGCTGCTTGGAGTCCAATTTTGAAAGTTATTAAGATTTTAAATAGACTTACCAGAATGTTACATAAGCTCTGTCAATATAATTTAAGCTCAGTGGCAACTCCAGAGATTCTACGCTGACTGCTGAATCTGGCCAGTTTTTACATGAACTCTTTGCATCATAAGAGCCATGAACTAAAATTCAAAATTGTAATGAGATTGAGGTTTTTGAATACGCTATACAGAAGGGCCAGGACCTTCAATAAACTCCTTGGCTTGGGCAAGATTAGTAATACAAGGCAGACAGCTCTGAAGGAAGGGGTTTGCAAGGAAGAGCCCTTGTTAGTGACTTGGGTGAGTATGTTCCCTAATTTCACACCTTTAAAGGATTGCATGATGGTGGTAGTAGAGCTAAAAAGGAGCTTAAAGGGTGCAGCAGAAGAGGTCCAGTAGTAGAGCAGGAGCTGAACCACAGAAGCCTCATGCTAAAGTTTGAGGGAGTTGGGGGCCAGTGCAGCAGGGACATTCTCTACCTGCAAACCACGTGAGGATTCCTACAGGAATAAAGCTCTGCCCAGTGCACTCTTAAAATCTATATAAGTGGGTGAAACAAAAAACAGGACTATCTAGCACTTTAAAGACTAAGAAGATGGTTTATTAGACGATGAGCTTTCGTGGGCCAGACCCACTTCCTCAGATCAAATAGTGGAAGAAAATAGTCACAACCATATATACCAAAGGGTACAATTAAAAAAAATGAACACATATGAAAAGGACAAATCACTTTTCAGAACAGAAGGGAGATGCGGGGGGGGGGGGGGGGGAGAGGAAGGTAAATGTCTGTGAGCTAATGGTATTAGAGGTGATAACTGGGGAAGCGTGGGTCTGGCCCACGAAAGCTCATCATCTAATAAACCATCTTGTTAGTCTTCAAAGTGCTACATAGTCCTGTATTTTGTTTCAGCTACACCAGACTAACACGGCTACATTTCTATCACTATATAAGTGGGGTTTCATTCCAGAATTGGGGCCTGTGATGCTGGCAGACCAGGTGCCAGCTCATGCCAAAGCGGCAGTGCAATTCATTTGTTTTTACGATAGATTCAAATGATAACTAGAAGCATAAAAATGTATTTGGGATTTAAACTTCATGAAAACTAGTAGGATACAATGTAATAGCAAATATTTACATTGTATACTCCTTTGTAACTAAATAGCCCATCAAACAAGAAAGAAGCATTGTGTAATGCAAATAAAACATTTTAACAGGAAAGTGCCAATTCTTGTGTTTTTTGAAGGCAAGTGGTCATTGCCTGTGATGATCAGAGATCACAGATTCTAAATATGCTCATCTCTTTCACAGAAAGAAAGAACCCACTTGGGCATGGGGACTGACAGACTTTTTGGGCCCCTGATCAAGGTGGGGAGGTGGTGACATGCTCCCAGAAGGGGCAAGGTCTTGGGTGGAAGGGTGGGGACTCAGGTGGAAGGACTGGGGCTGGGTCACCGAGTTGTCAGTACACTATTCCCGCTCTCTTCCTCCCCCCCCCCCCCGCCTCACAGCTGCTCAGAGCACTGGTGACTGGAAGCCTGGGGTCATTTTGAATTGTCAGGCCCCAAGGTAACTGCCCTCTTTCTCCATCCGCCATTGGGTGATGACCCTGTTAGCTTGTTTTGTAGAGAAGTTGCAACAGGTTAAACACCTTAGGACCGGACCACGGGAAGTCAATATTGTCTAGCAGCATTACCAACCCAGCTCCATCTCTGGGGCAGCCTATGTTGACTGTCCAGCTGCTCCCAGGGTAGGTGGGACTTGAACCCACTTGCTGGGCTCTTAGAAGATATTTAGGAGTAAATGAGAACTAATTAACACCAAGAATACTGAGAGCCAGGACTGGTGGCTGTAAACAAACTTTATGTTACCACAAGAAACTTGGCCACATCCATGATAAGTGGACATCCAGCTAACTAAAATCATTCCAGACCATAGATGTTACTAGACCAGAAAAAGCTGGACTAGAGAGGTTCAACCTTTAAAAGTACAGATTTAGGGAAAGATACTGCATTTTGGGACTGTGTGGGTTTTAACAAGGCAAGTAACTTGTAGATGGTGCTCACATTGGGTACTGGATTCGGGAGAGACACTCGGCTCACATTGGGTACTGGGTTATGGAGATATACTAAGCTCTCATTGAGTAGTAAGTTAGGGAGATATACTCGGCTCTCATTGGGTACTGAGTTAGGGAGATTTACTTGGCTCACATTGGATACTGGATTAGGGAGATTTACTTGGCTTTCATTGGGTACTGGGTTAGGGAGATTTACTTGGCTTTTATTGGGTACTGGGTTAGGGAGATTTACTTGGCTTTCATTGGGTACTGGGTTAGGGAGATTTACTTGGCTTTCATTGGGTACTGGGTTAGGGAGATTTACTTGGCTTTCATTGGGTACTGGATTAGGGAGATTTACTTGGCTTTCATTGGGTACTGGGTTAGGGAGATTTACTTGGCTCACATTGGGTACTGGGTTGGGGGAATATACTTATAGAACATACCACCAATGTGGAGGATCTGCCCTACTTCTGACAATCTTCCCTAAAGTGGACACCCCAGGGCAGTGGGTATAAGAGGCAGGGGAAAATGCCTTCCCAAACTGCCAGGCCAGGCCTGCCCACACTCTGCCCCTAAGCCTCTCTATTCAGTGCAGCTACCTCCAATCTTCTGGAGCAGCACGGGCTTCAGTCCTGTGCTGCCAGCCCTCTCCAAGGGCTGGGGCAGGGAAAGTAGGGGCTATAGGCCAACTGTGCTCCAGAGGGGCCAGGCTGAAGACTGCTAGTGCTCCAAGGAGCTGGGCTGTGGGCCACCCATGCTTGGGGAGAGGACAGGCCACCCATCTCAGGAGGAGATCCTGTGGGGGGGTCTTGGCTCCTGTAAGGGCCAAAGGTGGCATGGGCAGGGTCTTGGATGGAAGGCGTTGAGTTGGGGCTTGCCTCTGTGAGCCCTAGGTTCACCTACCATCCACGGGGACAAGGCTAAGTAGGGGAGAGGAATGACAGCTGGAGTCCCATGCGGGAGGAATGACTAGTCAAGCCTCCCACCCTGGCGGGGCACACCTCCAGCTCCAGCAGCCACAGCTGTGAGTGTAGCCATGGGGACACTGGCTGAAGATGCAGGACCACAGTGCATGGGCCCCCCTGCAACTCCCATCTAGCTCTGGCTACTATGGGTATGGAAGAAGGTGCACGGTCCCAGGAAGCCACAAGGGGGTGCACAGACCCCTCTGCAGTCCTAGCTGCAGGGAAGGGGCACATGGCTCCAGCCATAATCCCTGCCTCAAGTCACAGGGCAGAAGCTGCACAGTCCTTTATTCCAGCCCCAGTTGTAGGGTGGGGCACACAGTGCTGCCTACAGGCTCAGCCTCAGCCGCTGGCTGCCATGTGACTACCATAGCCTCCATGAGTAAACCATAGCCTCAGTCATGAGCCACTCCGGACAGCATGGCAGTGACATCTGCAGGGGAACAATGGGTCCTCTGCTCCTTTGAAAATCAGACTAGCTTTATTCAGGTATCTCTTTTAGGTTTCTAATTTGGAGAATTTTAGCCCCTCTCCACCTCCAATAAAACACAAAGTTTAGCCCGCTCCATTAGCCTGTAGACACCTCAAGCAGAGAACTTGTTTTCCAAATGCCATGCATGTCTGTACTTGTTGCTACTAAAATATTTAAATCAGCTGTTGCTTGCTGACCTTTTAATAAATCTGTAAGGGTATGTCTACACTACAGCGTTAATTCAAGTTCTCATGGTTCTCATAGGCTGTGTCTACATTGGCCCCTATTCCGTAATAGAGATGCAAATGTAGCACTTTGGAATAGGCAAATCCGCGGGGAATTTAAATATCCCCCGCGGCATTTGCATTAACATGGCTGCCGCTTTTTTCCGGCTTGTAGATAAGCCGGAGAAAAGCGCCAGTCGGTACGCGATCCTCCGGAAAATAAGCTCTTTTCCAGAGGATCTCTTATTCCTACTTTCAGAAGGGACCATTATGATCATCTAGTCTGACCCCCTGCACAGTGCAGGCCACAGAATCTCACCCACCCCTCCTAGAATAATCCTCTCACCTATATCTCAGATACTGAAGCCTTCAAATACTTTGAAGACCCCAAGATGCAGAGAATCCTCTAGCTGTGATCTGTACCCCATGTTACAGAGGAAGGTGAAAAACCTCCAGGGCCTCTGCCAATCTACTCTGGAGGAAAATTCCTTCCCAACCCCAAATATGGCGATCAGCTAAACCCTGAGCATGTGGGCAAGACTCATCAGCCAGACACCCAAAAAGTTCTCTAGTAATTCCTATCATCCCTCCATTGACCTATTTCCCACTAATTGAATGGTCAATTAGTTACCAAGATCATGTTATCTCATCAAACCATCCCTTTCATAAACCCATCTAGTTTAATCTTGAAGCCAGATAGATCTTTTGCCCCCACTACTTCCCTTGGAAGGCCGTTCCAGAACCTCACTCCTCTAATGGTTAGAAACCTTCGTCTAATCTCAAGTCTAAACTTCCTACTAGCCAGCTTATATCCATTTGTTCTTGTGTCCACATTGGTATTAAGCTTAAATAATTCCTCTCCCTCCCTGGTATTTATCCCTCTAATATATTTAAAAAGTGCAATCATGTCCCCCCTCAGCCTTCTTTTGGTTAAGGTAAACAAGCCAAGCTCCTTGAGTCTCCTTTCATAAGACAGGTTTTCCATTCCTCGGATCATCCTAGTGGCCCTTCTTTGTACCTGTTCCAGTTTGAATTCATCCTTCTTAAACATGGGAGACCAGAACTGCACACAGTATTCCAAATGGGGTCTCACCAATGCCTTGTATAATGGCACTAACACCTCCTTATCCCTACAGGAAATACCTTGCCTAATACATCCCAAGATCGTATTAGCCTTTTTCATGGCCATATCACAATGGCGGCTCATAGTCATTCTATAATCAACCAGGACTCCGAGGTCCTTCTCCTCCTCCGTTACTTCCAACTGATGTGTCCCCAGCTTATAACTAAAATTCTTGTTATTAATCCCTAAATGCATAACCTTACACTTCTCACTATTAAATTTCATCCTATTGCTATCACTCCAATTTACAAGATCATTCAGATCTTCCTGTATGATATCCCGATCCTTTTCTGAATTGGCAATAGCTCCCAACTTTGTCATCCGCAAATTTTATTAGGACACTTCCACTTTTGGTGCCAAGATCAGCAATAAAAAAATTAAATAAAATTGGCCCCAAAACTGATCCCTGAGGAACTCCGCTAGTAACCTTCCTCCAACCTGACAGTTCACCTTTCAATATGACCCGCTGTAGTTTCCCCTTTAACCAGTTGCTTATCCACCTCTCAACTTTCATATTAATCCCTATCATTTCCAATTTAACCAATAATTCCCCATGTGGTACTGTATCAAATGCCTTACTAAAGTTGAGGTAGATTAGATCCACTGCATTTCCTTTATCTAAAAAATCTGTTACTTTCTCAGAAAAGGAGATCAGGTTGGTTTGGCACGATCTACCTTTTGTAAAACCATGTTGTAATTTGTCCCAATTGCCATTAGCCTCAATGTCTCTAACTACTTTCTCCTTCAAAATTTTTTCCAGGATCTTACATACTACAGATGTCAAACTAACAGGTCTATAGTTACCCGGGTCGCTTTTTTTCCGTTTCTTAAAAATCAGAACTATATTAGCAATTCTCCAGTCAAATGGTACAACCCCTGAGTTTAGAGATTTATTAAAATTTTTTGCTAATGGACTTGCAAGTTCATGTGCCAGTTCCTTTAATATTCTTGGATGAAGATTATCTGGGCCCCCTGATTTACTCCCATTAAGCTGTTCAAGTTTGGCTTTTACCTCGGATATGGTAATATCTACCTCCTTATCCTTAGTCCCATTTATTAAGTTACCATTATCCCTAAGCTCTTCATTAGCCTCATTAAACACTGAAGGAGGAGCGCTCACTCGGGAGACAGTAGGCACTGGAGCAGCACGGGGCAGCACGCTCTGCACCAGGGTCTGCACGTGGTCACAGAGAGCATGACCCTGGGCAAGCAGCTCCTGGCAGAACTCCCAGTCGTCCTGCACCCACTCCCGCATGGTACGGTGCATGGCTCGCAGGGCCTCCAGGTGCTGCTGTCTGTACCCCTCGAGTCTGCGGGTGGTCCTGCTCAGCTCTCGGGTGCGGGAGGATGTCCTGGGAGGGGTGGTGCACCCTGCACGCACAGCTCATGCAGCTGTGGAGAAAGAAGAGAAGGGTCAGTTCTCCCTGAGGACACAGTGGGTGAAGTCCAGCCCCACTCTGCCCTGTACCATCAGAGCCGCTGTGCTCGCACAGAGGCCATGGTCCGAATGTCCAGCTATCCCCGGGAGTGGGAGCTACCCCGGGACCGCACCCATGCACCTGTGCTGTGTATAGTGTGGCTGAGGTGGGGAGGGAGATGTCACCTGCCTCTGTGTAGAGGGGGTTTGTGACGGGAGCGCGTCCTGCTGTGTCCTGCCCCGGGGTCAGGAGCACGTCAGGTCTCTTCACACACATGTGTAGCTATCAGGCCAAGGCCCCTGTGTGACAGGCAGCTGGAGCCACCTGCCCAGGGGTGGCACAGCACGTGCTCACACGTGCACAGGTTCCTGCGTGATCCGTAGTAAGCAAGGCCCACACGCGCAGCCCCTGGTCTCCCTCCCTGCCCCCCCTCCCAGGAAGGGGACAGTGATGGTTCTTATATGGTGTGGCCTCCCCGGACGTCCGTGCTGACTCTGCAGGTGGGACTGCTCGGGGGTCCTGGCGGTGTGGCAGCTCCTGCACCGCACCCTGGTCAGGGCCCTCTGGTCCCGGTTCGCTGCCCCTTAGGGTGGCACAGACCGTCCCACACCCCAGGATCTGGTCCAGTGCCTCAAAGTTGGGGAAGGTATCTGCCCCTGCTGAGGAGCTGCCCCAAGTGGCCCTGGCGTATGCCTGCCGCAGCACCTTTATCTTCAGGCGCACCTGCTCTTGGATGCGCCTGTGGCCTTTCTTGGCCATGGTGGCAGCTATGCGGCCGTGGACGGCTGCGTTCCTCCATCTAGTGCGGAGATCATGGACATTGGGGACTTGTCCCCAAACCTCAATGAGGTCCATGATCTCTGCACTAGTCCACGAGGGCGCCCACCATCTATAGCCCCTGGCTGGCTCCTGGGTGCTGGGGAACTGGGTGGGGGATAGCTCGCTGCCACTGGCTGCCTGGCTTATGCTGTGGCCACTGCTGAGGGTCTGGGACTGCTGGCAGGCCTGGCTCTGACGCAGCAGTGTGGCCAGAGTCTACCTCTTTAAGGGCTCCGGGCCTGGGGGAGAGGAGAAGAGTTTTCCTGGTTTGGCCCAGAGTGGCCACCAGGGGAAACTGGGAAGGCTGGAGGGCCCCTATTTCGGACTAAGCATCTACACAACACTTATTCCGAATTAGCTAATTCGAGTTTTGCATTACTCCTTGTAGAATGAGGCTTACCAAACTCGAATTAAGCACCCCACTAGTTCGAATTTAATTCGAACTAGCAGTTTGCCTGTGTAGACACTATTAAAGTTAATTCATAATAACGGATGTTATTTCGATTAAACTTTGATGTGTAGACATATCCTTTGTTAATAAAAAAAAGCTACATTTTTCACACTCTAGTGAATCTGCTGCAGCATTTGTGATATTTCCGCCCTCTAGATAGACGGAATTACACAGTGAATTCAAATTCAGAGCTGCCCCTTCTGAGTACACATGTGTAACAGGGGCAGCTGCATCAAGAAAGTTTTATTCCTAGAGAAAAGCTGCTTTAAGTTCCACCTAGGGTTTCACACGAACCACACTCAAAGGCTGTGTCTAGACTACATGCCTCTGTCGGCAGAGGCATGTAGATTAGACAGATCAGCAAAGGCAAATGAAGCCGCGATTTAAATGATCGCGGCTTCATTTACATTTATATGGCTGCCGCGCTGAGCCGACAAACAGCTGATCAGCTGTTTGTCGGCTCAGCGCGGCAGCCATATAAATGTAAATGAAGCCGCGATCATTTAAATCGCGGCTTCATTTGCCTTTGCTGAACAAACAAATCTACATGCCTCTGCCGACAGAGGCATGTAGTTTAGACGTACTCCAAGAGATGTGCCAAATCTGGTCTGGTTTAAAGTAATCCCTGAGCCAGCCACATGTGCTTTTGAGGCCTATATCAAGACAGTCCTAAGTCTCTGTCAAAGCAGGGGGTGCAGGAAGCTTGTGCCTCCCTTGCACTAGTTCCATATTTTTTCTAGCTATCTAGCTGTCAGTGCCACTAAGAGCCTCAAGTTAGTGCTAGTACTAAAATGGTAAGCATTTTTATTTAAAAAATAAAAAAAATTAACTTTTTCATGAAAAAATTAAAAAATTAATCCTTTCTATGAAAATAATTAAAAAAATATTTTTTTCAGTTTTATTTTTTCTCTTTCTAGTGTTTTTCTCCCTTTCTTTTCCTTCCATCCTTTCCCCCCACGTTTTCCTTTTTCCTTTTTCCCATTTTAGTCTCTGAAAAAGGGTGGCAGAGCAAAAAAGGGGAAAAAAGTTTAGGGGAAGAAGAGGATTATTAAATAAACAGGGTACTAAAATTACAACAAAACCTAAGGAACTAAATAAAGTAATTTGATCACTAGTAAAATTGTTTTTAAAGTAATTGCAAACAAAGAGATATTGAAAGCCACAAAAAAGATATATATAATATGGATTATGAAGGCAGTTGATTAAGTGAAGGGTTTCTTAGGGCAATTTTCACTAAGGGTGTGTCTAGACTACATGGCTCTGTCGACGGAGAATATTTCAGTGAGAATATTTAGGATAGTTATAGGAAGATCAAATATATGCAAAGATCAGAGGCCAGTTTATCTTGAAGGAGGGAAGTTGGATATGACGGTGTCTTATCAAAACAAAAGTTAAATTTTCAACTGCTCAGTACCCACAATTAGGGTCCCTTTGGGTACGTCTACATAGCAAAGTTATTTTGGGATACCAGAGGTATCCTGAAATAGCTACTTTTGAACATGTTTGCTATTTCGAAATATAGTGGGCACACTATTTGACCATCCCTGTAAACCTCACTGTACGAAAAGTAAGGGATGGCTTGAAATAGCGCTGAATTTTGAAATTTGGCCCTGTCAAAATAAGCTATTTTGAAATAGACTTGAAATAAGCTAGTGCAAATTGCGTATCTTATTTCAAGTTTCATGTACTATGTATACACACCCTTTCAGAAGAGCCCAGCTGCCATTCAAGCTCCTAAGCAAGACTCATTATGCTGAGCTTGTTGCAAACATTGTCACTTATTCTGTTGCCTAAATGGGAGATGAGCTCTTATGAAAATCTGCCCAGATGCGGTTACTGCCGCACACCTGGCACTTGGCAGTTACATTTCGAGGTTGTTGCTACTGGGGTTTCCCACAGCTTCAGATCATTTCCTCCTCTATTGTTCTGTCATTCCATACCTCACCCTGCCTGGGAGGGATACTACTGACAGAGGTCACTTCTAGCTAAGAGGGGTTTAGAGGTTCCCCAGATACATTCCACACTGACTCATGCTGCAATATTGTGAGTCACTTACTATAAAAAAAGAGCAGCCTGCCTTTCTTTTGTCCAGGACATGAGAAGTCTGCTCTCACATCCTGATTATCTCACCAGTGTGCCTGAGCTGTTCCAAAAACTGGATCAATTCTCTGTTGTTAATATGGTCCCACTTTCTCCTTCTAGCTGTTGACACTACTCCATCACAAATTCAATATCATCTACTTTAGAGTTGTATGCCTTCAGCATCGGAATGGGAGAGCTGGTTTTTTTCCTTATAAAGTAGGTGTGCTGTTTGCTGCCCTGAATTGGTAGAGAGGTCTTTTTATAAAGAAGATTAAAATCAGAATCCAATTGTATAATAGCTTCTACATAGGAGTGCCATATCAGATTAGACTAGAGATCCCTCCTCAGTCCGGTATCCTCATTGGCTATGTCTACATAGCCACATTATTTTGGAATAACTAGCATTATTCTGAAATAACAAAGAGTGTGTCTACACTGCAAGCCATATTTCGAAATAATGTTGAGCTGGAGGACTTCTTACTCTGACTCCTGTAACCCCCATTTTACAAGGTGTAAGGGAAATTGAAGGAAGAGTTTTCTTCCTTCGACTTCCTGCTGTGTAGACAGTGCCAAATTAATCTATTTCGACATAAGCTATGATATTGACGTAGCTCAGATTGTGTAGCTTAATTTTACTTTAGCCCTGCTGTGTAGACATGCCCTTTCTGAGAGTGACCAATACCACAGTTGCTCAGAGGAAGGTATGAGAAGTCCTGCAGTGGGCAGTTGTGGGATCACATGGTCCCTGGGTAAGCTTCATCCTTTTCAAACTCTTTTGGAATCTTGCTAAGCTTTTGGTCTTGATAAATCATGCCACCATGCATTTTTGCAGCAATGTATTCTGATTTCCCTTTCCTCAAACTTAGATTTGCCATTATATCCTCTTTTCTATGAAATATTTGCTTCAAATGTCAGGCTCAAAGCCATCTAATATGTACTATGGGACAGTGACAGAGGCTTTTGATTTCAAAGAGGATTTCCCTTTTGTGCAGTTTGCATGTTTTATTTTGCGTTTCCCCCCCGGCAGTGTTTATCCTAATGAAGATACATCATTGGCATTTTCTTCCTTAAGGCTCAGAAAGAGCATGGATGCATACATCCATATTCCAGATGGGGGAGTTCAAAGGAACATCTGCCTTCTCTGTCTACTGCACTCCTGCATTCTGATGTAGAGGCTTCTGCCATCTCCTTTAGAAGTCCATTCAGCAAGTACACTAATGTAAATTTTTTCTTCCGCTCCCATTCTTCCTCCTCCTCTCAGTGGATTTTTATTGACTGCAGCACAAAGCAGCCATGCTCATCTAAGGTTTCAGTGGGTTTTTTGTTTGGTTGGTTGGGTTTTTTTTAATCGCAATAGCTGCCTAACAGGAAATCTATTATCAGCATGTGTCAGCAGCTGGCAAAGCTATGATAGGAGAATCTACAGTGTCAGCTCCAGCCTGCGGCATGAACCTCGGCTAGATAAGGCTGACTGTCACTGAAATGGCCAATCTGCTGGACAGTTGCAGCTATCACCAAGGAAGGAAAGCTTACTGCCCCAGGAGTGGAAGGACAGCACAAATGAAATGCTATCCATCCTGAAATCCTGAGCATGGATAGGTGCAGTTTCTCTGATATCTATATGACATCTATCCCTGCTGTAAATGTCCAACAGGAGGAAGACTTTAAGCTGAAGATGTGTCAACTTATTCAGTAGTTCCAGGAGAATGATCTTTTCCCTTTTTCAGGAATCTGGCACTTGAACAAGCTACACAAAGAGCTAAATGTGTGTTAGTCAATTAAAGCACAACTTAACCCTATGCTGCATGAGACCCTTAGATACTCCCAAGAGATTCTCAGGGTCTCCAACCCATAATGCTTTTCAACACCCACCTACAATTTTTTCCATCTCTCCAAATACAAATATTCCAGGAGCTCATACAGTACCACAACTAAGCTATGTGAATATTCTCTTTACACACACATTCCTGATTAACCTGGTAAGGAAATCCTTGTCTTCTTATATTTTATACACCAACACACATTCCTCTCTATAAGCATAGAGTTCTCTTCTTATCATTACAGATAGTCTGAATCTATTGTGCCTTTAATTCTTAATGAAAGAATTGCCAGAGCTCTAGCAATTAGGTTCCAGGACTCTAGCAATATTTTTACATTCATAACTAATGGAGCAAATCTAGATGTGCCAGGCCTATGAACTGCCAACCCTCGAGGTGCCAGACCTCATCCCTGGCAAGACCTAGCACAAATTAAATACTATATGCCTTCTTGGAAGGTATTGGATTGCAGTATCATTCCGCTGGTTTTTCCATGAGTGACAAAATGTATCTCACTATCAACAGTAAGAAAAGGAGAGGTGTCACATAAATCCAATTCCTTAAAGTGAAATTATGCAACATCTCCTAATCAGTCCCAGGATATAGTTTTTAAGTGGCCCTAACCTAACTAGTCTGACAAGGTAAGGACACTAAGCTGCATTGTAACCATGCTTTCAGAAGACAGACAGACAGGTAGATAATATTCTTGGCACTAATGAAGATTTTCAACATCATAGTACTACCAAGAAATAAATTAATTAGAACAATTTTAATAGAGTATGTCTACACTGCAAAGTTAATTCAAAATAACAGCCATTATTTCAAATTAACATTAATAGCATCTATACATGCAAACTGCTATTTCGAATTTAATTCGAAATAGTGGAGCCCTTAATTCGAATTTGGTAAACCTCATTCTATGAGGAGTAATGCCAAATTCGACATAGCTATTTTGAATTAAGTGCTGCGTAGACACTTAATTCAAAATAGGGGGGCCTCCAGCCCTTCCCAGGGAGCTCTGGTGGCCACTTTGGGCACAGCCAGGAAAACTTACTCTCCTCTTCCCCAGCCCCGGAGCCATTAAAGGGGTAGACCCTGGCCACAGTGCCTATGCCAGCTCCAAGCCTGCCAGCCCAGAGCCAGCAGTGGCCACCATGGCCCCTGACCCAGTGGCCCCAAAACATGAGCCAGCAAGCCACTGGCAGCCAGCCCTCCACCGCTATCCAGGAATAGTCTGCCAGCTCCCAGGAGCCTGACAGGGGTTGGAGAAGGTGAGCGCCTTCCTAGTCCAGAGTGGAGATCATGGACCTTATTCAGGTTTGGGGGGGATGCCCCCAACATCCATGATCTCCGCACTAGTCGGAGGAACGCGGCTGTCTATGGCAGGATAGCTGCCAGCCTGGCCACCAAAGGCCACATGCAAACCCAGAAGCAGGTTAGCATGAAAGTCAAGTTGGTCTGGCGAGCCCCCCAACCCTGGGTCCTGAGCTTCCTCTCCCCCTTCTTCCCCCTTCCAGCTCCCTCCTCCCAAGTTTCCCCTTCCCCTCTCCCACCCTCTCTCTTCCCCTCTTCCACATCCTTTTCCCAGTCTCCCCAAAGGTTCATCTCCGCCCCCCCAGTTTTGTTCAATAAACCCAGTTTCTATTTTTGAACATAGGTGTCTTTTATTTGACATCAGGAAGGGGGGCTAGGGAGGGGTAAGTAGAAGGATGTGAGTGAGGAATGGGGCACGAGCCCCCGGTGGGGAGGACCGGGGAGGCTCTGAGGGCTCCTCAAGGTGGATGCTCTGCCGCAGGGCCTCCTGGATCCTGACAGCCCCCTGATAGACCGCCCGAATGGCAGCCTGCAGCAAGTGCAGCCGGGCTGATGGCAACGACCCCACGAGACGCACCGGCATGCCCAGGGGTAGCTCTGGCTCCATGTGGCTGAGTGCTGTGGTGACCCGAGTGTGGGCACTCAGGGCACTCCAAGACAGGACTGCTGTGCTGTTCCTCATTGAGGTAGACAAGCAAGAAGGGAACCCTGAGAACTGCCTGTCCGGGGTGGGGGTAGGGTCCCTTTAAGCACGGAGCTCAGTTGGCCTCAGGCAGCAGCCCCACACTCTCAAGTCCTAATCTGATGCCCTGCCAGCACTGGTTCTGGCCAGCCTTAACTTCAGTTCAGGGTCCACTCAGCATGAACATGCTATTTCGAAATAGCAAAACGCTATTTAGAAATAGTTTTTGTGTATAGATGCGTTATTTTGAATTAGCTTAATTCGAATTAACTATTTCAAATTAAGTTCATTTGAAATAGCTCTGTAGTGTAGACATCCTATAGATACTATCAAATTGACAGTTTGGGACCATTTCAGGATTACACCCAGAAAATCAAGTAATTCAACAGTGAATTGATATATATTTTATAAAATGTTCCCACACTGTGTTTACAGTAAATTTTTGCAGTCATTTTTGTATATTTCATGGGGTACGTCTACATAACAGCATTATGTCAGAACTATTGACGTTATTCTGAAATAACATAGTGTACATCCACACTACAAGCCTTTATTTCAAAATAATGGCAAGCTGGAGGACTTCTTACTCCAACTCCTGTAACATGAGGATTAAAGGAAGTCGAAGGAAGAGTATTCGTCCTTTAACTTCCTGCTGAGTAGACAGCACCAAACACCAAATTAAGCTAGTTCGACTTCAGCTACGCAATTGATGTAGCTGAAGTTGTGTAGCTTAATACAACTTTAGTCCTGCTGTGTAGATGTACCCATGCTGAAAAGGGTGTGAACGTCTTTTATTATCATCTGCATTGAACAGATATCACCCCCTACAAAACTGTGGAAATGGAATGTGCCACGAGGCGATAGGTGGTCTCCATTTCACAACATCCTGAGCATACAGCATGATGACAGCTATAAGAAGATAAAAGAGCTTCAGATTACTGGAGGACAGAAAAGGCTGATGGGCTGGTGGTCCAGCCATGATTTGCAAAATGTTAATGAGTTAATGTTACAACACTAGAATGAAACTAGCAGGTATATACACAAAAGAATTTCCATAAATTAAATTCAAGAAAAAATAAAACCATAAAATGGACATTTCACAGTGGCCGCTGACTATTCTGTTCAGTCACATTAAATCTTTTGAAAGATTGTTTCTTTGTCAACCGAATTAGTAACTGGTGTCTTCTTGAGGGGAAAGAGGGCACATATAAGCTTAAACTCTGTATAGATTACTCACCGTAATTAAAGGCATTCTCTGTGAGAAGCTGCTATCTATATACGTCAGACTAATTATTGTGAGCTTTTTTACTAAGATAATGGGCACACTGTTGCCAGTGGGCAAATCCTCATCATACATTATATCACACTTTCTAGCAATTTTGATGAAAACTACAGGTGGAGACAGATTATAATGGAAACAGCTAATTGAAATTCATCTCCATTTTGCTTCAG
This sequence comes from Pelodiscus sinensis, assembly GCF_052426305.1. Classification (NCBI taxonomy): domain Eukaryota; kingdom Metazoa; phylum Chordata; order Testudines; family Trionychidae; genus Pelodiscus; species Pelodiscus sinensis. Next base: position 30,677,566 of record NC_143067.1, on the reverse strand, counting down.
ATGGAAGACATGCTGCTTGAGCTCTGAAACATATTCAATTTCATTCAAATAGGATGCAGATTTTCAGGCAAAACTAAGGAGTCCTGGAAGAGACCAAAGAGTACTGTAAAGGTTTTATATAACTACTTTTTTAGAAGTCTGTGCATTTAAAAAAAAATCCCATTCTTTCTACTCCTAACTTGAGAAGGCAGAAAAGGGACAACACAAATTCCACTGAACTCTATAGTTTTGATGACAGTTTGACATGTTTCCTGACACAGTCACTTTAAGTCCTTGTGGATTCACTGGGATATTAACTATTCATCATGGCTCCTTGAAGCACCTTCTCGTCAAAAAATGCACAGTCCTTTTCTTCCATTTGAAATCATCATATGACTTCATTGTGGTTTGCTTTTGTTTGGGGGCTGCAAAGGTATGACAGGAGAGGATACTAAAGACTGCCTATGAAGGAAGAGCTAAGTACGTTTTCTTAAAGATCTTATTTTTTAGTCAGCTAAGTTCAGAAATTCCCTATACAATTGGATCCACTAAGTCCTACAGTGATGAGAAAAAAACCACGGAACAAAGCTTTAGGAGACATAGAATCATAGAATCATAGAACTGGAAGGGACCTCGAGAGGTCATCGAGTCCAGCCCCCCGCCCTCAAGGCAGGACCAAGCTCTGTCTACACCATCCCTGACAGATGTCTATCTAACCTGTTCTTAAATATCCCCAGAGAGGGAGATTCCACCACCTCCCTTGGCAATTTATTCCAATATTTGACCACCCTGACAGTTAGGAATTTTTTCCTAATGTCCAATCTAAACCTCCCTTGCTGCACTTTAAGCCCATCACTCCTTGTCCTGTCCTCAGAAACCAAGAGGAACAAATTTTCTCCTTCCTCCTTGTGACACCCTTTTAGATATTTGAAAACCGCTATCATGTCCCCCCTTAATCTTCTTTTTTCCAAACTAAACAAGCCCAGTTCATGAAGCCTGGCTTCATAGGTCATGTTCTCTAGACCTTTAATCATTCTTGTCGCTCTTCTCTGTACCCTTTCCAATTTCTCCACATCTTTCTTGAAATGTGGCGCCCAGAACTGAACACAGTACTCCAGCTGAGGCCTAACTAGTGCAGAGTAGAGCGGCAGAATAACTTCACAAGTTTTGCTTACAACACACCTGTTGATACAACCTAGAATCATATTTGCTTTTTTTGCAGCAGCATCACACTGTTGACTCATATTCAACTTGTGGTCCACTCTGACCCCTAGATCCCTTTCCCCCATGCTCCTTCCTAGACAGTCGCTTCCCATCTTGTATGTGTGGAACTGATTGTTCCTTCCTAAGTGGAGCACTTTGCATTTCTCTTTATTAAACTTCATCCTGTTTACCTCTGACCATTTCTCTAACTTGCTAAGGTCATTTTGAATTATGTCCCTATCCTCCAAAGAAGTCGCAACCTCACCCAGTTTGGTATCATCTGCAAACTTAATAGGCGTACTCTCTATCCCAATATCTACATCATTGATGAAGATATTGAACAGTACAGGTCCCAAAACAGACCCTTGCGGAACTCCACTTGTTATCCCTTTCCAGCAGGATTTAGCACCGTTAACAACAACTCTCTGACTACAGTTATCCAGCCAATTATGCACCCACCTTATCATGGCCCTATCTAAGTTATATTTGCCTAGTTTATCAATAAGAATATCATGCGAGACCGTATCAAATGCCTTACTAAAGTCTAGGTATATGGCATCCACCGCTTCTCCCTTATCCACAAGGCTCGTTATCCTATCAAAGAAAGCTATCAGATTTGTTTGGCATGACTTGTTCTTCACAAACCCATGCTGGCTATTCCCTATCACTTTATTACCTTCCAAGTGTTTGCATATGATTTCCTTGATTACCTGCTCCATTATCTTCCCTGGGACAGACATTAAACTGACCAGTCTGTAGTTTCCTGGGTTGTTCTTATTCCCCTTTTTATAGATGGGCACAATATTTGCCCTTTTTCAGTCTTCTGGAATCTCCCCTGTCTTCCATGATTTTTCAAAGATCATAGCTAAAGGCTCAGATACCTCCTCTATCAGCTCCTAGATTCAAACAAGAAAGCAAACATAAAACATCCACAAATGTCAGATCTGGAAGGTTTGGTGCTAGTGCTTATCATCAAAATTAGCAAATTGTGTAGCTTATTTCAAGTCAATTTTGACATAGCTTATTTCAAAATTTGGTGCTGTCTACACAGCACTTATTTCAAAATAATCCACTGTTCCCTTACACCTTGTGGAATGAGGTTTACAGGAACATTGGACTAGCGAGCCTATTATAATTTGAAATAACAGGCACGGAATAGCCTCTGGTAGCTTCAGTTACACAACCCCAAGCTGTAATAATCTTCAATTAGGTGAATATTTAATCCATGCATCCTCCCAACCCAAAATGGCTTCAGCAGCAGACAGACCTTTGAAAATAAACTCCCACAGAAGCAGCTGGCAACAGACATTTCTGTACATTTGAGTGGCAAGCATTAACCTGTCATTCTGGGAATAAGATTTCAGACTATCAGCATAACTAGATGACTGGCCTGTTTTGGTGTCTTGATTTGGGTTTTATTTTGACCTTTTTCAGATGAACTAACACTAGCATATAGCCATCTGGCTAGTAAATCAAGAAAGAAGAAAATATAAGTTCAAGAGAAAATCCCTCATAGCATCTATCCTATTTTAATTCTCAGTAGCCTGGCACACATACGGATAAGGAACATCTCAAAAACATAATGGCTACTTCTTTGATGTGCAACCTATGGATGGATAAATTACCGATGTAGCAAAATCTTCCTTCCATGAATCTGTTCAGATCTACCATGCACAGTCAGAAAATGTGCTAAACTGACCATCTGTTCCTCTTTGATAATATGTAATTAAGTAATTTATTTATTCAGCACTTAAACCCCCTCCCCTCTCCTCCCATTAGTCAGGGATGATTATTCTAAATCCAGATGTAGTTAACATACTGCACACTGAAGTGAGCAGTGTATTTACAGGCACATAAGTTGCCTTCTGGCAATCCACCTTCAGACTGTGGTTCTTCTCTCATTCATATTGCCTTGAAGACCACACTTGCTATGCTCATATGCTCAAAACCAGTAGTTAAGTGGTTTTCACATGCTGATTAATTGAACCGTTCACTGGTTCCTATATTTTTCTTGAGGGCAAATATCAAGAAATCCCCATTCCCTAGCTCAGGATTGCTTACTCTACATGAAGTAAAGGAGTGCTAGTAGACAGCAGACTTTTATAATGTCTTGTGTAATGTAGCTTAAAGATAGAATAAATAGATATTGTGTAATGGTTAATGTGAGAATAAATGTAAAACAACTATAAATCCGCTGGCCACCCTTCGTAGGGTATGTCTACACTAAAAAGTTAGTTAGAACTAATGGCCGTTAGTTCGAACTAACTTTCCTAGGCGCTACACTAGCGCTCCGTTAGTTCGAACTTAATTCGAACTAACGGAGCGCTTAGTTCGAACTAGGTAAACCTCATTTTACGAGGATTAAGCCTAGTTCGAACTAGCTAGTTCGAATTAAGGGCTGTGTAGACCCTTAATTCGAACTAGTGGGAGGCTAAGGCTTCCCAGGTTTCCCTGGTGGCCACTCTGGCCAACACCAGGGAAACTCGTCTGCCCCACTCCCGGCCCCGGAGCCCTTAAAGGGCCACGGGCTGGCTACACAGTTTGTGCCAGTTGCAAGGATGCAAGCACCCGTGCCAGCAGACCCTGCACCTGCCACAACATGAGCCAGCCATCCGAGGGCTCCCAGCCCTCCACTGCTGCCCAGGACCAGCCTGGCGGCTCCCAGGAGCCTGCCCGGGGGCGCAAAAGGCGGGCACCCGCCTGGTCAAGTGCGGAGATTGTGGACCTCATCGAGGTTTGGGGGGAAGCCTCCAATGTCCACAATCTCCGCACTAGCCACAGGAACACAGCCGTCTACGGCCGCATGGCTGCCAGCCTGGCCGCCAGGGGCCACCAGCACAGCCGGGAGCAGGTCCGCTGCAAAATTAAGGACCTGCGGCAGTCCTACTCCCGGGCCTGCCATCCAGGAGCCGATCCGAGGCCTGCCCCCACTTCCACTCCCTGGACCGCCTCCTGGGGGCGCATGCCATCCCTGCCCCCCGGGACGTGACTGACCCCGGGGCAGAGGGACCGCTCCTGGAGACGGAGGAAGAGGGCTCTGAGAGCCAGGAGCCTGCCGCCAGCTTGCCCGGGACCCGGGACCCTCGAGGCACGCCACAGAGCCGCTCGCCTGTGTCGTCTGAGGCCGGGGAGGCATCCACCTGTGAGTACCCTCATGTTCCCCTTATGTGTACGGGGGGCTGGGGCGAGAGGGAGCCCTGGGACCGTGCGCCTGGGCCTTGCCCACCAAGGAGCAGCAGCTGGGGATCCTGCAGGGGACCTGGCCTTGCAGAGGGGAGCTGGGTTTCACACACCTGGGCCCCTGGGGTAATTGACCGCTGGTCTTGTTGCACCACAGCCGCAGCACCTGGGACTGCAGGGCGCACCACACCGCCTGCAGCAGCCGCCCGCGCCCGGGCAAGCAGGAGAGCCAGGAACCAGGAGGACTACCAGAGGCGGCACCTCCGGTTCCTGGATCAACAGCTCCGTCTCCAGGACCACTGGGTCCAGGAGGACCTGAGGCTGTGCCGGAGGAGTCTGGAGGCCCTGGAGGAGCAGGGCCATGCCCTGCGAGGCCACCTCCAGAGCCTGCTCAACCGCTTCCCATTTCCTCCTCCTGCTGCTCCCCCTGCTCTCCCTGCTCCTCCTGCTCCTCCTCCTCCCCCTCCTGCTTCCGCTCCTGCTTCCTCCACATCCCCTGTCCCTCCTGCCCCCCCCCCCACAACCATTTCCCACCGACGCCCCCGGACCCGCAGTGTGGCGAGACAGGAGAGGCAGCCGGACTCCCACCCCGAGCTTTCCTTTCCCTTCCTCCCTTCCCTCCCCTTCCAGCTCCCTCGTTCCAGGTTTCCCCCTCCCCTCTCCAACCCTCATTCTTCCCTTCCCGCACCCAGTTATGTTAAATAAACAGACGTTTTTGTTTAAAAAACAGGTGTCTTTATTTTACAGTAGATAGGGAGGGGAAAGGGGAAGGGGGGTAGGGTGGAAGAAGGCCCCAGTGGGGCATGCAGGGAGAGGTCAGTCCTCCTCCTCTTCCACCAGGAAGCTCTCCCGCTGGGCTTCCCGGATGGCGGCGGTGCAGGGCTGACCGTAGTGTCCAGCCATGCCGTCAGCCTCAGCCATCCAGGCTGGCAGGAAAGCCTCCCCCTTCCGCTCACACAAATTGTGGAGCACACAACATGCCGCCACCACGGGAGGGATGTTGTGCTCGGCCAGGTCCAGACGGGTGAGGAGGCATCGAAAGCGGGCTTTCAGTCGCCCGAAGGCCCCCTCCACCACGATGCGGGCCCTGGTCAGCCTGGCATTGAAGGCCTGGCGGGAGGGATTGAGGTGCCCCGTGTAGGTCTTCATGAGCCAGGGCTGCAGTGGGTAGGCAGCATCCCCCACCAGGCACACGGGCATGTCCACGTCCCCGACCCTGATGTGGCGGTCGGGGAAGAAGGTCCCGGCATGCAGCCTCTGGCACACGGAGGAGTTGCGGTACACCCGAGCGTCATGTGCTTTGCCGGACCAGCCCACATTAATGTCCGTGAACTGTCCCCAGTGGTCACACACGGCCTGCAGAATCACGGAGAAGTACCCCTTGTGGTTGACGTACCGGGACGCCTGGTGTTCCGGGGCACGGATGGGGATGTGCGTCCCGTCGATGGCCCCCCCGCAGTTGGGGAAGCCCAGGGCGCCGAATCCCCGGATGACGGCGTCCGGGTCGGCGAGGCGGACCACCCTGCGGAGCAGCACCTGGTTGATGGCCTTGACCACCTGCAGAGAGAGACACAGCAAAGCGCCAATCAGTGGGCGCCCGGGTGGCTGGGAGCGTTCGTGCCCTGGCAGTGCCCCGCGCCCCACTCCCGGTAGCAACCCCCCTGGCGGCGTGTAGTACGGCCAGGACAGACCGACCCCTCCGGTGTGGGGCGCTTTCGCCTCCTCCCGCCCCCCCTTTCTCCCTGGGGCGGCCCATCCCCTCCTTGCAGCCCTCCTCCCCCCCGGCTCGGTGGCCGACGAGTGCCGTACCTGCATGAGCACCGCTCCGACGGTGGATCTCCCCACGCCGAACTGGTTCCCGACGGATCGGTAACTGTCCGGCGTGGAGAGCTTCCAGAGGGCGATGGCCACCTGCTTCTGCAGGGGGATGGCGGGCCTCATGCGAGTGTTCCTTCTGCGCAGGGCCGGGGAGAGCCACTCGCAGAGCTCCAGGAAGGTGTCCCTCCTCATCCTGAAGTTCTGGGTCCACTGTCGGTCCTCCCAGTGCTCCAGGACAATGCGGTCCCACCAGTCGGTGCTGGTGTCCAGACGCCAGACGCGGCGGGGCACGCCGGTGCCGGGGCGCCGCCGCGGCTCCTCCACAGCCCCCAGGGCGGCCAGGCGGAGAGGCAGGGGGCTGATGTGCACCAGGTGGTGCCAGGCAGCCTCGAGCCATTGGTGGCAGGCTTGCAGCAGCAAGTCCAGAAAGTGCACCAGAAGGTGCAGGGCGAGCTCTGGCTCCATGTTGCCACCTGCAGCGGCCCCCCCTCCCCCCCCCGAAGGGAAGCACCGACACAGACGGGCACAGAGACAAACACTTTGCTGTCCCTCGGCGAGGTTGGCAAGGAAGCAGGAAAAGCTGGGAACCGGCTGTCCTAGGGGGTCCCTTTAAGCACAAGCCTCAGATAGCCTCAGACAGCAGCCACACAAAGCAACTACTGACCTGATGCCCTGCCAGAACCGGTTTCAGCTGCCCTTAAATGTCCCCCTGCGTCCAATCAGTGTGGACGCGCTAGTTCGAATTAGCAAAACACTAATTCGAACTAGTTTTTAGTTCTAGATGCGCTAGTTCGAATTAGCTTAGTTCGAATTAACTAATTCAAACTAAGTTCGTTCGAATTAGCGCTGTAGTGTAGACATACCCTTAGTTAGCAGGGAGGAATGGTCTTTTAGGCCGTTGGTAAAGATACATCAGGCAGACAGCTTATATCTGTATCTGATGTCAAGGCAGAAAGAGATCAGAAGTAACCCTAGCCCACTGCGTTATCCCTTTTTTTTTTAATCAGTTAACTAACTAAACAGGATTTTATATTCTTAGCTCAAATATCCATTAGATTCATGTTAAGACTATGAATCTAACAGCATGATCGCACTGTTGCTCTTAGGAAGAGTTAAAATACAGGTTGTGTTATAAAGAAAAAATGATAAATGATTAAAAGTTTGTGCTAAAAGACATTTTGTATTAAAATTAGATTGCATACCTTACAAAAGCAATTATATCCCTTTGCTTATGTGAAGCAATTGGGGGAGAAAGAAAGAAAGAAAGAAAGAAAGAAAGAAAGAAAGAAAGAAAGAAAGAAAGAAAGAAAGAAAGAAAGAAAGAAAGAAAGAAAGAAAGAAAGAAAGAAAGAAAGAAAGAAAGAAAGAAAAGCATCTCATAATTAACTTGCCTGGCCAGTAAATAAATGTGAGCAACAGACTGGTAACTATAAACTATGACAAGACAGGGTGTGTGTGTGTGTGTGTGTGTGTGTGCGCGTGCGTGCAAGGATGTGTAAGTATAATATATTATATGCATATTCCAGAATAATGTTATGTTATCAATAAATTTGGTGTTTTTCCTTATCCCTATGATAAAGATTCTGTATAATTCTTTCAAGTATAAAAAAGGAAGCTGAGAAGAAGTGGAAACTTGGACAGATGACAAGGGAGGAGTATAAATATATTGCTTGAGTATGCAGGGGTTCAATTAGGAAGGCCAAAGCGCAACTGTAATTACAGCTAGCTAGGGATGTGAGAGGTAACAAGAAAGATTTCTACAGGCATGTTAGCAATAAGAGATGGTGCGGGGTCTTTACTGTATGAGGGCGGTAACCTAGTGACAGAAGATGTAGGAAAAGCTGAAGTACTCAATGCTGGTTTTGCCTCTGTTTTTACAGACAAGGTCAGTTTCCAGACTACTGCACTAGGAAACACAGTATGGGGAGGAGGTTGCAGCCCTCAATGGAGAAACAACAGGTTAGGAACTATTTAGAAAAGTTGGACATACACAAATCCATGGGGCCAAATCTAATGCATCCAAGCGTGCTGAGGGATATTGCATCCAATTCTGTGCCTCCCATTTCAGAAAGGATGTAGATGCATTGGAGAATGACCAGCAGAGGTCAACAAAAATGATTAGAGGGCTGGAGCACATGACTTGCATAGAAAGGTTGAGGAATTTGGGCTTGTTTAGTCTACAGAAGATAAGAATGATGGTATGTCTACACTATAGAGTTTTTTCAGAAAAATGGCCATTTTTCCGGAAAAAAACTTGAGTTACATCCACACTGCAATTGCATTTTTTGAAAGAAAATCGAAAGAACAGAGGAGTTGTTCCAACATTAGTAATCCTCATTCTACAGGGAAAAAGCCTTTTTCCGAAAGTGGAAAAAGCACAGGTGCTCTAGTGGCCACTCCATTCATAGTAATCACAGCTTAAATGCGAGATAGCATCCATTTAGTGTGGGTTCTATCTTTCAAAAAAGCAGATCACTTTTTCAATGCGCTTTGGCAGTGTGGATGCTCTCTTTCAGAAGAAGTTTTTCTGGAAGATCTCTTCTGGAAAAGCTTCTTCTGAAAAAAGCCTTTAGTCTAGACATAGCCTGACGAGGGATTTGATAATAGCCTTTTACTTCCTGAAGCGGGGGTTACAAAGAGAATGGAGATTTCAGTACACAGCACACTGACTTATTATATTTCAGGATGTGCCATTAGCCAGAGAGTAATTCCAGATGACAAGAAATTTTCAGCTATGTTGGCACCAACCTACAGAAAAAAACTAAAATGTTTTAACAGATTTGCATGTATATTAAGTTCTTTTCCATTCCTAAGCAAGGGTAATAGAGGCATTTTCTTTAGTTTTAGCCTCCATGCCTTTTTGGAAAAGGAGCAATGCATAGATGACTTTAGCTTAGGTTAAACTTTGTTTTGTAGGTTTGATATTTCTGGTATTTCTACAGCCATTATTGGAATTTCTTTGATGTGCCCCTAAGTCCTAAGTTCCGTATATATAGTCTGGTTCCTATTTGCTTTTACTGTTAACGCATAAGGTTGGATTGAACTGTTCCTCCCAAACTCAAACTCAGAAAAACTCAGAAAAACAAATTCTTTTCAAGCTCAGCAGCTTATTACCACTTATCTTGTGGACTCACACCGGCTTTCAAACCATATCATTGCCCTAAGAAGTGAATGTGTGGCTTCAATTAACTGAAGGTTGAGAATAATAATTTGATATTAAAACTGGATTTCAAAATCAGTTTCTATTACATTACCTGCAAATTTTGTGCATACAAATGAGCATTTCTGGTCACAACCCCTCTGGGTCATGAGGTTTACCAGTTATTTTGAGAGAAGGGTTTTCCTCTCGAAATAACCGCATCTCAACGAAGATGTTATTTCGAAGTAGCACTATTTTGAAATAGCGCTATAACGCGAATATGCAAATGAAGCGCGGAATATTTAAATCCTGGCTTCATTTGCAATTTTGAATGTCTGCATTTGCATTCCTCTCTCGAAAAGGGGTGCAAGTGTAGCTATACCTGAAGTTATTATACTGATTGTAATTGTCTTTAGATCGAATCCATTCTGAAAATATTTTCTATTGAAGTGTCTGAAAAGTCAAACTAAAAGGATCATCTAGCACTAAAGGAGTGTCTTTCTTCAGTGCTGTGCCAATATTTTACAAAACTTGTAATGTTTGCTTTCATCCTAATCCTGACACTCAGCCCCAGTCACTTGACATTTTGCTGAGGCTGACAGATCTTGTACCACGCTAAGGACACTATAGTTTTAGGTGAACTGAAGGTAAAATTAAGCACAGATTACTGATTAGAAGAGTTAGGAGAGAGGATTTTAATACTTGGCTTCAGGATTTTTCATCTTGACACTAAGTAACCAATTTTAAGACTCTCTCCTTATGAATATGATATGAGGCATTGAATCTATTTTGAGTCTCCCCCCCATCCCAGCTGAAATAGCTGAGATCTAAAATAATATGCTGAAACTCTAAAATACACCGCATATTTCATCTCATGTGCATTATGTTTTTTAAAATATGCAGGGGAAGGCTAATAAATGCACCACAATCAGAAAAAAAAACCCACTTTGCAATACACCCTTGGAAAGAACTAGAAATGCAACTGACACTGAGCACCACAGGAGAAAAAGGAGGCTTCAGAAGTAGTCTGCTAAAAATAACCCATTGATTTATTTTTCTGTTATTCTGTGGCTTTAATATTATTACTGTTGTAATTATTTTGAGCCAACCGTAATCAATAAAAAACTGGGGAAGTAAAATCCTAAGAAAACCGAAGTTTGATTGCAGGTAGAACTAAAGACCTTGGTTCTGTAATAAATTTTAGTTTTCCTAAAATTTAGTACACTTTACATTTAATTGTATTCTGATTGATGACTTAGTCTCCTGAGTACCAACTGTACATAAAAAGCCATTACATTGGAGGAGGCAATTGTTAGTTTTTTATAATAAAAAATGCATACTGTTTATACCATTATTGCCTAGGAAATTAAGTAATATGCCTTCGAATACTGGAGCAAACCACTTAACTTGCAATAATAGAGTATTGACTAGGTACAGTGATATGTGAGACAGTGCTTCAGTCAGATTTGACAAACTCCATCCTGTGCTAGATAGAGTCCTTGTTGTAATACATTGGCTCCACCTTGACAGAGACTTTTCAAAACAGATTAGCTAGAATGAAATAAAAGGATCACTTAAAATAAAATATTTTCTATTTTCTATTTTTTTATAATAATCGTGCTTTTTTACCTAAATGATCATTCAATGCATAGTATAATACTGAGAGCTGGACTAAAGGAGTATTTAAATTTAAACAAACAAATATAGTGTTTTCTGAAACAAATTCAGTATTCTTACACAGAGGGCATTGTACAATGCCTTAAGAGTTTTGAAACTGCTTTTCAGTGAAGTCCACTGGTTTGCACTGTTTTCATGTGTATAATATATATGGTGCTTATACAAATGAGTATGCAAGTGTGCATAAACAACAAACTATAGACTTTACTGTCATCTCACAATAACGTTTCAAATCAATATACAGATTGAGAAGAAATAATATTTTTTCTGTACCAGTCATTTGCGAAAGACAGTACATTCAAAATACACTAAACGTTGAAAGGAAATGTCTTGACAGTCACTGTAAAAATACTTCCCTGGGAAGTGGGGAAAGCTCCATCACTGGGCAAAGTTCCAAAAAGATTTAGACATAGCACTAGATAATAAACTGGTAATCATCAATGGCTTAATAGTCCATTATCAGCTCAATTTTCTAGGACTCTACAGTATATTTGCAGCCATTTGCAACAACACAGATATTGCACTTAAAGATGGGCTTGAACCAAAACCAAAGATTTCAGAATTCAAAGTTTAGCTTCACATCCAAACTCTGCAGCTGAAAACCATAACCTTTTGCAATTCTGATTCCAACATTTGTGGGAACAATACTCAAATGAAAAAAGATGGATGAAAGTTTGGATGCCTCCAGACTTATAGCTGTCCTAAAACTTGTGGGTGAATAGTTCAATCAACAGCATTTTCCAAAATAACCAAAGTGAATGAGTGAAAATGACAATCAGTTCTGTAAAGTTGACCCTTTTACAAACCATTAAACTCCCTTTACTCCCATTGGACTCTGTAAAAGGCATTGAATGAACTGTGTACAATCAACAATGGTATCATGGGGGGGAAATGAATGTAATGATCCATAAAGCAAAGTGTTTACCGGATAGAGCATGTCATGTTCTTCTGACAAAAAACCCACAGAGAAACTAACATTATCCAAAGATCTGATATTTTTATGCATTTTTGTTGCATCATTTAAGAGGTTCAGAAAAAGAACAGTAAATAAAATCTGCAGAAAAAAAACTATGTGGTATCATATTAAATGATATCACTTCAAGAGTAATGTAGTGGACTAAATTAATTAGCCACTGTTGTATCTATATTTTTGTAGTAGGAAGAAGATAATCATACATTAACTGTGAGAAACTTGCCCAGCAACTCAAACCAAATTTGGCCCACTAGACAGAGTTTGGGACAGTAAGATTAGTAAAGAGGACACAAATACCTCCATCTGTGAGAAAGTTCAGATCTGAATGCAAATTGTATCTAATTGCCCAGAGCCTGAATTACTTTTCATTTGATAGTTGTATCTGGAGGGAAAAAAAATCCCCCCAACCCCCGATAACATCCCATACACCCAAAGAGAAAAGGAAATATCTTTTTCTACATTGGTACTTAATATATTATTGTTTATGTTCAGATCCCATTTTGTTTACATATTGATCACATTCAGTCTCCCATGCAAGCTAATGGAAACCTCATTACTTGGGACTTTCAAAAACTAGATGAGACGTACCTATGCTGACTATAGGTAGTGGTTTTTCTGGGACTGGCCCAATTTTAAGGGCTCTATCCTGGTCCCCAATCAAGTAGTGAAATGTCCTGGAAATCTCCCCCAGACATTTCACTATTGATGGGGACTTGGACTTGCGGGAAGAAGACATCATAAGTTCATTGCTCTGGACAGCCAAAACCAGGACACAAAGGGATATAGCGGGCACATGCCTTCTTGTGATCTGGTTGACCTTGTGGACACCATAGCATTCACAGTATGGAACCAGAGCTGTTGCAAAGCAGTGCCAGGCTTGTAGGCCTCATGCTGCACCTCCTGGGGCAGTACTTCCAGACTGCCCATATGTTCCTCTAGCAGGACGAGGACCAGCAGGACAAACCCCAGTGTGGACTGCAGGCCCTGCTCACCCAGATCCTGGAGCTCCTGCTGCTGCGCATGCCCCTCAATCCCCTCCTGCGTCTGACAGTGGGAGAAGAGCTCAGACTGGTGGGACCACATCATAATGCAGGGATGGGATGACCAGCAGTGGCTATAGAACTTCCACATGCTCAAAGCCACCTGCCTGCAAGTGGCTCACCCTGACCTCAGGCAACAGGACACCCACATGTGATCTGTCATCTTGCCATGCCACCCCATTGGGAACCAGTTTGGGGTGGGGAAATCCACAGTTGGGGCCATGTTTGTACAGGTAGCCAAGGCCATCAACCACATGCTGCTAAGGAGAGTCGTCACTCTGGATAATGTGGATACCATTGTCGATGGCTTTACTGCCATGGGCTTTTCCAACTGAGGGGGACCCTGGATGGCATACACGTGCCCATCCTGGTCCCGAACCACAGTGCCTTGAACTTTATCAACAGGTAGGGATACTTTTCCATGGCGCTGCAGGCCCTTGTGGGTCACCCAGACCCACAAGGTAGTGATTTTTCTGGGACTGTCCCAATTTTCTGGACTCTATCCTGGTCCCCAATCAAGTAGTGAAATGTCCTGGAAATCTCCCCCAGACATTTCACTATTGATGGGGACTCAGACATCAACATTGGAGGGACAGGAAAGGCACATAACATCCGCATCTTCCAGGAACTCCAGTCTCTTCTGAAAGATGCATGCTGACACGTTTTTCCCAGGCTGTACCATCAGAGCCAGGGTGGTGGACATGCCCATAATAATCCTGGGTGATACAGCCTACCCTTTGCTCCGTGTGCCCATGAAGCCCTGCACGGACAGCCTGGACCCCAGCAAGGTGCTGCATGGTCACTGAATGCGCATTCAGCCATTTAAAAGGGAGGTTCAGGAGTCTTCTCACCCATCTGGACCTCAGAGAGTGCAACAACCTCTTCATGGTGTTGGCCTGCTGCATGCTCCACAACCCGTGAGAAAAGCAAGAGGGAGACTTTTCTGCCAGGGTTGGGGGCTGAGGCTGAACATCTGGTCAGGTAATTTAAGCAACTAGACACCAGTGCCATACAGAGAGCATATCAAGGGGCTGTGCTCATCAGAGATGTCTGGAAGGAAAGTTTCATGCCAGGCTAGTTGTGAGACTCTCTCCACAAGTCTTTCCACCGGGGGCCCCTGCATTCCCTGTGAGTGCCTTTCATCCCGTACCCTTCCCTGCCCTCCTTCCCACCATCCTTGCAGAGAAAACAATAAAGCCATCTTTTTGGAAGAAACAGGACACATAAGAGGGGAGGCACTGGGTAAAGAATCTGGAATGGGGGAGGGTGGCTCAAGGATGTGGCACCTACCTCTGAGTTATCTGGAGGGTTCAGCTGCCCTAGAGGTCCCATTGCCCTGTACTCAGGCCCCAGGAGCACCTGGGAAGGCTAGGAGGGGAAGCCATGGTGGAGGGAGGGCAGGGAGGTGGCTTGTGACCACTCCATGCACAACACCATGTGCTCCATCACCGAGGTGAGGGAGGAGAACATGGCATCATGCTAGCATGCCAGCTGCTCCCAAGAGGCCTTCCTCTGCTCTCGCTCAGCCTGGCACTCCTCCCAGTCGGCCCGGCACTCCTCCTGGGGAGTGGACCACTCCTGGCATTTGTCCTCGAGTGCCTGCTCCTCCCAGGTGAGTTTCTTCCTGTGAATCCTGCTCACTCAGGTAGATGGGAGGTGACGGATGTACCAAGCTCACAGCTGGCCTAGGTGTGAAGTTAAAAGAGCAATCATCCCAGGACACAGTGTATGAAAGCCTAGCCCTAATCTCTGAGCCGACACCAAAGGCCTTGGGTCAGATGATGGTGATGTGCTTCAAGCAAGGCCATATGTTGCCTAGATAGCAGGCACTTTCCAGCAGGGGCACAGAGGTCCCAGGGAAGCATTGCAACACCTGTGGCCTGGGGACAAGCAGGCATGGGAAAGTGCTGGCCAGGCCAGGAGCCTGCAGGAAAGGGGAATAGGACAGCTCAGCTTCCTTCCATCTCCAGCATATGCCAGGTCTAGCACTGGTGGCATCCCACAGAGGGAGAACTTCTATCCCTGCCTGCTGGAGGGGTGTGTGTTGGGAGTGATGTGTCTGAATGGCAGATGTCGCTTGCTTGAGAGAGTGCTACAAGTGGTCCCCTGCTCCTCTCTCCAGCAGGTTCCCATTCATGAGCACAGTCTCCACCGCAACACCACACTTTACCAGGAGCAAATGCTGCCTGAGTGTGGCATGACCCAGTGCCATGTGCGGAATGAGGAGTAACGGTAGTTTGAACTAGGAAGCCTAGTTCGAACTACCTAGTTCGTGCCGCGTGTAGCCGCGCGGCACGGGGTTCGAACGAGCGGGGATTTAAAAATGGCGGCGCCCCGCTTATGCAAATGAAGCCCGGGAAATTCAAATCCCGGGCTTCATTTGCAATTGCGGTATGCCTACATTACCCCGCTAGTTTGAACTAGCGGGGTAGTGTAGACATACCCTCAGACTGAGTAGGCTGAGTAAGGAGCATGCAGCCGGTTGTAGCCAGTTTCCTGCCCCTCTGTGTAGATGGGTAAAGTTGGAGAACTCACCTGAAGTGCCCTCCCTGGGTTCCTGCAATAGCTGGGAGATGTCCTGATGGGTGGGGGACTGGCTCCAGAGTAAGGAGCAGCTCCTGGCTGGTGGGCATAGTTGCTTGGCTGGCCTCCTCATCATCATCATTATCACTGTCATTATCTGCCACCCCATCCTCCTGTAGATTGATGCCAGGCGTATCCTGGTTGGATTCAATGATGTTGGTGGGAGAGGTGACTGGCCCCACTCCCAGAATTGCATTCAGCTGGTCATAGTACTGGCAGGTGTGCAGTGCCGCCCCAGAGTGTCTGCTCTGCTCCTTGGCCTTGTGGTTCACCTGCCGCAGCTTCTTGATCCTCATGAGGCACTGTCCTGGTGTGCCCTTTGTTGGCCAAGCTGGCAGCAAACCTGCTGTAGATGTCTACAGTCCTTTTCCTGGTGCATAGATCCTGCAGGTTGGTCTCCTCCCTCCAGACCACAGTGAGGTCCAGGATCTCCACATCAGTCCACGCTTGAGCTCTCCTGAGTCCTTGGACAGTAGCTGCTGAGGGAGCAGCAAAAGTGCTGGCAGCTGTGGAAAGGCCTGAGGGAGCATTGGGGTGGCTCATACCCACCTCAGGTAGTGGTGTTTCTCATAGGGCTTTCAAAGCTGGCCACATGCGAGAAGCCCTTCTCTTGCTCCTGGGACTTTTTTGCTCTGCAGGAGGAGGGGAGCAGTGGAGATGCCAGGTATGGCCAGACTGGTCAGAGCTGCAGCTATGAGAGGCCTCTGGAGGCCAATTATTTAAAATAGCAGCATCAGTGCGTCCACTATTTCAAAATAATTATTTAGAAATTAGTGTTATCATATATATAGTAGCCCAATGTCTGTGACTCTGTAACGCTGAAATGCTGGCAGCTCCCTATGGGCAGTGCTGTTGCCTCCCTGGCTGTTCCCTCTGGGTGGCGCTATTGCCTGAGTCACGTCCTTTGCCTCTCACCATGGTGCTTGGCTGACTTCTGCGCCACTCAGCCGGTCTGCCAAGGGGAAGCCCAAATGGCCGCTTGCTCCACTTGCTCCCCTGTGGCAGCCCGGCTGAGCGGTGCAGAAGTCAGCCGAGCGCTATGGCGGGAGGCGAAGGGGGACGGGGCAGTGACATAGACGACTGGGTGGCGGGGCCTGGATGAGCGTGCATCCCCAAAGGAGACAGAGGAGAGCGGAGAGAGAGTGAGAGGCAGGAGGGGGAGAAGAGAAAGGGAGAGACGGAGAAAGAGGCAGAAGACAGAGGAGAGCTGAAAGAGAGGGGGGGAAGGCAGTAGGAGGAGGAGAAAGAGAGAAAGAGCCACGGAGCGAGAGACTGGAGGCTCAGGAAAGAAGACTGGCGTGGAGAAGAGACCTGAAAATCCCGTCTTATGATGGGCTAATTGGCTAGTTCCTCAAGAAAAGCAGGAGTATAGAGTTTGAATTCCAGGGCCCATTTTTTCAAAATAGCGGGCTTGGTAGTGTGGATGCTTCGCTTATAAATTTGACCTTAGGGAAGTTATTTTAAAATAAAACTTGTAGACCAGGACTTGGAGTGAATCAGACAGCATTTAGGGAATGGGAAAATGGACTGATCAGAAAATAAAGTTGTACTCCATACCGGCATACATTTGGTGATTGTGATCACCAATGTGCAAGAGAAAGGAATTTAAACTGGAACAGGAGTAGGGTTCTCAAGTTTCTTGATCAGACCGACTTGACGTCATTTGCAGCAACGGCATCTGGTCCGGGAGTTAGCAACCCTGAACAGGGGTTGACAGCTCAACTAGAATGATCAGAGGAACAGAGGGGCTACCTGATGAGTGGAGAGTGAAAGACTTTGGCTTGTGAAGAAAAAGTTGAGAGGGATAGAATTGCTCTCTGTAAAGCCATCAGGGAATGAAAGGATGGAGTAAAACACCAGAGATGGTATAAAGCTAGTGAAGCTAAAAGACAATGCTAGCACAAGGACAAATGCATACAAATTGGCTATGAACAAATTCAGGTGAGACACTAGAAGACTTTCTAACCAGCAAGGGAATGACGTTCTGGAACAGCCTCCCAACAGGAGCAGTGTGGATACAAAACTGGTATCCACATCCACAACTGTGTCTGCAAAAAGTGATGTGGATACCCATGGTTAGAAAGCTGATATCCATAAATTTGTAGCATTCTAGATTCAAAATTTGTTATCACATCCATATCTGCACAATTAAGCCCCGGATATCCACATCCATAGCCACAGATTTTCAGAGCTCTGTTAATTAGTTTTGTAAAAGCTGAACAAATTTATGAGCGGGATAGTATGACAGGCATCTAGGTTGGAAATTAGGAAAAAACTATTCACTAGAAGGGTGGTGAAGTGCTGTAATGGGTTAACTAGGGAGGTGGTGGAATCTCCATCCCTAGAGATTTTTAAGTCTCAGCTTGACAAAGCCCTGGCTGGGTTGATTTAGTTGGGATTGGTCCTGCCTTGGGCAGGGAGCTGGACTTGATGCCCTTCTGAGGTCACTTCCAGCTCTATGATTCTATGATGGGGAGAAAGGTTCAGCAGCACAGGTGTTCCCTTCCAGCTTATGCCTAAAGTTTCAGCCGGTCACCTACAGAGATCAGGAAGGGATTTCTCTCTCCCCCCACTCTACAAAGTATTATGGGTATTGTATGTTTACTTTTTTATTGGCTTTCTTCCTTAGAAGCAGCAAGACCTGACCATGGCAAGAAACTAGCCATTTTACGGGCTGGGCCAGTGTTCTGAGGTGACACCCAGTGTTCCCTCTAAGCTGCACGGCAGCACAGCTTCACAGGTGATTAATCAGCCCACCCAGTGAGAGGCTCAGGGCTCCATGCATGGAGCTGACTGATTGGGTGAAGCTGTGCTGTCCTGCTGCTTAGCGGGAACACGGGTAGCACCCAGCATTCTCTTTTCCTGGTGCTTAGCTGGCTGGTTCTTGCCACCTGCTGAGGGTCCAACTGACTGCCATACATGGGATCAGGAAGGAATTTCCCTCCAGGTCAGACTGGCAGTGACTTTGGGAGGCTTTTGCCTCTCTCTGCAGTATGAGGTATGGGTCGTTCACTGGTATCATCCACGTATATTTACTTAATCCATTCCTGCCATTGAAGGGGCAACTAAATAATAATTAAATAATGATTAATAAATAAAGTTAGTGCTTGTTTTTATTCAGTACAGACAAAAACAGGGAAAGGTTTACGAAACTGCTTAACCATATAAGAGAATCAATAAAGAGGCATGCATTGCAAATCTGTTCAGGCAGATATAGTGAAAGTCTGTCAGCGCAGACGGGGCACAGTGAGTTTAATTATCAAACAGGCCAGAGTAGGCTCCAACAAACAGAAATGGAGAACAGCTTTAACAAGACTGGTAAGCTAGGTAAGCACAAAGTAGTCTGCAGTCTGACATGCTTCTTACCGTCTAAGGATGCATCTACACAGCAATGTTATTTCGGAATGACTGGCATTATTATGAAATAACATAGTCTGCATCTACACTACAAGCAATTATTTTGGCATAATGTCAAAATAATGTCGAGCTGGAGGACTTCTTACTCCGACTCCTGTAGCCCTCATTGTATGAGAAGTAAGGGAAGTCGGAGGAAGAGCGCTCTTTCTCAGACTTCCTGCTGTGTAGGCAGTGCCAAAAGTTGAAATAAGCTATTTCAACTTAAGCTACTCAATTGACGTAGCTCAAGTTCTGTAGCTTATTTTGGCTTTAGCCCTGCTGTGTAGACTTACCTTTAGTCTGCAGCTGAAAAGGGTTTTTATACTTCAGTAGCATTCAGTGTAGAATCAGTGGCAAAAATTTAACACATACTCCTTCTCTGCCTTTAACTGAGCTCCTCCTCCCCCTTTTTTCACAAGATCTGCATACTTCCTTTTTTGAGGCATAAGGATCTTGTGCAAAGGGGGGGGGTTGCAAAAAACGGATCCATCTACACTGCTAGTTTTTGTGCAAAAACCTCTTGCACAAAAAGCCTCAGGCAGAGATTATGCAAATGAAGCGTGAGAAGTTGCTAATGAGTGCTTCATTAGTGTACTCTTTGCCAGCAAAAGCTGGCAGTGTAGACATAGCCTTTATGTATTGGAAAGACAAAGATCTATAACAGGAATGTCTCACAGCCAAAACATTTGGGACACAAAAGGATCCAATGGAAGGGTTCTCTTGGCCAGAGAGATAAAATGGATAGAATACCCTGTCTCCACTCACAAAGGTATCTAAAGGTAAAGAGTGTGCAGAAGGAGGACATGTCAATTGCTTCTCCAAGCTAAAAAAGGAGCCTGTAAACAGCAGGACATGTTCAGGAACCTTTCCTGAACCTCAATATGTAATAGAATCCCAAAACACACTCATCAGGTGTGAATTCTTGGTTCTTTGTGAATATTTTTCACAGCCCTGGCAATAAAACAATAAGAAATATTGTTGTATCACATCAATGCACATTTATACAGCATATCCTGCCCATAGAAGCACTGGTTAATTCAAGGGAATACATCTTTTTACAAACAGCTGTACATGCCAGCAAAACTCTTAATGCAAATCAATGCCATCTGTGCTTTTCAAAGGGCGATTCCATTTGCTTTAGAAGGAGATTTTGTCAATTTATACTCCAGGTAAGTTTAAAAACATACAGAAGAGTTAAAAGTAACCTCATGTATGACACTTACTCCTGGGTCTACCTGACAGTGCTCCCTGGTTTTCCCAATCCTGCTTCTCGGTATGTCTACACTACAAGGGTATTTTGAAATAAGTTATTTCAGAATAATAACTCCCAAATTTACTGTTTCAAAATTAGTCTGAGGCAGGCTCCCCGAATGTGGATGTGATACTTGGATTTAGAGCCCCAGGAAGCACTGGGGAGTAATTATTTTGAATGGCCCTGGGAAGAAGCTATTTCAAAATAGCAGCAGGAGAGTGTCCACATGCTATTTTGAAATAACAATTTTGAAATAGGTGTTACTCTTTGGCTGTGTCTAGACTGGCAAGTTTTTCCGGAAAATCAGCAGCTTTTCCGGAAAAAACTTGCCACTGTCTACACTGGCCGCTTGAATTTCCGGAAAAGCACTGACGATCTCATGTAAAATCATCAGTGCTTTTCCGTTAAAAGCATTTTCAGAAATTCATGCCAGTGTAGACGTAGTCTTTGTGAAATGAGGGTTTATTATTCTGGAATAAGAAGCCTGTTATTTCAACATTATTTTGAAATAACGGGCTTGCAGTGTGGACACACCTTTTTATTTTGAAATAATGTTGAAATAACAGGCTTCTTATTCTGGAATAATAAACGTGTCCTAAATGTTCATTTCTCCCATGTTCTTGTGAGACTCATGCAAACAACACAGGAAAGTGTTGGCAAACAGCTACACTGACTATGAAGAAAATGCTTTCAGATGCACAAAGAAAACAAAGTGAAAAAAGACAGAAAAATATGTATTTTCCAGATACAGTAACTCCTAGCTTAATGCAAAAGCAGTGAGGAGTCCTGTGGCACCTTATAGACTAACCGAAGTGTTGGAGCATAAGCTTTCGTGAGCAAAGACCCACTTCGTCAGATGCATGTGGATGGCTACCTTTAGATCTGCAATTGTGTGTCCAGGGAGATTGAAGAATTCCCCTACAGGTTCAATCTCCCTGGACACACGGGCTTTGGGAGGCAGGCCAGTCCTTGCCAACAGACAACTGGCCATCATGAAGCATATTCTCACCAGCAACTATACACCGCACCATAATAAGTCTAACTCAGGAACCAATCCATGCAACAAACCTTGGTGCCAACTCTGCCCACACATATACACCAGCAACACCATCACAGGACCTAACCAGATCAGCCATACTGTCACTGGTTCATTCTCCTGCACATCTACTAAAGTAATATATGTCATCATGTGCCAACAATGCCCCACTGCTATATACATCGGACAAATTGGACAGTCCCTACGTAAAAGAATCAATGGACACAAATCAGATATTAGGAATGGCAACATACAAAAACCTGTAGGGGAACACTTCAATCTCCCTGGACAAACAATTGCAGATCTAAAGGTAGCCATCCTTCAGCAAAAAAACTTCAGGGCCAGATTTCAAAGAGAAACTGCTGAGCTACAGTTCATCTTCAAGTTTGACACAATCAACTCAGGATTAAACAAAGACTGTGAATGGCTCGCTAACTACAAAAGCAGCTTCTCCTCTCTTGGAATTCACACCTCCAGATCAGCTACTAGAAGTGGGCCTCATCCTCCCTGATTGGATCCACCTCATCATCTCCAGCCTGATTCTGGCCTGCATATTTATACCTGCCTCTGGAAATTTCCACTAGTAAGTTGAGGGTCAGTAACATGGAGTCAGCAGGCCTAAATAGAGGCCTGTAACATGAAAACAGCAACAGGCCTTGCAATCTAGTGAGCAAGACTTTGGTTCAGTAACACAGGAGCCAAGAAAGAAGCCCTATTGATAATTGTGTGAGTGTGTAAGTTAGGTCGAGCATGGAAGGACACAGGGAGGCACTGGGTACAGACTGTAAGCCAAAGGGGAGTAATGGAACATCTTAATAAGAAATGTCTTGGTACAAAGACTCCCTAAAAACTAGTGCACATAACGACCTAGGTTCAGGGTTGGATCGAAATTGACAGCATGAGGGACAGTAAGTAAGCCCCCCTTCCGTAAGGTAAGGGGTGGTAACTAGGCAACAGAGGGTGGTAACCTGGTACGAAAAGAAATGATGTAAGTTGTTTGTACCTGTCTATAAAAGGACACCGCAGAGGGTGCTCTCCGGCCGACCTTGGGGGGGGGCCGCACTAGGCGCCTGAACGGCAGGTGTCATTGCCTAAACTTACAGAATGCACAGTAGCTTAACTTTGACTAACTGCTGTTAATATCTGTTACATGGCAATAGGCCTGCCTGGTGTTGGTACCTTGTCAACGCAGGCCATAGTGCCCAGTGGAGTAACATTGTACTGATATCTGTTACCAACTGGTAGAGCTTCGCATTTGACAATAAACCTGCTCGATTGATTTCAAACCTTGCCTGCATCTGTCGTTTCCGGGGCCTCTCAGAGATCTTGTGTTGACCCAAGTGCACGGGGTCTAACACTCTAGACAAAGGGAGTACTGATTGTTACGCACGCAGCCGAAAGTTTATCACCACCAACGGAGAAGAGGTCCTGTCAGGAGCATGCCAGTACAACCCTGACCAGACGACGCTGAAACTGACAGTTCAGACCACCAAAGGTACCGAGGTACGAAAACACCGAAGTAGAACACATGCATCAGACGAAGTGGGTCTTTGCCCACGAAAGCTTGTGCTCCAACACTTTGGTTAATCTATAAGGTGCCACAGGACTGTTATGGCTATGGGTAGCAGGGAAACTGGAAAAGTGGTTGTCCCTGCTGGAGTGGAGAACTGAAACCTCAAGCAGGACAAGGGAAGGAGCAAGAGCCCAAGAGAGACTTCTATGAGGAGAATAAAAGGGGGGGATAGCCATGTTGGGCCTGGGGAGTTGTTACATAATGTAGGGGGAGCCTAGACTACCCTACCTTGACAATAAATGATGATGTCTGCCTTTAACACAGTGCGGATCTCTAAAAAGCAAAACCCAGGCCTGTCTCAAGTCTGGTGCACATAAGCTTACAGGCATGGTTGGGGGGGGGGGGGGGGGAGAAGCTGTGAGAAGCACAGGAAAACGTCCAGGTAGGGATGACTAGGGAGCAATATAAATATATTGCTCAAGAATGCAGGGGAGTTATCAGGAAGGTGAAAGCGCAATTGAAATTGCAGCTAGCAAGGGATGTGAAGGATAACAAGAAAGGTTTATACAGGCATGTTAGCAATAAGAGGGTGATCAGAGAGGGCATGAGACCCTTGTTGGATGAGGGAGGTAACCTAGTGACAGTTGATATGGGAAAAGCTGAAGTACTCAATGCTTTCTTTGCTTCTGTCTTCACGGACAAGGTCAGCTCTCAGACAAATGTACTAGGCAACAGTTAGGAACTATTTAGAAGAGATAACATACACAAATCCATGGGCCTGGATTTAATGCATCTGAGGGTACTGAGGGAGTTGACAAATCTCCTCATGGAGTCTTTGCCCATTATCTTTGAAAACTCGTGGAGCTTGGGAGAGATCCCAGATGATTGGAAAAAGGCAAATATAGTGCCCCTCTTTAAAAAAGGGAAGAAGGACCATCCAGGGAACTGCAGACCAGTCAGTCTTACCTCAGTCCCTGGAAAAATCATCAAGGGGATCCTCAAGGAATCCATTTTGAAGCACTTGGAAGAGGGGAAAGTGATCAGGAATAGTCAATATGGCTTCACCAAGGGCAAGTCATGCCTGGCCAATCTGATTAGCTTTTATGATGAAGTAACTGGCTCTGTGGATATGAAAAAGTCAGTGGATGTGATATCTATACTTTAGCAAAGCTTTTGATACGGTCTCCCTTAATATTCTTGCTGGCAAGTTAAGGGAGTATGGATTGGATTAATGGACTGTAAGATGAATAGACCTGGGCCCAATGGGTAGTGATCAATGTCAGGTAAGCGGTCAGTTTCTAGCAGAGTGCCCCAAGGATCTGTTCTAGGACCGATTTTGTTCAACATCTTTATTAATGATCTGGATGAGGGGATGGATTACACCCTCAGCAAGTTTGCAGATGACACTAAGCTAGGGGGAGAGGTAGATATGCTGGAGGGCAGGGATAGAGTCCAGAGTGACACGCACAGTTTAGAGGATTGGGAGAAAAGAACTGTGATGAGGTTCAACAAGGAGAAGTGAAGAGTCCTGCATTTTGGACGGAAGAATCCTAAGCATTGTTACAGGCTACAGACCGAATAGCTAAGTAGCAGTTCTGCAGAAAAGGACCTGGGGATTACAGTGGATGAGAAGCTGGATAGGAGTCAACAGTGTGCCCTTGTAGCCAAAAGGGCTAATGGCATATTAGGGTGCATTAGGAGGAGCATTGCCAGCAGATCAAGAGAAGTGATTATTCCATTTTATTTGCTTTTGGTGAGGCCACATCTGGAGTATTGTGTCCAGTTCTGGGCCCCCCACTATAGAAAGGATGTGGACACATTGGAGAGGGTCCAGCAGAGGGTGACCAAAATTATTAGGGGACCTCTGAGGAGAGACTGAGGGATTTGGGTTTGTTTAGTATGCAGAACAGAAGAGTGAGGAGGGATTTGATAGCATCCTTCAACTTCCTGAAGAAAGGTTCCAAAGAGGATGGCGAGAGGCTGTTCACAGCAGTGACGGATGGCAGAACGAGAAGCAATGATCTCAAGTTACAGTGGAAGAGATTTAGGTTGGATATTAGGAAAAACTACTTCACTAGAAGGGTGGTGAAGTACTGGAATGGGTTACCTAGGGAGGTGGTGGAATCTCCATCCCTAAAGGTTTTTAAGTCTCAGCTTGACAAAACCCTGGCTGGATTGATTTAGTTGGGATTGGTCCTGCCTTAGGCAGGGGACTGGACTTGATGACCTTCTGAGGTCTCTTCGGCTGTGTCTAGACTACATGCCTCTGTCGTCAGAGGCATGTAGATTAGACACATAGGCAAAGGCAAATGAAGCCGTGATTTAAATGATCGCGGCTTCATTTACATTTACATGGCTGCTGCGCTGAGCCTACAAACAGCTGATCAGCTGTTTGTCCGCTCAGCGCGCTAGTCTGGACGCTCCCCTGCCGACATCAAAGCCCTTTGTCGGCAGCCCCGTTATTCCTCATGGGATGAGGTTTACCGGGGCTGCCGACAAAGGGCTTTGATGTCGGCAGGGGAGCGTCCAGACTAGCGCGCTGAGTGGACAAACAGCTGATCAGCTGTTTGTCGGCTCAGCGCGGCAGCCATGTAAATTTAAATGAAGCCGCGATCATTTAAATCGCGGCTTCATTTGACTTTGCCAAAACAACAAATCTACATGGCTCCGTCGACAGAGCCATGTAGTTTAGATGTACCCTTCCAGTCCTAGGATTCTATGATTCTATGATTCTAATTACTTGAGCAGGGGTTCCAAAGAAGGTGGAGAAAGGCTGTTCTCAGTGGTGACAGAACAAGAAGGAATAATCTCAAGTTGTATTGAAGGAGGTTTAAGTTGGATATTAAGAAAAACTATTTCACTAGGAGGGTGGTGAAGTACTGGATTGGATTACCTAGAGAGATGATGAAATCTCCAGCCCTAGAAGATTTTAAATCCTGGCTTGACAAAGATCTGGCTGGGATGATTTAGTTGGGGTTGGTCCTGCTTTTAGCAGGGGGTTGGATTCAGTCACCTCCTAATGTCTCTTCCAGCCCTGTGATTGATTCTATGATTATACAATAAGCACCTAATAATAAGCAACTATCACACTGAAGTTGATAATCCTGGATTTATAGGGCTACTTGGGAAAGTACATATTCACAAACATGAACGGAGGGTTTCACAATCTACCCCTGTCTGTTTTTAATGTTTTTCCCTTTTTGGCTTCCCTGTTATAAGCAGACATTTATTGAGAATTGTAAGGGTTTGCTATCAGAACCATAAAGGGAGTAAGATTCTTTCAAGTCTCAACTGAACACCAGCATTCAGCAGCAGAGATAAAATGGACTTTTGGGGAAAGCAGGCACTTGTGCTATGCTTGTGCCCTGTGTATGCCTATGCACTTGCCTATGTTCTGGGAAAACTGGGCACCTATCTCTGGTAAGATTCCATTATTGTTCATTTGTTTATGCAGACAAGTAGTCCTTGAAGTTTTTTGTGCAATTAAACTTAATACACGTTAACAGCAGACATTTGGAGGAGACCAACTTTTTAGATCAGTTGAATTTTTGCCCATCCAGAGTTAATAAGATTTTCCTAGACACTAGTGCTAGACAAACAAAATAATCTCACAAGCTGCCCAAATAAATAAGTGGTGCTCTCCCCGTCATTTGTCCATCATCATGTCAGAGGGTATGTCTACCCTACAGTGCTATTTCAAATTAACTTAAGTCAAAATACTTAATTCGAATTAAGCTAATTTGAAATAATGCATCTATACACAAAAAACTATTTCGAAATAGCACTTTGCTATTTCGAAATAGCACATCTACACTGAGTGGACCCAGAACCAAAGTTAAGGCTGGCCAGAACCGGTGCTGGCAGGGCATCAGGTTAGGACTTAGTGGCTACGTCTACACTGGCCCCTTTTCCGGAAGGGGCATGTAAATTTCACTAGTCGTCGTAGGGAAATCCGCGGGGGATTTAAATATCCCCCGCGGCATTTAAATAAAAATGTCCACCGCTTTTTTCCGGCTTTTAAAAAAGCCGGAAAAGAGCGTCTACACTGGCCCCGATCCTCCGATCCTCCTCAAAGTAGGAATAAGAGCCTCCGGAAAAGGGCACTTTTTCCGGAGGATCGGGGCCAGTGTAGACGCTCTTTTTCAGCTTTTTTAAAAGCCGGAAAAAAGCGGCGGACATTTTTATTTAAATGCCGCGGGGGATATTTAAATCCCCCGCGGATTTCCCTACGACGACTAGTGAAATTTACATGCCCCTTCCGGAAAAGGGGCCAGTGTAGACGTAGCCAGTGTGTGGGGCTGCTGCCTGAGGTTAACTGAGCTCCATGCTTAAAGGGACCCTACCCCCACCCCGGACAGACAGTTCTCAGGGTTCCCCGCTTGCTTGTCTACCTCAATGAGGGACAGCAAAGCAGTCCTGTCTTGGAGTGCTCTGAGTGCCCGAACTTGGGACACCACAGCACTCAGCCACATGGAGCCAGAGCTGCCTCTGGGCATGCCGGTGCATCTCTTGGGGTTGTTGCCATCAGCCCGGCTGCACTTGCTGCAGGCTGCCATCCAGGGGCTCCATCGGGGGGCTGTCAGGATTCAGGAGGCCCTGAGGGACAGCGTCCACCTTGAGGAGCCCTCAGAGCCTCCCTGGTCCTCCCCACCGGGGGCTCATGCCCCATTCCTCACTCACATCCTTCTACTTACACCTCCCTAGCCCCCTTTCCTGATGTCAAATAAAAGACACATATGTTCAAAAACAGAAACCGTGTTTACTGAACAAAACGGGGAGGGAGGGTGGATGGACCTCTGGGGAGACTGGGAAAAATAGATGGGAGAGGGGAAAGGAGAGGGTGGGAGAGGGGAAGGGAAAACTTGGGAGGAGGGAGCTGGAAGGGGGAAGCAAGGGGAAGAAGGGGGAGGGGAAGCTCAGGGCTCAGAGTTGGGGGTCTCACCAGACCAACCTGCTCATGGAAACCTGCTCCTGGGTTCGCATGTGGCCTTTGGTGGCCAGGCTGGCAGCTATTCTGCCATAGACAGCCGTATTCCTCCATCTAGTGCGGAGATCATGGACGTTGGGGGCATCCCCCCCAAATCTGAATAAGGTCCATGATCTCCACCCTGGACCAGGAAGGCACCCACCTTCTCCGGCCCCTGTCAAGCTCCTGGCAGATGGCAGACTGATCCTGGGGAGCGGTGGAGGGCTGGCTGCCAGTGGCTTACTGGTTCATGTTTTGGGGCCACTGGGTCTAGGGGCTGGCTCTGCTGGCTCTGAGATGGCAGGCTTGGAGCTAGCACTGGCACTGTGGCCAAGGTCTACCTCTTTAATGGCTCCTGGGCTAGGGGAGAGGAGAGTAAGTTTTCCTGGTTGTGCCCAGAGTAGCCACCAGGGCTCCCTGGGAAGGGCTGGAGGCCCCCTATTTTGAATTAAGTGTCTACACAGCACTTAATTCAAAATAGCTATTTCAAATTTGGTGTTACTCCTCATAGAATGAGGTTTACCAAATTCGAAATAAGGGCTCCACTATTTCAAATTTATTTTGAAATAGCGGTTTGGCTGTGTAGACACTATTAAAGTTAATTCAAAATAATGATTGTTATTTTGAATTAACTTTGTAATGTAGACATACCCAGGAAGATTAAGATGGGACAAATTCAGCAAGTCTGTTTAGTTGGATTGATGGAGGGGGACTAAAATAGCATTGATGGGAAAGCTGGAATTGGGGTGAAGCCCATGATTTCAGGATTATGGATGATATCTGGGTTCTGTTCCCATCTCTAACTTAATCTTCTGCATAATGTCAGACAAACCACTTAACCTCTCTTTGTCTCAGCTTCTCCATCTGTAAAATAGGAATAAATTACTAACTTCTCCCATGGGTTGTTGTGAGGTTCAACTAATTAATGTTCTTAAGATGTTTTTAATTTCTGTATTGCCTTCCATATGAGGATGGCAAAAGTCTATAATTTAAAAACCTCTTCACATTAGTAATTTAATTGATGTTTTTGGAGCATAACAAATGGAGTCAGGTAGTAAAATACATAATCATGAAGACTCAAATACAAACAACTGCAATACTGTGATGGGGTATGTCAACTCTGCACAGTGGCCAAATGGGTTAACCTGGCTCAGGTACTCCCCCCCCCCCCGCCTCCCGCCACCCCTGCTAGGGATGCTCCAGCTGGAGGCTGGCTATAAAGGCATCTGTGGCTGCTTAGTTGGGGCTGATTGCTGCAGGGGAAGGAGATGCTGCAGGAGCTCCAGGGGAGGAAGCAAAGGTGGACCAAGCAGCAGCCACCAGGCTCAGAGGGACGGCGGTGGAAGCCTCCAGACTGGAGTGAGAAGACAGCAAGAACTGCCTACAGGATACTGGTAGGAAGTAGCCCAGGAGAGCTCGGCATTTTACATTGAGATTCCCCACCGAGCTAACAATGGACTGCTCCTCTGCTGATAGGGCCCTGGTCTGGGACCTGGTGGAGAGGGAGAGCTTGGGTCCCTCTACCCCCTCCTCACCTTCTCCACGTGGGAAGCTTTGTCTGTCATGTACTGACTCTAAGGCTGCTAGGCCAATACTACGCTGAATTCAAGGGAATTATATGTTGACTCTGGCTGTACTACCCTGAACTCAAGGAAATTGTATATTGATTCTGTAGCCACTAGGCCATACTACACTAACCAAGTGCTTCTCAAAGTGGTCCATGAAACTACTTTGAGAAACCTTCTAACTGGCTACTCCAGGGTGTTTATTTACTAGTTCCATGGTCACAGAGCCTCATGGTTCTCACAGGCTCTGGTTCACCATTTATAGCCAAGGCTCCCTGCAGTTCCCCTTGGCTGCAAAAGGTGAAGCGGAGCCAATGGGAGTCACATGGCTCTGTGGCCAAGAAGATGATAAATAAACACACTGGGGCAGGCAGTTGGCAAATTTCTCAAAGTGGTTTCATGAAAAACTGAACCATTTTGAGAAACACTGCCCTGACCCCAGGGGGAAGTGGGTTGACACGGTGGCTGCTAGGCTGTACTACCCTGAACTCAGGTGAAATTAAAATATTGATTCTGTGGCTGCTGGGCCATATTGTGGATTGATTTGCTAGTCTCTGGGACATATAATATATTGAATTTGTGACTACTAGGCCATACTATCCAGAACACTAGGAGAACTGCGCAGACTCTGTGACTATTAGGCATCCCTACCCTAAGAGTGAAGGCGGGACCGGCAACGCCCTCACAGGTAGACGAGCAAGATGCCTCTCAACAAATACAAAGAAAATAATGTACCTTAGCGAATCTCATAACATTGTCTATACTGAGTCTGGAACTCTAGCAGCCAAGAGACAATGGCATTATATCAATTCTCACCAGCAAAACTTAAAGGCCAATCCAATTCTGAAGAGTGACTCAATAAAAAAGAGCTACTCTCTCAACATTCAGTTTCTTTTTGTTCGTTCTGACTCCTACCCCTCAAAAATAACTTTTTTTAATAATTGGTATAATAGCAGTAAAGAGGAAGAAAAGAGGAAGTCAAAATTGGGTTTGGACCAATCAAACTAATTAGTACAGCTTGATTAGCTCATTCCAAATTAGCTTAATTAGTGTACACTCTTATCCATCCTATGGTTCAATAATGGGGAACCGACATTTTAAAGAAAGCTAGGAAATGTATTTCATGAGCACTGACCTTCAGAG
Organism: Pelodiscus sinensis; assembly: GCF_052426305.1. Classification (NCBI taxonomy): domain Eukaryota; kingdom Metazoa; phylum Chordata; order Testudines; family Trionychidae; genus Pelodiscus; species Pelodiscus sinensis. Next base: position 30,647,103 of record NC_143067.1, on the reverse strand, counting down.
GAGAACTTCTTCCCCCACATTTGCGGATCTAATGAGGTAGGTTCTCTGTAAATAAGCTTTGTGATTCCCCTTCTGATTTTACCTTACACCACTGTTAATCAGGAATACTGCTGTTGAAATTACTGGAGTTCTACCAGAACTGGGGTAAGTAGGGTAATAACAGGCCTGATAATTTAGGAAGAAGGGCTCTGCATTGCCATCTCATGAAATCAGCACCTCAAGAATGAATGAATATTCCTTTTCACACTGCTCTCAATTCCAGTCCTAGTTCAACAACAACAAAACTAATTTGCAGGATGAGACAATCAACTCTAGGTGACTGTTAGACCAGTATGGAGACTCAGAAGTGTGCCATTGAAATTAGTTAAATGAAAGGGAAAAACTGAAGCTGCTTTCATTCCCCTTACTCCCTCCTTGTCTTTGCAGCTAGCAATCACAGAGATCACTGAGACAAGATAAATTACTGCACTGAAAAGAGTATTGGTGATTTTATTGATGAGCCTCTCAAATCATCACTAAAACAAAATAAGCTGTTCACTTCCCAGCTGGAGTCAAATGGACTGATGAGTGTTGTCTCAGCTTTCACTGATGATAAATGAGACCACACTACCCACTCAGGTCCTTGACCCAAATTCACAGGTAGTCCCGTGACCCAGCCAAAGACAGAAAGAGAGGGAGAGAATGCCTAATGAAACTTGTCATAATTCTTACTATTGTTCTCCATCACTGGCTGTAATTGATTAATCAAAATATTATTTTTCAATAATCAAGTCAGCAGCCAAGTCACCTCAAAAAAGTCAAATCTGACTTGTTCGCTCTCTACTTTTTTCCATAAATACTTCACCGAAGAGACTACAAAAAACACTCCTCTAAAACTTTTCTCCATTTTAGTGCAGGAAGGTAAATGGAAATGAATCTTGTTTCACATTACTGAAATAACTGATTTTTATTTTTTAAAGTCATATAAATAATCAGAGTTGACCCAGTGAAATTAATAGTCAACAAAACAAAACAAAAAACCCAAACAAAATCAGGTGACTAATCACTTGATGATTGTCTTTTCCTGTTCATTCCCTTTGAAGCATATGGCATTGGCATTGTGAAAGACAAGATACTGAATTAGATGGACCACGGGTCCGACTCAGTTTCGCCATTCCTATGTTCTTATTATTTGTATAACGGTCAAGGACCAATTGTGTACAAAGGACCAATTACTGTACAAAGGTACATCAAGAGCTAATTACTGCTCCAAATATTTTACAAATCTGAATGAGTAAAAATGACTTTTGGTAGTAGAAAGGAAGAGCTAACTCCATCCCTACTTTGCAGGTGGAAAAACTCCAGCACAGAAAGATTTTATCAGAGATCCCAAAAAAGATCCCCAAAAGTCCTTCACATATATTCAACTTTAAGCAATAATGTTTGCACAAAATATGCCTTGTGAAGTATCATATGAAAACTAACAACATGTTCATTAATAACATAATTGTAAAATTCGCATGAGAATGTTTTATGTGAAGTTATGAATTCTCCATGTTTGATGTTATCACAACATGTTTAAGAACAGAGGCAGCAAGCGAAGAGGAGCAGGAGCCAGTGCTCCTTAAAAGCTGGTTCCCCCAGCACAGGCTCCATAGTGCTGCCTGCCCCGAGTGCCCCACAAACAGAGGCTGCTCCATATCCCATAGAGCACTGTGCTCCGCATCCCCTTCGAGCAGTGTGCTGCTGGGGCCAACATGTGCATCTCTGCACGCTGTGCACCATGGAGGGAGAGAGGCTCCTTGAACTGATTCCGCATGCAAGCCTGGCCCAGGCAGCTCCCATTGGCCAGTTTCTTAGCAGGCAAGTTTTTTAGCAGGCAGAGAGTTTTCCTGAGGGTCTTGAGATGCTGCTGGCTAGGAGCTACCTGGGGTAAGCCCCTTCTTGCCATAGCCTGATCCTGGTATTCCACCTCCAGCACTCCTACCTCAGGTCACAGCCCAAACCCTCTGCACTCCCTCCTGCACCACAGTCTCCTACATCAAGCTCCTTTCTGCACCCAGCCTGCATCCCAGACCTTGTACCCTTTCACTAGTACCATAGAAAAGTGCAGCCCTTGAGCGTTTACCAAATTCTTGGAGTAGGCCCCCAAGCAAAAATTATTGCCTGCTCCTGCCAAAAGACAATGTTTCCTATGAGGTCGGTCTCCTTTCCTTGCCCTTTTTATGACTTACTCGCACCACTTTGGGTTATTAAATCTGGCATACTTGCTAAAATCTAATTTACTTGCCATCATTTATGTTGTCAAGTATCAGAGGGGTAGCCGTGTTAGTCTGAATCTGCAAAAGCGGCGAGGAGTCCTGTGGCACCTTATAGACTAACTGAAGTGTAGGAGCATAAGCTTTCGTGGGCAAAGACCCACTTCGTCAGATGCATGTAGTGGAAATTTCCAGAGGCAGGTATGAATATGCAGGCCAGAATCAGGCTGGAGATGATGAGGTGGATCCAATCAGGGAGGATGAAGCCCACTTCTAGTAGCTGATCTGGAAGTGTGAATTCCAAGAGAGGAGAAGCTGCTTTTGTAGTTAGCGAGCCATTCACAGTCTTTGTTTAATCCAGAGTTGATTGTGGATCAACTTTTCTCCCTGACTGCAACATAAGGGTCGGGGCCATACACATGCCCATGTGCATTGCGGGCAATGCAGTCTACTCCTTACTCCCCTGGCTGATGAAGCCCTACATGGGACACCAGGACCCCACCAAGGAATGGTTCAACTCCAGACTCAGCAGGTGCCACATGGTGCTGGAGGGAACCTTTGACCATCTCAAAGGGAGGTTCTGGTGTCTCTTCACCTATCTGGACTATGATGACCAAAACATCCCTTAGGTGGTGGTGGCCTGCTGTGTCGTCCACAATATATGTGAGAACAAGGGGGAGACTTTCCTGCCAAGGTGGGGAGCAGAGGCCAAGAAGTTCACAAGGGCGTTTGTGCAGCTGTGTACTGATGCAATCCGGAAGGCCCATCACAGGGCTGTGCACATCTGAGAGGCCTTGAGGGAGAGTTTCAGCCAAGGCTACCTGTGAGACTCTTCCCTGGGCCTCCGCACAAGGGGCCTCTGCATTGCCCCTCTGTGCCTTTCCTCCCCACCCACCCTTCCTGCCTCCCACCTTCTTCCCCCTCCCTACAGAATAAATAAATGAGACTATTTGTTGTGAAACAATAAACTAGTGAATATTTATTTGGGAAATAGATACCTGAAGAGGGATTGGTGAAGAATCTGGGAGGAAGGAGGGCGGAGGAGGGGCTCAGGGCTGGGGCTGGGACTGGCACCTGCCTTGGGTGGTCCCACTGCCTCATGTGTAGGGCCCTTGGCAGCTCCAGGAGGAGTTAAGGGGAAAAGGCAGGTATGGGCACTGAGAGGACTCGAGGGGAGCAGCTACTGGGGGGTAGTTACTGGCCTGCGCCATGGCAGTGACCATGCGCTCTACAGTGCTTGTGTATGCTGTGCACATCGTCTCCTGGTGCTGGTACAGATGCTGCCAAATCTCCTGGTCAGTACAGTGCCCTTGGAGGTTCTCCTCAAAGTACCTGTTCATAGAACAGTTCTGGTGTTCCCGCTCCAAGTTGTTGCAGAGTCACCGGTGCATGTGGCTCTCACAGGGTTGGAAGGATGACATAGGAGGTGGTGGACATGCCTCACTCACAGCTGGCCCAGCTCTGAAGAAAAGAGCAAACACCAGTCATCCCAGGAGACAGTGTGCACAACGCCTAGTCCTTATCTGTGAGCCAACACCGAAAGATTTCAGTTCACACGATGGCAAAGTGTTTTGAGCAAGGCCATCTGTGGCCTAGGCAATGGGCAATGCACTGCAGGTGCACAGACAGCTCAGGAGAGTCTCACTACCCCCACACTCCGGAGACAAGCAGGCATGGGAAGGTTCTGGCCAGGCCGAGAGCCTGCAGGAAGCGGGAAAGGACTGGGCAACTTGGCTGCCCTAGCTCAGCTTTCCTCTGTGTCCCACACATCCCAGGTCTGGCAGTGGCAATGTCCCACAGGGAGAGGACTTCTATCCATGTCTGCTGGAGGAGTGGGGGGATGGGTATTGGAGGAGGTGTGTGTGAGCGGCAGTTGCCACTTGTTGGGGAGGGTGGTACTGGGGTCCCCTACACTTTTTTCCACCAGCAGGTTCCCGAGCAGGGGATTGGTGTCCTCTGCGTGGCTGTGCTTGACCGAGAGCAGATGCTGTCCAAAAGTACAGGCATGACCATGTGCGTTTCCATGACCCCAGACTCCTTAGTGGTGGTTTGTGGTGAGAAGGTGTCCCACCACAGAGTCTGGAGTAAGGCAGGTCTGTCGAGGAGCCTTCTGAGAAGGAGCAATGGGTTCCTGTGTGAGAGCCTCTCTGGGCTGGTGTTCCATGTGCACCCAGCCTGAGAAGGCTGTGCAATCCCCAGCCTGAGAAGTTTGAGTGAGGTGCATGCAGCCCCTCTCAGCCTGCCCCTGCCCTCATGTGTGTCTAGGAAAAGTAATGGAACTCGCCTGGGGTATGTCTACACTACAGCACTAATTCGAACTAACTTAGTGAAATTAGTTAATTCAAACTAAGCTAATTCGAATTAGCGCATCTAGACTTAAAAACTAGTTTGAATTAGCATTTTGCTAATTCAAACTAGCATGTCCACACTGAGTGGACCCTGAACCGGGGTTAAGGATGGCCGGAAGCAGTGCCGGCAGGGCATCAGATTAGGACTTAGAGCGTAGAGCTGCTGCCTCAGGCTAGCCGAGGGCTGCGCTTAAAGGGACCCAACCCCTACCCCAGACAGACAGTTCTCAGGGGTTCCCCGCTTGCAAAGGAGTCCTGGCTTGGAGTGCCCTGAGTGCCCACACTCGGCACATCACAGCACTCGGCCATCAGCCCAGCTGCACTTGCTGCAGGCTGCCATCCGGGGGGGGAGGGTCAATCAAGGGGCTTCAGGAGAGCTTCCACCCCCATAAGCCCGCAGAGCCAGCCCAGTCCTCCCCATCGGGGGCTCGTACCCCATTCCTCCCTCACCTCCTTCCACTTACCCCTCCCTAACCCCCCCCTTCCTGACGTACAAAATAAAGGACATGTGTGTTCAAAAATAGAAACTGTCTTTATTGAACAAAACTCGGGGAGATTGGGAAAAGGAGATGGGAGAGGTGAAGAGAGAGGGTGGGAGAGGGGAGGGCAACTAAAATGATCAGGAGTTTGGAACAGGTCCCTTATGAAGAGGGGCTAAAGAGACTGGGACTTTTCAGCTTAGAAAAGAGGAGACTGAGGGGGGATATGATAGAGGTCTATAAAAGCATGAGTGGGGTGGAGAGGCTACATAAAGAAAAGTTCATTAGTTCCCATAATAAAAGGGCTAAAGGACACCAAATGAAATGAAAGGGTAGCAGGCTTCAAACTAACAACAGAAAGTTCTTCTTCACCAAGCAAATAGTCAACCTGTGGAACTCCTTGCTGCAGGAGGCTGTAAAGGCTAGAACTAGAACAGAGTTTAAAGAGAAGTTAGATAAAGTCATGGAGGTTGGGTCCATGGAGTGCTATTAGCCAGGGGGTAGAAATGGTGTCCCTGGCCTCTGTTTGTGGAAGGCTGGAGATGGATGGCACGAGACAAATGGCTTGGTCATTGTCTCGGTCCATCCCCTCCAGGCTAACTAGTGTTGGCCACTGTTGACAGACAGGCTACTGGGCTAGATGGACCATTGGTCTGACCCAGTACGGCCATTGTAAGCTCAGGGCTCAGGGTCGGGGGTCTCAGTGGACCACCTTGATTTTCATTCACACCTGCTCCTGGGTGGCCAGGCTGGCAGCTCTCCTGCCCTAGATGGCCACTTTTCCACGATGTCTGCACTAGACCAGGCGGGCGCCCGCCTCTTGCAGACCTGGGCAGGCTCCCGGGAGCCGCCAGCCTGGTCCCGGGAAGAGGCGTTCCACAAGGCGTACAGATAGTTCGGAATAGCTTGCTAGTCCGAACTATCTAGCCCGTGCCGCGTGTAGCCGCGCGGCACGGGGTTCGAACAATCCGGCATTTAAAAATGGCGCCGGCCGGCTTATGCAAATAAAGCCCGGGAAATTCAAATCCCGGGCTTCATTTGCACGTTCGGTATGCATACATTACCCCGCTAGTTCGCACTAGCGGGGTAGTGTAGACATACCCATATAGAGTTCTGAGGGGTGTGGACAGAGTGGTCACCAGGACATCTGTGAGAAGCCCTGGAGGCCAATTATTTTGAAATAAGCACCGTTGTGCCAGCCATACTCACACTATTTCAAAATAGTTATTTCAAAATAAGCATTATTCCCCGTGAAATGAGGGTTTATTATTTCAAAATAACAAGCCTGTTATTTCAAAATTATTTCAAAATAATGGGCTTGCTGTATGGATACACAGCTTGTTATTTTGAAATAACACTGTAGTGTAGACATGCCCTATGTGGGCTCAGTGCCATTGTAATCCCAGTGCTGAGCACCCACAAGCCATGGTGCACTGCTGACAATTTCATCCAGAAAGCTGCAGCAAGGTGTAATGTATTTAAATCTGGATATTAGTAAAGACAGTTTCTACGTGAGTGAAGTGATCACTGGGGCCATCAGCCACTGCAGGCCCCTGGAGAAGGAAGAGGGGTGGCTCTGCACCCCAGAAAGGGCAGGGCCTCAGGCAGAAGGAGCAGGGCCAACACAGACAGCCCTCAGTGCCTCCCAGACTGTGGTGCCCTTCCCCAACAATCAGCAATGCATGGAGCAGTGGAGTGGCTTCAGCAAGGCAACCAAAGTAGCAGCTGGGCACTCTAGGCCCCATAGTATCGCCGGGCCCTGGGGCAACTTCCCCTTCCCCCCGGCCTCGGCCCCCAATGTCGGCAGGCCTGGCAATTATTGTAATTTATGATAATGTAATTATGCGGCTCATTATTATTTTCATAAATGACAGACATACATTCAATAATTTGAAAGTGAAAGTAGTGTATAAGCATGCTGAAAATATCCCCCTCAACATATACACTCTTCAAAAGGACCCATCAGTAAAACCGTCAGTGTTTGTGATTCCGCCAACTGTAGAGGTTGTTCTAGATTTGTAATATTGAAGTGGCAGATATTACCTTGCTGAGCTTGAATCAATGCCGCAGACAACATGTCAACCCTTTTCACCACACAGATTTCCCATTAAACTAATGAGAAAGTAATTAATATAATTTATTGTTCTTTTGGGGGGCAAAGGAGCACAAGGTAAAAATACTAAAAACTATGATAATTGAACTATGTTTCTAGGAGGACGGTGAAGCACTGGAATGGGTTACCTAGGACATATCTACTCTAGGAAATTATTTAGAAATAAGTTATTTCAAAATAATAAATCCTGGGATGACTGTTTTGAAATAGCATGCCCACACTATGGGGAAACCTCTAAATTAATCCAAGGTAGGCTCCCTTAGTGCAAGTCTACACAGCTACATTATTTCAAAATAACTAGCATTATTTTGAAATCATTTAGTCCGCGTCTACACTGCAAGCAGTTATTTTTACTTAATGTCGAAATACTGTCAAGCTGGAGGACTTCTTACTCCGACTCCTGTAACCCTCATTGTACGAGGAATAAGGGAAGTCAGAGAAGAGTGCTCTATTTAGAAATAAGTGCTGTGTAGATGCTCCCAATTTCGAAATAAGCTACGCAATTGATGTAGCTCAATTCGCACAGTTTATTTCGAGTTAAGCCCTGCTGTGTAGACGTACCTTTAATGTGGATGCGCTACTTCAACTTAGAGCTCCAGAAAATACTGGGGAGTAATTACTTTGAATGACTCTGGGGAGTAATTTTGAAATAGCAGCAGTGGAGCAACCTCACTACTGATATTTTGAAATAACTATTTCTAAGTAAGTGTTATTCCTCATGGAAAGCAGGAGTAGTTATTTCAAAATAATGGGCTTGTTAGTGTGGACACCTCATTTATTATTTTGAAATAAGGGGTGTGTAGATCAAGGCCTAGAGAGGTGGTAGAATTGCCACCCCTAGAGATTTTTAAGTCTCAGCTTGATAAAGCCCTGACTGGGATGACTTAATTAGGATTGGTCCGGTTTTGGGCAGGAGGTTGGACTTGATGACCCCCTGAGGTCTCTTCCAACCCTATGATTCTAAGTTTAGAATTTCACATTTAAACATCATAATTCAAGAGAGAATTAAGTGTAAGCACTCATCTTTAACTCTGCCCTCTTGCATATTACACAACAATGTTATTTAATTATCTGAATAGGCAGAGTTTTTCAAGCCATGTGTTTATGTAGTCATATTAGCTGTATACTCAACTTGGAGAGTTTTCTGCAACTTTACAGACACATTTATCTAATTAAATTTGTGTTTGTGTAATTACTGTATCAGAATTCATATGTGCAATGATCCCTAACTGTGCAAATTTAGAATGTGACTACTCTAAAAAGTGGCTCTATAGACATATCGTGCTTACAGTGTAACAAGCCATAAGAATGAAAATTAGCTGGCATCAGGTGGGTTTTATCCAACTACTGCCTCTTAAACTCTCCTCTCTATGCATCCATGGATCATAGAGCAGTAACTAGCCATTTACACTTCATGGTCAAGCAATGGTCCTGCTGAAAAGGTTCATCAAATGGTTCTCAGCATCTTAACCTCCGCAAAGCAGTTGTGCAAGTGCAGAGGCCCAATATAAGAGTTGCCTCTGATGCTAAAATATTCTGAGATTTACACTGCATGTGCAATGCATGTCTCAAGATGTTCACTCTTATTAGCTTTCCCATGTTAAAGTATGCAATACTTTCATTTAGCATCACCAGTTAACTGTATCTATCATGTATGGCAGTGGCATCCAAAGGCGGAACTGGGGAAATGTGTATCATCTTGATGGCCTCATCATTCAAGATTTGAATAATTTCCCACAGGTAGGGAGTCAGTGTTGCAAAACTTGCTTGTGAACATCCTGTGCTAGAATTTAGTCCTATGATATAGAGGTAAATGGTAACTGAGATAAAATACATGATTGTACCAAAGGTAGAACTTTCATGATTGACCACATCTCTTTCTTTGAAAAGATAACTGATTTTCTAGACTAATCTACCTAGATTTCAATAAAATATTTGATACAGTTTCACATGGGAAGTTATTAGCTAAATTGGAGAAGATGGGGATTAATACATGCCTCAAAAATGGCTAAGGAATTTGTAAAAAGGAAGACTATGAATGGGTCATCCTGAAAGGTCAATGATCAGGCTGGAAGGCAGTTATTAATGGAGTACCTGAGTTCTCAAGTATTGGCGTTAGGACTAATCTTATTTAACATTTTCATTAATGAACTTGGCAAAAAAATGTGAGGATGTGCTAATAAAAGTTGTGGTGACACAAAGTTGGGAGGTATTGCCAATAAAATGGACAGCTTTGAAAACCGGTGTCAGAGAAATGGGTATCAGAGAGAAGCCCTGAAACAGTGACAGGAATATGCAGGGGGTAATCCCTGTCCTATTCTGGCCTTTTGTTTAAAAAGTTCATAATCATTCATGTTTCCCTATGCATTTTAGCTGCCACTTCTGCTACCGGACCACCTAGTTGTAGCCTCAACTCCACCATGTACTGGTTTGGGAGATGTTGTACCCAAGGCTGGCCCTTTCAAAATTCTCTAAGAAGGCCTCTGCATCATCTCCTACTGTGTACACTGAATATTTTTTGGGTTGGGAAGCATTAGCTAGAGTTAGGTGGTTAGTTGGTATAGTGGGAGCACCCAGTTTCTCAGCTTTCTCCAGTTTAAAGTGCCTCTGTTTTTCCTTCTCCCATCCATCACCAATCCCTGCTGCTCCATGTGAAATAGGTAGCCCAGAACAAAGAGAATGGAAGATTGCTACGAAGGGCTACCTCTCAGTAGACACTAGATAGAGAACCCCTTCCACATTGCTCTATAAGGCTGTGTCTAGACTACATGCCTCTGTCAGCAGAGGCATGTAGATTAGACAGATCAGCAAAGGCAAATGAAGCTTCATTTACATTTACATGGCTACCGCGCTGAGCCGACAAACAGCTGATCAGCTGTTTGTCGGCTCGCCGCTAGTCTGGACGTTCCCCCTGTCGACATCAAAGCCCTTTGTCGGCAGCCCCGTTATTCCTCATGGAATGAGGTTTACCGGGGCTGCCGACAAAGGGCTTTGATGTCGACAGGGGGAACGTCCAGACTAGCAGCGAGCCGACAAACAGCTGATCAGCTGTTTGTCGGCTCAGCGCGGCAGCCATGTAAATGTAAATGAAGCCGCGATCATTTAAATCGCGGCTTCATTTACCTTTGCTGAACAAACAAATCTACATGCCTCTGCCGACAGAGGCATGTAGTTTAGACGTATCCTAAGTGGCCCAAGTGGAGGGCTTTCTACTTCCCAGAAGGACCTCCTTAATTGCATCTGAGCACTAGAGTTCTGACTGGTTCAGCTATGGAGTTTCCATGCTATGAGGTGGAGGGACTCCAGATTTGGTCATTGTGATGAGGTACGGGAGTTTTGGTAAGGCTATCCATCTGTTAACTGATATGTTAACTGTTAAACAGCATGGTGAACCAACACTGATGGGGCCACACTGGTGCTATGAGCATCAACGAAGCCTTGTCCTGACAGACCTTGAGGAGGACCTTGTGGATGAGAGGGAAGAGTATGAATGCATATGGCAGGTGCCTTGTCCACAAGCAGGGCCGGCTCTATGCACCAGCAAAGGAAGCACGTGCTTGGGGCGGCACATTTTCAGAGGCGACATTCCGGCCCGCAAGAGGAGCAGGCGGGGAGCCCCGCGGAGGCTGCCCTGAGCTGGGAGCCACATGCCTGGATGCTCAGAGCCTGTACCTGGCCCTGGGGTGCTGGGAGCTCTGCATGGGCAGCCCCGAGGCACGGCCACTGCTGAGGCGCTTCCTGGAGGGCAGCACGGGGCAGCTGCAGCTGCTGCTGGTGACGCTGAGCCCAGTGGCCTCTTCTACGCCTTCGAGTGCATCGCCCTCTCACCTGTGCATCCCCATCCCTTGCGCTACCCCGCAACTTCCTCTTCCCCGTCTCCTGCCCATGGGCCCCCCTCCCCACCTGCGTACCCCCCTGGCCAGCCACCCCCCTGCCTGTGTTTTCTACCCCTGCCTTTGAACCCCCCTTGCCCAGCTGTCCCTCGTGCCTGTGTGCCCCTACCCATTGTCCCGCGGCCCCCCTCCCCCACTACGTCCCTGCTCTCTTCTCCTCCCCCGGCTTGGCCTCAGCAACCCCACATCCCACCTCCTGGCCCACTGCAAACCTGCTGGGACCCCATCTCCTCTTCTCCACCCCCCTCCCCACCCTGCCTCCCTGCCACCCACCTGGATCCCCATCTCCTGTCTGGCTCTCTAAACAATCACTCCTCACCCTATTCTCAGGGCCCTGAACCCTCCCCCCACCACACACCTGTCCAGGATTCCAGCCCCCTTGTGTTGTGTCCTGACAACCTCACCTCTGCCTGGGACCCAGGTGATTCTTCCTCCCCCTTTGTCTGAGGAAGGGGAACTGTGGAGTTCCCAAGTGCCTGTGTCCCCAAGTCCCTTCCTGTCTGGGGCAGGAGAGCTTTATTAAAATTGGAATTGTGATCCCATTTAAATAAGCTTTGTTTTAAATAATATACCTTTAAAATTAAATTAAAAATTGTTACGGCCTAAATTTATCATAACCTATTTAAATAACTTATTAATTAAATTTAAAAATTAAATAAAACATGTCTCCTATCAACTTTTAAAGAAATTCTGCTAGTTCACTAGTGTAAGTTGCTGCGTAAGCACCCGGAACCAGTGTTTACATCAGCAGTAGCTTCTTCCACAGGTGAAGAGAGAATGTTTGTATCACTTTGGTTTATTCAGCTAGTTCAATTCAATTATTAGTTCATTCACCATTGCAAAACCGAGAGTTGACAAAGCAGAAAAACTTGTTTTCCTCTTCTTTCAGTAAAAAACTGGTTATGAGAGCGTTCTTACATCTTGAAGAACATGATGACTAGAATCAATCTGTTCAATTCACTATGGATATTTCCTTTGGTTTAATAAATTAATTTTAGATGCAAAATATGTTTGGATACTTTGTTATGTATCCTTCATATTTTATTTCATACAAAAATTAAATGCTGGTTTTATTTTAAATTGAATTTCTGTCCAGACAGAAGTAGATGCAAATCATATGGTTTTTAAAAAAGTAGCCACCATGTAGCAAATAATAAATGGGGTAAAACCTGTCTCTTAAGTGTTCCTATTATATGCCATTTTGTAATAGAATAAAAATGTAAAAAATGTAAAAATTAAGAATCTGATTACATATAAGTTACACGATTATTTGGGCATTTATTTAGTTGGTACCTGTATTGAGAGTATTCTCCTGGTTAGTATATAGACGCACCAAATTTGGCATAAAGGTTATATTCAGTTGTAAATCAACATGTTTTAATGGTTGCTAATCAATAAGACTCAACCATCCTTTAGGAAAATATTTTAAAAGTATAATTTAAATGATTAATTGCTCATTTAAACCAAGGTTTTCTGCTTGCCAGTTTAAATCATGATTAAAAGTAGAGATTTAAATCAAAGCTATTTAAATCAATCCACCCTGCTTCAGAGGCGGTTTGGTCTGTCCCTGAAGGAGAAAGCACAGGGCTGTGCTCATGGAATAGGTTCTAGACTAGTGGGGTTTTGTTGTCTAGTGCCTGTCTTGTTCTGGACAGTTGAGCTGGAGAGTTGAAACAAAAGTTCTCTTAATCCCTTTGAACTGTCTCATTGTATAGTGAGGCTGATTCTTGTCCATGGACACCAAGAGTTGGATAGCTTATGTGCTGGGGTTGGAGTCTGAGTGATTATAAGGCTTCTAACAATAAAATCCCTTTGCAGAGTGAGGAGTGGGACCGGAACTCCAGCACTAGGTGATGTGAACAGCTGCATGCTTTGGAAGTCTTTAACTGACTTGCTATGGATGAACCTGCCCTCCCATTGTCCTCACATGGGGAGTCCCTGGCACTCTCGTAGGATATGAAAATGCCTTGGGGTTTGGGCTCCCCCTGGAGCATGTGCCCCACTCCCCAGGAAGCCGCACAAGCTGCTTTTACGTGCGCACCCTCAGCAAGCTGTGCAAGCTGCATTTGCACGTGCATCCTCCCCGGACAAAAAAGAGGGGGGACAGACAAAAAATTTTTTTGCTTGGGGCAGCAAAAAACCTAAAGGCGGCCCTGTCCACAAGAGATGAAGCCATCTACAATGGAACTAGGGCTGTGCTTGAGGAAGGAGCAGAACCGCTGACATTTCCTATTGCTTCACAACATGAACAGAGTTATTTGTGGAGATCCCACACCTTTGGAAAATAGCATGGGCAATGTCCACCCAGAGAGACCTATGAAAGGACTGACTCAGATGATCTGCTAGTTTATTTTGTGAGCCTGGCAGATATGATGCCTCTTATAGAATCAAGTAGGTGATGACAAGTTACATAGCTTTAGAGCTTCCTGGCACAGGGGAGAGGAGCAAGCAGCACCTGTTTGTTTAAACAGAACATTGCTATGGTATTATCTGTCAATACTGACATTTATATTCTGAAGATGGGTATTGAATGCCATGCATGCCAGACAAACTGCCCTTAACTCCCTGATATTGATGTGCAGTGATAGTTTGGACTGGGACCACAAGTTTTGAGTTCTGATTTTGCCAGATGCACTCCCCATCCCGACACCCAGGTGTCTGTGACCAGTGATAAAGAAGGTGAAGTTTGGCAAAGGGTACTCTGACATAGACCACCTGTAGCTGCAGCCACCAGAGGAGAGACTCGAGAACTTGAGTTGGGAGCATGACTAGTCTGTGTAGAGATTCACATCTGGGCCTGTACATCTGTACCGACACCACCTCATCTCATGTGTTGGACAACCTAGGTGCAAGCTGCAATGTATCCTAAAGTTTAATGCAAGTTCTAGCCATTGTTACTGGAAACCAGCAGAGGCCTTCAATGATGTCCCCTAGTTCCAAGCCCTATAAAATTGGTGGGGATTCTATTTTCTGAGTCAGGGAGAGTAACTTGGATTCATTGAGGATGAGACTCAGCCTGTGGAAGGGTCATATACTCCTCCACTTAGGCTTGAGATTTGCCTTTGATGAGCGAGCACTTGAAGAAGAACCCCATATTATAAGTTTGACTTCTTTAGCATCACAAAATGTGGAGACATGACTGTTCTCTATTAATATATCAGCGGGACAAACACTTTGGAAAGGAAGGAGTTATTTAAAGTAAGGACCAAGAATAAATGGATATAAACTGGACATCAATAAGTTTAGGCTTGAAAGTAGATGAAGGTTTCTAACCTAGAGAAGAGTAAAGTTCTGAAATAGTCTTCCAAGTGTAATGGTATCAAAAAAGCATTTGCGCAAGAGGGCTTTTGCCCGAACGGGAGCAGCATAGTATTTCCTCAAGAACACTGACAATCTTACATGAGATCGTCAGTGTTCTTGCGGAAATTCAAGCAGCCAGTGTAGACAGCTGGCAAGTTTTTCTGCAAAAGCAGCTGCTTTTGTGGAAAAACTTGCCAGTGAAGACGCAGACACCGAGTTTGAGCTGCAGTGCAGCTGTTTAGAGCTCTGCAAATCTATGAATATCCATTTTATATCTGTGGGTATCCACACCAGCGGATGTGGATGCAGATATCCATAGCTCAACTTTGTGGATACAGATGTGAATGTGGATACAACATTTTGTATCCACACAGGGCTCTACGTACGTTCAGGCTTGGACTAGAGCCTGAATTTTGAGACCCCTTCGGGGGAGTCAGTCAATCTCAGAGCTTGGTCTCTAGCTTGATTCAGAACATCTGAACTACACTCTCAGCCAGCTGATCAGGGCTCTGAGATTCAATGCCACAGATGTTTTACTGCAGTGTGGACATACCCTGTGGCTGTGTCTACACTGCACCCCTTTTCCGGAAAAGGGATGCAGATTAGACACATCGGAATAGCAAAATCCGCGGGGGATTTAAATATCCCCCGCGGTATTTGCATTTACATGGCTGACGCTTTTTTCCGGCTTGGGGATAAGCCGGAGAAAAGCGCCAGTCTAGACGTGATTCTCCGGAAAATAAGCCCTTTTCCGGAGGATCTCTTATTCTTGAAAGTAGGAATAAGAGATCCTCCGGAAAAGGGCTTATTTTCTGGAGAATCACGTCTAGACTGGCGCTTTTCTCCGGGTTATCCCCAAGCCGGAAAAAAGCAGCAGCCATGTAAATGCAAATACTGCGGGGGATATTTAAATCCCCTGCGGATTTTGCTATTCCGATGTGTTTAATCTGCATCCCTTTTCCGGAAAAGGGGTGCAGTGTAGACACAGCCTATCAGTCTATGATACATGGGTGCAGATTCCTATTATCCCAGGATTCTTAAATTATTACTCCTGGGAAAATTACACATATTTGTCAGAAAAAAATACTAAACCCCAGTAAAGAAAAATCTAGAATTAGACTAACTGTGGTATGTCAGGTGCCATATTTATGACTTCACTTGTACTAACCTAAAAATAACATTCCAGCAAGATTTTACTTTGCGTATTATAACACTGTTGCTACAAAAACAGAATATTTAACATCCCCTAATTAAAGCTGGTTAGAGTGGCTACACTGGTGAAACATTTGCTTTGTGTTGTTACTCTTTTAAGAATCCTCGGTGCCTTTTGAATAGTTTATTATTCTTCTCGGAAAATTTATGTCACCAAATTTGGGATAGTTACAAGCAACTCTGAAAAGTTGCCTATTAACTATTTTTCCAATGTTCTATTGTACTACCCTCTCATCAACAACTTGATCAATGTAAGAAACCATTCTCTTGAATCTGAGCACAGTAGAGCCTCAAACCAGGAAAAAAGTAACAGGCAGAAGACATTCTGTCTGAGATTTCTTTCCCTAAAATTGAACTGGTGACATCTGCTCAATCTACTGTAGATAAACAGCAAACTATTTTCTATCACATTAGCTCAGAGGATGAGATATTAAATAAACCCTGGGGGCATCATGCTTTGTTATCACATTTAAGGCTTGTCCCAGACTGTCTGCCTTAGTACTTTTGTGTAAAAAAGAAATGAAAAAATTGCATGTTTCTTTTACATAGCAAATACTTGGCTATTTAAATTCCTAGATGACCTAAATCAAAAAGTACTGGCTTAATCTGACTGTCTCTCTAATTACTAGTCACTTAGCCTAAATTATTAACAATGTCCTCCACTGTGATGTATGGTACATGTAAACCTCCAAACAGGATTCTAATAGAATTATCTAATTCTATTAAACCACAAACAACTACCCATTAAATATTTATTAGCAAGCTTGCATTCACTTAAGACAGATTGGAGTGTCAGCAAAGCACTGTGCTACTCCTCCTACATTTCAGTTTTCAGTGCTAGGGATTCAAAATGAACTAATCAGATTAATACCTATTGATTAGGTACCCATTAGTTAGCTAATCAAATGCAATAAAAAGATATTAAAAGAATTTACAAAGTACGATATAGATCTTTTAAAAATATGTACTCTCTTCAAATAAACAAATTTATGTGTGGCTTATTTGACTATGAACAGCTTTTTGCTTAGTCTACCATAGGGCAGGGATCCTAGATGTTAAGTAATTACATTTTGTCTACTGTGCCCATGAACTGTGCTTCTAATAAATGGGAAGAATTTTTTAAACCACTTACAAGGGTCAATCTGATATAAAATTCTCAATACAGTATGCTGAGATGGGGAGAGGCAGATCTAGAAATTACTTGAAAACAATGCAGGTCATATGCAGTAACCCTAACTATGCAATACCTTAAATGATATGCTTGAAGGACATGGAGAACTGGAAATAAAATGTCAGAGTTCTCACTGAAATAGGTGTGGAGATACTACTTAAGAATGTTGATAAGTTATAATTTTATGAACACTGAATGCAGCCCGCTCAGTGAAGTAATGTTACTGTATAACTATGCAACAGGATTTTTCTGTTTTCCTCTAACTTAATAATAAGCTGTGATAAACAAGCAGGTAAGCAATGCAACAGTCATAAATAAATAAAACTCCCATTAAACACAGGGGTGTGGAGCAATTACAAAACTATGGCACTCTTCCAGACCGTTGACTAAAGTGACATAGCTGTGCTGTTAAGGCATACAACTAACACACCAAAGGGTTAGAAAGTTAAAAAACTTTTGCAGGCTGTCAGGAGCAGCCTGTGGAGACAGTTTGACAGTAAGGGCTTGTAAACACTACCACTTCTACTGGTATAATTTACATCACTCAGGCTATCCTGGAAAAACTCAACCATGACCAGGTAAAACATCGGCTCTTCCAAAAAAATTTTCAGAAGAGCAGATGCACTCTTTCAGAAGCCCTGTATTCTTCATTTTATGAGGAATAAGGGCTCTTCTGAAATAAGAGGTTTTTCTGACATTTGGTCCCATGTAGATGGGCCAAATGTTGGAAAATCCTCTTCTGAAAAAAGAATAAAAAAACCCAGCAGTGTAGACATAGCCCCAGAGAGGCATAAATTACACAGTGCCGTTTTATCATTTCCAGTGAAGCGTAGCCCTCAAAGAAGCTCTATGGAGGGAATGTAAAGAAGATGGGCCTTCCACCAGATTCAGGGAGTGATAAACCTTAGGGGAAAGGCAAGCAAGCATATAGTCTTTGGTTATTTTTTAAATCTATTTTCTTTTTAGGTTTCTCAGGGTGGCTACGTCTACACTGGCCCCTTTTCCGGAAGGGGCATGTAAATTTCAGCAGTCGTCGTAGGGAAATCCGCGGGGGATTTAAATATCCCCCGCGGCATTTAAATAAAAATGTCCGCCGCTTTTTTCCGGCTTTTAAAAAAGCCGGAAAAGAGCGTCTAGACTGGCCCCGATCCTCCGGAAAAAGTGCCCTTTTCCGGAGGCTCTTATTCTTACTTCCCTCTGCCAGTAAAGGACTGTTCAAAGCCATGTGAATGCCACAATTCTTTGGCTCTAAAATCTGCTGTGGAATCCACTCTTCAATTCAGAATTGTGTTCCAGAATCTAATTTTTATACATACACACACCGTATACATGTATGTATGTGTGGGTGTGTTTGTTTACATTTTTGCAGTTTGTCTTTTGGTTTGGTTTTTTTTTTTTCTTCAAATTTCCCATCACTGATACTCCACCAGTCTTTGCAATGCAGCAAGCCCTGATGTAGATGGGTTAAGACGGTCTCAAACACTGGAGTAAATAGACCAGAGTTAGATAACTCAATGGCTACATCTGGACTGCAAGCCTCTTTCAAAAGAGGCTTTTTTCAAAAGTATCTTTCGAAAAAGCCTCTTTCAAAAAAGAGCATCTAGACAACAAAATTTTTCAAAAAAGCAGCTCAATTTTTCAAAAGAGACTCTAGACGCTCTTTCGAAAAAGCCCTGTTTTCATGCAATAGCGCCTTTTTTCAAAAGATTACTTTCGAAAAAAGGCGTCATTCCTCGTAGAATAAGGTTTACCACCGTCGACAAAACCACCGCATTCTTTAGATTTACTGTCGACAGAACGCAGCGGTAGTCTAGACGCAGGTAGTTTCTTCGAAAAAAAGGCCACTTTAAAAAAAAATCCTGTAGTCTAGACACACATGATAAGAGCAGAACACTAACCCGCACTAGTGCTCTCTCAGCAATAGCACAGGAGTCATGGTGAGAGAATTTGAGAAAGTCCTCAGAGTAAACAGCTTTAGATGTAGTCCAGTGGTCCCCAACACGGTGCCCGCGGGCGCCATGGCGCCCGCGGGGGCATTTCAATGCGCCCGCCAGGTGCTCGGGGCTGGCCTGGCCCCGGGCACATGGCGCATGGGTGCTTGCGGGGGGAGCGCCGGGCTCACGGCACTCGGCAGGAGGGGGGGAGCGCCGGTCCCGGGCGCGCGGCACTCGGCGGGGGGGGAGGAGCAGGAGCGCCGGCCTCGGGCGCGCGGGACTCGGCGGGAGGGAGGGGCTGGCGGGGAGCGCCAGCCCCGGGCGCGCGGCCCTTAGAGGGGGCCCTGCCCCCGGGCATGCAGCTATGGGGGGACCCCGCCCCCGGACGCGCGGTAGGTGGGGCCCCGCCCCCGGGCGCGTGGATGGGGGGGCGCCCCCGGTCCCCGCCCCCTGGCGCCCGGCGGGCAAACGGCCACGCCCCCTGGCGCCCGACAACCTAAAAAGGTTGGGGACCACTGATGTAGTCTTTTAGGAAGATGTTCAAAAGACTATTTTGGCAGAACACTGCTGCTTCAGCTTAGTTCTGGTTCTCTTGTTTGTTTCTAGACACTGCTTCATTTAGAGCAAACAGCCTATGTTGCTCACCACTCATGCCTTCAATGGCCTAATCAAGCAGCATGAACTCTATGTTTCATATACTCATGTTGCATGTTAGAGAAGAGCAGTTTTGCTATGCTGATCATACTCTTTTTTATTAAACATTACAGGGTTTGTTTTTGCTGCAGGAAAGGACTGATTGTTTGAAACAGTCTTCTATGAGTAATGCACTTTAAATAGTTTGTTTCCACATTTTTGTTTTGGGACTGGCAACACAATTCAATCTGTTAGACAGAATCTGTGTTTTTATTTTCTATGCAGTACAGTACTTGGAAGACACCGACATTTAATTTGAGAATCACAAAAAAAGTTTTGCTAATAAATATCCATAGTTTAAAATAAAGTGGGTATTTTCCTATGTGGCATTATGGCTACGTCTAAACTGGCATGATTTTGCAGAAATACTTTTAACTACTTTATTTCCACAAAAGAGCATCTAGATTGGCACGGATGCTTTTGCACAAAAAGTGCTTTTGCGCAAAAGCATCATTTATTTGTTTATTACAAATAAATAAATTTATTTATTACACTGTGCCATTAGTTCTTGGCTTTTTGGAAGGAACAGTATTGCAAAGACAATTGCATCTGAGGAAGTCAATTGCAGCTCACAAAAACTTATGCTTATACCCTAATAAATATGTTGGTTGCACAGGTGGTGTCGCAGAGAGGGCTTTGGTTTCTTTGACCATGGGACTCTGTTCCGGGCACAAGGATTGTTAGGAAGAGATGGGATCCACCTAACGAAGAGAGTAAGGAGCATCTTCACGGGCAGGCTTGCAAACCTAGTGAGGCGGGCTTTAAACTAGGTTTGTCGGGGGATGGTGACCAAAACCCTGAGGGGAGTGGGAAAGTCGGATACCGGGAAGAAATGCAGAGAGGAAGGAGCAAGAAAGGAGGACCCCTGATTTGAATGGAGAAGATAAGGCAATCAATTGGTTACCTGAAGTGTTTGTACACTAATGAGAGAAGTCTGGGAAACAAACAAGAAGAACTGGAGGCCCTGGCCCACTCCAAGAAATATGATTTAATTGGGATAACAGAGACTTGGTGGGATGACTTGCATGACTGGAGCGCTGTCATGAAAGGGTATAGACTGTTCAGGAAGAACAGACAGGGGGGAAAAGGAGGAGGAGTTGCACTATATGTAAGAGAGCACTATGATTGCTCTGAACTCCAGTATAAAGAGGGAGAAAAACCTGTTGAGAGTCTATGGGTTAAGTTTAAAGGAGCAAACAACAGCAGTGATGTTGTGGTTGGTGTCTGCTACAGGCCACTGAATCAGGTGGATGAAGTAGATGAGGCTTTCTTCGGACAACTTAGAGAAGCTTCCAGATCACAGGCCCTGGTTCTCATGGGGGACTTTAATCACCCTGATATCTGCTGGGAAACCAATATGGCAGTACATAGGGAATCCAGGAAATTTTTGGAGAATGTTGGGGATAACTTCTTTACACAAGTGCTGAAGGATCCGACCAGGGGCCGTACGCAGCTTGACCTTCTGCTCACAAGCATGGAAGAACTAACAGGAGAAGTGGAGGTGGGTGACAACCAGGGAAGCAGTGATCATGAGATGGTAGATTTCAGGATCCTGACCAAAGGAAGAAAAGAGACTAGTAAAATTCACACCTCAGACTTCGAAAAAGCAGATTTTGACTCCCTCCGAGATCTGATGGGCAGAATCCCCTGGGATGCTAACATGAAGGGGAAAGGAGTCCAGGACAGCTGGCAGTATTTTAAAGAAGCCTTATTGAAGGCACAGAAAGAAACCATCCCAACGCGTATCAAGAAAGGCAAACATGGTAGGAGACCGGATTGGCTTACAGGGAAAATCTTTGGTGAACTTAAGCACAAAAAGGAAACTTCCAAAAAGTGGAAACTTGGACAAATGACCAGGGAGGGGTTTAAATGTATAGCTCGAGAATGCTGGGGGGTTAACAGGAAGGCGAAAGCGCAAATGGAATTGCGACTGGCTAAGGATGTGAAGGATAACAAGAAAAGTTTCTACAGTCATGTTAACAAGAAGAAGGTGATCAGAGAGTGTGTGTGGCCCCTAGTGGATGAAGGAGGTAACCTAGTGACAGATGATGTGGGGAAAGCTGAAGTACTCAGTGCTTTCTTTGCCTCTGTATTCACGGACAAGGTTGGCTCCTGGACTTCTGTGCTAAGTGACGCAAGATGGGATGAAGATGTAGAACCCGTGGTGGGTAAAGAACAGGTTAGGAACTATTTAGAAAAGCTAAACGTACACAAATCCATGAGTCTGGACTTAATGCATCTGAGGGTACTAAGGGAGTTGGCAAATGTCATTGAGGAGCCTTTGGCTATTATCTTTGAAAAGTCGTGGAGGTCGGGAGAAATCCCGGATGATTGGAAAAAGGCAAATGTAGTGCCCATCTTCAAAAAAGGGAAGAAGGATGATCCAGGGAACTATAGGCCAGTCAATCTTACCTCAGTTCCTGGAAAAATCATGGAAGGGATCCTTAAGGAATCCATTTTGAGGCACTTGGTGAGAGGAAAGTGATTAGGAATAGTCAGCATGGATTCACAAAGGGCAAGTCGTGCCTGACCAATCTGATTAGCTTCTATGATGAGGTAACTGGCTCTGTGGACATGGGAAAGTCACTGGATGTGATATACCTTGACTTTAGTAAGGCTTTTGATATGGTCTCCCACAATATTCTTGCCAGCACGTTAAGGGAATGTGGATTGGATAAATAGACGGTAAGATGGATAGAAAGCTGGCTAGAAGGCCGGGCCCAAGAGGTAGTGATCAACGGCTCGATGTCAGGATGGCGGTCGGTTTCTAACGGAGTGCCCCAAGGTTCGGTTTCCAGGACTGGTTTTGTTCAATATCTTTATTAATGACCTGGATGAGGGGATGGATTGCACCCTCTGCAAGTTTGCGGATGACACTAAGCTGGGGGGAGAGGTAGATACGCTTGAGGGCAGAGATAGGGTCCAGAGTGACTTAGACAAATTGGAGGATTGGGCCACAAGAAATCTGATGAGGTTCAATAAGGACAAGTGTAGAGTCCTATACTTGGGACGGAAGAATCCCAAGCATAATTACAAGCTGGGGACCAACCGGTTAAGTAGTAGTTCTGCAGAAAGGGACCTGGGGGTTACAGTGAATGAGAAGCTGGATGTGAGTCAACAGTGTGCCCTTGTAGCCAAGAAGGCTAATGGCATATTAGGTTGCATTAAGAGGAGCATTGCCAGCAGATCCAGAGATGTCATTATTCCCCTTTATTCGGCTTTGGTGAGGCCACATCTGGAGTATTGTGTCCAGTTCTGGGTCCCCCACTACAAAAAGGATGTGGATGCATTGGAGAGGGTCCAGCGGAGGGCAATCAAAAAGATCAGGGGGCTGGAGCATATGACTTATGAGGAGAGACTGAGAGACTTGGGTCTGTTTAGTCTGCAGAAGCGAAGAGTGAGGGTGGATTTGATAGCAGCCTTCAACTTCCTCAAGGGAGGTTCCAAAGAGGATGGAGAGAGGCTGTTCTCAGTAGTGACAGATGGCAGAACAAGGAGCAATGGTCTCAAGTTGTGGTGGGAGAGGTCCAGGTTGGATATTAGGAAAAACTATTTCCCTAGGAGGGTGGTGAAGCACTGGAATGGGTTACCTAGGGAAGTAGTGGAGTCTCTATCCCTAGAGGTGTTTAAGTCTCGGCTTGACAAAGCCTTGGCCGGGTTGATTTATTTGGAATTGGTCCTGCCTAGAGCAGGGGGCTGGACTTGATGACCTTCTGAGGTCTTACCCAATTCTATGATTCTATGTGTTAGTCTTTAAAGTGCCACCAGACATGCATCTGACGAAGTGGGTCTTTGCCCACGAAAGCTTATGCTCCTACACTTCAGTTAGTCTATAAGGTGCCACAGGACTCCTCATCGCTTTTACCAGACTCCTTATTGCTTTTGCTGAAACAGACTAACATGAAACCTGACAATTGTAGACACTGTCTCCTATTATGAGACAAAATCATTCAGGCATTCAACCATGGGATTCATACTGCATTTGTTCTCAGTTTGGTCCGGACTCTCACAATACATACTAATACAAGCTAAACCTCCCTAGTCTGTCACAACTCAGGACCTGACCAGAGAATTTGAAAGACCAATATTGTCTAGAATCATTACCAACACTTTCCACTCCTTAGTGGGCTCTTAGAGGACATTTAGGGATAAATTAGAACTAAATAACAGCACAGAGCACTGAGCACCAGGACACGTGACTATAAACAAATTTTATGGGATCTCAGGAAACTTGGCCACACCTGTGATAAATGGACATCCAGTTCACTAAAATCATGCTGGACCATAGATGTTGCTGGACCACAGAGTGGCGAACTAGAGAGATTCAACCTGTAGATATATTTATAATTTTTCTATTAGCTCTCACTTCTTTTGAAAAACACAATTAGGTAAGAAAGCATTAAGGCTGTGACACAATCCAAGAGAAGGAAAGAATCAATCAAATCTGAAGATGAAGTTCAACCTGAGCTAATTATGATTAGTCAGTTAAACCAAATCTTATTGTCTCAAGGTAAAATCTCCAGGAATCAGGTTCTTATTGATAATGGGGATGTAGTGATGCAAGTTAAACAACCTGGCTGGCAGACCACCAGCAGCTTACCCTGTCGAGCCATACTACAGGTTGCCCATCATTGTCGTACATGGTTCTGTAGAGAAGCAGGAAGAAATAAAGAACATTTCCGCAATGGTATGTAATTGGAAGTTGCAGCAAGGAGGTTATATTAAAAGGACAAGAATACATCACATATAGGTCCGGAGCAACACAAACTTGTTATTAGTACAAGTTAAGAGTTGAGAATTATGATATGAATTCTACATACTGAAATGTAATCAAACTAAAAATAGGGTTGATTTGTCTTCAACAGAAGAGGGAAAAGTGTGTAATATCTTTAATATATGGATGGCTGGGTAGACTAAATGACTCTGGCATAGGAGGTTTATCTGTAAACACTGCAGCAAGTCTTAAGATTTTTACCACAATAAATGATTGGTTTCAATCAAATGCTGCTAAAACGAAAGGCAAGGCCCACAGGAGTAATTACCAGTCTCTTGACTGAAACAAAGGGCAATTACAACAAGCTGAAGTATGCTCACAATAGCTGAGCACTTGATTATAGAGTGTTACAGCAATCAGCAAGCAAGAGACACTTTTTTTGCCTGCATGAGCACTGCTGGATTTTATTGTGAGGGGAAGGGCTCAGTTAATGCAAACTCCATGATAGGGGCCTCAGTGGCCAAGCATCCTAGTGCCTGGATCATTGGTTAAGGGCTGTAGGCGAACCTGATCCCTCCTTCTCCTTCAGGTTCTACCTCCAAGTCGTGGGTCACTCACATACCTAAGCAGGCGAGACTGGTCTTGCTCTCAGCCATGAAGGAGGTAGCTGTTCCCTATGTACATCCTTTAGTTTCGAGTGTGACCCTGCAAGTCCAGTTTCCCTACAGTTGGGGTTTGTCTGCAGATTCTCCTTGGCATGTGAAGACTTATTTGCCTCCCATGGCTGCACTGGCAGGCAGGTTGTCTCTGTGCATTCAGGCAGGCACCCAGAGGTCTCCTGCCTCTTCACCAGTTAGCACCGACTCAGCCAGGCTCCCTTCCTGCAAGCACTAGCACTACATGGCCACGCATGCCAGCAAAGAGAGGGAGAAAGGCCTTCACTGCGTCAATACTTCATCGGCATCTGTTTCTCATCCTGATTTTCAAATCTAGAGATGTAAGCATGGAACAGAAAAGTGAGAGAAAGAGAGAAGCAGCAACATCAAGGAAGAACAACTAGGAGAGAGAGGATGAATTCATGGGAAAGCCAGGCAAGACCAAGGTACCAGGGAAAGAGGCTGACAAGAAGGGCCACATAAAAAGAACCACAAGGGGAAAGAGCATGACAGACATGCACATATGTGCTCCTAAGGATGTGAATGCAAGGAAGGAGTGGACCAACCTACAAACCAGCATCTTCTAGGTGCTGGCGATTTTGTGCATCATTAAAAATATTTCTAGCACTTCTGAGTACTGAAAAAACCCTCCATCACTGACCTGGGAAAAGTCACTTAATTTCTCTGTGCCTCATTTTACTCTCCCATCCTTGATCTATCTAGTCTCATACTCTCTGTTCTTTGGGGGTGTGGCAGGGTAGCCCCGCCCCTCCCGGAAGCCGCCGGGACGCCGCGTTCGCAGGGAAGAGGCTCGCCCCCCCACGCGGCTTGCAGAGCCGTCTGTCTTCCCCGAGCAGGGGGGCCGGTGCGCCGGCCGGGTGACGAGCCTGGGCCGGCAAGCGACGCCGTCAAAGAGCTGGGGAAGGAGGCGGGGAAAGTGACGTCACGGGGAGGCCGGCCCGAGGGGGGCCGGGGGATGACGAAGGGACTGACGTCATCTGCCTGCGACCGGCGGGCAATTCAAAAGGCTGCAACAACCCAGCAAGAGGGGAGCACGCCGAGGAGACGGACCTCCCCTGGGAGCGAGCGCACGGACTCAGGTATTGGCGACCCTGGGCAGGACCGGAGCAGGAGCCTGGGGGCGGGACGTGCTGACGTGGGGGAAGAAGTGGCCCAGGGCGGGGACGTGGACCCCGAGAGCGGGGGAGTTTAGGGTTCCCGACCCCCTCCGCTAGGTGGGGAACCTTTCCCTTACCTTAGGGCCCTGGGTCGGGGTCCGGAGCGAGGGTGGGCCCGGACCCACTTCCCCCAACCGCCGAGCTGAACAGAGCGAAACCGGGCACATTGAGTCGCTAACGACTGTGGAAACTGAGGGGGGGCGGATGTAAGCCCCTCCACACGAGGGGGGAACCCCTACAGGGGGCAAGAACTTCTTCTTACTATGTGTGTGTAGAGTGCCTGGCACAGGGGACCCAATATCTAGTAAGGTGTGTATGCTCAGCCTGTCACAGAGTATATTGTAGGGTGTGTATGCTGGGCCTGTCAGAGTATCTCTTGGGCACGTACTAGACTGCTCTGAGAGATCCAACTGCTGGATCTGTTGTGACTCTATAGTCTGAACAGAGTCCATGCACTACCTCTGGCTTGGGGATCTCTAAGCTCCCTCTCTGAGGCTGAGACCTTCCAGTACAAATGCCCAGTTCCTGGGATCAGAACTGACACTTCGTTCTCCCCCATAGCCTAAACCCACCATCCCCCAGAACTCCAGTGTTCTCGGCAATAGGTTGACTCTTCAAGGGTATACGACACGTGTAATATAGAAACCCACATGGCCAGACTCTACCCAGGGTTCTAAAACCCCCCTGTGCTTTCTCTCATGGTATGAGAAATGCACACAGCGAAACAAAACTAATAAACCCCACATGCACTTCACTGCCTCACCGTCTCACGACTCGAGTTTTCTTTGAGGTGCATTCTGGCTCCTCTGCAGGTGGCCAGGCCCCTCTACTGCAGCCAGGTCCACCAGTGGAGGAAGGGGTAAGGGCAAAGGGAGCAACTGCCTTGATTCAAAAGGTCCCAGGACTCCCAGCCATTGGTGCTGCTAATGCAGCAGCAGCATCTGCCAGAGCCACAGGCACTTTAAATCAATGCCAGCCCCCATGTGGCATGCTCTGGGCAGCGCTGAAGAGCTCAGGGAGGTGGGGAGGCTAGGCCCCAGCCCTGCCCCTTTCACCCAAGGCCCTGCCCTTTTGGGGGTGCTAAGCTATGTCCAGGGGCCCAGAGAGTTTGTAGGCTCCACTGACTACAACTTAGCTTTCAAACTTTGAAAGCTCTTTCCATCTAGATCAGTTTGCTTTGAAATTGGTTGGTCCTGAAGCTAAATTATACTTCACATGTTCTTCCTGCCCATGACTTCATCTACAATTAGGTCTTCTCAACAAAACCAGCTGCTGTGGTTTTAAAGGTGCACATCAACACCCTGTGTTCTTTGTCCTGCTCCTGGCATCTTCCCATTTTCTTCAACATCAGTCCCTGGAGACGGGGAGGGGGAGAAAACGGATTCTCCTTTGCTTCAGCTAATCCATTGTCCCAAGATGCTTCCACCTGAAAAGGTAGTGGCTGAGTTCTAAAGAGCCCCATTCTCCCAGAGCAAGAGGGGCCATGATACTGCCCTGTCAGTCCATTCACATTTACACAAAAGGATTCAGTAAGTAAAACTTGCTTTGAATAACAATTTTATAGAATCAGCCAGAATTGATAAGTTGTTCCGACAGCTATTCCAAATGGTCACACTACCAAAATTCAAATAAAATAATAGATGTCTGCCTGAAACAACTTAGAGAAATGTGACCAATACCCATTCACAGAATCATAGGATTGGCAGAGACTTCAGGAGGTCATCATGTCCAACTCCCTGCCCAAAGCAAGACCAACCGTCACTAAATCATTCATCTCAGTTGGGCATCAACACTGAATCCGATGATACTGCTGATCAAAGCATACAAAGAACCATGTGCAGGAGTGGGCAGGAGAAGAGAGCACCGAGAAAGAGGGAAAAGATTAAAGAGCAAACATACTCTTAAAAAGCAGATAATATAACAAGCAAGGAGTAAATTGGAGATGAGGACGTGATAGAGAATGAAGGCAAGAGAAAGGGAACAAAACAAAAAAAATCCAGTAACAGCACTTAGACGTGGGACGAAGGTCCACATTAACCACTGGGAATTGAGAGGGAAGTTGACTGGGAAAGGAAGGGGAAGTCCTCATGGAAATAAGAAAGTGCAAATGGCTGGGACCAGAGGGAAAACGGACAATGGACCTGAGTTTGAACAGGATTATTCCGGGTTTTTCAGACTGGGATTGCTCCTCTGATTTGAGTGCATGATACCAACACACTCATGCAGTAACCTAAAGATGAATCAGTCCATTTAACTTGTTCAGAAGAGACCAAAGGAAATATTTTATACCGAATTTCCAAGTAACAGCAAAGAAAAAAGACATTTGTGTGGCTGATCTAGGCATACAAATACCCTTATGCATATGTAAATCTAGGTTAGTGCTTGCACTACATCCACATCAACAGTTCCTAAATTGTGCATGAGCAGGGAAGTGTTGGAAAAGAAGAGGAGGACCTAGAGGCAGATGGAGTAGATTGGCTTCTTTTGCTGCAGATACTCATTCCACCTCAGCCCCCAAAAGCTCTGTCCAAGTGAGCAACAAATTAACTGCAGGTACACTCTTTTACCCAAGCTAGTATGTAAATACATAAATCTATTACAATTCCCCTTAAACCCTTAGGGCACGTCTACATTGCAGGGCTAAAGTTGAATTAAGATATAGAATCATAGAGCTGGAAGAGACCTCAGGAGGTCAACAAGTCCAGCCCCCAGCCCAAGGAAGGACCAATCCCAACTAAATCATCCCAGCCCAAGGCTTTGTAAAGCTCAGACTTAAATACCTATCATGATGGAGATTCCACTACCTCCCTGGGTAACCCATTCCAGTGCTTCACCACCCTCCTAGTGTAATAGTTTTTCCTAATATCCAACCTAGACCTATCCCACTGTAACTTGAGACCGTTGCTCCTTGTTCTGTCATCCATCATTACCCTTTCTGTGTCCTCTTTGGAACCTCCCTTCAAGAAGTTAAAGGCTGCTATCAAATACTCCCTCACTCGTCTCTTCTGCAGACTAAACAAACCCAAATCCCTTAGTCTCTCCTCATAGGTCATATGCTCCAGCCCCCTAATCATTTTGGTCACCCTCTGTTGGACCCTCTCCAATGCGTCCACATCCTTTCTATAGTGGGGGGCCCACAACTGGACACAATACTCCAGATGTGGCCTCACCAGAGCCGAATAAAGGGGAATAATCAATTCTCTGGATCTGCTGGCAGTGCTCCTCCTAATGCAACCTAATATGCCATTAGCCTTCTTGGCTACAAGGGCACACTGTTGGCTCATATCCAGCTTCTCATCCACTGTAATCCCCAGATCCTTTTCTGCAGAGCTGCTACCTAGCCAGGCGGTCCTCAGCCTGTAACAATGCTTGGGATTCTTCCATCCTAAGCGCAGAACTTCTCCATGTTGAACCTCATCACATTTCTTTTGGCCCAATACTCTAATCTGTCCAGGTCACTCTGGACCCTATCCCTGCCCTCCAGCTTAACTACCTCTCCCCCTAACTTAGTGTCATCTGCAAACTTGCTGAGTGTGCAATCTATCTCCTCATCCAGGTCATTAATAAAGATGTTGAACAAAACTGGTCCTAGAACCAATTCTTGGGGCACTACCCATTGGGCCCGACAATCTAGCCAGCTTTCTATCTAACTTATAGTCTATTTATCCGATCCATATTCCTTTAACTTGCTGGGAAGAATATTGTGGGAGACTGTGACAGAAGCTTTGCTAAAGTCATATCACATCCACTGACTTCCCCATATCC
This sequence comes from Pelodiscus sinensis, assembly GCF_052426305.1. Taxonomy (NCBI): domain Eukaryota; kingdom Metazoa; phylum Chordata; order Testudines; family Trionychidae; genus Pelodiscus; species Pelodiscus sinensis. The sequence continues at coordinate 30,617,410 of NC_143067.1, read as the reverse complement.
ACAGAGCCAGTTACCTCATCATAGAAGCTAATCAGATTGGTCAGGCATGACTTGCCCTTCGTGAATCCATGTTGACTATTTCTGATCACTTCCCCCTCTTCCAAGTGTTTCAAAATGGATTCCTTGAGGATCCCCTCCATGATTTTTCCAGGGACTGAGGTGAGGCTGACTGACTGGTATGTAGTTCCCTGGATTGTCCTTCTTCCCTTTTTTAAAGATGGGTACTACATTTGCCTTTTTCCAGTCATCCGGAATCTCTCCCAATCTCCATGAGTTTTCAAAAATAATGGCCAAAGGCTCTGCAATGAAACTTGCCAACTCCCTCAGTACCCTCGGATGCATTAAATCTGGACCCATGGATTTGTGCCTGTTTTGCTTTTCTAAATAATTCCTAACTTGTTCTGTCCCCACCAAGGGCTGTCTACCTCCTTCCCATATTGCACTGACAACGCGATCTCACGATTTGACGCGTACCCCATGCCGCGTATAGACGAGCTACTGGGGCACCTCGGGAGGGTGGCCTATTTGTCAACCCTCGATTTGACCAAAGGGTATTGGCAGATCCCGCTCTCGCCAGAGGCCCAGGCCAAGACAGCGTTCGCCACCCCCTTCGGGTTGTATCAATTTAAGAACATTTGTCTGGGAGATGACCTTGTCCGCGAAGACAGAGACAAAGAAAGCATTGGGTACTTCAGCTTTTCCCACATCATCTGTCACTAGATTACCTCCCTCATCCAAGAAGGACCTCGCACCCTCTCTGATCACCCTCTTATTGCAACGTTAATTTTGTACACAGCAGGAAGTCAAAGAAAGAATATTCTTCCTTCGACTTCCCTTATTCCTCAAGAAATGAGAGTTACAGGAGTCAGAGTAAAAAGACTGAAATTATTGAAATTATTTTGAACTAACAACTTGTTGTATAGACACACACTTTATTATTTCAAAATAACATCAGTTATTCCAAAATAACTCTGCTGGGTAAATGTACCCTTAGGCTACATCTACACTGGCGTGGTCTTGCGCCTTAGCGTTTATCACACCTAGCAAAATGAGGCTTCAACCAGAATGGCCTCTAGGCAGTACAACAACAAATGTTATAATAATTTGACATTTTTACTGTGTATTTGCTAATAAACTGATCTTTAAAATACCTACTGTTCAGCTTAGTATTCCTTTGGTATATAGAACCTTGGTGGTCAGTAAGTTAAAAAAAATCTATGAAGCTATCAATTGCGCACAGTACTTTACAAAGGCTTATTTTCACAAATATTTTCAGTTAAATATTTGAGCATCAAATTGCTGGCGTCAAAACAATAGGAAGTGGGGGAATTCCAGGACTGCTGTCTTGGCAATTTGAGGAGGCAATTCAAGACTTTATGTATTTCCTCCACTTCTCCCCACCCACTTTTAATCCTTTGGTTTCATCATTCAGAATTGGCCCAACCCTCAGCTTTCAAAATCGCCAGATATCCACTGAAGTCAATGGAGTTACACCAATTTATGCAGCTGAGGAAGTGGCTTTACAGTTTGTTCTGAAATGGATGTAACACCTCAGGTTTAATTGGAGGACTCTTGGGGAAAATAAGTTTTATAACTTATTTTCTGATCTGTTCTTTGCAGATGATAGTGCCAGAGATCAAGCTAATTAAACAGCAAGCTGAGAAATTCAGATTAAAGTGGGGACATATCAAAATCAACCTTTCATAACCTTTAGTGCTTAAGGATATTCTGTGTAAATCCTACAGTTGTTTCAGTTGTCCCTTAGTTATGCTCCTTGTATTAGAAATAATAAAACAGAAAAATGAAGGTGAAATAAAAAAAAGAGGAATAAAACCATGCTTTTCTGAGGTTAGAGTCCATCCCTTCTAGAATTCAGTGTTATTCAAGAATAGAGCCAGAGCAGACATTTTTAGAGATTGAAAATTATTTAATTAACATTTTTTGCCAACATTAATTTTTGCCATGTACTATTGGACTTACTGGTTCCCATAAGATGAGAAGGAGCAGTGACATGAAGAGGCTGTTCTAATATTCCTAATGGAAATATGAACCCTTAAATTCTGTGGTAACAATTCTTCAATTTTTACAAGTTCAATAAATGTACATATAATTGAATAAACTCCCAGAATGGGGTTTTTATTAGAGTACAACCCAAATTCTGAGCTTTTTCAGATTTGCTCATTACTTATTTCAGACTTATTTTTTATTTCAATTAATTGTGTAAGTAAATAATAAGTAAGTGAGTAAATGGCAAAGGACTCACAATTCTTCGTAGAGATAATGAAGTTGTATGCTCCAGGAGCAATTTCCCACATACAAGAGTATTATGCATGTGTCTTGATAATTAACTAGCATCACTGACTTATCTTTTATGTATCACCATCCTGATAGGGTTATTTGTGAGGCTTAATTCTGGGACCTCTGGATATAGACACAGGTGCCTCTTCTGCTTGAGCTAAGAGACCCTGGATGTTATCTTGAAGCCAGGAGCAAATTCAACCTCCTCCTTATGTTGGCCAGATACTAGAGGGGAACAAAGCACCCCACTAGGGTAATGTAGGTCACATTTATTAGGCACACAGACTAAAAAGCCTACGGATTTTGCATGCCCAGTTCTCAGACTGCAAATCTCAACCTTAAGAGTAATGCAATAATATAGGCCCAGTCCAACCTTCTAACTCAGGAAAATCTCCCACTGATGACAAGCAGAATATGAACAATTCTGCTGTCAGCTGGACCTCTGAAAACAAACTTGCATTGATGCCATTGTTGACTCACTTCAGTCACTCAGTCACATCTTTGACTTTCCCATCAACTCTTAAATCTTGCTCACCCCCGCCATACACTTCCTCTACAGCTTTTGCAAAATTCCCTCCTCCTCTACGAAATGGCATAGTCTTTCACTGAACCAGCACAGCAGTGATGAGTCCGCACTAATCAGGCAATCATTTCTATACGGTTGTCAATCACTCTTAGTGAGCCTCAGAACATCCTGAGTGAACTTTTAAAGGGCTTTTATTTTATGTGCTGTAGAAAGTTGTCAGTATGACAGCAATAGAGACCTCCAATAGCAATAGTTATAGCTATAGTAATTCAAAGGCTCCATGTTTCCTTCTGCACACACACAACTGTTGTGTCTCTGTACAATGCTGTCCTCTTCTCCTCTACCCCTCATTCTGCGTAGTAGGAGGGAAGAGGAGTGATGATTCCCATCAGGAGAGGAGGTAACTCTCGGTTTTGGGTTAGGAAAAGAAGGGAGTCATGGCTATGCAGCATAATTCAATGATGAGAAAATGTTTCTGTTGGTTTCCATTAGGCAGGACGATGCATGCAAGAGTCTAACATCACATACAAAAGCAGTCACTGGTCCACACCTCCTGCTCTAAGCAGTATCATTTTTTACATTGCATAATGTTGCCAGAGACATTTAAAGGCCCACACAGAATTGGAAGCTTAAGACCTCACGTGTCAATATAGTTTCCTCTCTATAGCTGCCTCCTTTTCACTTTGTAAGGGAGTAGCACACAAATAAAGGATGGTCATTAACTCAGAACAGAAACTCTCTGTACAGCTCTGACAATAGCAGTATTTTCAATCTCTTCTAGGGTACAAACAACATTTTTAGCATTCATCACTAGTTACCGAAGTGTGACTAGAAAGTGGAGTCACACGATCTGCCCCCATATTCCAACAGATAATCTAATGGCTAAGCTACAGGCTTGCAAGTCAGAAGACAGGAGTTTTCTGCCTGCTACAGCCAAAGATTTCTTGTATGACCTTGAGCAAGATACAACCCTTCTCTCTCTCTCTCTGTTCCCTCATGGGTAAAATCAGGTAAGCACTAAGCTCACAGGGGCTTTAGGGAAGGTCAGTGCAAAAATATTTTTGTCAAGCACAGCAAGACTGTCAGACACACAGAATTAGCTGAGTCTTTTTCTAGAACTGTCTGCAGCAGGAGAGGGATAGATGTGCTGTGGAGGAGGGAGTTTGTTGTAAACACATCTGCTTGGGCATTATACTTAATGCAAAGGGTTGTGAGGCACACAGGCCTGTGGCCCAGAGTACTAAAAACTAGGGCTGCCAACTTTCTAACAGCGCAAAACTGAACATCACCTCCTGCCCTGCCCTAGCCCTTTCCCCCCTCTCACTTTCACCAGGTTGTGGCTCTGGCTGGGTATTCAGGCTTTGGATTGGGAGGGGGCTTGAGGTTGGGGCAGGTGCTTGGGATATAAGGGAGTGTGAGGGCTCCAGCTGAGGGCACAGGCCTTCGGGTGGAGCCAGGGATAAGGGGTTTGGGGAGTGTGAGGAGGATCAGGGCTGGGGGAGGGCCTTAGCTGCACAAATTCTGAGGTGGGGCTGGGGATGAGGAGTTTGGGGTGTAGGAGGGGCTCCAAGCTTGGACCCAGGGGTTCTGGGTGCAGGAGGGCTCTGAGCTAGGACAGGGGGTTGGAGCATGGAGGGAGGCACAGGGTCCAGGCAATGCTTACCTTAGTCAGTGCCCAGGAAACAGCTAGCAGGTCCCTGTGGCTCCTAAACAGCAAGCCAGGAAGGCTCCACACACTGCCCACACCCACTAACACTGCTCCCTCAACTCCCATTGGTTGTGATTCCTGGCCAATGGGAGCTGCAGGTTGGGTGCTTCAGGTAAAGCAGCACAAAGAGTCTCCTTCAGACCCTGTATGCCTAGGAGCTGCAGGAACTGTCCCAGAAGTCATGCAGAGTTGGGGCAGGTAACCTTTGTGCCACCAATCAAACTTTTAATGAACCACTTGGTGAGCCACCAGGAGCTCTTTCTGAGTGGTCATTCTGGTAAAAAACCAAACTCCTGGACTCACTACAAGAAACATAAGGTGCCAACAAAGAGTGCTGGTGCTGCTGAGCCACATGGGAAGGAAAGACAGGGAGAAGTGAAACAAGGCGTGTTCCTTTCGGTAATGCTATTAAAAAGTGGGAGGTTGACAGGTCAAGTAGAGAATACGTGCAACCCCATGATGCTTTACATTGCGATAAAGTCCCAGGGCACAGCCATGATTGGAACAGGTCAGCTTTGGGAGAGCTCTAGGTTGGATATTAAGAAAAACTAGTTCACTAGAGGTACGTCTAGACTGCAAGCTTGTTTCAAAAGAAGCTTTTTCGGAAAACATCTTCCAAAAAAATCTTCTTTTGAAGAGAGCGTCCACACTTCAGAAGCGGATTGAAAAAGCAATCTGATTTTTCGAAAGAGAGCACCCACATTCATCAGATGCTCTCTCACATAAAAGGCCACCCAGAACCACTTCTAGCAGGGCATTAGGTTAGCAGTTACTTCCAGGTGCTGTTGTCTAAGGCTATCTGAGAAGCATGCTTAAAGGGAACCCCCCCCCCATCCCAGGAGAGCTGTTTCTCAGGTTCTGCTGGGGTGTTTGGGGAAGAGGAGTGGGAAAGGGCATCTCCCAAGGGCTCTGGCACCCCCCTCATTCTATGTTTTGTCTGTTTTGATGTCTCTTGCTGCAGGTGGTAAGGGACATCAATGCAGTCCTGCTGTGCAGGGTCATCCACCTCAGAAACCTGGACCCAGTCGTGGCCGGATTTGTTGCTCTTGGCTTCCTGCACTGCAGAGAAGTGCTCAATGGGACCCACATTCAGATACCCGCACCACAGCACTGAGCTGCCCAATATATAAACAGAAAGGGCTATTTCTCCATGGTGCTGCAGGCCTTGGTCGACCACCGGGGACAGTTTTCAGATGGTCGGGTGGTCGGGCCGGGCCTATTCAGAAACTCAAGCCTGTGCTGCAAGCTGGAGGCTGTGAAATTCTTCCCCCAGCGGGACTTTCACGTGGGGGATGTACAGATTCAAATTTGCATTGTAGATGACAGGGCCTGCACACTCATGCCGTAGTTCATGAAGTCCTACACTGGCTACCTGGACCCAAGCAGGGAACAATTTAACGTGCATGTGAACTGGGCCTGCATGCAGGTGGAATGCGTCTTTGGGCGCTTCAAGGCCCAGTTCAGATGTTTGCTGACATACCTCAGCATTGGAAAGCACAACATCCCTGAGATGGTCTCTGTGTATTGCATGCTCCACAACCTGGTGGAGAGCAAAGGGGCGGCCTTCCTCCTGGGGTGGGGGACAAAAGCTGCTGGCAAGGGGAGGCTGTTTGAACAGCTCCAGACTGCTGCCATCTGCCAGGCCCATCAGGCTGGGGTATGCATCCAGGAGGCTCTGAGGGAGAAGTTCTCTGAATGAGCCCAGTAACTGTCCCCAGGGCCTCCCCACTGAGGGCTTGTGCCTTGCCCCCCAAAACCTTTCCCACCACAACCCTGCCCTGCACCCATTCCCTGTGCAATTAATGAACATACCAGTTTAGCTTGAAAAAAAACCTTGTATTGTGTTGTTTATAATTAAAGTAACTGGGGCAGAGGGGGGCTGAGAACCTGGAGGCGGTGGGAGGAGGAGTGCTGAGAACTTGGAGGGAGGCTGAGAACAAGGAGGGGGGCTCAGGGCTTGGAATGGCACATGGAGCGCCTGCAAACGCCACCTTGGGTCTGGGGACCTCGATGAATTTGGGGTTGGGTGGGGCCTGGGACAACAGGGGTTTGGGCAGGAGGGGGAGCTTCAGCAGGGTCAGGGGGACTGAGAAGGTAGGGGTGGGGAGAGCAGGAACAGGGAGAGTGGAAGAGAGGACAGGACCTGGGTATGCCATCACTTCCCAGATGGTGGCACGCATATTTTCTCCCTGCCGCACGAACTGGCCCAACATGCAATGCGCCAGTCGGCGTCACAGCAGAGCTTTTGGTCCAGGGTCTGGTGTATGTCACACAGGACTGCTATGTGCTCTCACATGAGGTCATGATGGACCCTCTAGTGCTTGGAGCTCCCCCGGCTGCCTGGGCTGGTGTGGATAGTCCTCCAGCTGTGGAGGACAAGAGGAAGAGGCAGTCAATCATCCATGCAGACACTGTCCTTGAGGGCGTGCCCTCCTCTGTGAGTAGCGAGCAACTGTCCCTGGAATAGGAGATGGTGATATCCCGAGATCAAGGCCATGTGTTGCCTGCACCTCCCCCCTCCCTACACCCATGAACAAGCAGGCCAAGGAAGTATCCAGCAACAGTCGGATCCCATGTGCGGGAGAGGGGCCTGGAGAGGCCTGGCCCTCCCCGGAGCCCACACACACACACAACAGCACCTGACAGCATTGTCTGCAGAAGCGGGTGGTGCCTCACGTGTGCAGGCATAGCCATGTGCTATGTGTGACACTCCTGGGTCTGCGTCGAGTCATGAGTGCATCCTTGCACCCAGCCTGTCTCCTGCAGTGGCTGGCAGGAGGGGGGGAGATGTCCCTCTCAGGGTTCGGACGTGTGTGGGGCCTCCCTCCCAGCCTGTGAGCAGGAGCCCTGTGTGCTCCATGGCCAGCTCCTGAGACCATGTGATGTACACTGCCGCTGCATGTGCTTGCAGGCTGTCCAGGCCAAGCATGCCAAGCGACGATCGCGCCCCATCCCCTGTGCTCCCGCCTCCCCTGCCCTGTGTGTGTGACAACCTGACAGCACTCACCTGACGATTCCTCCCCAGCGTCAGATGATGCCTGGGAGGTGTCCAAGGCCTGGGGTACCGGCTCGAGGCTGAGGGTGACTACACTGCCAGTCCTCTTCCTCATGTAGCTGCTGTCCCTCCCCATTCTCCTCCTCCTCCTCCTCCTCCAGGAGCTCCAGCCGGGCGACCACGGGTGTCTCTACACCCAAGTCCACCAGACTGTGTGAGGACAAGACTTGCCTACCACCCAGTATCTGGTGGAGCTCTTTGTAATAGGGGCAGTAGTGTGGTCCTGCCCCAGAATGAGAGCTGCTTTCCCTGGCCCATGCATATCCTTGCCAGAGCTCCTTCACCTTGCTCCTCCTTGGTCCAAGGTGCAGGGATGGTGGACTCTGTGGGCATCTGGGTGGGTCCTCACAGCCCTGTTGGTGCTCCCTGTGCAGGCCAGGAGGGTGTCTGGGGGCTTGTGGCTGTGCCACAGTTCCTAATTCGTGTGTCAGGGAGAGCCGTGCTGTCAGGGTCATTCACTGAGGCCAGCTTCTTGCTACAAGGCTTGTCCAGGATGCCTGCAGCTTTAAGAGCTGGCTAGAAACAGAAACTATAGATCAGTGATTAGTTTGGACAGAGTGTCCATCAGGGCACTTGTGCTTTTTTCTGGAGGCCTCTTTTTTTTTTTTAGAAAACTCCCTATTCTGTGTTCACACATGCCTTCTTCCAAAATAGCTCTTTCGGAAAAGGCGTTCTTCCATGTAGAATGAGGTTTACCAATGTTGGAATACCCCCTGCGTTCTTTCGATTTTCTTTTGAAAGAACATGATTGCAGTATGGACGTAGGTGAAGTTTTTTCAGAAAACAACCATTTTTCTGAAAAATGCTGTAGTCTAGATGTACCCTAGGAGGGTGGGGAAGCACTGGAATGGGTTACTTAGGAAGGTGGTGGAATCTCCATCTTTAGAGGTTTTCAAGTCCCATCTGGACAAAGACCTGTCTGGGATCATTTAATTAGGGTTAGTCCTGCTTTGGGAAGAGGACTGGATTTGGGAAGAGGACCTCCTGAGGTCTCTTCCAGCCCTGTGATTCTATGTATCTATTATTCTAGCTGACTTGGACTATGTCTAGACTTCCGAGAAAAGTCAGAAAAACATGCACAAATTGCAAATCACAATTTGCGTATCTTTTTCCACTTCTTTTCTGAAAGAGATTTTTCCAAAATTTTGCCCATCTACACGAGGCCAAATTTCAGAAAAAAGTCCTCTTTCAGAATATCCAAGAGAAATACAGGGATGCTGAAAGAACACGTCCACTAGTTTAAAAAAGTGTTCCGAAAAAATGGATGCGTTCCTTGGATACAGCAGAGCTTTTCCAGAATACTAGAGGTATCCCAGAAAAGCTGTGCAGTCTAGACATAGCTTTGGACTTGTAGGGCTCAGCTATGGGACTATAAGATTGTGATGTAGGCATCTGGACTTGGGCTTGAGCCTGGGCTGAGAGACCGTGCAATGAGGGAGGGTCTCAAAACCCACCCTCTGTGTTGGAGCCCCACAAGCCCAAGTCAGATGACCTGGGCTCCAAGACTGAGGGTGCAATAGTTGTTTTACTTGGAGAGTAGCTATGGGATTCCAGAGGCAGCAGTGCACCACATCCTGCACTGCTTCACAGTCACAAGTGCACTGTAAGACTTGATGTGCAAGTGAAAATAAGAAAAAAATATCACATCCACATTCAAACAAAAGGATCTAAAATGTGTCTACACATTCACCTGGATAGTTATGGATAAGATTTTCAAACCTGCTAAGTTAATTTAGTATTGGAGGGGTAGCCATGTTAGTGTGTCATTTAAAAACAATGAGTAGTCCTATGGCACCTAAGAGACTATTTCTGTTAGTCTCTAAGGGTATGTCTACACTACAAAGTTAATTTGAACTAACGGACGTTAGTTCGAATTAACTTTGATAGGCGCTACACTAGCGCTCCGCTAGTTCGAACTTAATTCGAACTAGCGGAGCGCTTAGTTCGAACTAGGTAAACCTCATTCTACGAGAACTAAGCCTAGTTCGAACTTACTAGTTCGAATTAAGGGCTGTGTAGCCCCTTAATTCGAACTAGTGGGAGGCTAGCCCTCCCCAGCTTTCCCTCTGGCCAACACCAGGGAAACTCTACTGCCCCCCTCCCGGCCCCGGACCCCTTAAAGGGGCATGGGCTGGCTACGGTGCCCGTGCCAGGTGCAAGCCTGCCAGCACCCAGCTAGCAGACCCTGCACCTGGCATGGCTCGAGCCAGCCACCCGAGGCCCACCAGCCCTCCCCCTCTTCCCAGGACCAGGCTGGCAGCTTCCGGGAGCTTGCCCGGGACCGCAAGAGGTGGGCACCCGCCTGGTCTAGTGCAGACATCGTGGACCTTGTCCACGACCTCCGCACTAGGCACAGGAAAGTGGCCGTCTAGGGCAGGAGAGCTGCCAGCCTGGCCACCCAGGAACAGGTGTGCATGAAAATCAAGGTGGTCCACTGAGACCCCCGACCCTGAGCCCTGAGCTTACAATGGCCGTCCTGGGTCAGACCAAAGGTCCATCTAGCCCAGTAGCCTGTCTGCTGACAGCGGCCAACCGTAGGGACCCTGGAGGGGATGGACTGAAGACAGTGACCAAGCCATTTGTCTCCTGCCATCCCTCTCCAGCCTTCCACAAACTTTGGGCAGGGACACCACTCCTACCCCCTGGCTAATACCACTCCATGGGCCCAACCTCCATCACTTTATCTCACTTCTCTTTAAACTCTGTTCTAGTTCTAGCCTTCACAGCCTCCTGCAGCAAGTAGTTCCACAGGTTGACTCTTTGCTTTGTGAAGAACAACTTTCTGTTACTAGTTTGAAGCCTGCTACCCATTCCTTTCCTTTGGTGTCCTCTAGTCCTTCTATTATGGGAACTAATGAAGAACTTTTCGGTATGCACCCTCTCCACCCCACTCGTGCTTTTATAGACCTCTATCCTATCCCCCCTCAGTCTCCTCTTTTCTAAACTGAAAAGTCCCAGTCTCTTTAGCCTCTCTTCATATGGGACCTGTTCCAAACCCCTGATCATTTTAGTTGCCCTCCCCTCTCCCACCCTCTCTCTTCCCCTCTCCCACCTCCTTTTCCCAGTCTCCCCAAGTTTTGTTCAATAAAGAGAGATTCTATTTTTGACCACACATTTTCTTTATTTTGTACATCAGGAAGGGGGGCTAGGGAAGGGTAAGTGGAAGGAGGTGAGGGAAGAATGGGTTACGAGCCCCCAATGGGGAGGACTGGGCTGGCTCTGCGGGCTTATGGGGGTGGAAGCTCTCCTGCAGCGCCCCAATTGCCCCCCTCTCCCCAGATGGCAGCCTGCGGCAAGTGCAGCCGGTCTGATGGCCGAGTGGTGTGATGTGCCCAGTGTGGGTACTCCGGGCAATCCAAGCCGGGACTGCTTTGCAAGGGGGGCACCCCTGAGTACTGTCTGTCCGGAATGGGGGTCGGGTCCCTTTAAGCACAGCCCTCGGCTAGCCTGAGGCAGCAGCTCCACGTTCTAAGTCCTCATCTGATGCCCTGCCGGCACTGCTTCCGTCCATCCTTAACCCCGGTTCAGGGTCCACTTAATGTGGACATGCTAGTTCGAATTAGCAAAACGCTAATTCGAACTAGTTTTTTAGTCTGGATCTGTCAGTTCGAATTAGCGCTGTAGTGTAGACATACCCTAAGGTGTCACAAGTTAATTTAGACACCCAAATTCTATTGAAATCAATGGGAGCTATGCATCCAATTCCTCTTGGCTTCTTGATAATGCTCTGCTGATGTGTGTCACGTCACAGGAGCAAATAAGTTAAAAATGTGTTCAGTAGTTGAAGAATAGCAAGAATTTTGTTGCAGAAAGACTAACTCGTCCTACATCCTGACAACTGGTGCGCCATTCTCAATTTCACTCTTTTGTTTCCTGTCTTTGGCAGGGTTCCCTCCACCCGCCTGTTTTTATTTTCATCTGGTTTCTTGTTTCATGTTTCAAAAGGGGAGATTTGGGGGGGGGGGTTATTGGCAAAAAACATTCTTAAGCTTCCCAGCTTTTCTCCATAGCCACCCTTACATAATATCTGTGGGTATGTCTACACTACCCCGCTAGTTCGAACTAGGAGGGTAATGTAGGCATACTGCAATTGCAAATGAAGCCCGGGATTTGAATTTCCCGGGCTTCATTTGCATAAGCGGGGCGCCGCCATTTTTAAAACCCCGCTGGTTCGAACCCCGTGCAGCGCGGCTACACGGGGCACGAACTAGGTAGTTCAAACTAGGCTTCCTAGTTTGAACTACCGTTACTCCTCATTCCACGAGGAGTAACGGTAGTTCGAACTAGGAAGCCTAGTTCGAACTACCTAGTTCGTGCCCCGTGTAGCCGCGCTGCACGGGGTTCGAACCAGCGGGGTTTTAAAAATGGCGGCACCCCACTTATGCAAATGAAGCCCGGAAAATTCAAATCCCGGGCTTCATTTGCAAGTGCGGTATGCCTACATTACCCTCCTAGTTCGAACTAGCGGGGTAGTGTAGACATACCCTGTGAAACAGCTGCAACCATAGTTCTGAGGTTGATTTTCAGAAGGGGGAAAACAGGTTCAGACACTTGAATTTTGTTATACTTAAGTTTGTACAGTTTTAATTTCTTTCCATGGCTGGAGAGCAGCCATTTAAAAATAAAACACCAACAGCAAAGAGCAGTTTTGCTGTTTTAAAAACACAAATCTTATAAAAGAATTTTCCACTGTTATATTACTAGTTCAGCTATTGCAATGGCCACCTGGCATGAACAGATAAAAATGCACTGGCAACATTTAAAAGGTCAGGTATTTTTGATGTTACCAGATATTTTGAAACCATAGGAGTGAATTTAATTTGTTAGCAGCAAACATATAGGTTGAATTGAGTCTACATTTATACGCCACCACTAGTGATGTGTATTATAGTATTCACACAATACAAAAAATTAATTAAGGCAAAAATCAAGCTGAAAGGACAATTTCCAAAAGAGGAAGAAAAATAGAGAAAGAAAATGAATTATTTCAGACTGAAAGCAATTATATTTTGAAGACGGAAGCAGACATTTTGTGGCACAACTGTCAAGATGCTACAAAAAGATTAAAGGGGCTTTTTGTCATTTAAAACTTGTTTCTGGGACTCCGAAAAAAATCTGCTGTTCAGTTAGTGATTTTTAATAAGATTTCTCAATAGACGCTTTTCAGTTGGAAAGAGAGAAGCTAAAAAAATTGGAGGCGATAGTAAATTCACTCACAACTTTGATCTAGTACAATTCACATTCATTGTTATGGCAAAGTCAGGTAGACTGTTTTTCCTAGAGGTTGTGCTCTCTACAATATCTATTGTCGACAGAAAATAAATGCATTTTGTGAAGCTTTCACAGGTTGCAAGCTTCTGCCAGGGTTAAAGTCTCAAAGAGCCAGAGTAATTTATTTGAAACAAAACTCTGAAAAGTTTTGATCGCAAAGGAAGATGGTTCTATCCAGTCAAAACTACTCCGAGCACCTCAAGAAAATCTCAAATGACACTGCTTTTTAATGTATTTTGGGATATCATATTATCCAACTGTTTAAATCCACAATCTTGCCTATTAAGCACTGAGGGTACATCTCCACAGTAGCGTTATTTTGGAATAAGGTTAGTTATTCTGAAATAACGTAGTCCGCATCTACACTACAAGCCTTTATTTTGAAATAATGTTGAGCTGAAGGACTTCTTACTCTGACATTATGTCAAAATAATAATGAGCTAACGGACTTCTTACTCTGACTCCATTTTACAATGAGTAAGGGAAGTACGAGGAAGAGTGCTGTTCCTTAGATTTCATGCTGCGTAGATAGCACCAAAAACCAAGTTAAACTTTTTCAACTTCAGCTACCCAACTGATGTAGCTGAAGTAGCATAGTTTTATTTGGCTTTAGTCCTGCTCGATAGACGTAAGGGTACGTCTACACAGCAGGGCTAAAGCTGAAATAAGCTATGCAACTTCAGCTACGTCAATTGCATAGCTTAAGTCAAAATAGCTTATTTTGGCTTTTAGTGCTGAATATTATGTCAAAATAACTACTTGATGTGTAGACGTGGACTATGATATTATAGAATAATGTCAGTTATTTCGAAATAACACTTCTGTGTAGACATACCCTGAGATGGCTGCTGTTTGGCAAACACTTTACTAGGACTGATTTTCAATGGGTGTATCTATGTACTCAGCAAAGAGAGTACAATGAAATGAAAGGGAAACAAAAAAGTAGCTTTAAGAGACCTTTGGGCTACCCATATTCTGAGGCCATTCAGTTTGCTCTTAACTTGCATACTATTTCCCTCATCCACTAGGGGGGAAAAGAGAAAAAAAAACAGAGTGCAGCATTCTCCAGGCCCAGCTCCTAATACACTAGCACTTCTGTGCTGTCAGAAGAGCCTCACTACTTTGGAGGCATCCCCTTATGGCTCTGGTTTTGTTCCTTTGCTGCTAGTGTGCAGAAAAATTGATATTCAGACCCCCAGACCACAATGGGTTTGCTCAATGTACAGTCTCCCAAGTCTTTATTTTGTAATGCAGGGCACCAGGGCTCAAGCAATTAAGTACCAGGGTTCCGGTAGTTTGGGGTTTTGCTTTTGTTTTTTACTTTCCTAACTGATCCAGCAAACCCAGAGGCATCAGACCAATGAACGGCCAAATCTAGAGAGGCCAGAGCTCAGACATGGCAAATCCTGGCACAAACCAAGTCTTAACTACCTGGGGACTGATCATGATAGTAAGCATTGTACAAGGTGGGGTAAACACAACACTACATGGTTAGGACAATGAATCCTCTGGACCTGAACCCAAACCCTCATGTTGGCCAGTGAATTTTAGATGGGAAAGATTCAAGAATGCAAACAGAAGTGCCCAAAGAAGTAAGAGCACAGAAATCAAGTGGATATGTGGAAATACCTGATTGACTATTGTAAGCAGGTGGAATAGGCTGACAAAAGGTTTCTCTAATAGAGGAGAAGTATTTTGTTTTTTAATCAGTACAGCCTCTGATTTGAACCAGCCTACTGCACTGCTTTCAAACTTCTCAAAGCCCAGCCTATTTCACAATAACAATAGCAAATGAAATACTGAATATGCATGAGGCATTGTTGGCATTTTAAGGGTTTGTTTTCTTTTCCAGGAGACAGCTCAGCTGAAAGCACTGAAGTCAATTGCTAATTATGTCGCACACCACTTTGTCCAATTCAGTTAGCTTGATTATGTTTGAGTCCTTATGCAGGGTGCCACCGTTGCAGATATTTTAATATCCAGATGTGGATTAGACCAAAATTTGTCTTAAAAAATGTTTTCAATTTCCAAAGCTCCATCTGCTGCCCTCTTTATTCTCTGTCTTTCATTACGATTACTAGAAGACTTACCCAGTGTTGCCCAGGGCCTTCAGAGCAGGGAGCTGGGGTGAGTGCAGGACGCTGGGTGCAGGAGAAGTATGAGAGTGAAGGTTGGGAGGTGAGGATGGGAAGGGAATCCCATCTGGCACAGACCTTATCTCTCCCCCACAGCATCCCCTCATCCAGGGGCCTTGTCTCTCCCCTACCCTTAGTGCTGACGCCAAAGGCCAGGGGGTGGGAAAGGATTTGGAGAAGGAGGCTACTTACCCAGTGCACTGGAAAGTAAAATGGCAGAGACCCACTCCTGCTAGGCACTCCCTTGCTGGAGCAGCTGCCCCCAGTGGACACTCTGCAGGATAACTCTCCCCTTGCGGGCTCACTGCCCCCTAGTGGCCACTCTCAGTGTCGTGTCCCTCCAAACAATCCAGTCCTTCCCTTTCCAAGTTATAGAAAACGGTCCCTTTCCTGACACTTCCTGTGGTCCTGGCACAACCAAACCCTGACCTTGCTTTAAGTTAGGAAAAGAGGAAGTTGCATATCAAATGTGGTGGTCCTAGCTCTTATAGTTTAGGAGTTCTTGAACAAACACATATAGGCTGTGTCGAGACTGGCCGCTTTTCCCAGAAAATAAGCTGCTTTTCCGGAAAAACTTGCCAGCTGTCTACACTGGCCGCTTGATTTTCCGCAAAAGCACTGACGATCTACTGTCTGAAATCAGTGCTTCTTCTGGAAAAGCTTTGATACTCCCGTTCGGGAAAAAGTCCTTTTTGCGAAAAACTGTTGCGCAAAAGGGCCAGTGTAGACAGCTAGCTAATACTTTTGCACAAAAGCAGGCTAAACAGAAAAATGCTGTTTGGACGCTGGGAGACCCTGTAGTAGGCCCGGACTTCCTGGTAACCTGAGCTCTTAAAGTAGCCGCAGGTTGCTGTGCGCACATGACAGGAGCGTGCCTCAGACCTCTGGCCTGAGGTCTGCCATGGTGCTCCTGCTGTGTCCAGCAGCCACCTCGCAGCCCAGCATGGCAGCTCCGGGCACTCAGCCACCTGCACCCCCAGCGCAGGAGAAGACCCCCATCGTGGTCCTCAGGGGAGCTGGAGACCCTCCTGGATCTGTGGCAGGAGGAGGAGGGCCTCCACGACACCTGGTCCTGGCACTGCAACGCCGACATCTTTGGCCGCATGGCCCAGGCACTAACCCAGCAGGGCCATCCAGCCTGGAACCTGGAACAGGTCCGGGCTAAAGTCAAAGAACTTCGCCGGACACCTGCCCCCACTATGACCGGCTGCACGCCGTCCTGGGCCAGCCAGCCCCACAAGCCCCGGACGTGACTGTCGACAGCAGCGTGCGCACCCCCGTCACCAGGATCACCGAGGCGGGGGAAAGAGATGACAGCAGTGTATCAGAGGATGAGGCCAGCAATGCCACCCAGCAGGCCCCCTCCAGCAGCCCTGACGTCTCCCGCGCATCCTTTGAGGCCCGGGAAGGATCCACCGATGAGTCTTGCACTTTGCACTCACAAGGACGGGGGGCGGTGGGGGAGCGAGGCGACCGGAGGGGGGAGGGGGAGAGCATGTCACTCAGGCCACGTGAGCTGCACGCTGTGTAGCATTAGGCAGGAAGCAGCACTTGCAACCATGTGCAGCCTGGTGATCGAGCGGCATGTGGCCGCAGCAGGCAGCTCCAGGGCACGCCTGGGACCGTGCTGCTCACACATATCCGGCAGGACCAGGAGGGAAGGGTGGATGCCTGCAAGAACCAGCCAGGGCCCCAGGGGCTCAGCCCAGAGCCCGCACCTCCACTAGGGTGCAGCACACAGAACGGCAACACTGCCCCATGCCTGGCTGTGAGGTGCAGCCAGCTGCTCTTGGGTAAACCGCAGCATCACAGCCCTGTGAACGTGGCCCCCACTGAGCCCCTCGCCTGCTCCCGGTGCCTTGGCTGGCCCCCCGAGGGAAGTCCCCACTGCAGCCACACATGTCCCTGGGCTACGTGTGTGAGGGATAGTGGGAGGAAGAAGGGGGGGAAGCGCTTGGGCCGCCCTTAGGGCCGCCTGAGTTTTGCTGCAAGGATGGGACACCCGCCTCAGTCACTCTCCTGGTTCCGTCCAGGAGATATCCCACGCGATGGGGATCTGAGAGCCCAGACCACCTCTGCCAGATGTGCTCCCAGGCACTGTGCGAGGATGCATCTCGCTCCCTGTCAAACACCAGTGATTAGCCCAAAGCCTCACAGCCTCCACCGGCAGGGAGTTCCACAGGTTAATCATTAATTAATAGGTTAATGTGCCACCCCGCCCTCCACGGGGCCAGGACACAGACCGGTGGTTACAATACATGGAGGAGGACCCTATTCCAGGGGCGGTCGTCCTTGCAAACATACAACACGGCGGACAGGGGGGAACCGAATGGGCCCAAGCCACACTACTGTGGTGTCACCTGGGCTCAGGGGTGGAGGGCATGAGGTGTGGGGACAGTGGCTGGGCTGCCTGACTGACCCATCCTTTCTTCTCTTCCCTGCAGCGGGACCACGCACAAGCCAGGGACCCTCCAGTCCGGCAGCAGCGGCACCCCCAGCTGCCCAACCACACAGGCACAGGCTCCGCCACCGGGACCAGCTTCTTCACCGGCATGTGCACGCGGTTGAGCACATCGAGGCTGCGATTGGGCATCGAGGGGGACCTGCAGTGGTGCCAGGAGGATTGGGCCGCCTTCCAGGCCCAGTGCATCGGGATGGCTGACTCCATTGCCACCCTCACTGCCCACATAGCCCATGCCATCCATTATGGCATGGCCTTACCCCATGCCCCCGCCATCCCTCCCCTAGCACTGCCCATGCCCCCTCCTGCCCCTGCAATGCCCCCTCCTGCAATGCCTCCTCCTGCCACCTCTGCAATAGCCCCTCCTGCTCACCTCCCCGTGCAGCCTGCCCTGATGCGGCCTGCCCCCCATGTGCAGGTCCGCCCCCGCAGGAGCGTTCGCAGGGGCCACCCCTCCCAGGAGTAGCCCCTCCCCCTCCCAGTTGAAGATCTCCTCCCCCTTGTAAATAAAACCATACAAGTTTTTCTGTTGAAAACAAAACTGTGTTGGTTATTGTGTTACTCAAGGTAACTGTAATAAGTGATTTGAGATGCCAATTAGCCAACTAAATTTAAGAGGATTACAAAATGCGGACACCAAATTCTGTATCTATCACCGGTCATTCCTTTAAGTGGTCATTGGTTTGTGGCGCATAAATAAATACTGACACTTTTAAGTAAAATTTAAACCACAACTATATTAACATAGATAACAAACAATCAAGAAAGGTTAAAAGACGCACACAAAAGAATATGTAACATAGTATAGACGCAGGGACGATTGTAGTGTTGCTGGCAACCTCAATCCTTTGGTCCTTCCGGGCCTCGGGAGAGGAACAGCCAGGAGATCCCTCGAAGACGACTGGAATCGGGTACACTGACTCGAGCCTTCCACACAAACCATGAATCCTCTTCCTGTTCTTCAGGACAGCTCGGACAAGCAATGGTGGCCTAAACCCTAGCCTAAAAGAAAAACCCTAGCTACGTCTGACGCACCCGACAAACATTCATGATGACGGCCGATGTGCTTGGAACAATTGGGGGAAGGTAAGGAGAGGGGAGGGGGAAGAGGAGGAGATGGGAGGGAGTTGTATGGGGAGACCCAGGCGACCCTACTATGGGGCTTGTGCTAACATGCCCGCCAGGGACTCTTGGATGCGCACCCCATCCTGATGTGCCTAGAGGATGGCAGCTATGTGGGGCTGTTCAAACATCTGTGCCTCAGCTGCCATCCATGCAGGGAGGAAGGCCGCCTCACTCCGCTCCACAATCTTGTGGAGCATGCAGCACGCAGCCAGTACCTCCGTTGCATTCTGCTCACCCATCTCGAGACGGGTGAGCAAACAATGGAAGCGGGCTTTTAAGCGGCCGAAGGCGCACTCCACCTGATTTGGGGCCTGGTTGAGGTGGTCGTTGAACCGGGCCCAGTTCTGGTCTGGCCGCCCCGTGTAGGGCTGCATTATCCAGGGCAGCAGGGGGTAGGCCGCGTCCCCGACGACGCAGATGGGCATAGGCACATCCCCAACAGTCAACTCCCACCAGGGGAAGTAGGTGCCCGCCTCCAGCCTGTGAAACAGTCCGGAGTTGTGGAGGATGCAGGTGTCATGTGCCCTGCCGGACCAGCCCGCATAGACATCCAGGAAGCAGCCCCGATGGTCCACGAGGGCCTGGAGAACAGTTGAGCAGTACCCCTTCCTGTTCGTGAAATGGGCTGATCGATGCTCCAGGGCCCGGATGGGGATGTGGGTTGCATCCAGGGCTCCCCCACAGTTGGGGAACCCGAGGGCAGCGAAACCAGCCAGCGTAGCGTCCACGTCACGCAGGCGGATCACTCTCGGGAACAGGACATCATTGATGGCGTGGATGACCTGCAGAAGGGTGCAGAGAAACACAAGGGAACACATCACATAAGGCAGGGGTGAGTGTGCACTCCCTTGGTCCCCGCCCCGTGATTCCCTCTGTCCTCACGCATGCACACACGCACACGCACACACACACCAGGGCCCCCTCGCCCCATGCCCCCCCCTCCAGCAGGCCTGTGCAAGGGAGGGACTGCCCAAACCCCTGGGTGACCCAGCCTGCAGTCTTGGCTGCCCCTGGGCATGGAGTGCAGCATTCTCCCTCCACCCCACTCTCCACTCCCCCTGGGACTTACCTCCATGATGATCACACCGATGGTAGATCTTCCCACCCCGAGTTGCTGTGCCACTGATCGGTATCTGTCCGGGGTAGCCAGCTTCCATAGTGTGATGGCGACCCTCTTGTTCACGGGGATGGGTGCACGCAGCCGAGTGGTGGCTCTCTGGAGCATGGGGGTGAGCCAGGCACACAGCTCCAGGAACGTCTGCTTTCACATGCAGAAATTCCGGAGCCATTGCTGGTCATCCCATTCCCCAAGGACCAGCCGGTCCCACCAGTCCATACTGGTGTCCATTCTCCAGACTGGCCTCTCCACGGTGGGGTGGGGATGCCACAGGGACTCCATGGCCTCCCTGGTGAGGGAGTCCAAGGCGATCTGTGCTTCCTGGTCCTGGAACACGAGTGCACCAGCCTGGAGCACCAGCTGCAGGCACTCGAAAATGGCCGACAAAGCAAGGCACAAGAAACCAAAACCAGGAAAAAGCACTAGGTGGCAAAAGGGTGGTGTCCAAAAGTCAGAGGGCAACCACCAAACCTGCTATGGCTGTCAGTCCCTGCAAGAGGTCCTAACGCATGGAGCAGGAGACAAACGGCTGTCCGGTGAGACCCCTTTAAGCACGTGTCTGAATGGAGCTCCAGCGCCGCCCTGGGAAAGGGCTGGTGCCCTTTTGCCCTCTTCAAAATGGTTCCGGGCTTCTGCTTTTGCAGAATCTAGACACCAATCTAGACGCGCTTTTGTGCAAAAGCGCATCATTCTAACGATAACTCCGGCACCAATCTAGACGCTCTTTTCTGCAAATACTTTTAACGGAAAACCTTTTCCATTAAAAGTATTTCCAGAAAATCATGCCAGTCTAGACACAGCCATAGAGATTTAAAATGTTTAAAGTAGTGTCTAAATTTTAGATCATGGGAATGGCTGGGATGCTTTAACAGTGGCGTGTAAAACTAATGTAGCCAGCCCTCTCCCCCAACACACAGATAATGTTTCTATTGTTTCACCACTGCTTCTGTGGTGGTTACTGAACCTTACGTCTGCAGAAATTAGTGCACTAAAATTAGGGGCATTAGCGAGTAATATAATTTTTCTCCAAAACTCATTTGCCCAGTTATGCATCTGATTTTAGTTGCTTTCACCTCTTGATTTTATCACTTCCAGAACAGCTAAGCTCCTTCTGCTTGTTGAGTGTCTAGGAGCATAATAGCCTCTTGGTCACACTTCAATATACTTCAATGGGAATAATCTCTACTGGGATCCTAACTCAACAAGCTCAAAGTTCCCCTTCTTCTCCTAGGCGGAGAAGTTGAATCCATGGTCAGGTAGGATGCCTTTTGAAATCTCTGCTCCTTCTTTGATTTGCCATCAGAAATGTCCAAGGGCTCTGGCACAGCTCCAGCTTTTGTCAGACCAAAGCCTTTTTGAAAAATGTAGGTAGGCTTTCCCCCCACCTAGATATTCCTGGGATGTAGTGGGAAACCTCTGGATTTGCATTAAAATATGTGATATTAGAATCTGGACCAAAAGTCTTTACAGTCTATGCTAGGAGAAAATGGAGAATACAACCCACTTGAGTCACATATGTCAACATTTCAGGAGGGACATATTGCCAGGAGCCAGAAATTACTGCTGCTGGTGTCTCCATACCAACAGAACACTGCATTTGTGCTACTACTGCTGCAGCCTCAAGGAAAAGGTGAGTTTGAGATTGAGGAGACGTAAGCTGCTGAATTTCTGCTTAGCAAGAGAGTGGATCACTTGACCATCTAGGGAATGGCTGCTGACCAAATTAAGAATCTTTAATCTCTGAATATCTCCAGTCAGAACACCTTTCTCCTCAAAATATATCATAGAATACTAGGACTGGAAGGGACCACGAGAGGTCATCTAGTCAAGTCCACTGCCCTCATGGCAGGACCAAATACTGTCTAGACTATCCCTGAGAGACATTTATCTAACCTACTCTTAAATATCTCCAGAGATGGATATTCCACAACCTCCCTGGGCAATTTATTCCAGTGTTTGACTACCCTGACAGTTAGGAACTTTTTCCTATTGTTCAACCTAAACCTCCCTTGCTGCAATTTAAGCCCATTGCTTCTTGTTCTATCCTCAGAGGCCAAGATGAACAAGTTTTCTCCCTCCTCCTTATGACACCCTTTTAGATATCTGAAAACTGCTATCATGTCCCCCCTCAATCTTCTCTTTTCTAAACTAAACAAACCCAATTCCTTCAGCCTTCCCTCATAGGTCATGTTCTTTAGATCTTTAATCATTCTTGTTGCTCTTCTCTGGACCCTCTCCAATTTCTCCACATCTTTCTTGAAATGTGGTGCCCAGAACTGAACACAATACTCCAATTGAGGCCTAACCAGTGCACAGTAGAGTAGAAGAATGACTTCTTGTCTCTTGCTCACAACGCACCTGTTAATACATCCCAGAATCATGTTTGCTTTCTTTGCAACAGCATCACACTGCTGACTCATATTCAACTTGTGGTCCACTATGACCCCTAGATCCCTTTCTGCCATACTCCTTCCCAGACAATTGCTTACCATTCTATATGTATGAAACTGATTGTTCCTTCCTAAGTGGAGCACTTTGCATTTGTCTTTATTAAACTTCATCCTACTCAGACCATTTTTCCAATTTGTCCAGGTCATTTTGAATTATGACCCTATTCTCCAGATTAGTCGCAATCCCTCCCAGCTTGGTATCATCTGCAAACTTAATAAGCGTACTTTCTATGCCAATATCTAAATTGTTGATGAAGATATTGAACAGAGCCGGTCCCAAAACAGACCCCTGCGGAACCCCACTTGTTATACCTTTCCAGCAGGATTGTGAACCATTAATAACTACTCTCTGAGTACGGTTATCTAGCCAGTTATTCACTCACCTTATAGTAGCCCCATCTAAGTTGTATTTTACCTAGTTTATTGATAAGAATATCATATGAGACTGTATCAAACACCTTACTAAAATCTAGGTATACCACATCCACCACTTCTCCCTTTTCCACAAGACTCGTTATTCTATTAAAGAAAGCTATCAGATTGGTTTGACATGATTTGTTCTTTACAAATCCATGCTGGCTGTTGCCTATCACCTTGCCACTTTCCCAAGTGTTTACAGATGATTTCCTTAAGTACTTGCTCCATTATCTTCACTGGCACAGAAGTTAAACTACCTGGTCTGTAGTTTCCTGGGTTGTTCTTATTTCCCTTTTTATAGATGGGCACTATATTTTCCCTTTTCCAGTCCTCTGGAATCTCTCCTGTCTCCCATGATTTTCCAAAGATGATAGCTAGAGGCTCAGATACCTCCTCTATCAGCTCCTTGAGTTGGTATATATGGGTATGTTTCCACAACGGGATAAGGTTGAATTAAGATTTATGTTAATTGTATAACTGATGTTGAAGTATCTTAACTCGACTTTTGGCACTGTCCACACTGCAGTAAGTCAAAGGGAGCACACTCTCCCTTTGACTTTCCTTATTCCTCATGGAAGCAAGACTACCGGCATAGACTGGAGTGCCCTCCTTACAGTTCGAATTAGCGTGTCTTTACTAGACCCATTAATTCAAACCCTGGAAGATCAACAGCGGCAGCTTAAATCTTCTCTGTAGTGTAGACATACCCATAGAGAGGGGAAGAAAACACTTGCCGTGAAGTGGTTCTTTTACCACCCCTTTATGTTGGGTCCACTGTTTTGAGAGTTAACAGGCCTATTTCTCCCAGAAGAAAAAAAAAGAGCACCCCCATTTTTAAGGTTATGTCTACACTCATAGGTCATGTACACATTTTTTTCAGAAAAATTACTGTTTTCTGAAAAAAAATCACTTACATCTACACTACAATCATGTTCTTTCAAAAAAAATCTAAAGAACAGTGATTTTCTGACATTGGTAAACCTCTTTCTACAAGGAAGAAACTTTTTCAGAAAAAGGAGTGTGTGGACAGGGAAGAGGGAGTTCTTTCAAAAGAAAAGAGGAAAAAGCACAGGTGCCTTTGTGACCACTCCATCCATGGTAATCACAGCTGAAATGTGAGAGAGTTTCCATTCAGCATTGACATTATCTTTCGAAAAAGCAGATCGCTTTTTCAATGCACTTTGGCAGCGTGGATGCTCTCTTTCGGAAGAAGTGTTTTTGGAAGATCTCTTCCGGAAAAGCATCTTCCGAAAGAAGCCTGCAGTCTAGACATTCAGGGAGGAAGAGAAGATGAACAAGTGGATGGGTGGGGAGTGGCTTAACAAGTTAAAAGGATGAACATAGAAAATAGCTGTGGAATATTGTGCTGAATACAGAGGGACCAGGAGTATAGACTAACACAGGTGAAACACTGCATCAGGAAGTAAAGGACAGTACATGGGTCCAAAGGACCCTACTTACCAGTTTCCAATCTGTCAACATGATTCAGGGCAGTGTCTTATCATTATATACTTTTTAGACTAAATTCATGCTTGGCACAGCCCATTGAGGTCAGTGGAATAGCACTTTCAGTATCCAGGTTAAATTTTGCCTCCTGTATCTCTCCCCGATATATGATTTCATTCTCTAATTTAAATCAATAATCAAATGTTGTCACCTTTCAGGTCTGAGTTGTCCCCTAAGCTGAATCAAGATGCTATGCCAGTGCCGTTCTTCTTTTCTTCCTTTTTCACATGTTTATGGGCCCCTCTGTCAGCATCATCAGCTGAGTAACCCCCTGTAAAGCATAAAACAAGGTGAATTGATTCAGCTACTCCTATAATTAATGTTATGCTAAGTTTTTCTAAGGCTGGAAAAGAGGCTCTCATTGTAAGCTAAATTCATCTGCGACTTCATAATTCACATTTTGCTCCTTTTGCCTTTAAGGGTCATGTTACATTTTAATAAGTTCATGAAGTGTTTGTACCCATTTCCTGTTATTTGATTTTAAATGTCTTCCCTTATGTTAATCATTCCCTTTGCTTCCTTTGTGTCTGCTTGCTTGACTGCATCCTTACATTTAAAACCATTCACAGCAATTCATTTATCAGAGGGATTTAGGGGGAGATTTCAAAATAGCTAAATAACTTAGGAGCCCATATTCCATTCTTTCAATAGGACTTGTTCTCCCAAGTAACTTAGCCCTTTCATCATTTAGAAAATATTGCACACACAGACTTTGAACAGTTACAGGGAAGAATGTAAGAAAACTGGTTCTGAATTTTATTGTGGAAACCTCAACTATTTACACGCACTTTGTACCTCGAGTATTTACACAATTTTGTATAGTACCCACACATCTGAGCTGCTCTACTGACTGGACATCCACAGTCTGGTTACCACAGGCAGGAGAGGTAGGGAGGCACCATGTCATCATCTTACTCAGTCAAGGCCACCTTCTACCTCAGTGGTCACTAACCTGTAGATCAGGATCTACCAGTAGATCTTGGAACCTCTGACAGGTGATTCTGACTGGTTTGGCCAGGAAGCTATCCTGCGCTGGCACTTCAGTTCTTCCTCCACTTATTGTCATGCTGCTCCTGCCCTCTGCCTTGGAGCTGCCCTTTGGGTCCCTCCTGCTTGTTGTGCGGGTTGTGGGAGGGAGAAAAGGGGGGGCTGCTGATGTTAAGGTGTTCCTCCTCCCCCCACTCCTGTATCCTGTCTCCACACAGAGAGAAGGGGATGCCGGGAACCAGGCAATGCAAATCTCTGTCACTTTCACACAGTGTGTGTGTCTCTGTCATTCTCACAAACAGACACTGTCCTTCACTCTCATCTCTCTCCCCAACACATACATGGGGGTATTATTACTTTTATTGCTTGCAAAGTGGGTTATTTTTAGTTTTTGACTTAAATTTAATTATTTCAGTGGTGAGTTCTAAAATGTCTAACCTGTCATGTCTGGAGTAATCATCACTGTGTCAATTGTGCCCCTGGAAGTGGCTGGCATGTTCCTGAGACTGCAGCCCCTGAGAAAATCAGAGAGGGAAGGGGATCTCCACATGCTGTCTTTGCCTGTGGACACCACTCCTGCAGCTCCCATTGATCAATAATGGAGAACTGTAGCCACTAGAAGCTGTGGGGTCCGTGCCAGTAGATAAGGGGCAGCACATGGAGCCACTGCTGTACATGCCAGCTGCTTTCAGGAATGGCACAGGACCAGGGCGCCAGGAAGCCTGCCTTGACTCCACTGCTCCATCCCTGGGGCAGCTGTCTGGTTGCTTGCAGGATGGATGAGGGGTGGGGGTGGGAGTTGAACCCATAACCCTGCCCTCTTCCTAGGCAAATGCCCTATACCCTAGACCACTCAAAAGCCCACCTCACCTCCAGAGGATTCCTAACCCTGCTTTCCTAATGCAGGAGCCATTTCCATCCCTGGGGCAGCTGCCCTCCCCAGGCAAGTGCCTTATCCCTTGTCCTCTAGTCTACTCAAGAACCCACATGACTGGCCTCCCTGCCTTCAGAGGGTCCCTTACCCTGGGTTGCTGGGTTGGTTGTCTGGTCACTCCCAGGATGGGCAGAGGCCGTCATGGGATGGGACTTCAACCCATCCCCCCTGTGCTGCCCAGGTGAATGTCCTATCCCCTAAGCTGCTCCAGAACCCACCTGCTTTCCGCACATCCCTTATCCTGCCTTCCTAATGCAGGAGCCAGTTCAATCCCTGAGGCAACTGGTGTTGGCTGCTAGGCCACTGCCTGAGTGGTGGCCAGTGTGTTCTTGAGTCCACCACCCTGCACTTCCCAGGCAAATGCCATATCCCCTAGGGTAGACTCCAGAACCCAACGGTCCATTATCCTCTGTTGGCTGTCTGGTCACTCGCAGGGTGTGTGGGACTTGAACCCAACACCCTGTGATGCCCAGGTGAATGCCCTATCCCCTAAAGCACTCCAGAACCCACCTGCTTTCTGCACATCCCTTATTTTCCCTTCCTAAGGCTGGAGACAGCTCCATCTCTGGGGCAACTGGTATTGGCTGTCCTCCCCAGGCAAATGTCATATCCCCTAGCCTGATGCTCCCACGATGGGCTGGACTTAAACCAGCCACCCTCCACTCCCCAAAGGAATGCTGTAGGCCCTAGTCCATTCCAGAACCCATCCCACCTCTTTACCTTCAGGGTGTCCCTTATCCTACTTTCCTAATGCTGGAGCCACCTCCCTCCCTGAGTCAACTGCTGTTGGCTGGTAGGCCGCTCCCTCAGTGAGGGTTGGGGGGTACTTGAGTCCACCACCTTATGGTCCAGAGGCTGATGTCCTCTCTGTGAGGTCACTGGAGACCCCACTCCGCCTTCTGCAGGTCCCTTATCCTACCTTCCAAATGTGGGAGCCAACTCCATCCCTGGGGCAGTGTGTATTGGCTGTCCTGTTGCTCCCATGATGGGCAGAGGCAGGGAACAGGATTTGAATCCACCACCCTGGGCTCCCAAGCCTAATACTCCATTCCCCTAGGCCATTCCAGAACCCACTGCCACCTCCCTACCTTTAGGGCATCCCCTCCCATACTCCAAATCTCTTGGGACCAAGACCAGAGCCTGCACCCTGGCCTGCTACCCCAGCCTGGGGAAAGTGAGATTCGGGGAAGAAAGGGGATGGAATGAGCAGGGTGAGGCCTCTGAGAAGGGCCTAACGAGGCATAACGGGGCGGTCGACAAAAGGGTTTTCTGGCGACAGGGGAACGTCCAGACTGCCCCGATCTGCCGACAAACAGCTGATCGGCAGAGCGGGGCAGCCATTTAAATTTAAATGAAGCCGCGATTATTTTAATCGCGGCTTCATTTCCCTCTGCCTATCTGGCTAATCTACATGCCTCCGTCGACGGAGGCATGTAGTCTGGACGTACCGTTACTTAGTTGAAGGACTAAAAGGTAGAAAGATTTCCAAATGTTTTCCCATCATTCTTAGCTCAAGGGTATTCTTATGGGTAAAACTGCCTAAGGTTTTCTTAAACAGAACTTTTATCTGATTAAATCCCTTCTCTGTTCCAGCAATGGCGTCATTATGATTCTGATAAGCTGATGTTACACCATATCTCACTTTACAATCCCATTTTCACTTGCAGTTATCATGGAAGAATTTTCCCCCCTTTACTGATACATGAGATTGAGCTGTTATGCAAAGACATCAAAGACCAGAGAATTAAAATACCACAGCAACTTGCAGAAACTACTGAGCCATGAGGAGAAATGTTTGCAGAAATTTCACAGATCAGAGCAGTAAAAGGATGCTGTTAATAATTTCTGCTAATTAAAAATAACTACACCCCTAGTTTACACACACACATACACACTGAGTCTTCAAGAAGGAATTAAATGACCTACTTCCATCTGGGATCATGAAGTCATAGAACCCAGAAAAAAAATCCTAATGCATTTCCTCTGATTCTCTCTCCTTGCCAAGTCAGGATTGTTCCCACCAGGACATTTTCTAATGTTTGACCCAAAAGAATTTTAGATGTCCTAAGTAAAGGGTGTTTCATCTCCTCCTGTGGGAGACCATCCCACAACTTGCCAACATCCTAGAAGACAGGAATTTCCTCTTGATAATCAGTCAACGATTATTCTTCGTATCACTGCAGTGTCTGGGAGCCCCATTGCTAGGCACTGTGCAAACAAAGAGCACAAAGATGTTTTCTGCTCATATCTAAATACATTTTTGCTGTTAGGTTCATACCATTTTTCCTAATTATACCCCATGTGTCACCTAACCCATTCCTCTTCCCCCTGGGTACTCACACCCTTTTGGCTAAGATTGAACTTTTAGACACAGCCCCGAGCAAGGGGCCCTATCCCAGAATAGGCAATGGAAGGCACTCTTCCTCAGAAAGCCTTTTCTGAGAGGAGCAGGTGGCAATAATTTGCAGCTGGCCTATACCAGTGGGCAATTATGTCACCCTCTCACCATCATAGCATTGCTGTCTGGCACACTGTGTGGGTGGAGAACTCCAAACCTCTCTCTTCATCTGCTATAGGAGAAGACACAAAGAACAAGTGGGCAAGCAGATTACTTAGGTTGTAACCTCTTTATTTTGGGAAGTTTTTGTGAAGTGTACACAGTGAGGATGTGATTCAAGACTGGGGCTTGTAGGCATTAATGTAATACAAACACACAACCACACCCAAACAATTACATTCATACCAGACCTGATGTTCTGGTAGATTACACAAGTACGGGGGCTGCTAAAGCATGTGTTATAATCCTGCCCTTCAGATAGCTGTAGATGGTTCTGTCCTCTTAAATGGACAGATTCTCTTATCCTTAGTAATGTCAAGTGGTCCCTTTTGAATTGACTATCCACACTATTAGGGTATGTCTACACTAGCCCCCTAGTGCGAACTAGGGTGGCTAATGTAGGCATTCGAACTCGCAAATGAAGCCCGGGATTTAAATATCCCGGGCTTCATTTGCATGTTCCTGGGCGGGCACCATTTTTAAATCCTCTTAGTTTGAATTGACTGCCCACAGCTACAATGAGCCCTCCTACAATTGCCCTCCTGCAATGACGTGTAACAGTTAATCTGAACAAAGGACTTCATTTGGATTAACTTCTGAATGCTGTGTGTAGCCACAGGCAGTCAGTTCGAACTAAGGGGATTTAAAAATGGTGCCCGCCCGGAACATGCAAATGAAGCCCGGGATATTTAAATCCCGGGGTTCATTTGCAAGTTCGAATGCCTGCATTAGCCACCCTAATTCGAACTAGGGGGCTAGTGTAGGCATACCCTAAGATACTACTTAGCATCAGTTAAGGTTAAAAGAAACAGGCTCTTGGCCTTTTTTGGCTAAAGTTCATATATTTATCTGTCAATATCTCCCTGTAACTCACTCTTTACAGGTCATTGTTATTGCCCACCTACAAAATGTTTTTCTATATGTTATGATGTTCTACACCATTCTAGAATATGTTGCATGATCAAACTTCTTCTGATTCTCCATTTTATGAATGACCCCTGGAAAAAAGTGATGAAGCAATGCCAATTTTGTTGAACTTTTAAAATATTTAGAAAGCGGAATACAATTGCCCAATTCAAATTTGACAACTTCAGCAGTATGAACATTCTTCCTCTTATGAAACTATGCAATAGGGACTTCCATACTCATATTAGCTTTGCACCTCACTAAAAGAACATTCAAAATCCCTAACATCCTGCTGAGCCTATTGGCTTAATACAGACTCAGATGAAAGAAAACTCTTTGAATCATAAATATCCTCATATACTGTTCTCACTTGCTAAGAAGCAGTGGGATCTAGTGGTTAGGACCAGGAATCAGGAGCCCTGAATTCTGTTCCTGTTTCTGCTGATGACCTACTGTGTGATTTTGCACAAGTCACCTCACCCGTTTTCCATCCAGTCTTTGTCTGTTTCATTAGCTGATAAGCTCATTAGAACAAGCACTGGGTCTTACGTGTGTTT
The DNA here is from genome assembly GCF_052426305.1 of Pelodiscus sinensis. Classification (NCBI taxonomy): domain Eukaryota; kingdom Metazoa; phylum Chordata; order Testudines; family Trionychidae; genus Pelodiscus; species Pelodiscus sinensis. The sequence goes on along the minus strand of NC_143067.1, from coordinate 30,587,400 downwards.
GGTCAGTGACTAGCATAATGGGGTTCCAGTTTTGATTGGATCCTTTAGGCTAGAGTTGCCAGGTAAAAGGTTTTTGACCAATACATTTGGTCAGCACTGCTGACCTGGCCAGGCAATTAAAAGTCTGGTTGCAGAACAGACAGGCTCCCTGCTTGATGCCTCATGGTTCTCCTGAAGTAGTGACATGTCCTTCGGCTCCTAGGTAGACGGATGCTGCCGTATGATGCCCCTATCTTGAGCGCTGGCTATGTAGCTCACATTGGCTGGGAACCACAGCCCCAACCCCCTAATCTAGCCCTAAGTCCCGTTCTGTACCCAAACTCTCTCTCTGAGCCTGCACCCCTGGGCTTAAATTGCAGCAAGGAAGGTTTAGGTTGGACATTATGAAAAACTTTCAGAAGTCAGGGTGGTTAAACACTGCAATAAATTGCCTAGGGAGGTTGTGGAATCTCCATCACTGGAGACTAGAGGCCACTTCTGCACCCTTATCTCCAGCCCCACCCCTGAACCCATACGGCCATAGATACGTTTACATGATGGGTCATTTGCTAGTATTAAAATGTCCTTTTTGGAGATTCACCCACCAAGTAGCATTGTCAGAAATGTCATTTAAATGGAAGAGGCACAAAAACTTGGAACTAGATTCAAAAAGGGGTTTAGGTGTCCAAATCCAAAATTTAGCTTCTCAAAACCCCCATTCACCTGCCCCCTAACCCTGCACACATCTAAATTCCATGGGTGCCTAAATTTCCACCAATAAAGTCCCTTAGGCCGGGTCTACTCTACAGTGGAAAGTCAAATTGAGATATGCAACTCCAGCTACTTTATTTACATAGCTGGAGTCAACATATCTTAAACTGAGTTTCTGTGCCATCCACAGTGGGAGTTTGACAGGAGCAAATGCTCCTGTCAGCTTTCTTTACGCCTTGTGAGGAGCAGGAGTACCGCTATTGATGGGGGTGCCTTCTGAGTTCGATTTAGTGGGTCTTCACTAGAAGACCTTGATCTTCCACATAGTGAAGATGTAGCCTTAAGCTCCGAGAAACTGCCACGAGGCATGTGCACAATTGCCTCAGTCTTCATGCCCCATGCACCTGCTTCTTGCCTAAACTCCAGCAAGATCCTCAGAAGAGGCATTCCCCATCTAGCTTGCCTATAGAGCAATGGGTGTTCTCTTGGGTGTTCTCAAATGCTGCCTAGTAGATTGGGCCCCACACAAAATGTCAACCTTTGGGCATATTATTTCGTTACTAAAAATTACACTGAGTTAACAGAACAGAGATATCATTTTTCTGCTCCTACAAAAATAGGAGAGGAGGGGGTTACCATATGGTTACCATTGCTCAGTGTGAAAGGCTTTGTAGCCTTAATCCAGTTCCTAATGGACAGGTGTCTCCATCACATTTGTTAATCTCAGAAGAATGGTCAAACACTGAGGGTGTGTCTAGACTACATGCCTCCTTCGACGGAGGCATGTAGATTAGCCAGATCGGAAGAGGGAAATGAAGCCGCGATTAAAATAATCGCGGCTTCATTTAAATTTAAATGGCTGCCCCGATCTGCCGATCAGCTGTTTGTCGGCAGATCGGGGGAGTCTGGACGCGATGCCCCGACAAAGAAGCCTTTCTTCATCGACACAGGTAAACCTGGTTTCACGAGGCTTACCTGTGTCGATGAAGAAAGGCTTCTTTGTCGGGGCATCGCGTCCAGACTCCCCCGATCTGCCGACAAACAGCTGATCGGCAGATCGGGGCAGCCATTTAAATTTAAATGAAGCCGCGATTATTTTAATCGCGGCTTCATTTCCCTCTTCCGATCTGGCTAATCTACATGCCTCCGTCGAAGGAGGCATGTAGTCTAGACACACCCTGAATGAAGATGGAGACAAATTACTTCCTTCTACCTCTTCCAACAGATGGTTGAAGTACTCTGGTGGATTGCTGCTGGCTGTTCTGTAGCTAATTAGTACATCCTTTTCCATTGCTGTCAATCCAGAACCTCTCACTAGCATTGAATCCATAAGGGGGAGAGACTACCCATGGTTTAAAAGCACTTTATTAGCTGCATATCTGTGGACACAAATTACTGTTTACCTGTCAACTGGCCTCAGAACACCCATAAGGTATTCTTTGAAGTTAACCTCTCAGATTTAAAGAGAATTTTAAAGAGCTGTTGAGGAACTGTTTGATCTAAAATCTGACTCTTTTGAAGTTGAGAGTTAATGGAAGATTATTTTTATTCACAGTGATCAAGCAGTTAATGAGATAAAGTGATGGGGAGACAGGTTTAATAGAATATGTTGCTGCATCATATGTGAATCCTTACAAAACAGAAAACCCAGAAATAGTGAAGGCCACAGGAGTCAAAAACACAATGAGAAAAATTAACTCTTCATCAAACAAAGCTCCTTGCTTAACTTTTTGCCAGATTCCAAATGTTTCAGGACCATTTGCCAAATTCCCTTTCTGCTTTGTGTGAACAGATGATATTTTATTCACACAAGCACAAAGTACAGTTAATACAGAATTCAGTCATGCTGCTTTTGCCATTATCTCAGCATACCCTCCCCACCCACTTGCCTGATAAAAATTGACATCCTCCTGGAAAGATGAGCATGGCTACACAAAATGGAGGCCTGGTTAAGAAGATGAAGACCATTCAAACTCCCACTATGGAAAAAAAAAACCTGGCAATCTGACATGGATGTTGGCCAAAGGTCCTGGAGGTTTGTTTCCCACTGTTAGAGAAATATCCTGGGATTACATTGAAATCTGTAGCTAACATATACCAGCAATGTAAATTAGAGCTGCCTCTAAGCTGCTCTAAGGCCTCTGGGGGGACAGGACCAGACAGAATGAGGGAATCACAGCTGGTACAGGGAACAATCATCTCTATATATGTAAAACCAAGAGGTAGAAGGATTGTCCCCATATCTAATGGTAGCACAAATGGGATATAGATTAGTTATTAATGTCATAGTTAGAGCCAATCTACACCATTTTTAATCAGGTTATAATTGGGTCCTCTGTTGTTGTTTTTTTAAATAATTTAGACAGGTCAGTCAAAGAGATAAAAAGCAAAAGCTCCATATATAGAGAAAGGATTTTACCACACAAATTTGACTGTATTTTTCTAAGAAGGGATACTAATGCATTTATGCTCTGAGATTTGCTTTACTTCAGCTTCTTTTTTCCATTATTTTATAGACAATAAATTGAGAACAGAAACATAAAAATAAAACTTTTGTCAACGTTCCATATTTGTTTGTATAATTCTCTTGCGCCAGACAGTTTTTCTCTTGAAATCAACACCTGAAAAGGATGAATCTATCCAAGCACTTCTTGAACAAATACAATTTTAAACTGTACAGAAATAACCCTATAAAGGAACTTGCACTCTGACTTAATAGCTTATTGCACTCCACGTTAGCCTCCATAAGTCACAATAAAATGGCAGAGGATTTCAGTCTGCATCCTCTTAAGCAGCAATATATCAGTGACAGAAATTGCAAACAGAAGCCATGGCAAAAGACAGGCCACTACCATTGATTTCCCTGAGGACATTTTGTCCTAGGGCAGAAATGCCACAGACACTTTTAATAGAATTGTTACATACACTGGAAAAACTAGATAAAATGTAAATACTACCCTAAAAAAACATAGCCAACACATTTGCCAAAAACTGTATTATATGTAGGCACATCTGTCAACTGTATGAATCCAAGTTTTGCAGTACTTAAATTGTTTCATATTTGCCCACTGATTATTCTACATATTTTAAATATAAGGTTATTACAAAATATCTTCTTTCCAATCAGATATTATTTAAAATATGAAACATATTCCGTTTTACAACATGGTAAATTTGTGTGTATGTTGTGCAATAAGTTTGATCCCACATTTTGTATGAAAAACATCTGAACATTATAGGAATTGGCACACATGATAAGACCAGTGGTCCATCTAATCCATTATCCAATCTTTGATGGTGGTTAGTACCACACATTTCAGTGGGAAATGAAAAATCCTGCCAATAGGGAAAGATACTTCATAATCAACATTAGTTCATGGCTAACTTATATCCTGTTTCCTTATGGGTATGAAGAGAAACCAGAGATTTAGAACCAGCTGTCTCAGAGATGAGAGAATTATTCTGCACATATATAACATTTTTTATAAGGCTGTTGGTTGGAAGCAGGTGTCCCATCTCAAAGCCTTGCCTCCAATTCAATCAACCCCTCAGGGGCTGTATTTTAAAGAATCCTTATTGAAGGCACAGGAACAAACCATCATAATATGCAGTAAGACAAGAAAAAAATGGCAGGTGACTAGCCTGGCTTAACAGTGAAATCTTTGGTGAGTTTAAAAACAAAAAGGAAGCTTATAGAAAGTGGAAACTTGGACAGATGACTAGGGAACAATATAAATATATTGCTTGAGCATGTGGGGGTGTAATCAAGAAGGCCAAACTGCAATTTGAATTGCAGTTAACAAGGGATGTGAAAGGAAACAAAAAAGGTTTCTACAGGCATACTAGCAATAAAAAGGTGGTCAGGGAATGTGACTGAATGTGGAGAGGTAACCTAGTGACAGACGAGGTGGAAAAAGCTGAAGTACTCAATGCTTTTTTTACCTCTGTCTTCACAGACAAGGTCAGCTCCCAGGCTACTGCACTGAGCAGCACAGTATGGGGAGGAGGTGGCAGCTCTCAGTGGAGAAAGAACAGGTTAGGAACTATTTAGAAAAGCTGGACACATGCAAATACATGGGGCCAGAACTAATGCATCTGAGGGTGCTGAGTAGTTGGCTGATGTGATTGCAGAGCCATTGGTCATTATCTCTGAAAACTCATGGAGATTGGGAGAGGTCCTAGATAATTGGAAAAGGGCAAATGTAGTGCCCATCTTAAAAAAAGAGAAAAAGTAGACAGATAGGTCAACCTCACCTTAAATCACACAGGGGATTCTCAAGGAATCCGTTTTGAAGCACCTGAAAGAGAAGTGATCAGGAATAGTCAACATGGGTTCACCAAGGGCAATTCATGCCTGACCAACCTGATTGCCTTTTAAGACTGGCTCTGAGAAAAGGGGAAGGCACTGGATGCAATATACCTTGACTTTAGCAAAGCTTTTGAAATGGTTTCCCACAGTATTCTTGCCAGCAAGTTAAAGAAGCATGGATTGGATAAATGGACTATTCGGTGGATAGAAGACTGGATGCACTATCAGGCTCCTGGTAGTGATCAATGGCTCGATGTCTAGTTGGCGGTCAGTATCAAAAGGTCGGTTCTGGGGCCAGTTTTGTTCAACATCTTTATTAATGACCTGGATAAGGGAATGGATTGCACCCTCACAAGTTTGCAGATGAAGCAAAATGCAGGACATTGTAGCACTTTAAAGACTAACAAGATGGTTTATTAGATGATGAGCTTTCGTGGGCCAGACCCACTTCCTCAGATCAAATAGTGGAAGAAAATAGTCACAACCATATATACCAAAGGATGCAATTAAAAATAATGAACACATATGAAAAGGACAAATCACATTTCAGAACAGGAGGGGGATGCGGGGGGGGGGGAGGAAGGAAGGTAAGTGTCTGTGAATTGATGATATTAGAGGTGGGGATGTTTGTGAGTTAATGGTATTAGAGGTGATAATTGGGGAAGCTATCTTGGTAATGGGTAAGATAGCTTGAGTGTTTGTTCATTCCTTTTTGGAGAGTGTCGAATTTTAACATGAATGACAAGTTTGCAGATGGCACTAAGTTAGGGGGAGAGGTAGATAGGCTGGAGGGTAGGGGTACGGTCCAGAATGACCTAGACCAGTGGTCACCAACCAGTAGATTGGGATATACTGGTAGATCTTGGAGCCTTTGATAGGTGATCCTGACAGGTTTGTCCTGGAGGCTATCAAGTGCTGTCACTTCATCTACCCCTCTCGGCACTGCTGTGCTACTCCTGCCCTTTGCTTTGGAGCTGCCTCCCAACCTCGAGAGCCTCCTGTTTGCTGTGCAAGGCATGGGAAGAAGAGGATGGGGTGCTAATATCTGGTTGTACTTCTCTCCTTCTCCAGCTCCACAGAGCACAGGGGGCATAGGGATGAAGAGAGTGTGCTGGCTGCTTTTGGGAGTGCTGCAGAGCCAGGGTAAGGGTGAGCCTGCCTTAGCATCACTGTACCACCATCCAGAAGCCACCTGTGGTAAGCAGTGCCCAACTAGAGCCTGCATTCCATACCTCAGCCCCAGCCCTGAACCTCTCCTGCACCCCAGTCCGCTGAGTTTGTCCTAGCCCTGAGTCCCCCTGCACCCAAAGTCCCTCTCAGAGCCTGCACCCTGAACTCCCTCCTACACCTCAATTCCTTGCCCCAAGCTCAGCTTAGAGTCCCTCCCACAGTCCAAATCCTTTATCCTGCATCCCCCTCCCCGCATCCCAACCCTCTGCACACTGCCTTATAAAGTGAATGAGGTTGGGGGGGAGGATGGAGTGAGCAGGGGCGGGACCTCAGAGAAGGGGTGGGAAGAAGACAGGTCAAGGGTGTTTGGGTTTGAGGTAGATCACTGACTTCACTTGAATTAAAAAAGTGATCTTGTGTTTAAAAGGGATGAAGACCATTGACAAATTGGAGGATTGGGCTATAAGAAATCTGATGAGGTTCAACAAGGATAAGTGCAGAGTCCTTCACTTGGGATACAAGGATTCCAAGTGCTGCTACAGGCTGAGGACCATCTGGCTAAGCAGCAGTTCTACAGAAAAAGATGTGAGGATTGCAGCGGATGAAAAGCTGGATATGAGTCAACAGTGCGCCTTTGTAGCCAAGAAAGCTAACAGCATATTGGTGCATTAGTAGGAGCATTGCCAGCAGATCTAGGAAGTGAGTATTCTCCTTTATTCAGCACTGGTGAGGCCACATCTGGAGCATTGTGTCCAATTCTGCCCTCCCCCACATTACACACATTACAGAAATGAAGTGGATGCATTAAAGAGAGGTCCAGCAGATAGCAAAAAATGATAAGGGTGCTGGAGCATATGATTTACGAGAAGAAGCTGAGGGATGTGTGTTTAGTCTACAGAAGAGAAGAGGTAGAAAAGATTTGAGAGCAGCCTTTAAGTACCTGAAGGGGAGTTCCAAAGATGATGGAGACGGTAATAGATGACAGAATTAGGAGCAATGGTCTCAAGTTGCAGTGGGAAAGGTCTAAGTTGGGTATTAGGAAAAACTATGTCACTAGGAAGGTAGTGAAGTACTGGGATGGGCTGCCTAGGGAGGTGGTGGAATCCACGTCCCTAGAGATTTTTAAGTCCTGGCTTGACAAAGCCCTGGCTGGGATGATTTAGTTGGGGCTGATCCTGCTTTTAGCAGGGGGTTGGACTTGATTACCTCCTGAGGTGTCTCCCAACCCTAGATTCTATTATTCTATTCATTTTAATGCGTAATTATTGTGATTGCATGCTCATTTGCTGTAATTTCTCCCACAAACAACCCGGTACTGGAGGTGTCCACAAATAAATGTGAAAATCATATGACTAAAGTTGATTATATGTAAATCCACCAGACTAAGGCCTCTGTGCATACTCATTTTTTAACATGAAATTTAGAAGGTCTTGGAAGTATTCTGCAGTTTTAAATATTAGATCTAGTATTTGAAGTGTTAAACAGTCCCTGTTCCCATCATTGGCAAATGTATGTTACTTTTTATTTCATTATTCATTATTTATTTCATTTATTCCCGTTATTTAGAAACTAGCCAATTAGCCCGTCATAAGACAGGATTTTCAGATCTCTCCTCCACGTCGGTCTTCTCTCCTGAGCCTCCAGTCTCTCTCTCTCTCTCCTACTACAACTACTACCTTCCCCTCTTTCTCTCTCAGGGTATGTCTACACTACAAAGTTAGTTCGAACTAACGGACGTTAGTTCGAACTAACTTTAATAGGTGCTACACTAGCGCTCCGCTAGTTCGAATTTGAATCGAACTAGCGGAGCGCTTAGTTCGAACTAGGTAAACCTCATTTTACGAGGACTAACGCCTAGTTCGAACTAGCTAGTTCGAACTAAGGGCTGTGTAGCCCTTTAGTTCGAACTAGTGGGAGGCTAGCCCTCCCCAGGTTTCCCTGGTGGCCACTCTGGCCAACACCAGGGAAACTCTATGCCCCCCTCCCAGCCCCGGACCCCTTAAAGGGGCACGGGCTGGCTACGGTGCCCGTGCCAGGTGCAAGCCTGCCAGCACCCAGCTAGCAGACCCTGCACCTGGCACGGCACAGAGCCACCCACCCGATGCCCCCCAGCCCACCCCCTCTTGCCGGGACCAGGCTGGCGGCTCCCGGGAGCTTGGCCGGGACCGCAAGAGGCGGGCACCTTCCTGGGCTAGTGCGGACATCGTGGACCTCGTCCACGATCTCCGCACTAGGCACAGAAAAGTGGCCATCTAGGGCAGGAGAGCTGCCAGCCTGGCCACCCAGGACCAGGTGTGCATGAAAATCAAGGGGGTCCACTGAGACCCCCGACCCTGAGCCCTGAGCTTACAATGGCCGTACTGGGTCAGACCAAAGGTCCATCTAGCCCAGTAGCCTGTCTGCCGACAGCGGCCAACCCTAGGGACCCTGGAGGGGATGGACCGAAGACAATGACCAAGCCATTTGTCTCGTGCCATCCCTCTCCAGCCTTCCACAAACTTTGGGCAGGGACACCACTCCTACCCTCTGGCTAATAGGACTCCATGGACCCAACCTCCATCACTTTATCTCACTTCCCTTTAAACTCTGTTCTAGTTGTAGCCTTCACAGCCTCCTGCAGCAAGGAGTTCCACAGGTTAACTATTTGCTTTGTCAACAACAACAACAACTTTCTCTTACTAGTTTCAAGCCTGCTACCCATTCCTTTCCTTTGGTGTCCTCTAGTCCTTCTTTATGGGAACTCAGGAAGAACTTTTATGAATGCACCCTCTCCACCCAACCCCTGCTTTTAGAGACCTCTATCCTGTCCCCCCTCCGTCTCCTCTTTTCTAAGCTGAACAGTCCCAGTCTCTGTAGCCTTTCTTCATCTGGGACCTGTTCCCAACCCCTGATCATGTTAGTTGCCCTCCCCTCTTCCAGCCTTTCTCTTCCCCTCTCCCACCTCCTTTTCCCAGTCTCCCCCAGTTTTGTTCAATAAAGACAGAGTCAATGTTGGAAGAAACGTTATCTTTATTTTGTACATCAATAAGAAGGGGGGCTAGGGAAGGGTAAGTGGAAGGAGGTGAGGGAGGAATGGGGTACGAGCCCCCGATGGGGAGGACTGGGCTGGCTCTGCGGGCTTCTGGGGGTGGAAGCTCTCCTGCAGCCCCCCAATTACTCCCTCTCCCCAGATGGCAGCCTGCGGCAAGTGCAGCCGGGCTGATGGCCGAGTGGTGTGATGTGCCCAGTGTGGGCACTCAGGGCACTCCAAGCCAGAACTTCTTTGCAAGCGGGGCACCCCTTAGAACTGTGTGTCCGGGGTGGGGGTCGGGACCCTTTAAGCGCAGCCCTCGGCTAGCCTGAGACAGCATCTCCATGCTCTAAGTCCTCCTTTTATGCCCTGCCGGCACTGCTTCTGGCCATCCTTAAGCCCTGTTCAGAGTCCACTCAATGTGGACTTACTAGTTCGAACTAGCAAAACGCTAGTTCGAACTAGTTTTTAGTTCTAGATGCGTTAGTTCGAACTAGCTTAGTTCGAATTAACTAATTCGAACTAAGTTAGTTCGAACTAACTTTGTAGTGTAGACATACCCTCAGCTCTCTTCTGTCTCCTGCCTCTCTCTCTGTCTCTCTCTTTCTCTTCTCTTCCCCCTCCTGCCTCTCACTCAGGAGACTGCGGAGCCCAAATGGCCATTTGGGCTCCGCCCTTCCCTGTGCTGCATGGGGAGTGTGGAGCCCAAATGGTCACTTGCGCCACTTGCTCCCATGCGGCGGCCTGGCTGAGCGGCTCAGAACTCAGCTGAGCACCACGGAGGGAGGCAAAGGGGGGCGGGACAGTGATGTTCATGGCCAGGGGGTGGGGCTTGGAGCCGCTGTCATGCCGCACGTCACTTCTGTGCAGCTCAGCCGGGCTGCAGCAGGGGAGCAAGCGGAGCAAGCGGCTGTTTGGGCCCCGCACTCCCCATGCAGCACAAGCCGCCCAGACGGAACAGCCAGCATTTCAGCAACAGCGCCGCCCACAGGGAGCAGACAGCATTTCAGGCAACAGCGCCGCCCACAGGGAGCAGACAGCATTTCAGGCAACAGCGCCGCCCAGAGGGAACAGCCAGCATTTCAGGCAACAGCGCCGCCCAGACGGAACAGCCAGCATTTCAGGCAACAGCGCCGCCCACAGGGAGCAGCCAGCATTTCAGGCAACAGCGCCGCCCAGACGGAACAGCCAGCATTTCAGGCAACAGCGCCGCCCAGACGGAACAGCCAGCATTTCAGGCAACAGCGCCGCCCACAGGGAACAGACAGCATTTCAGCAACAGCGCCGCCCACAGGGAACAGACAGCATTTCAGCAACAGCGCCGCCCACAGGGAACAGACAGCATTTCAGCAACAGCGCCGCCCACAGGGAACAGCCAGCATTTCAGCAACAGCGCCGCCCAGACGGAACAGCCAGCATTTCAGGCAACATCGCCGCCCACAGGGAGCAGCCAGCATTTCAGGCAACAGCGCCGCCCACAGGGAGCAGACAGCATTTCAGGCAACATCGCCGCCCACAGGGAGCAGACAGCATTTCAGGCAACAGCGCCGCCCACAGGGAGCAGACAGCATTTCAGGCAACAGCGCCGCCCACAGGGAACAGACAGCATTTCAGCAACAGCGCCGCCAACAGGGAACAGACAGCATTTCAGGCAACAGCACCCTCCAGAGGGAACAGACAGCATTTCAGCATTACAGACTCTCAGACTCTGGGCTACTATATATATGACTAGCCAATTAGCCCATCATAAGATGGGATTTTCAGGTCTCTCCTTCAGGTCGGTCTTCTCTCCTGAGCCTCCTGTCTCTCACTCCGTCTCTCTCTCTTGCTCTCTCTCTCTCCTCCTCCTACTGTCTCCCCCGCTCTCTCTCAGCTCTCCTCTGCCTCCTGCCTCTCTCTCTGTCTCTCTCTTTCTCTTCTCCTCCCCCACCTGTCTCTCATTCAGGGGACCACGGAGCCCAAATAGCCGTTTGGGCACCGCACTCCCCGTGCTGCATAGGGGGTGTGGAGCCCAAACGGTTGCTTGCACCACTTGCTCCCATGCAGTGGCCTGGCTGAGCGGCGCAGAAGTCAGCCGAGCACCACGGCGGGAGGTGAAGGGGGGCGGAGTGATGATGTTCACGGCCAGGGGGCAGGGCCTGGAGCTGCTGTCACGCCGCACGTCACCGCCCCGTCCCCTTTCGCCTCCTTCCGTGGTGCTCCGTTGACTTCTGCGCCGCTCAGCTGGGCCGTCGCGGGGGACCAAGCGGTGTAAGCAGCCTTTTGGGCCCCTCACTCCCCATGAAGCACGGGCCGCCCAGAGGGAACAGCCAGCATTTCGGCGTTACAGACTCACAGACACTGGGCTACTATATATATGATGAGTGAAGGCTGAATTAGCTTTACAGGCAATCCTATAAACAACAATTTACATACTGAGACCATAAAATCAAATATATAACACCTCTTTTCCATGTTTTGAAAACAGCTGATTAACTGCAATTTGACTTTGTTCCTTCAGTACAGCAGAACTTTAATTCATCTCACTGATTATCATTACCTCTAACTAGTTTTACATAGTTAACTAACAACTAGTGAAGAGAAGTTATTTTGTAGATGGAATCCCTTTGAGTGAATACAGATTAAGTGAAGTGGCTGAAGAGTGCCTGTTTTTGATTCCACGGAAACTAAGTAAGTATCCTTCTGTGCTAGAGAAGTGGAATATATTCCTATTACAAGAACTTTAGACAGGGTGAGATAACAGCTGTGTTTAATACTCTGAATCATTTTCATTCCTATGAACAAGATTTAATAATAGACAAGGAAGTCTAGTGCACCAAAAATATAGAAAAGCATTAGTAACTGATAACTAAATGGTGACAGCAGAGCATGATAAAGTGACATCTTGACTGAGGCATCTTCTTGCTCATTAGTACACAGGAAGCTCAAAGTATTTAAACTGATTATTCATGTAGGTAAATCGCATGCAAAGACTTTATATTTTGTTATTTTAAGCCTTATGCCTATTAGGCCTTGGAGTGGGAATCTCTCCATTGGCTTCAAGGGACTATTGATCTGGGGCTTAAGTCCATATAGTAAACTTACGTCCATACAGCCCTACTGGGGAGATCTAAGTTTTCTCAATGAACATAGAACTAATAGAAAACCTATTACACTGCCTATGTCATGCAGCAGCCAGTGCAGGACTTCGGTTTGTGTTAAAAAACTTATGACAATGAATAATTAGAACTGATATTTTCTTTTAAATCTTAATAAAATCTATCCCCAACATTCTGCCATATGTTTCCTCTGCATTAGAGGATGCATGAGTTTTCTGCGTGGTGTATTTTCTAAAGACATTATATATATAGTCCTGACCCAGAATCCAGTGAAGCCCGCGTGGTGTTTTTCATTTACTTCAGTGGGGAATGGCTCTGACTTATATGTAACCAGGCACTAGACTCAAAATCTGCCTATGGGAATGTTAAATATAGACATAAGGGCTGCGTCTAGACTGGTAAGTTCTGCTTTTGTGGAAAAACTTGCCAGCTGTCTACACTGGCCACTTGAATTTCCACAAGAACACTGACGATCTCATGTAAGATTGTCAGTGTTCTTGCGGAAATACTATGTTGCTCCCATTCGGGAAAAAGCCCTCTTGTGCAAATGCTTTTGAGCAAGATGGCCAGTGTAGACAATGTGGTATTGTTTTGGGCAAAAAAGCCCCAATCGCGAAAATGGCGATCAGGGCTTTCTTGCGGAAAAGCATCCGTGCCAATCTAGATGCTCTTTTCCGCAAATGCTTTTAACTGAAAAACTTTTCCGTTAAAAGCATTTGCGGAAAATCATGCCGGTCTAGACGTAGCCAAGGAGTTTCCTCTTTTGGTCATACTACATAAGGGAACAGTGAAAGGATGTGACTTCACTTTTGTGGTATCAGCCATCCCAGAGGATGTAAAAAGTAGCAACAGTAGCAGCTCTTCAGAAGTGTTTAAATTATCAATATTTACATAGTAATTTAGGGGCTGATAAAACACATCTCTATTAAGCATCAGATTGTCTCACCATTTATTGTTTTAAATTAAGAAAGCCAGTGGCACACCAGAGAATAATTAAGGGCAGTGCCCCTATGTAGCTGCTTTGCCACCCCTCTCCACCCCCGCCACTTCAGATGCTAAGTCCTAGAAATATGACTGGCACATAGCAAACATCACACTCAATTCCAAGGGTCACAAGTTGAATTCTCTTTTCAAAAGAGCTGAATTACATGAGCATGAAAGCAAATCAATTCAGCACTAACTAGATCCATTCACCACACTGGCAGCTTCTTAAGGCCCCTTAAATCATATTTTTGTACACTGTCAAATTGTGATTAGAGTAATGTACCTGGCTACTTCACTCTGGTGAATGTTTCTACTAAGCAGAGGACCATCATGAGGCCTACATGTTGCTAAGCCCTATTGAAGCCTATTCTGAAGGAGTAAGTGGGAACTAACATAGTCTTGGCTTTACTCTTAGAGCAGATCAAATTTTTTTTGACTTTCAATTTTTTTAAAAAAGGTCTGGAAAAAATGTCAAAATATTTTCCCTTTTTTGACCAGCTTAACTTGTGCTGGCCAGTACACTGGGCTGAACCGTAGATATTGTATGACATCTTACCTACCTTACCAAAGCAAATTGTGAAAAATACAACTGAACTTATGGAAATTTAAAAGCCAGTTTTGTGGCGAAAACATTTTCTGTTTCTCATAGTAAACCAGACTATTCTCCTTAACAAAATACTCGTAGAATCATAGAAGATTAGGGTTGGAAGAAACCTCAGGAGGTCATCTAGTCCAACCCCCTGCTCAAAGCAGGACCAACCCCAACTAACTCATCCCAGTCAGAGCTTTGTTAAGCCTTACCTTAAAAGGCTCTCTGGATGGAAAGGCTACCACCTTCCTAGTCAACTCGTTCCAATGCTTCACTGCCATCCTTGTGAAATAGCTTTTCCTAAAATCTGACCTAGATCCCCACCGCAACTGGAGACTATTTCTTCTTGAAGCTATGTGATCTTATTGGAAGTTCACTATTTTATCTTATTGAAGCATTTACAAAATTCATACCTACTGTCCCAATGTGAGCAGAGTATGCAGCAGCACTAGCTATTAAACCATATAGGCATTCATTACATACATCCAAATTTCACCATGCTTTTTGAAAGACAAGAACTACTCTGTGCAAAACTCTGATTTTGCTTTGCCAAGATTCAAGCAAACTCCCTCTCTGACTCAGATCTATGGGGAATTGTTTCCAATTCTTCCAACTTCACAAACCCAAAGTAAAATTCTGTAAAACCTGCCAGAATTTACCTGGTTTTTAACTGCTGTCTGACGTCAATGAAAAACCATGCAGCTGAGCTAAGTTCACACCAATAATTTGTGAACCTGTCAGGGGTAGAGCTGAGCAAACTATGACAGAAAAGCTAGCCACATATATTAATTTGAATTCAAAAGTGAATTTCAATTTGGCTGTGTTCAAAACCTATTTGTGTTCATTTCCTATGGACAATCAAGATCTGGAGTTTTATTCATGATAATGAATTTGAAGCTCAAATAGTTACTAAAAGGGAATTTTGAGATGCATATTCAATATTCAATTGCAGTTTGTGGCTGGCTTGGTGACCACAAAAGTCACTGAATCAGGAAAGAAAACACAAAGAACAGCAACTTTTGTACTGCTCAGTACAGCGCAATTTGTGGATATTCACCACAAACTGTTTACAAATAATCTGCAAAGCAAGACTTACTCATGGAAGAACATTAGACTGGGATTCAAGAGACCTGGGTTCTATTCCCAACTCTGACACTGACCCGCTGGGTGACCTTTGGCATGTCACATCATCTTTCTAGGCCTCATTTTCCCCTTCAGTAACATGAGGATAATATTTAGTAAAGCTCTTCTGCAACATACTTGAGACCAAGGGATGAAAAGTGCCATATAAGAACTTGGTATTATTAATGAACCTGGGAATTTCACAATTGCTTGAAGACAATTCATAAGCAGTAGTAGAGGGGAAAAAGATAAATCAACTATTTTCTGTGAACAATTTATATTGCCCTAAATGACAACTTTCAAGGTGTCACGTGATGTTACATTCATTATTCACAGTTTTAGTGCACAGCATGTATGCTATTTGTTTTGGACAGTTTTATCTATTCTGTGGTCTTTCTATTCAATGAACCTCTTGCAAAGTGGACATTTTTCCACAGATATACAGTACATTAGATTCAAGGGGGACAAATGGCAACTTTGTGTAATTGGAATCCATCGAGAGCTGCATAGTGTCACCTTCTTCTTCAGATTACATGAAAACCAAGAAATGCCTTTACGAGATTTAAGTCAGAAAAAGACAGAAACTGAACAGAGAGGCTCTCTCACATCTCGGACTTTCAAAATCTTAAATTTGCCCTTTACTTAAAAAAGTCAATGATTTCACCAAGAAAGTTTGATTAGTTTCTTTTACTTTCTGTAATGAAGTGCCATCCTTTTTACACTTGAAAGGATCTTTGTAATAATGCAACATTGATCTTTTGAATACAGATGAGCTAACCTAGATAATAGGATTTGGTATCCAAAAGAAAGGACTTGGGAACATATTTAAGACTCTACTGCCATCAAGTGGATTTTCAGAACAAAACATTAATTCATGGAGAAAATTTTAGATTTGCCATTGTCCCTTTAATTATTTTTTTCTCGTTTTAGTTCTTCTTGTCAACCCAATGAAAAATTCTACGAGAAAACTGAAAATTTAACATATGCATGTACTCCACCATGAGATACACAACCAATCATGCATGTTATATACAGAGAGAGAATCAACTATCAGAAGATTCCAGTGATATGTATTTCAGATCCTTTTTTCTTTTCTGTAGTTCATGCTATCGCATTGTGTTTACATTCACAACTATATAACAATAACTTCTGAAGGAGTTTAGACAATGGGAATAATTTGATGAGCATTTTGAATTTATCTGACCAAATATCAATAAAATTGATTGAATGTAAAAAGCTGCCATATTTAAAATTGTAGTAAAATAAGAGTCTGAAACATAAGCCCACGCATCACAGGCTGGGTATGAGGCCTGAGGTCTAGACAGCAATGGTCAAGATTTGGCTAATATAAAGCAGAGTTAAGCTGTGAGCAAGAGGCAGGCCCTACTCATAGAAGTTGGCAAGAACAGGGCTGAAAGAACAGAAATACTCATATCTAAGAGGTACTAGGCACAGGTCATGAGCACATTCCAGAAGGCTTGTAACAGAACACCTCATTAAGAAACATCTTGGTGCTAACTGCGTCCCCACAAACAACACACCCACTGACCCAGGTTCAGGAGAGGGTCTCAACTGACAGAATGAAGGATAGTAATGGAAACTCCCCTTTCTATGAGATAAGGGGCGGTAACTTGCTAACAGAGGGTAGCAACCTGATACATCAGCAGTGATGTGTAACTTGTTTGTACCTGTGTATAAAAGTGTACCCCAAAGGGTGACTGTTGACTGACATTGATTGGGTTTTATTCCATTGTCATGATGTACTTATATATTGTGGCGCAGCAGCGAGTCTATTCACTGACAAATATTATTGTACTTAGCTTGGCAATAATCCTAGCTGGGTGCTTTTGATCCTCATCTGGTTTGTGGTCTCTGGGGGCTCTCTCAGAGTCTGTTCTGTTGACTAATTGCTCATGGTTAATGTGTTAGACAGGAGCACACACACGCATGCAGCCGAAAGTTTATCATCATTGACAGAGTAAAAGACTTGTCAGGAACCCATTAAGATGATCCCACCTGACTGATGACAAAAATGTGTTTTCATAAACACAGTAATGCCACCAACAGTATCCCATGAAAACTGTCAGATCACACATGTGATGGGTTCAAGTCATAGAGATGCCTTTGGGACAGTCACTTAATGTGCTGAAATACCACTGAGCCTGCCTACCTGCCCTGCTGGGCACCCCTCATCTCTGCCCTGTTGAGCCAGGCTCTCTGGCTCCCTTGAGCACTGACACAGAAATAAGATCACATCCCTTTGCAGTGTAATACTGACACTGAGATTAGCTCAGCTCTGGGAAGACTCAGCCAAAGGGACCCAGCATCTAAATGCACAGCCTCTGTGGGATCTGAACCCCAGATAAATCTGTGTAAATTGTATACAAGGTAAGTTCACATTCACCCTCTTTCTCAGAGTGAAGAAAGAGATTTACAGACTCTTTGCCGCCCTTACAGATAACAATTACTTACATTCTGTTCGTTAATAAACAAATGTGATTTCATTAAATATAAAAGATGGGATTTAAATGTCATGAGAGAGAGCAGACAGTACAATGTAGGGGTGTGTCTAGACTACAGGGTTTTGTCGACAAAAGTAGACTTTTGTAGACAAAACTATACATGCGTCTACACTACCGCTGAGTTCTGTCGACATAACGTTGACAGAACTCGGCAGTATTGTCGACGGCGGTAAACCTCTTTCTACGAGGAATAACGTCTTTTGTCGACAGAGTTCTGTTGACAGAAGGCGTTATTGCATCTACACTGTCCTTTGCGTCTACGCTCTCATGTCGACAAAGCGGCTTTCTTTGTCGACAGAACTGGATGTAGTCTAGACGCTCTTTGTCGACAGTAGCTTTGTCGACAGTATCTATCAACAAAAGCCTGTAGTCTAGACGTACCCTAGGTTACTAAACAAAATAAAATAAAACATACAGGCTAAGAATACACTAAGAAATTGGTTACATAATATATTTCACCCTCAGTTATTCTGATAAATTTCTTTCATAGCCTGAACAACCTTCCAATCTAGACTTGGCCCTTCCCCCTGTTAAGTCTTAGATGTTTCCAAAGCCATCTTGGATGGAAAGTAGGGTTGTCCTGACATCTGGTAGCTGCCCCTATTGTTTGCTCCCATCTTTTTAGATTGTGCCAATGAAGGAATCTTTTGTATTCAGTTTATACTTTTTCACACTTTCAATGGAAAAGTTCAGCATATAAGATGGATCCCAGCATCAGGTGACATAGTCACATGTTTTGATAGGACCAACCATAGACCTTCAGCCCAGGATTACAGGAAAAGCAAGTCAATTTCCAGTTCATTGTTTTCTAGACAACTGGCCATTACATTCCTGAAGTACCATTTTAATGGCCCTCATGTAGCATGATTCCTTTAATAAACACATATTTGTACTCCATATTTCTAACTTCAAATACAGGAATGATACATACAAATGAGATAATCATATTCAGTAGATTACAAGCTTTCCAATGATACCGTTCATAGGGCTCTTTGAATAGAACATATTTCAGTTATGTCATATTCATGAACATATTTCCATAAAGCATATAGAATGGCTTGAGACAACATATTTGATTGAACAAAAGCATGTTTCTCCCAAGTTTCAAACAGTTGCCTAAGTTCAAATCCAATAAGTGAAGCAGACTGGGCTATGTACTTGGATTCAAGAGACCTAAGTTTTCTTCCCAGCTGACCTGCTGTGTAACCAGGAGCTAGTGACTCTGTTTGTGACTCTGTTTTTCTTCCTGTTCTTTAACTGCTTCTTACTCCATGATCCTGATCTTGGTTGAGGCATCTAGATAATAAACAATAACAATTTGGTTGCCCACTGAGGAGGCAGCAGGACAGGCGAAGATACATCAGTACCCCAGCTGAGAACATGCACACCTCTCCTACAGTGCATCCCAGCTAGCCGCTATAACACCTACATGTCAATTTGAGCACCCAACTGCAAGATTTGGTCACCTAATCGGGACTTTTAAGTTTGAAAACTGGGCTTCATGTAGTGTTATTATTGACAAAAATCTCTGATTTGCAAGCGTCTGCTCTGCTCATCTGAATTATCGGTAGGTTTAACAGCTCATTGAGTGGTAGCCAAACATTTGCATGTGAGTTCTGTGTGTGAGGCCCAACAGCAGTTTCAGAAAATGCATGTCACCTTGCAAAGTATGAGAGAAGTGCCTTGTAGCTCACCATTGCAGAAAAGGATGCAGGAATAGTTGTGTACTTAGATACTGTCCTGTCTCAGAACACATCTAAAAATGAATTAGGAAAAAACAGCTAGAGATACTATTCTAAATACACAAGATCACTGGTCTTTGGAAAAGCTCCACTGCTTTTCAACAAGTCAGCCATTTGCTGTTCTCTAGCTTTTTCACGTAATTCCTAATAGATACTCATTTCAGTGGACTCTGGCCCTTTGAAATTTAAATCCTTACGCCTCAACTATATCAAGGACAGGGCTATGGTGGACACTGTTAAAGAATGGTTCCCACTTACCTATGATTAGGGCCCTACCAAGGGTTAAAGTAACTTCAATTTCTTACAGGTACTGTCCTGTCACAACAGGTGGGCAGGAAGTGGCGGGGGTGGGAGGGTTGCGATACAACAGCACTTGTAAGAAATATAAGTGTGGAGTGCAGTGCGGGGGGCTCAGGACTGAGATTGGGGTGTGGAGGGTGCAGGAGTCAGGGCAGGAGGCTGAGGACATTAGTGTAACCCCCAAGGAGATTGCTTGGATTCCCGGGGCTTTGTCTGCTGGCAGCTCAGGGAGAGGCACTCTGAGTTTGCCTTGGCTCCCCCTCCCTACCAGGGCCAGAGTCTGCCCGGCAACCCATGGGGAGTGAGATGCCCCTCCCAGGGGGAAGGAGAGACCATTGTTGAGGGGAGTCTGGAGCCAGCCAGGAAAAGGGGAGGACTGAGTGTGTGGGAGTTAGTAAGCCCCAGGCCTGCATGCAGGGTTCCCCCTGAGAGCTAGCCTCTAGGGACCTGAAGGCAGGATCCCTCAGCTGGGTTTGTGTCTCCACTGTTGATTCCCAGTTGTGGAGTTTGCTGGGAGGCTTCCCCAGCCAGGCTGAGTTGGCTCTCCAGCTCCCTGGGTGAGAGGGTCACTGCATGGTCAGCTGGGCTCTAGCAGCAAGTTCAGGGCTGCTGCCTGCTGTGTGGGTCTGGAGGCTGGGCTGGGAGGCTGTAGTTTTGAATTTTGGTGCAGTTGTGTGGTCTGCATCTTGAGCCCTGCACCCCTTCACGGTGAGGGGAAATTCTGGGACCGAAGCAGCCTGGTTCCTGCTTGAAGAGGACCCCTGTGAGAAGAGAGCAGCCCCTTTGCAGAGACTGAGTCATCTCTCAACCTGAGGCTCATTCATGGAGTGTGTGAGTGCACCAATTTTTAGTTAGTAAGTCAGGAAATTTGTTTGGGGATTTTATTACCTGCAGCCTATTAAACTGTGGAGGGATTTACTGCCTTCTCCCATTTGTGAGTCCTTTGGGCTGTACTGGACCTAGTCAGCCCCACTGCTAAACCTCTGCAGAGAAGGATTGTGTGGTCAACAGTCATCAAGGGCCCCAACAAAGTACGCGTACCAACGGGACACTAACTTCACAGTTGCAGGGCACCGGTGACCCTAAAAATAATGTTTTACCCTGTTCTGTTATAATTGTCTCCTGTTTAATATAATTGTGTTTATTATAGTGTATGTGTTTGTGTTATTTTCTGGGAGTCTCCAACTATCTGGCGAATACGTGGGGATTATCCTGGGCTAGAATTTTCCTCCCAAGCTGCCCTGGCAACCCTGCTAGGAAGGAGTGAGGGGGGTGGAGGCACCGCCAAGTACATCAATCAGAAAGAATAAAATTGAGTAGGTGGCGGGATCCAGAAGAACCCAGACCTATCCATCCGAACCTGAAAGGAGATTGGCTCTAAAAGAAGGTAACCAGGTGGAGAGGGGGCGCTACATTGGAGGCACCGCTGGGATCCCGTCTTTTAAACTCATACCTTATATACACTCCTGCTGTCTTCCTGGGATATTAAGTAAATTCCCAGTATGGATTATCAGAAGAGGCTTATAGCTTGGTGTGAGCTGGAGGGAGCTGACCCTGAATGCCACTTTCTGCTCACTAATGTACCCACTGAATGGGAAATTAGACAAATTGAAGATGAGATTGCTAATGTCAGAGAATGGGGAACCTGTGTGGTTCGGAGTCAGATGAAAGCACAAGGGGAAGCTACTTTATCTCTTCTTGTAGAGAGCAAGATTATACTGTCTACTGTAGTGACTCCCCATGTAATTCTGCCAGATGGAGAGAAGGACGGATGGAAGGTGACCATTCAAACACAATCACGTTTTCCCTCCCCATCTGCCCCACCATCTGAAACTAATGGTTTTCAGTCCAAATTGGGGAACTTTCTTATGCAGGAAGGGAAGACCATGACTGAATTAAGGACTCTTTTGGGAAGTAGTCCTGTGCCTCCTTCCAGTTCTACAGACCAAATAATTTTTGCTATGGGAAAAGCAATAGGGGAGTCCATAAAGACAGCATATGAATCAGGCCCTTACAGAAAACTGAAGTTCTTTTCAGGCATTAAACCTGTGCCTGTAGGGGAAGATGACTATGACACTTGGAGGCATCAACTAAATCAGGTGATGCAGGAATGGCAATGTAGTGAGGCTGAAAAGAGGAAACGTGTGGCAGAAAGCCTGCGAGGACCTGCAGGGAATGTAATCTGTGCATTAAAAGCCAGCAAGCCTGCTGCCACTGTTGATGACTATCTCTCGGCGATGGAGGATGCCTTTGGGAGCCTAGAGACTGGGGAAGACCTCTACTTTCAGTTTCGATCCTGTTACCAACATTCAGGTGAAAAACTATCTTCCTATCTTCACAGATTGGAACCATCCCTTCAACTGTGCATCCGCCGTAAAGGCACTGAAAGGAGCAAGGAACACCGAGTACGACTAGAACAGGTCATACGAGGTGCCATTTATGATGATTTTCTAATTATGAAATTGAAACTTGCAGACCGATTGGACAGTCCTCCAGAATTCCACCAACTGCTGCGAGAAGTCCGGGAGGAGGAGGAAAAGAGAATGGTTAGAGAGAGGAATAAGATCTCAGTGAGCCAGACCGTTGGTCCTCAGAAACTGAAGGATGACCTTTGTCTGCCTACCACTGAGGACCTCCATCAACAGCTCAAAACCCTGACAGCACAGCTCACTGAATTTATGACGAGTAAGATGCCTCAGGGGTCACCTAGCGATATTCTTCCACCAACTTTGACAGAAAGGAAGTACCCTCCTTTTCACCCAGGGAGAAGGGACCCCAACAGAGAACCTGTAAAGAAAACCTTGGTGACCCTCCCAAGGAACAAGAGATTCTGCTACCGATGTGGCGAGGATGGGCACATTTCCACCCAGTGTGACAACCCAAGGAATGAAGAGAAGGTAGCGCAACGAAAAAAGAAGCTACAGGGAAACTCCCAAGGATCCCAGTAATGGAGCATACTGGGAGCCATTACAGTCAGAGCTCCACTAAGTTGTGTTATGAACAGCCTTCCTGGAGCCCATTCCCAGAAGGATTGATAGGCCCAGCAGCGGTAGTTAATGTGATGGTAGAAGGGATTCCCTGTAGGGCCCTGCTGGACAGTGGATCTCAGGTCACCATCATTACTAGAGAATTCCATCGGCAATTCCTCCCTCAAGTGAAGATCCATCCTCTAGAAGGATTGGCAATATGGGGCCTTAGCAATGCTAGTTACCCATACGATGGATATGTACTAGTGACTTTACGTTTTCCTGCAGAACTGGCTGGATGTCTCCAGGATTGTGATACTCTGGCTTTGATTTGTCCTGAGACACAAAATTCTGATGGCATTCCCATATTGATTGGAACCAACAGCAACATGTTCCAATCTTTGGCCACACTTTGTGGTCGTTTGGGCCAGAAGACCCCAGATGTGGTTCGCCCTCCATGGAGAGAACTGACCCTGGGCTCATCCACAATGCCTTCTGACCATGATAGCTCTGACGATGAATCTCTAGGGAAAGTAGTAAGAGTATCCAAAGCTGTTCTGTCCATACCCCCACATGGTGAGATTGACTTGAGGGGAAAACTTGAGAAGCACAGTAGCAGCCTTCCTCATACAGTAATGATGGAGTCCTCTGATGGAGATAACCTCCCTAGTGGTCTGATGGTTCTGAGAGGTTTATTGTCCTTACCACAGCTGGGAGAAGCTGGCATTATGGTCAGAATACGAAATGAAACCAACCATCCCATAGCCATCAGGAGAGGAATGGTATTGGCACGATTGTATAGAGTAGAGAGTGTTATGAGCCCTGCAGCTGCAGCCAGAAAGCCCTGTAAGGCATTGGATCCTGATCTTTTTAATTTTGGTGATTCTCCTGTATCTCCCAGTTGGAAAGACCGGTTAAAAAAGCAGTTAAGCGAGAGACCTAATGTGTTCTCCACTGAAGAATGGGATGTGGGGTGTGCCCTTAACGTGGAACACACCATTCGTTTGGCAGATGACAGGCCTTTCAGGGAGAGGTCCCGAAGACTGGCACCTGCAGACATTGAGGATGTGAGAAAGCATATCCAAGAACTATTGGAAGCAGGAATAATTTCTGAATCCCGTAGCCCCTATGCATCCCCCATTGTGGTGGTGCGGAAGAAAAATGGGACTGTGCGCATGTGTGTGGACTATCGCACACTGAATAAAAGGACCATCCCAGATCAATACACTGTACCTAGGGTAGATGATGCCTTAGCTTGCCTAGCAGGAAGCAGATGGTTCTCTGTCTTAGATTTACGAAGCGGCTACTACCAGATCCCGATGAGCTCTGAAGACAAAGAGAAAACAGCTTTCATTTGTCCCTTGGGATTCTACCAGTTTGAGAGGATGCCCCAAGGTATCTCAGGAGCTCCTGCTACATTCCAGCGTTTGATGGAGAAGACAGTGGGGGATATGAATTTGTTAGAAGTGCTGGTGTATTTGGATGACTTAATTGTTTTTGGGAAAACTCTGGAAGAGCATGAAGCTCGACTAATGAAAGTGTTAGACCGCCTGGACGCTAGTGGGTTGAAACTGTCACTTGATAAATGTCAATTTTGTCAGACCCGAGTAAAATATGTAGGCCATATTGTGTCAGCAGAAGGTGTGGCGACTGATCCCGAGAAGATTGAGGCATTAACCACCTGGCCTGTACCCAAAGACCTGAAAGCTTTACAATCTTTCCTAGGCTTCTGTGGATATTACCGCCGATTTGTAAAAAATTACTCCTCCATTGTGAGACCGCTCACCAATTTGACAAGGGGATACCCCCCAACGTGGAAGAGATCACCCCAACATAAGCTTGCAAGTCCTAATGAGAGGTATTTCAAGGTGAATGAACCATTTGGAGACCGTTGGACTGAGGAATGCAACAGCGCTTTCCATGCCCTTATTGAGAAACTCACCACTGCACCAGTGTTAACCTTTGCAGACCCTACCAAGCCCTATGAACTACACGTAGATGCCAGTCTTGATGGATTAGGAGCAGTTCTCTATCAGAATTATGAGAATAAATGGAAACCTGTGGCGTTTGTCAGTCGAGGGTTGACTGCCTCTGAAAGACACTATCCCGTGCACAAACTTGAGTTTTTAGCTCTCAAATGGGCTGTTGTGGACAAACTTCATGATTATCTATACGGAGCGACCTTTGTAGTAAAAACAGATAATAACCCACTTACTTATGCGCAGACCACGGCTAAACTAGATGCTACTGGTCAGCGATGGATGGCTGCCTTGGCTGCTTATGACTTTAAGCTGCAGTACCGTTCGGGTCAAACCAATGCAGACGCAGATGCATTGTCCCGTCGCCCTCATAACCCACTCGAGGAAGAGTCTGAGTGGATGGAGATACCATCTCCTGCTATTCGTGCCACCTGCAAGGCTGTAATAGGAAAAGTGCAGTCCCCTTATGTAAATGAGGAAAGATATGCTGACACACTGGGGTTGTCTGAGAAGGCTATACCTACCATTTATGCAAACCTCGTTGGGCTAAAGACTTTTGAATTGCCCCAGTTAACTCCGACTGAATTGAGAAGAGCTCAGTGGAAAGATTCAAATATTGGACCTGTGCTGGAAGCTGTAGAAAAGGGTGAAAAACCCATCTCTAAGGCTAACTTTTCCCCCGGCACAATTCTTCTCTTAAAAGAGTGGGATCGTTTAGTGATTAACAAAGGTTTGTTATTCCGGACCACCCAGACTGTAAGGCGCCATGTGCGGAAACAACTGGTCTTACCCCAAGAATACCAGGAGATGGTGTTGAAGTCTCTGCACGATGATCATGGTCACTTGGGGGTAGATAAGACTTTGGAACTGGTCAGAGATCGGTTTTATTGGCCCAAAATGACAGCATCTGTGGAAGACCACTGCAAATGGTGCTCTC
Organism: Pelodiscus sinensis; assembly: GCF_052426305.1. Classification (NCBI taxonomy): domain Eukaryota; kingdom Metazoa; phylum Chordata; order Testudines; family Trionychidae; genus Pelodiscus; species Pelodiscus sinensis. The sequence goes on along the minus strand of NC_143067.1, from coordinate 30,561,982 downwards.
GGTGTGTTAAGCGGAAGACTCTGCCAAAAAAGGCAGCGACTATGGTGAACATCGCTACAGATGCACCCATGCAATTGGTGTGCATTGACTTTTTGTCATTGGAGCCTGATAGAAAGAACCACTCCAGTATACTTGTAGTTACTGACCATTTTACAAGGTATTCCCAAGCATATCCCACAAAAGACCAAAAAGCCAGTACAGTGGCCAAAATTTTATGGGACAAATTCTTTGTACATTATGGTTTCCCGGCCCGAATCCATTCTGACCAGGGAAGAGATTTTGAAAGCAGACTAATTCGTGAACTTACAAAAACCCTGGGAATAAGGAAGTCCAGAACCACTCCTTACCATCCCCAGGGAGATCCACAACCGGAGAGATTCAACCGGACTTTGCTAAACATGTTGGGAACACTACATCCATCCCAAAAGACCAGATGGAGTGAGCATGTCAGTTACCTTGTGCATGCTTATAACTGCACTAAAAATGAGTCCACTGGGTTTTCGCCTTATTATTTAATGTTTGGCAGAGAAGCCAGGCTACCAATTGACTTATGTTTTGGGATATCCTCTGATGAAGCTAGCGAAACAACTTATCTCCAGTACATTCAGAGTCTCAGGCGTGACTTGCAGGAAGCTTACAGACTGGCCTCCCAAGCAGCCACAAAAAGCAACCTTGCTAACAAGCAGAGATATGATAGTCGGGTCCGTGAACAGGATCTGCAGGTAGGAGACAGAGTCTTAATCTGAAATCTAGGTCTCACTGGAAAACATAAATTAGCTGACCGGTGGAATGCAGACACCTACATAGTGGTTGATAAGCTACCAGACTTGCCTGTATATCGCCTTAGGATGGAAAATGGAAAAAATGTTTGTAAGACTATTCACCGAAACCACCTCTTGCCAGTGGGGCAGTTAATAGGTGAAGAGAAAAATAGTGAATGTGGTTCCTCCCGGCGACCCATTACTCGTTCAAGACTAAGGAAGAAAGTTCCTGCAGAAAGAACCCTTACTGCACAACTTGAATCTGCTGAGGAGGCAGACAGTGAGTCTTTAACCTCCTCTGGAGAAAATGATCCTCATTCACAGAGTAGCAGTGAAGAGGAATTCTTCCCCTATTATCCAATACCTCCTATGCTTCATGAGCAGCTATGTGAGGTAGAAACTGTTAGAGAGGGAGAATCTGAGCCTCCTCTAGCTCAAATACTTAACCCTGAAGCTGCACCCTTTGTACCCCCTCAGTCAACAATACAGCATGAAGAGGCAAGTGGTTTACCAGCTAGGATGGTTCCACCTGTAGAGGATGTGGGAGAAGCCATGCAACCTGCAGAGAGGGAAATCATTGATTGTCCTGCAGTCATTACTGCTGAGAACCCTGAGAATGAAGAAGCTCCTGTACTTCGACGTTCAGAACGAGAGCGAAAACCTGTACAGAAACTCACCTATGATGTCCCAGGGTCCTCCACCTCTGTCCCTCTGCATTTAGTAAATAGATGGGTGCGGGTGGCCTATTATTGTTTGTGTCTGATAGTTAACAATGGAGACTCCAAGGTTAAGTCATTTATTTAAATATAGTAAGAATGTTATTAATGTAAATTGAATAACAATTTAATGTTTAAATTAATATTGTATGTGGACACAGCAATACTTACTTATTGGCTAATGATATTTATTGTCAACTAAACAATGTATACTATTACCTGATGGAAAGGACCTTGCATGTTTGTGTTGTGGTTAAATGACCCTTGCCGAGGACGGCAAGAACTTTCGCACAGGGAGAGTGTAACCCCCAAGGAGATTGCTTGGATTCCCGGGGCTTTGTCTGCTGGCAGCTCAGGGAGAGGCACTCTGAGTTTGCCTTGGCTCCCCCTCCCTACCAGGGCCAGAGTCTGCCCGGCAACCCAGGGGGAAGGAGAGACCATTGTTGAGGGGAGTCTGGAGCCAGCCAGGAAAAGGGGAGGACTGAGTGTGTGGGAGCTAGTAAGCCCCAGGCCTGCATGCAGGGTTCCCCCTGAGAGCTAGCCTCTAGGGACCTGAAGGCAGGATCCCTCAGCTGGGTTTGTGTCTCCACTGTTGATTCCCAGTTGTGGAGTTTGCTGGGAGGCTTCCCCAGCCAGGCTGAGTTGGCTCTCCAGCTCCCTGGGTGAGAGGGTCACTGCATGGTCAGCTGGGCTCTAGCAGCAAGTTCAGGGCTGCTGCCTGCTGTGTGGGTCTGGAGGCTGGCCTGGGAGGCTGTAGTTTTGAATTTTGGTGCAGTTGTGTGGTCTGCATCTTGAGCCCTGCACCCCTTCACGGTGAGGGGAAATTCTGGGACCGAAGCAGCCTGGTTCCTGCTTGAAGAGGACCCCTGTGAGAAGAGAGCAGCCCCTTTGCAGAGACTGAGTCATCTCTCAACCTGAGGCTCATTCATGGAGTGTGTGAGTGCACCAATTTTTAGTTAGTAAGTCAGGAAATTTGTTTGGGGATTTTATTACCTGCAGCCTATTAAACTGTGGAGGGATTTACTGCCTTCTCCCATTTGTGAGTCCTTTGGGCTGTACTGGACCTAGTCAGCCCCACTGCTAAACCTCTGCAGAGAAGGATTGTGTGGTCAACAGTCATCAAGGGCCCCAACAAAGTACGCGTACCAACGGGACACTAACCTCACAGTTGCAGGGCACCGGTGACCCTAAAAATAATGTTTTACCCTGTTCTGTTATAATTGTCTCCTGTTTAATATAATTGTGTTTATTATAGTGTATGTGTTTGTGTTATTTTCTGGGAGTCTCCAACTATCTGGCGAATACGTGGGGATTATCCTGGGCTAGAATTTTCCTCCCAAGCTGCCCTGGCAACCCTGCTAGGAAGGAGTGAGGGGGGTGGAGGCACCGCCAAGTACATCAATCAGAAAGAATAAAATTGAGTAGGTGGCGGGATCCAGAAGAACCCAGACCTATCCATCCGAACCTGAAAGGAGATTGGCTCTAAAAGAAGGTAACCAGGTGGAGAGGGGGCGCTACATTAGGACATGCAAGAGCCAGGGCAGGGGGCTGCTGGAGGTGCAGGAGTCAGGGCAGGCTGGGAGTGGGGATCCCTAGGGCTGGATTACCTTCCCTGGCTAGTGGATGGGTTCCTGCCCCAATGCTCCTGTTTGCTGCTGCTGCCATAACGGCGTTGTGGGCCGACTGCGTGGGGACACTGCTGGTGGGAAACAGTGGTGGCCCGTCAATACAGGCGAACTAGGCGGTCGCCTAGGGCGCCAAGATAAACGGCCGACAAGGGCTTTGGAGGCTGAGGCGCCGATCACGCACCAATCGCGCTTTTCGTCTAGGGCACCAGTTGCCGGCAACTCGTCTAGGGCTGTTCCTGGCGGGAAACAGTCAGCAGTGTAAGAGATGCCCTGGCTGCTGCACCCTTTCCCTAGCTTCTTCCCAGGGGCCACTGGCAACAGCGCATGCCACAGACAGCACATGTGCTGCCTGCTGTCCACCACAGAGGTAGCAGGACAGGCGCGATGCACCCGGAGCCCGGCTGGGCATGTCCACAGCATGCCCCCAGCTGGCCTCTAACTTACCTGCCTCAGCAGGCTGCATGCGCTGGGTTGCCAGTGCCAGGCTGCAGCAGGAGCCCCAGGAACCCAGTGGGGAGAGCGCACAGCAAGCCACACTGCCCGTCAGCTGGCTCTCAGCAGAGCACCCCCACCAGCTCTTTGCTGGATGGCATACCAGGGCACACCACCTTACGCTCACCTTTGGGCCCAACCACATTCTCAGTCCATTCTGGTCAATTTCATGGGCATAGGATCCAGTGTTGGACTCAAAAGCCTTTTGGGGGGAGGCTGCAAATCCGTTGAAGGAGGGCTGTGGGATTCCACCCTTCTGCATTGCCCTGGAGTTTCCTGTAACTGCAGTAGGTTCCCAGAGATGGAGATGGGGCTGATTCTCCCCTGTCTCCTAGCTGCTGGGAAGGGACAGGACTTGTTCTCCCTCTTCATGACTGCTTTTGTGGGTAGATTAGACCCAACTCTGGATCACTCCCTCCCCCTCCCAGCTGCAGGACAATCCCATCAGCACCAGACCCACCTCTAACTTCAGAACCTATTGGTCTGGAGTGGCCTAGCAGTAGGTGCTGGGGGTACAGTGGGAGCCCCAGCTGGGGCACCCCCACTCTCTCTCTACCTGCACCTCTATTAGCTAAATGTTAAGGAAAGATTTGATTTCACAGTCCAAGACATGTTTTCACAGGCATGAATTTGGTAGGATCCTATCCATGATCTATAATACATGTCTGTAATCGGGTAAGTAGAGCACCAAACAGGACTTAAGCACAGGAAAATGTTCAAAAAACATGGTCCAACCTTGCCTCTCTAGTTTTTTGAGGGGGGAGGAGGGCATTAAACAGTTTCTAAGCGGGCCATTATCAGCCTGCAAAACTAAATCTTTACACTGGCAAGATTTGTAATGCACCTGATAACTTTATTTGCACTGTCCCCTGGGTGCAAAAATCAGAGTTTGTTAGCACCAGCAGTGCACATGCGCCATCCTTTCAGTTTCAGTTTGGCAAGCTGTGAGGTTGTTTAAACACAACCATTCTATATTCCAAACATCAAGTGCTTCTATCAGACCAAGATAGCAGCAGGATATCTCCTGACTTTTCCTTTGCAAGGGCCTTCAGGCAACACCTATAGATCGGCAGCTTGAGAAAAAAGCCAAAGTGAGCCATGGCTTTACTTGTAAACAGAGTCTTTGAAAGAGCAAAGGTGTGAGTTTGTCTCCACTAAAGCAAACTTACTTTGCTGTTTGCTTTAGGCATCTTTGTGATAAATCTGCCAAAAAGAAATGGATTTCCTGTCGGTCTCTGCAAACTTGCCTTTACTGAACCAAGCAAATACTGCTGGGATTTGATTTGAGATGCAAGCATATGCAGCAGGGTCAAAGACACAGGGTCAAAAGGGCATTTCATGATTAGGTGCATTTCTTAACCTATGGGCAATGTGAAGCAGCAAGTGAAAATATAATACTAACAATTTGCTAATATGTAAAAAGGCAGAATGATAGACTTTCTGGGTTCTCTTTCAAGCTTGTCTATTGATTCATTTTGTGACCTGCTAAAATGTTTCCTCCCAATTAGGTATATATTTACATCCAATTTACAGATGAACAAATTGAGACAGATTAGTAATGATAAACCTTAACGCTGATGTAGAGCTTTCAGCCACTGATCTCAAAACACTTTACAAAGAAAGCTAAATATCACTCTCCCCATTTTACAGATGGAAAAACAGAGATACATGACTTTCTAAGGTCATACTATATATCATTGCCCAGTGTCCAGCTTCCAAGGAGATAGTATAGTTTGTGTTTGTTTGTTTGTTTGTTTGATTGATTTTTAAAGCACATGGGGTCTCCTGAATTTCTGCTTCACAGCTGAGTAATGCACATCCAGATTCAATTCTGCAAGAACCTGAAATATTGAATGACACAACTTATTAAATGGTATCAAGTTTATATATATTTCTCACTAAACATCACCTGCACAAGCACTGTGTCAAAGGAGAAATAAACATTCATTCAGAGGGTGCGTCTAGACTGGCAAGATTTTGTGCAAAAGCAGCCGCTTTTGTGCAAAATTTTGCCAGCTGTCTAAACTGGCTGCGAGAATTTGCACAAGAACACCGACGATCTAATGTAAGATTGTCAGTGTTCTTGCGCAAGAACTCTGATGTTCCCACTCAGGAGAAAGCCCTCTTGCTCAAGAGGGCCAGTGTAGACAGGGACAGGAATTTTTTGCGTAAGAAAGCCCCGATAGCAAAAATGGCCGCCGGAGCTTTCTTGCTTAAAACTGCGTCTATACTGGGCACAGATGCTTTTGCGCAAAAGCAAATCTTTTGCGCAAAGGCACTTGCCAATATAGATGTTCTTTTGCAGAAATACTTTTAATGGAAAAACTTTTCCATTAAAAGTATTTCCGCAAAATCATGCCAGTCTAGATGCAGACAGATTGTTAGCATGTGCCTATCAAACCAGCAAATGAAGATAAATCAGGTACTCTGCCACTTCCATCAATATAAATACACAAAGAAATAATATACAATATAAATTTTTAACTATCTGTTTGGCTCTACCTGCAAACATGAAATTCCCCTGCACTTCAATAAATGAAAAATATACGCAAAGAAGTCTAACAAAATGTGCCATCTGTTCTGGAGTAGCTGAGAAACAGAACAGCTTGTCATGATGCAACACTGACCCCTTGTGGTACCATTAAAGAACAACACTCTAGAATTGATTGGGAGCAGCAAACGTTTGATTTTGAAAATGGAAAAAATATTTCCCTAGGAGGGTGGTGAAGCACTGGAATGGGTTACCGAGGGAGGTGGTGGACTCTCCATCCCTAGGGTATGTTTATACAGCAGAGTTATTTTGGAATAATGTCTGTTATTCTGAAATAACGTTATGCACTTTCGGCACAAGAAGCCCATTATTTTGAAATAAACTTGAAAGAGCGGGCTTCTTACGACAACTTCCTTTCCTGTAAATCTCGTTGTACGAGAATTAAGGAAGTCAGCAGAATAGTTATATATTTCAAAATAAGTGCTGTGTAGACGAGCCAAATTTCAAAACAAGCTATTTTAAAATAAGCTATGCAATTTGCGTGGCTCAAATTGGATAGCTTATTTTGAGGTACACACTACTGTGTACATGTATCCCTAGAGGTTTTTAAGTCCCCTCTTGACAAAACCCTGGCTGGGATGATTTAGTTGGGGTTAGTCTTGCTCTGGGCAGGCAGTTAGACTTGATAACTCCTGAGGTCTCTTCCGGCCCTGAGATTCTATGATTAAGCCCTCAGGAATGCAGCAGGGAGAGATGCCTCTCCCTGCTCAAGCCCAGAAGCTGCCTAGGTCTTCCCCAGCCCTGGCAGAGGAGGGAGAAAGTGCAGGAGCGCATGCAGTCCCGGCCCTGGTCCCAGCTTTCCCCAGCTCTGGGCTCCAGCCCCGGCTCCAGCCTTCCCTGGCCCCAGCAGGAACACAATGAGGGAGGATGGCCAACTTGCCGTCCCAGCCTTCCCTGGAGCATAGGGAACGCTGACCCTGGAGAGCATGTGCACACCCAGCCCTGGAAGGCATGTGGCACGTGGTCCCTCAGGCCCCAGAGTGCATGGCCCCAGCCTCCTCAGCTTCTGGAGTCCTGGCAGCATTGCCCCAGCATTGGTGGGGCTGAAGCCCAGGCAACCCTGGCAGACTGGGGGAGCACCACTGGCCGGGGAGGAGACTAGAGGTAGAGTGTGGGCATGGCTGAGCTGGCAGTTTGGAAAGGCACTGCCTTCCCCTGCCTCTTATACCCTCTGCCCATTACTGCCCAAGTAATCATGAGCCTAACTCTCCACTCCACCCTAAACTCTCCTGATCTGGAACCATTTCCTGCACCCCGAACCTCTCATCCCTAGTCCCACTCAAAGTCTGCACCCCCAGTCTAGAGAACTCATCCCCCCTCCTGCACCTCAGCCTTGAGCCCCTACCAAAACCCAGAGCTCCTTCTTGCATCCCAAACCTCTCATCTCCAGTTCCATCTAAAGCCCTTAACCCCTCCTGAACCCCAACCCCTTGTCCTCAACCCACAGCCCCCTTCTGTATTCCAAATCCCTTGGCCCACCTCCCATCCTGGAGCCCCCCTGCATCCCAAAAGAGACCTAGCCCCCAACTCTTTGTCCCAGCCTTTGAGCCTCTCATGCCCAGCTCCACCCCACATCCCACACTTTCAGCCATAGACCCCTTACCTCTGAGCCCCAATCCTCTGGCCCCAGGCCTGAGCCCTATCCCACACTCAGAACCCTTTAGCCCCAGTCCTACCATATGAATTTTGTTATGTGCACCAATATGAAGGTGCTGTGTCACACATCCATGTTGCACATTTGGTGCACATAACAAAATTCATTCTGCTTGGGGTGGGAAAAATTAGAGGGAACATTGATGCTGATGGAAATCAGCAATATTTCTGGATCACGAAAAAATTAATAAAAGCCCTGATGGCTTCTTTAATTGTAGGCACCGGATTTAAAAACTACCCTCTATTGCAATGTTTTGAGCCCTCTTTCCCACCCTAGAATAATTTACCATGGAGGAAGAGGCAGAGGGGTGGGAAAGGAGAAGACAGAAAACCCTTGGAAGGGTTAGCCCAGGAAGGCACTACAACTGTAAATGACCCCAACTGCATAGAGAAGTAAAGGAGAAGAACCGGCTGCAGAGTTCCTGGGTCCTGCAACCTCAATTAACAGTTTAAGGTCCTTCTGGGTCACGGAGCACTTGGCATTTGGCAGAACCTTCTGGTAATCCCTGAAGCCATGTCCTCTGGGATAGGATGGACTGCCGGGCAGAGGGTGGGGCGATGGTTGAAAGGGGCAGGTCTTGGGGTCCTGTAGCAGGCAGGCCCCCTGCTGGGACTCCCAAACCAGCTTGTGCAATTGCTCCAGCTTGTGGGCCAGGAGTTTGAGATCCCTGCATTAATCTCTTTGTAACCCAAATGTATGGACTTTGAAAATTAGTCAAATTTTGGATGGCCTGGACTAAGAGGTAGGTATCTTCTCACCCACCTTTCCAGGTAAACCAGATCAATTATATCTACACTCTGTGTCCTGTCTACTTCAAGAAGCTAAGCACGTTTTTCTGCCCTAATCTTCCCTTTTGCATGGTGTGATGGCGCGTTGGGGGTCCCCCGTCCCCTGCACCCTGAAATGGCACAAACAGACTCCACCAGCCAGTGGAATTGAGGGTGGTTTATTGCTTCTCCACGATACAGCATAGCACAGATGTAATCTGGTTACAGGAACTGGGGGCTAAGAGGCCTCAGTGCCCCCTTGAGATGGGGGGATCCCAGCCCCTCCCCAGTTCCTTCTTCCCTGCTTTCCGGACCGGAACTAACTCCCCCTCTCCACTATCTGCCTCACACTATCCAAGAAATTAAGAAATCACCTGATAAGTATTTTATACAAGAAACAGAAAACCATCAAGAATGACATTTCTAACTTAGATCGTCTCATCTCAAGACAAAAATCCACACCGACTGACACCTTGCAAGACTTTTGTTCCACCAGACAAGAAATCTACTATACACACTTCTATTCCCTACAACAAAGAAAAGACAATAAATTTTCTAACCTGCTCCATACCACTGGCTACAACAGCAACTGCCTCAACCTACCGGATAATATTGTTAACCTCTCCAGCTACAAACTCAATCCAGCAGAAGAGTCTGTCTTGTCCCGGGGTCTCTCTTTCTGCCCCACGTCCCCCACAAACTGGATACAATTTTGTGGTGACCTTGAGGCTTTTTTTCGCTGCCTCCGCCTCCGAGAATATTTCCAAACCACCAATGAACATCAGTCTGACCTACCAGATCCCCCCTATCAACACCAAAGGAAAAATAATTCTATATGGACTCCCCCTGACGGTCGAAATTACAATCTGGATTTCTATATACAAAGCTTCCGCAACAACGCACAGACTGACATTATTCACAAACGACAACAAACGACACACAATCTTAGCCGCGCTGAACACCATGCCATCCAGAGTCTCAAAAACAACCTGGACATTATAATCAAACCAGCTGACAAACGGGGTGCTGTGGTCATCATGAATAAGGCCGACTATAACCAGGAGGCAACCAGACAACTCTCGAACACCACATTTTACAAACCTCTCCCCTCTGATCCCACCTTGGAATACCAAAAGAAACTACACTGTCTCCTTAAAAGCCTCCCCACAGCTACTCGGGAACAAATCCACACAGAAACACCTTCTGAGCCCCAACCAGGATTGTTCTATCTGCTTCCCAAGATCCATAAACCTGGGCACCCCGGACGTCCCATCATCTCTGGTATTGGCACGCTCACTACTGGTCTATCCAGCTATGTAGACTCTCTTCTCAAACCCTTCGCAACCAACACCCCCAGCTATCTCCGAGACACTACTGACTTCCTAAGGAAACTACAAAACATCGATAACCTCCCCAATAACACCATCCTTGCCACCATGGATGTAGAAGCTCTATATACCAACATCCCACATGAAGACGGATTACAAGCAATTAGAAACACTATCCCAGAGGACACTACTGCCAACCTGATAGCAGACCTATGTAACTTTGTTCTCACCCACAATTATTTCCAGTTTGAGAACAACTTATACCTCCAGATCAGCGGCACAGCCATGGGTACACGCATGTCCCCACAGTATGCTAACATCTTTCTGGCTGACCTAGAACAATGTTTCCTCAACTCCCGTCCCCTTTCACCCCTTCTCTACCTACGGTACATCGATGACATCTTTATGATCTGGACGCAAGGCCAAGAAACACTGGAGATATTCCACAGAGATTTCAACAACCTACACCCCACCATCAACCTCAGCCTGGACCATTCTACACGAGAGATCCACTTCCTGGACACCACAGTACAAATCAACAATGGAAAATTAGACACCACTCTCTACAGAAAACCCACCGACTCATACAGTTACCTACATGCTTCCAGCTCCCATCCAGAACACACCACACGATCCATCATCTATAGCCAAGCCCTTCGATACAACCGCATCTGCTCTAATCCTACTGACAGAGACCAGAAGCTTCAGGATCTCTACCAAGCATTTATAAACCTCAACTACCCACCCGGAGAAATAAAAAAGCAAATTGAAAGAGCCAGACGAATACCTAGAAACCATCTACTTCAAGACAGACCCAAGAAAACCAATAATAGAACACCACTTGTCATCACCTACAATCCCCAACTTAAACCTCTCCAACACATTATCAATAAACTACAGCCTATACTGGAACAGGATACCATACTCCAAGAGGCTCTGGGAGACAGACCCATAGTCTCCTATAGACAACCACCTAACCTCAGGATGATTCTTACCAACAACCACAGGACATACCACACCAATACCAACCCTGGTACCTTCCCTTGCAACAAACCCCGTTGCCAGCTTTGTCCACATATTCATTCTGCTGATACCATTATTGGACCTAACCAAGTGAGTTATAAGATCAAGAACACATATTCCTGCGCATCCAGAAATATAATTTATGCTATCATGTGCCAAAAGTGTCCGTCTGCTATGTACATTGGACAAACATCTCAGACACTTCGCCAAAGGATTAATGCCCACAAAACAGATATCAGACAAGATCACAAAGAAAAAACAGTTTCTTGCCATTTTAACCAGAAAGGACACTCTCTCAATGACTTAACCACCTGCATTCTGCTACAAAGACCTTTTACATCTGCACTTGAAAGGGAATCCTCTGAACTGTCATTCATGTTAAAATTCGACACTCTCCAAGAAGGAATGAACAAACATTCAAACTATCTCACCCATTACCAAGATAGCTTCCCCAATTATCACCTCTAATACCATTAGCTCACAGACATCCCACTCTCCCCACCTCTAATATCATCAATTCACAGACACTTACCTTCCTTCCTCCCCCCCCCTGCATCCCCCTCCTGTTCTGAAATGTGATTTGTCCTTTTCATATTTGTTCATTTTTTTTTAATTGTATCCTTTGGTATATATGGTTGTGACTATTTTCTTCCACTATTTGATCTGAGGAAGTGGGTCTGGCCCACGAAAGCTCATCATCTAATAAACCATCTTGTTAGTCTTTAAAGTGCTACATTGTCCTGCATTTTGCTTCAGCTCCCCCTCTCCAAGCCCTGCCCCCAGCCAGGGCAGCATTCCACCTCCCTTTGTTTCTCCCCATGGGGGGCTTGGCTGGTTCAACTGGTATGGAGTCACCTTTGCATAATAAGGTTTTCCGTGATGGGTCTTGCTCCAGACAGCAGAGGTCACCACAGCCCAGCAAGTACCCCCACTACATCACAGTTCTCCCTCCTCTGAGAGCGAACTGAGCAGGATCACTCTGCTCGTGACCTAAGGAAGTTCGGGCCCCCCCACGGAACAGCGCGTCGGCGATGATGTTGGCGCTCCCCTTGACGTGGATCACTTCCATGTCGTAGTCCTGCAGGAGCAGGCTCCACCGCAGCAGCTTGGCGTTGGTCCCTTTCTCAATCTTGGCGCTCCTTCTCTCGGTATGGCTGTCCTTCTCTCGGTCCTCTACTTCCAATTCCTTTATCCGCAGCTGGATCTCCAGCCGCCGCAGCTCCGCTGGGCTGGCTCCTGCCCTAGATGGGCTACGGCTTGCAGGCCTCCCGGGAGACGCTGTCTCATCTCTCTGGTGGGTTTCAGCGCTCCTCCCCCTCTCTGAGCCTGACACACTCTCGGGGGGGGTCTGGCTGCTTCCCCTGGGGACAAGATCCTGGCCCTGTGGCTGGTCATTCTCTTCCAGCTGGGCAATCAGCTGGGCCTTGGTTGCTTTCCGCACAGGCAAGCCCCTCTCTCTGCACAGCTTTACCAGTTCTGCCTTCAAGAGTCGGGCGTAGGCCATCGGCCCGCTGGTCCCCTCTGTGCAGACTCACCAGTCTAGTGCTGCAGCGCCCCACGATTCCCAGGAACTGCTTCACTCTGTCTCCAGCATGCCTGGCTCCAGGGCTCTTGCTTCTACCACGCCTTGTCGCTCGCCGTTGGGAGCTCCATCCATGAGGTGCAGTGCATCCCACCCCTGACACCAGTGTGACGACGCGTTGGGGGTCCCCCGTCTCCTGAACCCCGAAATGGCACAAACAGACTCCACCATCCAGTGGAATTGAGGGTGGTTTATTGCTTCTCCACGATACAGCATAGCACAGATGTAATCTGGTTACGGAAACTGGGGGCTAAGAGGCCTCAGTGCCCCCTTGAGATGGGGGGATCCCAGCCCCTCCCCAGTTCCTTCTTCCCTGCTTTCCGGACCAGAACTAACTCCCCCTCTCCAAGCCCTGCCCCCAGCCAGGGCAGCATTCCACCTCCCTTTGTTTCTCCCCATGGGGGGCTTAGCTGGTTCAACCGGTATGGAGTCACCTTTGCATAATAAGGTTTTCCCTGATGGGTCTTGCTCCAGACAGCAGAGGTCACCACAGCCCAGCAAGTACCCCCACTACGTCACACATGGACTCCCCCTTGAGCAATTACATATTGTGTGTGCATAATTGCTCTCCAGGTACTTTCCACAGCTGAGATCAGATTGATGAATGTGCGGTTTTCTCTGTCTTATGTAGTCTGCTATTAGATGCCCTCCAGTGTCTGGTGCTTTTCTTTGTTCCTCAGTAAATTGTCAGGAAAATAAAAAATAAATTACTGAACACAGCCAGTCACATTTTTCTACCACCCCCTGCAGCCCCACTGAAACTTTAACGGCCTTCTGATATCATCATTCACTTAACCCTGAAACCTGGACTGTGGATCGTTTGTCCCCTGTGGCCTGGTCTTACACTAGAGTTTAGGTTGAACTTAGCCCCATCAGGCTGATTTTCTAAACAATGAGTCCACCCTACCAAGTCTGTTCCATCAACTTAAACGGCCATTAAAGTTGATTTCTGTACTCCTGCTTTCACAAGAAGTAACCACTGAATTCAATCTTGTGTGGCTGACTTTCTGGTAGTGCAGACGCAGTGCTGTAAAAGTCAATGTTCTTGGTCTCCAGGGCTGTGTCTAGACTGCATCCCTTTTCCGTAAAAGGGATGCAAATTAGACACATCGCAATTGCAAATGAAGCAGGGATTTAAATCCCCCCGCTTCATTTGCATAAACATGGCTGCCGCTTTTTTCCGGCTTGGAACTTTGCCGGAAAAAGCACCAGTCTAGACACGGCTCTTTCGGAAAATAAAGCCTTTTCTGAAAGATCCCTTATTCCTCTTAAAATAAAGAATAAGGAATCTTTCGGAAAAGGCTTTATTTTCCGAAAGAGCCGCGTCTAGACTGGCGCTTTTTTCCAGCAAAGCTCTGAGCCGGAAAAAAGCGGCAGCCATGTTTATGCAAATTAAGCGGGGGGATTTAAATCCCCGCTTCATTTGCAATTGCGATGTGTCTAATTTGAATCCCTTTTACGGAAAAGGGATGCAGTCTAGACACAGCGCCAGGAGGTTTTCCACAGTGCCCTGCTATGACTGGTTCGGCCATGATCTTCAACTCTACAGTTCTCCATGTGACCAGGTAAAGTCTGGGATCATTTGAATTTTATTTCCTGTGTGGCCTTGTGGCGGGGCCGCCCCGCCACTCCAGGGATCGGCGGCAGCCCGAGGGTCCCCCAGGTCAGGAGGGACGGCGGGAGCGCTCAGACGCGGGAGCGCCGGGGAGGACAGACACCCGCGCGGGGCCGTGCTGGGGGTGACATCAGTGGCGTGCCCCGGGGGCGAGGCGCGACCTGATGACGGGAGCCGTGACGTCATCGCTAGGCGCCCGGCGGGCGGTTTAAAATGGGCCGCAGAGGCGGCAGAAGGGGAGAGCCGGCAGAAGGACGAGGCAGCTCCAGGAGAGACAGAGCCGAGCGGGTACTGGCGGCCCTGGGTGCGGTTTAACCCAGGGGGCCGGGACTAAGGGGGAAAGAAGCGGCCCAGGGCGGAGCCGTGGAACCCATGAGCGGGGGCGTTTAGGGTCCACAGACCCCCCCCCCCGTTGGGAGTAAGGGCAAGTGTCCTGACTCTAGGGCCCTGGGTCGGGGTCCGGAGCGAGGGCGGGCCCGGACCCCCTTTCCCCCTCCTCTGGTTATTCGCTCACGAAAGCGGCCATTGGGTGGAGGAAACCCCGAGCAGTGTGAAGGACAAGTAGCCATTGCAGACCAAGGGTAAATAGGAGGAGCGCGTCGGAGCCAAGGCGGGATAAGGGGGGCCCCCCCCCCTTTTTTGTGACAGCTCCGGGGCATTGTTACAGGCCTGCATGGCAAGGAGACCAGAGCAGGCAGCACACCTGATGAGGAGTTCCATGAGTTCAAGTTCCATGCACTCCATGGCTATGTCTACACTGACATAGAACTTCTTGCACAAGGGTTCACACAGAAGGAGTCTTGCGCAAGAACACGTCCACACTGCCATGTGAGCGCTGTGCTTTTGAGCAAGAGCACCCATGGCAGTGTGGACACTCTCTTGCGCAAGAAAACTCTGATGGCCATTTTAGCCATAGGGATTTCTTGTGCAAGAAATTCCTGCCGAGTGTTCACACTGCCCTCTTGCGCAAGAGCTCCTGCACAGGAGGGCTTACACCTGCTAAAAAAGAGCGTAGCTCTTGCGCAAGAAGCCCTCTCTTACCACGTCATACTGTAAATTTCCTTGCGCAAGAAGTCACGAGTTTAGACATAGCCCATGAGTTTCCAGAGTCACAGATGAGCACCAGTATGGAGCATGCAGTAGGTCCTGGACCTCACTGCTGTGTGTGGAGAGGAATCTTCTCACAGAACTACGAGCCAGCAAAAGAAACACAGATATCTATGCCAAGATCACAAGGGGGTATGGAAGAAAGGATCTTGTGCAAAAGTGGGTTTTTGCGCAAAAAGGCACTGTCTACATAGCGCTTTTTTGCACAAAATCCTCTTCCTCAAAAAGGATCAGAAGAGACTATGCAAATGAGAATGCAAGATATGCAAATGAATGCTTCATTTGCATTTCCATTTCCAGAAAAAGTTCATAGTGTAGTCATAGCCCTAGACTCCATCTCCCCCTCCCTCATACCCACACACTCCTGCAGGAAGGGAAAGTTGCACTCTTCTGGCAAAGGAAGGGGAGGCTGGACACACAGGTGGCATATGAGCCCCTGCTCTGCCCTGCTCTGCCACCACACCTGGATTCCCTACTCCCTCCTACCTGCAGGCTCATGCCCTGGTCCGTTCCTTGCCATGCTTGCCACTGAACCAAGTCTGGCTGCTCCCCGAAGAACTCTGAGGTGTACCTGCTGCAAAGTGACTACCTAAAAGCATATTTGTAGTCTTGTACAAAACACATCCCTATTGTCTTCAGACAGATCTTCCTTTCATACTAACAGATTAGGCTTCACTCTATACATGGAATCTCCTATAAAGTCTTCCCTTCACTTTTTGTTACAGTGGGAACAGCAGTCAGTCTGCTGCACACTCCCCTGGCCACACCAGCTTTCCATCTGGAATGAATCGGTAGGCGAAAACAGAATAGGGCAGGAACAAATGTAATCTGCCAGCTTGGTCAGGGAGTGCATGAGTGAGTGGAGGAATGCACTGTTGGAGGTAATGCATGTGGAGTGTCAGAAAAGGAGGGTGCAGGGAATGGGGAGTGATGTGTCACGAACCAAAAGGCCCTCCTTCTCACATCCGCCACCCGAAAGCTCCCGCCCGTCACTGCTCTGTGTTCACTTAATGAAAATGCATGATTTGTGCATGACAGTCTCTTTATTTCTTGTATCGAAGGGGTAGGCACACTGAACACCTCCTTGAGAGCAACAAGCATGACTCTCAAAACTGGCCATTCATAAAACTGTCTTTCAAAGCATCTTTGATTAGCGCTGCCTCTCACTGTGCTCTCCTTATTGCCCTGTGTCTGGATGCTCAAAATCCCTGGCTAGGCACTGTGCCTCGGCATTCTACCCAGACAGATACATTTCTGCCCTTCATCTCACAAACATTATGAAGCAAGCAGCAGGCTTCCACCACAAAGGGAATGTTGCTTTTGCTGAGGTCTAAGCTAGTTAGCAGACTGCAGAACCTTCTCTTTAAACACCCAAAACACATTCTACCACCATTCTGCACCTGCTCACACTGTAGTTGAGCTGCTCCTTGCTGAGGTTCAGGCTGCTTCATGAGCCGCAGGAGCAAGGGTATGTTGGGTCACCAAGGATCATTATTGGCATTTCAATATCTCCAATTGTAATTTTCTGTTAGTGAAAAAAGTTCCAGCTTCTAGCTTGCCAAACAAGCAGGAGTTCCTATAGAGGTGTGTGTCATGCATCTTTCCTAACCATCCCACATTGATGTTGGTGAAATGGGCCTTGTGATCCAACAGCCCCTGTGGCACCACTGGGAAATACCCCTTGCACTTTATGTTCTCCCTTGCAAGGTGGTTGGGGACAAGATGGGGATGTATGTTCCATCTATTGCCCCACCACAGTTAGGGAACCGCAGTGTGGCAAAGCCCTCCACTACATCCTCCACATTTCCCAGAGTGACTACCCTCTGTAGCAGAAGGATATTGATTGCCTTGGCTACTTGGATCACAACTGCCCCCACTGTAGGTTTGCCCACTTTGAATTGATTCCCAACTGACCAGGAGCAGTCTGGCATTGCACACTTCCTCAGGACTATTGTCACTCACTTCTCCACTGTCAAAGCGAGTCTCATTCCGGTATTCTTGAACTTCAGGGTGGGGGAAAAGCAATTTGCAAAGTTCCATGAAAATGACTTTACATATGCGAAAATTTTGTACCCACGGCTGATCATCCTACACCTGCATCATAGTGCAGTGCCACCAGTCTGTGCTTGTCTCTCAGCACCAAAATTAGCATTCCACTTTGTACAGAGAATCAAATGTCAGTGGCATTTTCAATTTACTCTACTCAAGTGCTTTGCAAAAGAATATATTCATGGTCTTCTGAGATTTTTCCTCATTCCGGCCGACCCTGGACATACTCCAGCATTGGGTGCACAAAGGTAACATCAGCATCACAAAGCGTTTCATGCTCACGCTGCTATGGCATCTCCACAGATAACCAGCAAGAGAGAAACGGCTGCAAATAGACTGTTTGCCATTGCAGAGGGGAGGGAGGACACAAATGCATTATAGGCCGCTGACAACATGTACCTAGAACTTCCCACTGCACAGTTTTGGTCCCAGCATGATCTGGGAGCATAATCCAGAATGCAAAGTGGCACAGGCACTATGGGATTGCTACTCACAGTGCATTGCCCTCAATGTCAACAGTAGCCACCCTACTGGGGACCACTACTTGGAAATATGTCACATTTTTTTGCACACTGGGGACATGTACTTTCAGCTTTATAAAATTGGGTGCTAAAAAATTGACCTTAATAAATCTGACCTTCTCCCGCAGTATAGACATGGCCTTTATTTGCCATGTTGCGGTTCTTCCTTCATCTCACCCCTCTCCAATCTTTTCTCAACACTGCCCTTCCATATACATTGAGTATCCCCTTCCCACAAAGCAATACAACAAATAAAATCCCAACCCTAGATCTCCTTTTTAATAATAGAACCACAAGAGTGTCTACAAGCTGAGATGAACACACTGCTGGCCCTCCCAAAGGCCCAAGCAGCCCTGAGGGCATAATAGTTAAAGGGTCTTTTCTTTTCTTTTCTTTTCTTTTCTTTTCTTTTCTTTTCTTTTCTTTTCTTTTCTTTTCTTTTCTCTCTCCACTAAACCTACCTCTATTCTGCCTGGCTCTTGCTTCACAGAGCATGTGCTACCCAGAACATTTCCTTTCTTATTCCAGTTAAAACAATGAAATGTTTCATCCTTCTCAACTTTGTACCTTGTCAGCTTTTAATAGTTCTAATTGCCTTTCTGCCCCAGCAGAATCATAAAACCTTTTAACATCTCACTCAATTCAGTTCCCAGAATTTGACCTTCTTCAGCCTGTCTCATGAATAATGGACCAAACACATTCATTCATTCATTCATTCATTCATTCATTCAGGCTTTTGGCAACATCAGCATCATCCATCTTCATCTTTTCCCAATGACTTCTCCCTGGCTGTTTGCTGCTTATAGATTTAAATAACCTCTCGCTTTTTTCTTGATTTCCTTGACTCTTTTCACTTTCCCCTCTCCACTGAGCACATCCGTATCTCTAATGAAGAAAGAGCCCATTTTCCCATCACCATCTCAGTAAATCACATGTTATGGTCATTATCTGCCCAGCTAAGGAGAAAGTGTTGGGGTCTTGCTGCTGAGCTGACCAATGCAAGGCCAATACAGTTGAGTCAATCCCCCACAATATGGATAACAGAACCCAGCACTCATTTTTAGCTTGGGCTTTTCTTTGGTTTCTAATAGGATTTTTTCCCTTTCCTGACTGAATCCCAGCTTTCAGAGATGCTGACCACTTTCAACATCTACTATACCTACTACTGCTAGATAATGTTCAGCACCTGTGGAAATGAGGTCATATAGTCTCTGGCTTAAAAAAATCCCTACCAAGTAATCATGCAGTTGAGTCAACAGCAGGAACTGACCTTGGAACATGCAGATTCAAAATACGGGTCTCATTGTTTTGGCTAAAGGAGAAATTCCCTCATACTGATAACAACGATAGGAGGTTTTATTTTGTTTTTGTTTTAACATGGATCAGCCACATGAAGGGAAGGAAAACCTACTTAGCCAGCTTCTGGGTGTGACACTAGCTGGCAAGCTCTTACACAAGCTGTAGCTAAGTATCAGAGGGGTAGCCGTGTTAGTCTGAATCTGCAAAAGCGACGAGGTGGGTCTTTGCCCACGAAAGCTTATGCTCCTACACTTCAGTTAGTCTATAAGGTGCCACAGGACTCCTCAGCTGTAGCTAAGAACTCACAGCTGGCACCAGACCAATAGGTTAGTTTTCTCAAAATAGATATGAGCCTTATAGGGCATGTCTACACTAGGAAATTATTTTAAAATGACTAAAATTGAAATAACTCCCAAAATCAAAAGCATTTCCCCACTACAGGGGAGCATCAAAATTACTCAGAACTATTTCCAAATAGCATGTCCGCACTGATTAGAAGCTGCCTCAGACTTAGTGCCCCTGCAAGCACACTGGTGCTGTGTCTAGACTGCATCCCTCTGCCGACAGAGGGATACAAATCAAGCACTTTCTGTGCAAGTGAGCCCGGGATTTAAATATACTTCATGTGCATAGTCAGGTTCCGACGCTGAGCCAATCAGGCTCAATGTTGAAAGTGAAAGTAAAGTGTAAAGGAAGGGAAGCCCCAGGGAAGGCAGGGAGGTGGCTGGCGGCCCACTCCATGCATGAGGCCATGTGTCTATCACTGAGGTGAGGGAGGAGCACATAGGTTGATGCTGGCATGCCAGCTGGTCCCAGGCAGTCTTCCACTACTCCCAGTCGGCGGCCCACTCCTATGGTCCTCCTTGAGCCGCTAGATGAGGGACAGCAGGCAGGTCATCTGCTCCCATATTAGGTCCTCCCAGGTTCTCTTCCTTCTGTGGATCCTGTGGAGTCAGGTAATGGCATGGGAGGTGGGGGATCCACCATGCTCACAGCTTGCCCAACTGTAAAGAAAAGTGACAAGGGCAGTCATCCCAGGAGACACTGCGTATAAAGCCTAATCTTTGATCTGACACAGAAGGTCTTGGTTTAGACGATGGTGATGTGCTTCAAGCAAAGCCACATGTTGCCTAGACAATAGGCACTTTCCTTCAGGGGCACAGACATCTCAGGGGAGCATCACTACACCCCCAGACCAGGAACAAGCAGGCACAGATAGGTGCCAGCCAGGCCAGGAGCCTGCAGATAGGAGGGGAGGATGGGGCTTTCTTCCATGTCCTGATGCACTGTCATTATCCCTCAGAGAGAGAACTTCTATCCCTGCCCATTGTGTGTGGGGGAGGGGGAATGGGGGAGGACGGGGCATGGATGTCCTGGGCTTCATTTGCAAGTGCGGTATGCCTACATTACCCCGCTAGTTCGAACTAGCGGGGTAGTGTAGACATACCCCAGGTTCCCAGGCGGGGTATCAATCTCTCCTGCATCATTCTGCTTCACTGAGAGTGGATGCAGCCAGAGCGTGGGCATAACCCTGTACTGTGTGCAGAATTGCACTGTGTTTCCATGACACCAGACTCCTTAGTGGTGGCTTGTCATGGGAAGGTGTCCCACCATTTAGGCCAGAGTAAGGCAGGCCTCTCCAGGAACCTTGTGAGAAGGACTGAAGGGTTCCCATGAGAGAGCATCATGGGGCTGTGTGCTCTAGACTGGTGCTCCATGAGCACCCATGTGCACAAGCTGTTGTTCATTCCCCAGGCCGAGTAGGCTGAGCAAGGAACACACAGCCTCTCGCAAGCCATCACCTGCCCCCGCATGTGTATAGGGAAAGGTAGGGTGTGTCTACACTAGCTCATTAATTCGAGCTAGGTAGGCAAATGAGGTGACCAGAGTTGCAAATGAAGCCCAGGATTTAAATATCCCAGGCTTTATTTGCAAGTTCCCGTCCAGTCGCCATTTTGAAATTTCACTAGCCTGAACTCACTGCCCGCGGCTACACACGGCAGTGAAACGTTAATTCAAACTAAGTCTTTAGTTGGAATTATTAACTGTTACTCCTCATTCCATGACACTCCTCTTTCACTACACTCCTGCCCTTCAAGGAGCCATTCAATAACAACTGAGGAATCTCTGAAAAAAAGGCAGATATGGATGGTGATATATCTGCTGTTGTTACCTTCACAACATGTGCCATGTTTGTCATCCTCCCAGAAGAAGAGATTTCATCTGCACTAAGTGCAAGCTGGTCACCGTTTTGGAAGAAAAAATTAAAGGACTTGAGGCCCAAGAATCAACCCTGCGTTCTATCAGAGAGGATGAAGATTTTCTTGATAGAAGGCAGCATTTAATCCTGCAGGCACAGCAGGCTGAAGAGCACAGTCAGGGCAGTACAGGACAAGAAAGAAAACTGGCAACATGTAACCTGTAGAAGGAGAAGGCAGCCAACTCAGGTATCCCCCGTTCCTGTAGAGGTACATAACCACTCTCAGGCTCTCCCCACAGGCACTGTGATGGAGAACGCTTTTGCAGGGCCCTCTCAGGTAAGAAATTAGAAGGGAACACCATCTACCGGAAGGCATGGGATGCATAGTCTTAGGGATGGGGGTTGCATGACCACCACCCCCAAAAGAAGAAGACAGGTGGTGGTGGTCAGGGACTCTCTCCTAAGAGGGACTATGTCATCCATCTGCCATCCAGACCTGCAATCTTGAGAAGTGTGTTGCTTACCAGGAGATCACATTCAGGATGTGACCGAGAGTCTTCCGAAGGTGATTAAACCTTCGGATCGCTACCTCTTCCTGCTTCTCCATGTAGGAACTAATGATATGGCCAAGAATGACCTTGAGCAACTCACAGAAGATTATGTGGTGCTGGGAAGAAGGATTAAGGAATCTGTAGCGCAAGTGGTGTTCTCGTCTATCCTTCCGGTTGAAGGAAAAGGCCTGGTTAGGGATCATCAAATTGAGGAACTAAATGGATGTTTGTGCAGGTGGTGTCAGAGGGTATGTCTACACTACAAAGTTAGTTCGAACTAACGCCTTTCATAGGCGCTACACTAGAGCTCCGTTAGTTCGAACTTAATTCGAACTAATGGAGCGCTTAGTTCGAACTAGGTAAACCTCATTTTACGACGATTAAGCCTAGTTCGAACTGGCTAGTTCAAATTAAGGGCTGTGTAGACCCTTAATTCAAACTAGTGGGAGGCTAGCCCTTCCCAGCTTGCCCTGGTGGCCACTCTGGCCAACACCAGGCAAACTTGTCTGCCCCCGTCCCGGCCCCGGAGCCCTTAAAGGGCCACGGGCTGGCTACACACTTTGTGCCAGTTGCAAGGCTGCCATCACCCAGCCAGCAGACCCTCCACCTGCCACAACAAGAGCCAGCCACCCGAGGACACCCAGCCCTCCACTGCTCCCCAGGACCAGCCTGGCGGCTCCAAGGAGCCTCTTGACGCAAGAGGCGGGCACCCGCTTGGTGAAGTGCGGAGATCGTGGACCTCATCGAGGTTTGGGGGGAAGCCTCCAATGTCCACAATCTCCGCACTAGCCACAGGAACACGGCAGTCTACGGCCGCATGGCTGACAGCCTGGCCGCCAGGGGCCACCAGCACAGCCGGGAGCAGGTGTGCTGCAAGATCAAAGACCTGTGGCAGTCCTACTCCTGGGCCTGCCAGCCAGGGGCCGACCCGGAGGCCTGCCCCCACTTCCATGCCCTGGACCGTCTCCTGGGGGCTCATGCCGTCCCTGCCCTCCGGGACGTGATAGACCCCGGGGCAGAGGGACCGCTCCAGGAGACGGAGGAGGAGAAGGAGGGCTTCGAGAGCCAGGAGCCTGCCGGCAGCCTGCCCAGGACCTGGGACCCCTGAGGCACCCCACAGAGCCGCTCGCCTGTGTCGTCCGAGGCCGGGGAGGCGTCCACCTGTGAGTACCCTCGTGTTCCCCTCATGTGTACGGGGGGCTGGGGCGAGAGGGAGCCCCGGGATCGTGCGCCTGGGCCTTGCCCACCACGGAGCAGCAGCTGGGGATCCTGCAGGGGCCCTGGCCTTGCAGAGGAGAGCTGGGTTTCACACACTTGGGCCCCTGGGGTAATTGACCGCTGGTCTTGTTGCACCACAGCCGCAGCACCTGGGACTGCAGGGCGCACCACCCCGCCTGCAGCAGCTGCCCGTGCCCGGGCCAGCAGGAGAGCCAGGAACCAGGAGGACTACCAGAGGCGGCACCTCCAGTTCCTGGAACAACAGCTTCGTCTCCAGGACCACTGGGTCCAGGAGGACCTGAGGCTGCGCCGGAGGAGTTTGGAGGCCCTGGAGGAGCAGGGCCGTGCCCTGCGAGGCCACCTCCAGAGCCTGCTGGACCACTTCCCAATTCCTCCTGCTCCTGCTCTCCCTGCTCCCCCTGCTGCTCCCCCTACTGCTCCCCCTGCTCCCCCTCCTGCTCCCGCTCCCGCTTCCTCCACACACCCCGTCCCTCCTGCCCCACTCTCCACAACCATTC
Organism: Pelodiscus sinensis; assembly: GCF_052426305.1. Classification (NCBI taxonomy): domain Eukaryota; kingdom Metazoa; phylum Chordata; order Testudines; family Trionychidae; genus Pelodiscus; species Pelodiscus sinensis. The sequence goes on along the minus strand of NC_143067.1, from coordinate 30,538,402 downwards.
CCCGAGGCCCCCAGACCCGCAGTGTGGCGAGACGGGAGAGGCAGCCGGACTCCCACCCCTGAGCTTTCCTTTCCCTTCCTCCCTTCCCTCCCCTTCCAGCTCCCTCGTCCCAGGTTTCCCCCTCCTCTCTCCCACCCTCATTCCTCCCTCCCCCCACCCCAGTTATGTGAAATAAACAGACGTTTTTGGTTGAAAACCAGGTGTCTTTATTTTACAGTAGGTAGGGAGGGAAAAGGGGAAGGGGGGTAGGGTGGAAAAAGGCCCCAGTGGGGCATGCAAGGGAGAGGTCAGTCCTCCTTCTCCACCAGGAAGCTCTCCCGCAGGGCTTCCCGGATCCGGACGGCCCCCCGCTGGGCTTCCCGGACGGCGGCGGTGCGGTGCTGACCGTAGTGTCCAGCCATGCGCTCAGCCTCAGCCATCCAGTCTGGCAGGAAAGCCTCCCCCTTTTGCTCACACAAATTGTGGAGCACACAACATGCTGCCACCATGGGAGGGATGTTGTGCTCGGCCAGGTCCAGACGGGTGAGGAGGCGTCGAAAGCGGGCTTTCAGTCGCCCGAAGGCCCCCTCCGCCACGATGCGGGCCCTGGTCAGCCTGGCATTGAAGGCCTGGTGGGAGGGATTGAGGTGCCCCGTGTACGGCTTCATCAGCCACGGCTGCAGTGGGTAGGCGGCATCCCCCACCAGGCAGACGGGCATGTCCATGTCCCTGACCCTGATGTGGCGGTCGGGGAAGAAGGTCCCGGCCTGCAGCCGCTGGCACACGGAGGAGTTGCGGTACACCTGGGCGTCGTGTGCTTTGCCGGACCAGCCCACATTAATGTCCGTGAACTGTCCCCGGTGGTCACACACGGCCTGCAGGATCACGGAGAAGTACCCCTTGCATTTGACGTAACGGGACGCCTGATGTTCCGGGGCACGGATGGGGATGTGCGTCCCGTCGATGGCCCCCCCGCAGTTGGGGAAGCCGAGGGCGCCGAATCCCCAGATGACGGCGTCTGGGTCGGCGAGGCGGACCACCCTGCGGAGCAGCACCCGGTTGATGGCCTTGACCACCTGAGGAGAGAGACACAGCAAAGCGCCAATCAGTGGGGCGCCCGGATGGCTGGGAGTGTTCGTGCCCTGGCAGTGCCCCGCGCCCCACTCCCGGAAGCAACCCCCCTGGCGGCGTGTAGTACGGCCGGGACAGACCGACCCCTCCGGTGCGGGGCGCGTTCGCCTCCTCCCGCCCCCCTTTTGTCCCTGGGGCGGTCCATCCCCTCCTCGCAGACCCCCTCCCCCATCCCGGTGCGGTGACCGATGAGTGCCATACCTGCATGAGCACTGCTCCGACAGTGGATCTCCCCACGCCAAACTGGTTCCCGACGGATCGGTAGCTGTCCGGCGTGGAGAGCTTCCAGAAGGCGACGGCCACCCGCTTCTGGAGGGGGATGGCGGGCCTCATGCGAGTGTCCCTTCTGCGCAGAGCAGGGGCGAGCCACTCGCAGAGCTCCAGGAAGGTGTCCCTCCTCATTCTGAAGTTCTGGGTCCACTGTCGGTCCTCCCAGCGCTCCAGGACGATGCGGTCCCACCAGTCGGTGCTGGTGTCCAGACATCAGACGCGGCGGGGCACGCCTGTGCCGGGGCACCACCGTGGCTCCTCCACGGCCCCCAGGGCAGCCAGGCGGAGAGGCAGGGGGCTGACATGCACCAGGAGGTGCCAGGCAGCCTTGAGCCATTGGTGGCAGGCTTGCAGCAGCAAGTCCAGAAAATGCACCAGAAGGTGCAGGGCGAGCTGTGGCTCCATGTTGCCACCTGCGGCAGCCCCCCCGAAGGGAAGCACCGACACAGACGGGCACAGAGACCAACGCTTTGCTGTCCCTCGGCGAGGTTGGCAAGCAAGCAGGAAAAGCTGAGAACCGGCTGTCCTAGGGGGTCCCTTTAAGCTCAAGCCTCAGATAGCCTCAGACAGCAGCCACACAAAGCAACTACTAACCTGATGCCCTGCCAGAACCAATTTCAGCTGCCCTTAAATGCCCCCCTGCGTCCAATCAGTGTGGACGCGCTAGTTCGAATTAGCAAAACGCTAATTCGAACTAGTTTTTAGTTCTAGAAGCGCTAGTTCGAATTAGCTTAGTAATTAACTAAGTTAGTTCGAATTAGCGCTGTAGTATAGACATACCCCCAGAGAGGGCTTTGGTTTCTTCAAATATGGGACTCTGTTCCAAGCACAAGGATTGTTAGGAAGAGATGGGATCCACCTAACCAACAGAGGAAAGAGCATCTTCGCGGGTAGGCTTGCAAACCTAGTGAGGAACGCTTTAAACTACGTTCATTGGGGGATGGTGACCAAAACCCTGAGGCAAGTGAGGAACACCAGGAAGAATCACAAGGATAAATGAGCAACAAGGGAGGACCCCTGATTCAGATGGAGAAGGTAGGGTGATCAACTGGCTATCTAAGATGTTTGTACACAAATGCGAGAAGCATGGGAAACAGGAAGAATTAGAAGCCCTGGCCCACTCAAAGAACTATGATCTGATTGGAATAACAGAGACTTGATGGGATGACTTGCATGACTGGAGCACTGTCATGGAAGGGTATAAACTGTTCAGGAAGCACAGGCGGGGGAGAAAAGGAGGAGGAATTGCACTGGATGATTGCTCAGAACTCCAGTATTTACAGGGAGAAAAGACTGTTGAGAGTCTATGGGTTAAGTTTAGAGGGGAAAACAACAGGGGTGATGTTGTGGTTGGTGTCTGCTATAGACCACCGGATCAGGTGGATGAGATAGACGAGGCTTTCTTTGAACACCTGAGAGAAGCTTCCAGTTCACAGGCCCTGGTTCTCATGGGTGACTTCAATCACCCTGACATCTGTTGAGAGACTAATAGAGCAGTACACAGACAATCCAGGAAGTTTTTGGAGTATGTTGGGGATAACTTCTTGGTACAAGTGCTGAAGGAACCAAACAGGGACCATGCGCAGTTTGACCTGCTGCTCAAAAACAGGGAGGAATTAGTAGGGGAAGTAGAGGCGGGTGACAACCTAGGAAGCAGTGATCATGAGATGGTCGATTTCAGGATCCTGACCAATGGAAAAAAAGAGAGTAGCAAAATACACACCCTAGACTTCAGAAAAGCAGACTTTGACTCTCTCAGGGTATGTCTACATTACCACCCTAGTTCGAACTAGGGTGGGTAATGTAGTCAATTGAAGTTGCAAATGAAGCCCGGGATTTAAATATCCCGGGCTTCATTTGCATCTTGCCAGGGGCTGCCATTTTTATATCCCCAGTAGTTCGGACTCCGTGCCCTGCGGCTACATGTGGCACGGAGTAGGTAGTTCAAATTAGGCTTTCTAATTCGTACTACCATTACACCTCATCCCACGAGAATAGTCAACATAGATTCACGAAAGGCAAGTCATGCCTGAACAATCTGATTAGCTCCTATGAAGAGGTAACTGGCTCTATGGATATGGGAAAGTCAGTGCATGTGATATACCTTGACTTTAGCAAAGCTTTTGATACGGTCTCCCACCATATTCTTGCTAGCAAGTTAAGGGAATACGGATTGGATAAATCGACTGTAAGATGGATAGAAAGCTGGCTAGACTATCCAGCCTAATGGGTAGTGATCAACAGCTCGATGTCAGGTTGGCTGTTGGTTCCTAACAGAGTATCCCAAGTATCTGTTGTTGGACCGACTTTGTTGGTTTCTAGCGGAGTGCCCCAAGGATTGGTTCTAGGGCTGGCTTTCTTCAACATCTTTATTAATGACCTGGATGAGGGGACGGATTGCACCCTCAGCAAGTTCGCAGATGACACTAAGCTAGGGGGAGAGGTAGATATGCTGGAGGGCAGGGATAGGAACCAGAGTGACCTGGATAGATTAGAGCATTGGGCCACAAGAAATATGTTGAGGTTCAACAAGGACAAATGCACTTGGGATGGAAGAATCTGAAATATTGTTACAGGCTGCAGACCGACTGACTAAGTAGCAGTTCTGCAGAAAAGGATCTGGGGATTATAGTGGATGAGATGCTGGATATGAGTCAACAGTGTGCCCTTGTAGCCAAGAAGGCTAATGGCATATTACGGTGCATTAGGAGGAGCATTGCCAGCAGATCCAGAGAATTGATTATTCCCCTTTATTTGGCTCTGGTGAGGCCACATCTGGCCACATCCAGTTCTGGGCTTCCCATTATAGAAAGGATGTGGATGCATTGGAGAAGGTCCAGCAGAGGGCGACCAAAATGTTTAGGGTGCTGGAGCATATGACCTATGAGGAGAGACTGAGGGATTTGGGTTTGTTTAGTCTGCAGGAGTATGTCTACACTACAGCACCAATTTGAACTAACTTAATTCGAATTAGTTAATTCGAACTAAGCTAATTCGAACTAGTGCATCTAGACCTAAAAACTAGTTCGAATTAGCATTTTGCTAATTCGAACAAGCATGTCCACATTCAGTGGATCCAGAACCGAGGTTAAGGATGGCCGGAAGCAGTGCCAGCAGGGCATCAGATTAGGACTTAGAGCTGCTGTCTCAGGCTAGCCGAGGGCTGTGCTTAAAGGGACCCGATCCCCACCCCGGACAGACAGTTCTCAGGGGTTCCTCACTTGCAAAGCAGTACTGGCTTGGAGTGCCCTGAGTGCCCACACTTGGCACATCACAGCACTCGGCCATCAGCCCGGCTGCACTTCCGCAGGCTGCCATCCAGAGGGGTCAATCGGGGGGCTGCAGGAGAGTTTCCACTCCGAGGAGCCCGCAGAGCCACCCCAGTCCTCCTCATCGGGGGCTCTTACCCCATTCCTCCCTCACATACTTCCACTTACCCATCCCTAGTCCCCCTTCCTGATGTACAAAATAAAGGACGCGTGTGGTCAAAAATAGAAACTCTCTTTATTTAACAAAACTCGGGGAGACTGGGAAAAGGAGGTGGGAGAGGGGAGGGCAACTAAAATGATCAGGGGTTTGGAACAGGTCCCATATGAAGAGAGGCTAAAGAGACTGGGATTTTTCAGCTTAGAAAAGAGGAGACTGAGGGGGAATATGATAGAGGTCTATAAAAGCATGAGTGGTGTGGAGAGGGTGCATAAAGAAAACTTCTTCATTAGTTCCCATAATAGAAGGACTAGAGGACACCAAATGAAATGAATGGGTAGCAGGCTTCAAACTAATAACAGAAAGTTCTTCTTCACAAAGCAAATAGTCAACCAGTGGAACTCCTTGCTGCAGGAGGCTTTGAAGACTAGAACTAGAACAGAGTTTAAAGAGAAGTTAGATAAATTCATAGAGGTTGGGTCCATGGAGTGGTATTAGCCAGGGGGTAGAAATGGTGTCCCTGGCCTCTGTTTGTGGAAGGCTGGAGATGGATGGCACGAGACAAATGGCTTGGTCATTGTCTTCGGTCATCCCCTCCAGAGTACCTGGTGTTGGCCGCTGTCAGCAGACAGGCTACTGGGCTAGATGGACCTTTGGTCTGACCCAGGACGGCCATTCTTATGTTCTTATGTTCTAAGCTCAGGGCTCAGGGTCGGGGGTCTCTCTGGACCACCTTGATTTTCATGCAAACCTGCTCCTGGGTGGCCAGGCTGGCAGCTATCCTGCCCTAAACGGCCACTTTCCTTTGCCTAGTGCGGAGGTCGTGGACGTTGGAGGCTTCCCCCCAAACCTCGATGAGGTCCATGATCTCCGCTCTAGACCAGGCGGGCGCCCGCCTCTTGCGGCCCTGGGCAGGCTCCTGGGAGCCGCCAGCCTGGTCCCGGGAAGAGGCAGAGGGCTGGGTGGCAGCAGGTGGCTGGTTCATGCCGTGCCAGGTGCAGGGTCTGCTGGATGGGTGCTGGCAGGCTTGCACCTGGCATGGGCACCGTAGCCAGCCCGTGCCCCTTTAAGGGCTCCGGGGCCGAGAGGGGGGAAGACAAGCTTCCCTGGTGGTGCCCCGAGTGGCCACCAGGGCAAGCTAGGGAGGGCTAGCCTCCCACTAGTTCGAATTAAGTGGCTACACAGCCCTTAATTCGAACTACTTAATTCAAACTAGGCGTTAGTCCTCGTGGAATGAGGTTTCCCTAGTTCGAATTAAGGGCTCCACTAGTTCGAATTAAGTTCGAACTAGCGGTTTGTATGTGTAGCGCCTATTAAAGTTAATTCGAACTAACGTCTGTTAGTTCGAATTAACTTTGTTGTGTAGACATACCCCAAAAGAGAAGAGTGAGGGGGGATTTGAGAGCAGCCTTCTACTTCCTGAAGGGAGGTTCCAAAGAGGATGGAGAAAGGCTGTTCTCAGTAGTGACGGATGGCAGAACAAGGAGCAATGGTCTCAAGTTACAGTGGAGAGGTCTATATTGGATATTAGGAAAAACGAGTTTACCAGGAGGGTGATGAAGTACTGGAATGGGTTACCTAGGGAGGTGGTGGAATCTCCATCCCTAAAGGTTTTTAAGTCTCGGCTTGACAAAGCCCTGGCTGGGTTGATTTAGTTGGGATTGGTCCTGCCTTGGGCAAGGGACTGGACTTGATGACCTTCTGAGGTCTTTTCGAGGCCAATAATACTATGATTCTAAGATGGAGTCCAGGATCAGCTGGGGAGTCCTCCGCTGACTCCGGGCTCCACTGCCACTTTGCAACGTGCGGAGGTGACGTTTCAAAGGGGCAGCCACATCACAGCTGAACTGGGAATCAGCTGTGCAGCAGCTGCCCCTTCGAAATGCTGCCTCTGTGCAATTCAAAGGGGCAGTGGAGTCCGGGGTCAGCTGTGGACTCCCCAGCTGATCCCGTTCTCTGGTGGGAAATGCCGCAGGGAGCCCGGGATTAGCTGGGTTCCGGGGAAGTGCAGCATAGAACGGGGTCAGTTGGGGACTCCTCAGCTGACCCAGAGTTCCATGTGGCATTTCTCTGGAACCCAGGGTCAGCTGGGGACACCCCAGCTGATTCCAGCTTCTGGGGAAATGCCAGGGGGAGCCCGGGATTAGCTGGGCAGTCCCCATCTGACCCTGGGCTCCATGGCAGCTGCCCCTTTGAAATGCCAGAGGCAGCATTTTAAAGGGGGAGCTGCCATGGAGCCCAGGGTCAGCTGGGGACTGCCCAGCTGATCCCGGGCTCCTCCTGGTATTTCCCCAGACCCTGAGTTCTGGAGAAATGCTGCTCAGAATGCCTTGTGCTGCTCCTTGGAAACAATGCCCCAGCACTTCACAGGGGCAGCGCTGCATGGAACCCAAGATGAGCTGGAGTCCCCAGCTGACCCCGGACTCCATTTAAATGCAGTGGTGGCATTTCAAAAGGCGTACAGATAGTTCAGAATAGGAACCCTAATCCCAACTATCTAGTTCGTGCCACGGGTAGCCGCGCGACACGGAGTCTGAACTAGCGGTCATTTAAAAATGGCGGCACCCAGCAACATGCAAATGAAGCCTGGGAAATTCAAATCCTGGGCTTCATTTGCAAGTTCGTATGACTACATTAACAACCCTAGTTCAAACTAGGGTGGTAGTGTAGACATACCCAGGGTATGTGTGGACATGGAATAGGGAGGGTTAAAGAGAAAAACAGGCCTCCAGGAAATAACACAGGTGCTCTTCTGGCCACTGGCAACATTCATCACAATTCTATAGTTCCTGTTTCTTGGGAGCTCTTAAAGCTGTAGACACAGGGGACAGGGCTTGTGGCAGGAAGTAGGCCCTGATAGTTTCTAGCCTCAGTGCAGGTCACAGTGCCACACATCTGGCCACCATGTTTGAGCCACAAGCCCCCCAACATTCCCTGCCCATTCCAGGGAGCATACACATGGCTCCCAGGAGCCAGCCAGGGCCACAAAAGGCATGCACTGACCTGGTCTGGGGTGGAGAACCTGGCCCTCCTGGAGGTATGGGGCGACAAGTAGAACCTCCAAGATCTCTGCTTCAGACGGTGGAATGCTGATATGTATGGCTGGATGGCCGAGAGCCTGGCCGCGAAGGACCATACCAAGTGCCTGGAGCAGGTCCGGAGGAAGGTGAAAGAGCTCCGGCAGACCTACGCCAGGGTGAGGGAGTGCAGCTCACACTCCAGGGCAGGACCCCACTCCTGCCCCTACGATGATGAACTCCACTGCATTCTGGGGGGCAGTGCAGCCCCTTCACCACCTCTTGTGGTGGACTCGGGGCTGGAAACACCCGTCGTCGCAAGCCCAGGGGTCCCGGATCACGAGGAGCAGGAGAAGGAAATGGCCAGCGCAGTGACCATGCTCACATTGGAGCCTGTACCGCATGGCCTGGATGTCTCCCATGCATCCTCCAAGGCCAGGGAGGGATCATCAGGTGAGTGCTCCCAGTTTTTCACACACACAGAGTTGGGGTGATAGGCACAGAGGGGATGTGGTGCGATCGTCGCTTGGTCTTCTTGGTCTGGCCATCGCGCTGCAGTCCATGCATGTGGATGCATGTGCCACGCCAGTCTGCGCCACACAGCTCCAGAAGGCAGCACCAGAGCACCCCTGGGCCCCTGCTCACAGGCTCTGGGGAGGCTGCCCACACCTCTGACTCCTGGGGGGGACCACTAACCACCACTGAAAGGAAGCTGGGGACAAGGGCACATGCCTGCCTGCACACAGACTCTGGAGTGCCACACACAGCACATAGGAATGCCTCTCAGGGCCAGTGCTGCCAGGTGCAGGTGTGGTGCCCCAATGGAAGGGGACCCTCTCGAGGCCCCTCTCCTGGCCACTGGATCCCTGTATGGCTAGCAATTTCCCTTGCCTTGTCCATGGGGCGTGTGTGTGGGGAGAAGACTGGGGGGGGGGGAGGACGGGAAGCATGGACCCCTGGTGACCTCTGGGCCCCTGTAAGGCAGGGCCCACTGTCCAGGTCACACATGATCTTGCTCCTGGGACATCATTTTCCTCTGATCCATGAACTGTTGCTCTCAGCTCACTGATGAGGGCACGGCCTCAGGGACAGTGTCTCCAGGGATGACTGACAATCGCTCTTTATTCTCCCCAGCAGGACTAGCCATGACTGTGGGGCAATCACCAGCAGCCAAGCCAGTTGCCTCACCCCAGGAGAGCCACAGGCATTGGAGGGTGCAGGAGGACTCCAGGAGGGAGCACGTGTCCATTCTCCAGGACATGCAGCAGACACTGGCCAAAAAGGTCCAGGATGACCCACAGTGGTGGGCCCAAATGTGGACTGAGCTGTTGCAGCAGGGCTGCAACATGTGTGAGACCATCCAGGAGATGATGACCTACCCGGCATCAGTCCCAGTCCCTGTTCCTGTCCCAACTCCAGTCCCCGCTCCCGCTCCCCCTCCCATGCCTGACCTAGCTCTAGGCCCCCCTTCTGCCTATACCCCTCCAACCCCGAAATTACCAAGGTCCCGGGACACGAGTCGAAAAAAGCACCTAAGCCACATGCCAGTCTCAGCCCCAGCTCTGAGCCTCTCCTCTCCCCTCCAAGTTTCTCAGCCCCCTGCCCTCCTTCCCATTTCCAGGTTCTCAGCTCCCCTCCCTCCCCAGTTACTTCTATCCCAAATAAAAATCAAACAAACAGGTTTTTTTTCAAAACGAAACAGTTGTTTTTATTGTGTCTGCAGGGAAAAAAGGTTTAGGGGGTTGGGGGGGGTTGTTGTGGGAAAGGAAGAGAGAGGCAAGGCACATGCCCCTCAGGGCCTGCTGGATACACACCCCCACCTGATGGGCCGGCTGCATGGTAGCTGTGCACAGCTGCTTGAAGGCCCAACTCTCCTGGCTGGCCTCTGCTCCCCATCCCAGAAGGAAGGCCTCCCCCTTCCTCTCCATGATGTTGTGGTGAACACAACAAGCGGAGATCATCTGGGGAGTGTTGTGCTTCCCCACATCCAGGCAGGTCAGGAGGCACCCAAACTATGCCTTCAAGCGCTCAGAGGTGCATTCGGCCTGCATGCAGGCCCTTCCCAGGTGGCCACTGAACCCGTCCTTGGACCGGTCCAGGTGGCTGCTGCATGGCTTCATCAGCCATGGCATTAGGGGTTAGGCCTCATCCCCCATGATGCACAGTGGCATCTCAACATCCCCGACCCTGATGCTGTGCTTAGGGAAGAAAGTGCCAGCCTCCAGCTTCAGGCTGGAGTTGTGGAAAACGTGGGTGTTGTGCGTCTTCCCCGACCAGACGATGAAAATGTCCATGAACTGTCTGTGGTGGTCGACCAGGGCCTGCAGGACCATTGAAAAAAGTATCCCTTGCAAATGATGTACTGTGTTGCCCAGTGTTCAGGGGCATGGTGGTTCCATCAACAGCATCCCTACCCCACAATTGGGGGAAGCCCAGAGCTGCAAATCTGGCAACAAAAGGTCACCCAGGTAGATAACCCTGCCCAGCAGGATGGTGCTAATGGCCCTCACCACCTGCAGAAGGAGGCAAAGAAACAAAACAGAGAATCAAAAGGGGTGCCTGAGCCCTTGGGAGGTCCCCGAGTCTTGAATCTGGTGTGATTCTTTGTGAAAGTGACCATTTATCACGCCATCCCATTTGCTTTGGTGGCAAGGTAGTTCCTAGACTCTGTCCCTCCATGGTAAAACTGATCCAGAAATTCACAATTGTCAATGGCTTGGTAAAATCTACCTGTAAAACACACACGAAGTTTGGGAGTATCTGCCTTGTTTGGATAGTCCTCCCTGAGAAAGGCACTCCCAGTTGTGAGCTCCTGCAGACATGGTTACTGGATCCACATCTATTCAAATTCTCTATGATGACCTATATGGGGAGCTGGGGAGGCTTTCTAATGGTGATCTGTACAGGGCTGTAAACAGCTGCATATCTCAGAGAATCAGGATGAGCTCCTCCAGACAGAAGAAATGTGTAGTGCCTAAGCCCAGGGTATCTTTGTTTTCCTCTAGTGACTGGCACACATGAAGGGATAAGCATCTACTATTACCATCATCTGGCTAAATGAGTTACTCCTGAGCTGAAATAGTAAAGGTCTGTGTTTTGGAGAGAAAGGTTATAAGTGGAGAGAGGCAGATCACATCCCCCTCACTATAGCCCTTACTTCCCCACGCCAATGTTTTTTTAAAAAAGCCTGTGTGAGCATCTGCCTTTCCAAGGCAACTCTACAAGGCCCACACATACAGGCAGGAAAAAAGTTTCTCACCTCTGTAACTTGTTCTTCTATTCCAACTGAGGTGTGCATGCGCCACATGAATGACAGCTGGAAAGGTTTCCCTAGCTGCTATCCTTTAGGTCGGCTGTGGAGCCCCTCCAAGTGGCTTCGGTGCAGCATACGCTTTGTGACCCTGCTGACCCGACCACCCCTCATTTCCTTCTTTCCAGCTACTCCAACAGTGGAGGAGGGTGGGTATGGAATAGATACGAGTAACTCATCTTGAAGAGCAACGGTTACAAAGGCGAGTAACCATTCTTCTTCTTCGAGTGCTTGCTCATATGTATTCCAATTGAGGTGAATCATAAGCCTTACCCAGGAGAAAGGGTTGGAGAAATGAGTAAGCTGACTCAAGGACTGTGGCCCCAAAAGCTGCATCATGTCTGGACTAATGTACAATAGTGTAGTGTACATAAAGGTATGAACTGAGGACCGTGTCACAGCACTGGAGATTTCCTAGAGAAGAATATGAGCCAGAAAAGCAGCTGAGAAGGACTGCACCCACATGGAGTGTGTCTTGAAAGGCGGTGGGAAAAGTTTAGCAAGGTCATAACGTGAGGATGCATGCCATGATCCAGGAGATGCACTGCAATGAGACTGGTAGCTCCTTTGTCCGGTCTGCCAACTGCTATGAACAGCTGTGACTATTTAGGAAAGGGCTTAATCTTGTTGATGTATAATACAAGAGTTTGTCTGACATTTAGTGAGTGTGGTCTCTTCTTCCGAGTTCTGGTTAGGCTTGGGATAGAAAGCTGGAAGGAAAATGTCCTAACCCAGATGGACGATAGAGACCACTTTCAGGAGAAAAGCTGGGTGAGGGTGAAGCAGAACCTTATCTTTATGGAAGACTGTGTTATGGGGGGTTCAGACAGAGCACAGATTTCTGACACTCATCTAGCAAAGGGGAGGCAACAAGAAAAGCCACCTTCCATGAAAGATAAAGTAATGAACATGTTGCTAAAGGCTCAAGGGAAGGGGGGACCTGTGAGCGCTGAGAGGACCAGGTTGAGATGCCACGCAGTGGCCAGGTGCGGGACTGGTAAGTGGAGCCTATCCATACTCTTGAGAAAGTGCCCAATCAGAGGGCCTGAGAGGATGTAGCGACCAGCCCCACTTGAGGGAAAGGCCAAAATAGATGCCAGGTGAACTTCAATAAGGTGGTAGCTAGGCTCTGATGTTTCAAGAATACCAGGTACTCTAGCACCTGGAGAATGGAGGCCGACAAGGGCATCAGGTCACACTGGAGGCACCAATGTTATACTTGAAAGAATTTCACAGGATCTTTTTAGGGGGATAAAGCAAAACTCCATATTTATTAACAATGTAACACTATTATGTTATATGCATATTCACACACACCTACACGCACACACACACAAAGCCCATCTTGCTTTTACTTAAAGTTACCAGTCTGTTGCTCACATTAACTCACTGGCCAGGTGCGTTAAGTGTGAGGAGGAGGAACAGGGGCTTCTTTCAGTCTGGATTGATGCTTCAATCTTGACAAGATGACATCTTTTATAATACTTTTCTTCTATTTAAGTCTATATGTTTTGCTGCATCATCTTTTAATCACTATCCATTCTGCTTAATATCTGTTTGTCTGGGAGTTATTCTTTACTCTGACATCAGTATGTTGGTGCCTCCATACCAGTGTTGATCTCAAGGCTGTCTTGTTTGTAAAGGGATGCTTATCCTCAACACTCCAAGGCCATCTAAAATGTCCTGCATTCGTCTGTCTTATATTGGGCCCAATTGGTGGTAGCTTGGCACCTCTGCATTTTATTGCTTCCTCTCCCAACACTCACATTCCAAACTCATTCACTCCCCTTTCCCTAGGAACTACACAATTATTTATTCACACATGAGAAAAGGGATACAATTGTCCATACAAAATGTATAAATCTATTTCCAATAAAAATCTTCTATTAGTAATTTTTTTAATTCATTCATCCTAACACAATCTATAGTCTAACTACTTCTAAAAGCAATAGTGTGAAAATGCTGAATCGTAAGGATCCTTCTGATTTCTTTCTGTCTTGACATCAGATACGGACACAAGCAGTCTGTTTGATGCTAACCAGAGAAGAGCGACAGACAGTTATAATTGTTTAACATTCATTCTTATACTACAAGAAAGCTATATTTCATGAAACACTGTAAAATTTTCTACACCAAAAGGAGAAGCGCTTCCATTTCACCAGACATGTGAGTCAAGTGGAAGGTTTCTACTGCTGAGAACAACCCAACAGACCAGCTCAGGACAGGCCAGCTCAGTGGGGTTCAACCATGGTGCCATCATGCTGTGAGATGAAGAGAGTGCAGGTCCATGTGGCGGAGGTGACCGTTGTCATGAGCGATGAGGTCTGGGAGCAAGAGAAACAGAATGGGTGATTAAACCAACAGGTCCAGGAGGGTAGGGTACTAGTGTTGATGTGCCCAAGCCAGGGCTATCAGAATGACTTTCGTCCTGTCCCTTGCGGACCAGTGGAAATGGGGGAAAGACATACAGCAGGCTAGTCACAAGATTTGGAATGTGTCTGCTAGGGTCCTGGAATGAGCAGAACTATGGACATTTCTGATTGTCTCAGATAGTGAAGCCGTCTATCTGGGGAAGCCCCCATACTTGGAAAACAGTGTGGAGGACATCTAGCAAAATTGACCACTCATGAGCTAGGAAATGCCAAGTGAGGCGGTCTGCCAGCTGCTTTTGAACCCCCAGAAGGTATGACACCTCCAGATGAACAGAATGGGCTATGCACAAGTCCCATAGATGAAGAGCTTTGGTACAAAAGGAGGACCACCCACCTCGCTCCACCCTGTTTGTTGATATAATACATGGCAGTCGTATTGCGCATCATTACCACCATGTAGTGACCCTGAAGGTGAGAGAAGAAGGCCAGACATGTGAGACGGACTGCCTGTAGCTCACACACATTGAGATGGAGGGACAATTCCTCTTCCAACCACATAGCTTGAGTGGTGAGGTGTGGATTCAAAACCAATCCAGAATTTAGCCACCAATGAAGGGTGTGAGTGACATGGTAAGGTACTGTGAGTACCATGTCTATACTGTCCCAACCCGGGTGATATGTTGATAACAGCCAAGACTGGGGTGGCTGCAGATGGAGCTGGCATATAGTACTATGTATCTCCAAGCCACCATGTGATTCAGGAGCTTGAGGCACGTGCAGGCCGTGGTGACCAGAAAGTCAGAAAGAGACCTCAGTAGCTCGGTCAGCTTCATGAAGTGGTGGTCCATAAGAACAGCCAGGCCCTTGAGGAGTCAAGCAGAATCTGGAGATACTGTTTTTGTGGGATGGCTTGATCACAATGTAAAAAGAAGTGTCCTTTAAATCAAGGGTGGTATATCAGTCCCCTGTATCCAGGAATAGAGTTCAGAGTGATCATCTGAAACTTGTAGCTGACCACAAAATTATTGGGCTCCTGGAAGTTTAGGATACGGCTAAGGGTCCTCCCTTCACTTTGGAGACAAGAAAATAATAGGAATAGAAGCCCTTGCCCCTAAAATCTCGAGGAACTTCTTCCACTGTGCCCAAGTCCAGGAGTGTGTGCCTGAAGTAGAAGTTGCTTATGAAAAGGGTCGCTGAAGAGGGATGGAGTGGGGAGGACAGGAAGGTGAGAGGGAAGAAAACAAGACAGAGTCACCTACTTTCACCTTCCAAAGGACCCAGTGGTCTGAAGTATTGGACTCCCAAGCATGGTGAAAACAGGACAAAAGGTTGAGGAAAGGCAGAGAAGGATCCGGCAGCATTGGTGCTCCATCCTTGAGTGTACCTTCAAAAGGGTGGTTTGCATCTCAAAGAGGGCTTCGTCTGGCCTTGATTGTTACCAGAATGACCCACGGACGGTTTGTGGCCAGGGTATAATGGGCAGCAATGAAAATAGTCAGGCCAAGGATGGGAGGGTAAAGACCTCTGTGGCTGAGGCTTAAAGGGCTTGCACTACATAGCAGGGGTGTCCACGCCCAAGGACTACATAGTGTTCCTGGAGTCCTTAAGGCTATGAAGCCAGGAATTTGTCCGTTCTGAAAAGAAACTGACCCTATCAATGAGAAGATCCCGTATTGTCTGCTGGCTTTCAGGAGGAAGGCCAGATGGCTGCAGACAGGTAACTTGCCACATAGCAATACAGAAGGCCAGGACACGGGCCACGAAGTCTACAGCATCAAAGGAAGCCTGGAGGCAAGTCTTTGAAACAGCCTTGCCATCCTGGACCAGAGCATCAAACTCATCCCTGGAGTCCTGGGGCAGGGAGTCCTTAAACTTAAGGAGGGAGGAGCTCAGATTATAGGTGTAGCAGCTCAGGATAGCTAGCTTTTTTTGTGTCCGAGAACTAACTGCCCCATACAGACCTTACTGCTGCACAAGTCAAGGCACTTAGCAATCTTGGATTTGGGTGCTGAGGCCTGATGACCCTGATGTTCCTTTTCATTCACCACCTTCATGACAGGGGAACACAGCGGAGGCTGGATGAAAAGGTATTTGAATCCCTTGACAGCCTCTTGTTAGTTAGGGGAATGGAGGTGAGGGTCTGCCAAGCAGTTTTGACAGACACCAATATAGTCTTGTTGATGGGTAGGACCACCCAGGAAGAAGCCTCAGGAGCCAGGATGTCCATCATAGGATCGTCCTGTTCCACTATCTCCTCCACCTGGAGGTTGAGGATAATGGCCACCTTGCAGAGGGGGTCCTGAAATGCCCTGTAGTCTATGGGAGAGGGCATCCATGACAGAAGTGCCTGCCTCTGCTTCATCAGGGGAAGAACTTGAGGAGGCTACAGGAGAGGTCTCACAAGTTGCAGATTCACTATAGGTCCAATGGGAGGGGTGGAGTACCTGGCTGGTCCTCAGGAGGAGATTCATACTCTGAAGAGTGATGCCAGAACTCAGTATTATACCAGGAAGAACACCTCTGCAATGGAGAATGGTGTTGAGATAGAAGGGAATGCCAACAATTACTGGATGACGCTGTGGAAGCAGGATTAAGGGAGAGGGGATTTGGGTGGCCATTTCAGGGTTTGTCAGTAGCAGAGCAAGAGTCTGGTTCACTCTGAGTCCTGCTAACGCGAGAGCTAGAAGAGACGCAGCGTTCACCTCTCTGCCTCGCTCTCCAAGCTAAGAATGGAATGCTGACCTCAGTGAGAACCTTGGAGATAAGACAGTGTCCGATGGGAATTGAGTGGGCAGGGAAGTAACTGTTTAATGTTATATGTAACGGAAAGGTATATATATTGGATTTTAATTGTTTTGTATTTGAAGACCTGCTTATGCTGTCTTCCCTTGCAATATTGCTCGAATAAATTGCCTCTGGCAACTTGTTGCTTAAACACAATGCAGAGTGAAGGCTCGTTATCTTCCACAACGCAGAACCTGAGTGGCCATAAAGCCTTTTGATGTTGACCACAGGAACAGTCAGAGCATTGTGAAGACCCCAAAGCCAACCAAGGTCTGCCCTCCACAGAAGCCCTCAAGTGAGAAGAACTCCAAGGGAACCGGCTGCAAAAGCAGTGCTAAGAGTGTGACTAACGCCACAGGTTAGACAGCTGATGACCACCCTGGGACTCTGAGCATTGCCAGGTCTCCAAGTGGGGAGACAGTTGGGCCAGAATTAGTGGGCCTATCATGGCCAGCTTCTCCTGTGAAGGCTAGTGGGAAGTGGAGACCTTGTCCAATGATAGGGACTGTCATCTTGATGAGGCCCTGCACAGCTTCGAAGACGGTCTACATGGAGGATGGGCCTATGACCAATGGTTAACCCCAAGAGGATGGGACTCAGTGCATGGGAAGGGCACTGTGATTCGGTGCCACCTCTCTGGGAGCCCTCAGGGCCTGCTGATGCTGGAAATGCAGAGGGAGCATACAGTGCCAGACGTGTTGACTCCAAGTACTTGGCCACTTGTGCTGGGGAGTGCAAGCAGACTCAGCAGGGAAGTGACAGTGCCAAGATGCCCCCTTTTTCAGTACCAGCCTCAGAACTGAAGGAGAAGAGCTGCGCACTGAAGCACTTGGTGACAGATCCTGCATCTGAGGTTGTAGAGAGGATTCCATGAGAAGCTGCTTCAAGCAAAAGTCCCACTCCTTTCTGGTGTGTGGTTTGAAGGCCTGGCAGGTCTTGCACTTGTCAGTCTGGTGGACTTACTCCAGGCACCAGAGACAAGAGTCATGGGGGTCACTCATTCGGCAAGAACTGCAGGGTTTGAACCCCTGAGAATTTGGTCTGCCTGAGGCCCTGAAGGGAACACAGGCATGAAGAGGAAATCCCCTTCACCTCCCACTGCTAACTCTAACTTAACAACTACTAATCTAACTATACACACAACAAAGAGCTGGAAGCACTAGAGATATGAGGCACTTGAAAAGCAAGAGAGCCACAAGTTCCAACAGCCGTCACTGGCAGTAAGAAGGAACTGAGGGGTGGTTGAGTTGGCTCCACAGCTGACCCAATGGATAGCAGCTAGGGGAAAATATTTTGGCAGTTGTGCACACAGCACACGCACACCTCAGTTGGACCAAGCACTCGAAGAATTCAGCCCTTTCCACGACTGGCTTCATTCACACAGAGATGAACCACACTGAGAAGTTCATCTCAAGCCTTTTTGGCAGGCTGCTCTGACTGCTGCAGTTGCAGAACAGCTTAGCCCACACTGTAGGTCAGTGATGGGCAGCCAAGGCTAGTAGGTGGTCCAAATGAGTGGCACTCCTTCATCTCAATGGGCCACAAGATTGTTGTAGCAAGGTTCTCTCCTAGGATAGACAAGTTTTCTTAATTACACTTTCATATCTGGAATTTGCAGGATGTGCCGACTGAACCATAGTAGCGCTTTGAAAGCAGACAGAGCTCATGGCTCTCACAGTTAACGCAGTGTGCAATCAGCATGCACCTCACTACACACGCCCTTGCTTTAAGTCTATGTTTCTGCAGTAATTCTAGTGGGGGGAAAAACCTCAGTAGACAGAAACCAATAGAATCACAGGAAACAATGAACAAAATGTCTCATGGGCCAGACATAGAATCTTGATGGGCTGCCCCAGATTCTCTCTCATCAATGTCACTCTCACCTTCCTTAGATCAGACGAGGTTGCCACAAAACTGCTCCTCTTTCCTATACCACTGTAAACCAGAATAAACCCTGCTGAGTCTCAGAGCTACACTATTAAAACCCAGTCTGAGGGGAATCAGGACCAGTACTCAGGGTCTTGCTCCTTCTCAAGAAATGCTCATGCTTCGATGAGACAAAGATTTATGCACGTGCTTAACAGTATGCACAGTAAGTAATCTCTCTTAAGTCAATTAATGTTAAACACGTGCATAAATCTTTGCAGCACAATACCTAAATCCTGGAGCTACATGCTTTCTATGTTCACAGTTCCTGAGTGCAGTTTCTCATGCTGACAAATTACCTCAATTACAGCAGTAATTTTTGGATGCTATTGTCATAAAACCTCCAAATACTCTTCTAGAACCCTTTCTTGGGCTATAAAGAAGATGACTCAGACAGTAGATTTCTGCTCTCCAAGGTTTTTATTAAAAGCAAATTTGGACAAATGTAAATAGCAAAGTAAATACACAATACTGAAAAGCTACAAGTTCCCCCACCCAAGGCTACAACTCAGTGCCCCTCAAAACAGTGTTAAATCTACCTTTGCTCTAGCTTTTAGCTCCAAAATCTCAATAAAAATGGTATAGTACCAAACAGCAGTGACATCCTATTACGGATGTTATCACAACTCCTGGTGCACTTAAATCCCTAATGGTTCAAATGCATTTGTATGTTGTAGTGATTGATTATAAAGTGAGCATGTTACTCCAAAATATACCCAGTATAAAATGACAGCACTCAACATTAGGCCACTGGTATGAGAATGCTAGAGCTGATCATACTGACTAATATTGTTTCACTGGCTCCTTCTACTTGAAAGCAGTGTCTGAATGACAGCTTGCAATGCAGCCAGCTGAAAGGGGCCAGCAGCCCGGGTGGGGGTATGCTCACTCAAATTGTTTAGCCCTGCAAGATAATTAACTGTTGATATGTAAATACAGCTCATGCTGGAATGGGGCAAGTCAACCATAGTGTTAATGCACATGTGCAGGGCAATAAATCACATTGTTACAAAGGACTGCATCTCTGGAAAATCCACAGAATATAGTGGCCAGCTTTGCAGAGATGGGTTAGCCTAACTGGAGGAATAGATGGTACACATACTCCAGTTTTAGCACCAGACCACCCTGCAACAGAGTATAAGGGGAACTTCTCCGTGGTGCTTCAGGTGCTTGTGGATCACCATGTGCATTTCATAAACATCAGTGCAGAGTGGTCTGGAAAGGCGCATGACACATGCATCTTGACAAACACTGGCCTGTATAGAAAGTTACAAGCAGAACTTTCTTTCCTGAGCACAAGATTACAGTGGGGGGTGTGGAAATGCCCACAATAATCCTTGGAGACCTGGCTTACCCTTAAAACCCAAGTAGATGTCAAATGACAGCTGAATGTACCCTTGGTAGATTAAGGGCACACTGGTATTGCCTTTATGACAAATTAGACCTTAATAAGGATATTCCCATAGATGAAATCGCACGCTATACTTTACACCTGTGGTCACCAACCTGTTGATCACGATCAACTGGTTGATTGTGGGGGCATGACCAGTCAATCGCAAGGTATTCCCAGCCCCCCCCCCCATTCCCTTCCACCCCCAAGAAGGAGCCCACGCTGGCGCTACAACCTCCTGGGAAAATTGAGGTAGCACTGGCTTCCTGCAGCATGAGGAAGGGGGGGGGGGAGAGTCCTGCAGCTATGAGCCAGATCCGGCCTCTTAGGAAGCACGCGCACCGCTCCTCCCCTTCTCAAAACAGCTGGCGCACTTCCTGAGAAGACAAATCTGACGTGCAGCCGGGGTCTTCCTTCCCCGCGCTACCTGCCTGCCTTCCTGCGCTGGGGCAGGCAGTCATGTGGCTGCCCACAAGATATGAGTTCTCAGGAAGTGTGCCGGCTATTTTGGGGAGGAGCAGCGCACAGGCTTCCTGAGATGCTGGATCTGGCATGCAGCCACGGGACCCCCAGATACTGGACGAGATGTTCCTGTCCCCTCCCCCTGCCCAGATCCCTATGAGTACCCTGTCCAGGGTCCCACCAGCAACTTTCCCTCTGCTCAGGCTCTCACCAGCACCCTGCCCCTCCCTCTTCCCCTGGCCAGACTTCCACCTGCACCCTGTCCCCACCAGCATCCTTACTCCTGCCCAAACCCCCACCAGCACCCTGGTCCCTTGCCAGACCCCCACCAGCACCCTGCTTCCACCCCCTGGCCAGACACATACCCCCAGCTTGCTCCTGTACCCTATTGTCCACCCAGATTCTGCACCCCCATCCCTATTTCACTCATTGACAGCCCTGACCTGCACACCAGATCCCTCATTTCTGGCCCCACCTCAGATTGTAGAGGGGCCCAGAAATTCCACTAGCCTTGGAACCCCGAAGAGTTAATCTGGGCTGAGGCCTTGAACCTCAGTCCTCCTTCGCCTGCTCCCCTCTTCCCCCGGTGTTGGAGTGCCAGGGGTGTGAGGTGTTTCAGTTGGGGCCACATCAATGAGGCTTAGGTTTTTTTGGAGGGGCTGTTTTTTGCATCTCACTTGTGTGGTCCCCAACTGATTTTTCTGTGGGTCAGTGGCTCCTGACCCAAAACAGGTTCCCTGCCCCTCTCAAATAAAGACAACGCTGAAACATTTTGTGTTTGACATTTTATCTAAAAATGAAGCCTGGCCAACAAGCCCCCATCTGGCTGCAGCATCATAACACTCCTGCACACCCCACAGACCGCAATCCTGAGCCCATCATACACCAGAACCCCCTGTCTAAGCACCTTACATCCAAAAACTCCTGTACCCCCACATCCCCAGTCTTTTGCCATAATACTCCTGCAGCATCCACACACTGCAAATCTGTCCTGAGCCCATCATACTCCCAACCTCCCTGCCGAGCCCCTCATGCACCCCAACCCAAACTCCTGCACCCTCACAGCCACAAGCCTGAGCTTGCTCAGCACCCCAACCCTCCACCTGACCCCAACACTCTCCAGCTTGGAAGCCCCTCCCTGAGCCAGCATCCCCGTCTCTACCTCCTCCTGCACCCAAATTTCCTCCCAGGACCTGCACCTCTCATTCCTTGCCACACCCAAATCCCCCATTCCCACCTGAACCCACACCTCCTGTCCCAAGCTAGTGAGAGTGTATAAGAGCCAAGAATAGCAAGTGATGGAGGGGAGGAGAAGGGAGAGGGTGGGGTCTCAAGGAAGGGATGGGGTAGATCTTGGCTTGCCCTGACATTTAAAAAGCAATCTTGGGTGTAAAAAGGTCAGAGACTGCTGCTTTACACAATCACTGTGAAGCTAAGGATGAAATATCTGTTCAGGGGTGGAACACTGAAGCCGAGCACTTGGCTACGGCGTTTGAGCAGTCAGCCACGAGAGCTGTCAGAGACGGTAGCAACTGAAATCAGGGAAGTTTGAGGAAACACTTTGACAATGAGCAGCAGTAATGTATAACTGTGTCAGAGTTGTAGCAATGGTACATGCCAGGTATTTTTTTCTAGGAGGTTATGTTGACATTTGGGCTGCATATTCCAGTAAAAAAAACTGATTACAATGACTATTAAAGTACTATAGTAATTGCAATGTGATTTTTGTAGAAAACAAAATAAAGATGTACCACTACAAAACGTTGCTTTGTTGATCAATGAACAGCACAATGAAACTCATAAAACCACAAATGCTTGCTAGGAAAGGAGGGCCTGCGAAAGGGCTATGGGTGGGCAATAGTTTTTGATGGGGAGGCCCTCCAAGAATTTTGAAAGTGGAGGAGGTGCAGGGTCTGGGATGGAGTTAGGTGCAGAAGGGAGCTTGCAGTAAAAGCTTGGGGTACAGGAGAGGATGCGTGGTCTGGGCGGGAGTTGTGACCTGGGGCAGGAGACTAGAGTGTAAGGTTTTGGGTTGTGACCTTGGGCAAGAGGGGGTTGTGCCTTGGGGCAGGGAACTGGGGGGCAGGTGTTTGGGTTCTGACCTGGGGCTGGGGATTAGTGTGCAGGATCTGGGGACAGGAGAGGGGTAGAGGGTTTGAATTATGTGGTGTAGAGGTTCAAAGGGTTGAGGTGCCAGAGGCTGGCTCTGGCTGGGAGACTTGCCTGCTTGACTCCCAGCCAGTAGCCTTCGCAAACAGACTTCCCAGGCAGACTCCCGGCTTGCTCTGCCCCCGCACTGGCTGCAAGAGCCATATGGTTTTTGAACAGTGACGAGTCTGAGGGGAGGGTGCTCCCACTGGCAGAAACTGGCCACTGGCATTGTACTGGGAGCAGGAGCAGTGCACGAACCCTTCCCTCCGTCCCCCGGGGCTCACAGCTGTTCAAACAATCCCGCAACTGCTGCGAGGGGCAGGCAGTGAGTCTGCAGGCCGGATTCGGCCCATGGAGAGTATTTTGTCCAGGCCTGGGCTAGACCCTGACAACTGTGTATGGGTCCAGCTGTTATTGTGAAAGTTGTCTGAGGGCAAGAAGGGAAAACTGAGGAGTTCCAGAAAGTAGAAAGGAATGTGTGTATGGAGCAAGGGAGAGAGACCATGGTAAAGAAGTATACATCTGCTGCAGTGGAGGTAGAGCCAGGATCTGCTGCCTCTGCTTACTTTCGATCTCTGTTGTAGAGTCCTGCACAGATAAGAAGTTTACACCCACATCTGCAAAAAATGACCCACAGATATCCACATCCATACATGAAGATACCCAACAGATATAATGTGGATATCCAAAATTTGTACCCACAAAAATGAGCCATGGATATCCACATAAACATCCACAGATATAAAGTGGGTAGCTACAGATTTGCTCCTCCATTACTTTTTTCATCTGCTCAATTGTGTCCCTAGAAAATATTTGATTCACTTTTCTGTCCTGCCTTTTGCTCCCCAGCACTAGAGTGGAACACGGCAGTACCTCCTAGAACAGGTCTTCTTTGCTGCAACTTAGTCCCTTTCTTGGCCAAGATGGTTGGCAGAGCTGCATGAGGTGTTCCTGGGGGCCACCTCTGAAGCATACGGGACCTGAAGTGGAACTGTCAAAGTCAATCACGACATTAAAATGTTTCAGTTATATGTACGTTTTGCAGCATACCAATCACTTGCTCACTGACACTTGCCAGACACACGTCTCTGCAAGCACCCAAGCATGGTGACTATTGGTAGCAGAGGTGCGAAGGGGCTCCACATGGATAAAAGAACGTACAGTTTGTATAAGGGTTGGATGCAGTTTTACAGGAAGCAAAGTCTAAAATTATCCCACGCTCTTCCACAGGCAGAGATCATTCTAGCAGACATCTCACTGCTGAGGGATAAGCAGGGAAACCAGGGTCTCCTGCTGTCATTATAGTTTTTCCGTTCTAGTGAGAGAATGGTATTGTAGACGTAAAATCAATGAAGGCTACACTCAGAAAGACTTAAGAATATGCTGCTTAAACAGTTTCACTTTTGTTTCTGCTGCCTAACCCTCCCTTCTAACATTTATCTCCAGGCTTCTTCTCCTTGTCCACATCTTCTTGCATTTACTATTAAAGCATAAGTAAAAATGTTTTCAGAGACTGACAAAATGCTCTGAAAGGTAAGAGTATGCAGGGAGTGACAATCTTTACACTGGATTGTGGTAAAATCATAGAATATTAGGACTGGAAGGGACCTCGAGAGGTCATCGAGTCCAGTCCCCTGCCCTCATGGCAGGACCAAATACTGTCTAGACCAGTGGTCTCCAACCTTTTTACACCCAAGATCACTTTTAAAATCTCAGAACAGGCGAAGATCTACCGTCCCGCCCCTTTCTTGAAGCCCCGCCCTCTCTATTCTCCTCCTGTCCATCACTTGCCATCCCCAGCCCTCACTTACACACACTGATAAACAGTTTATTTTTAAATTATGCAATATATAAAATTAAAATCACGTGTTTATAGTTATGAAATAAATGGTCTGTTTTTTAGTCATGCTATTTACATCTAAAATGAAGCATTTATAGTTATACATTTTGGGGGGACAGATTTCTGCAGCTGGGGATAGGGGAGAGGGAACAGGGTGCTGGGAGGGGATAGGACAGGGTTCTGCAGCTGGGACCAGGGTACCAGTAGAGAGTGAGTTCGGGGAGTGGGGACGGGAATAAGGAGAGAGTTCTGTAGCTGGGAACAGGGAATGGGGGCAGAATTCTGTAGCTGGGGACAGCAGAGTGGGGACAGAGTTGTGTAGCTGGGGACAGGGGACAGAGTTGTGTAGCTGGGGACAGGAGAGTGGGGACAGCGTTTGGGAAGTGGGGGCTGGGGAGTGGGGTGCCACTGGAGGCAGAGAGTCCCCTGCATCTGCCTCCTCCCAGGATTCCACCCCCTCCCCTCCAGAGGGAAACCAGTGCGTGCCTGCCGCGGGGCCGGCTGACCACCCCCCTCCACCCCCCGCTGCAGCGCAGGGAAGCCCTGCGTACGCTTGCCCTGGGACTGACCCCTGCGCTGGGAAGCCCCACACGCACGTGCCTGCCCTGGGACTGACCCCCGCGCTGGGAAGCCCCACACGCACGTGCCTGCCCAGGGACTGACCCCCGCGCTGGGAAGCCCCACACGCACGTGCCTGCCCAGGGACTGACCCCCGCGCTGGGAAGCCCCACACGCACGTGCCTGCCCAGGGACTGACCCCCGCGCTGGGAAGCCCCACACGCACGTGCCTGCCCAGGGACTGACCCCCCCCCCAGCACAGAGAAGCCCCGTGCGCGCTTGTCCCGGCACCAACGCCCCCACCCCAGCACAGGGAAGCCCCGTGCGCGCACTCCTGCCCTGGGGCTAACTGTGTGGTGCAGGGAGCCGATGCTCCCTCCCGCAGTACACCCGGCAGAGCAGCTAGCGCACTTCCGGAATCGCCAGAAGTGGCGCTAAGCTGCGGGAATTCTGTCCATCCCCAGGAAGCCGGCACTACTTACATTTTCACTTGAGGTAGGTAGTGGGGCTTCTCGGGGGTGGGAAGGAAATGGGGGCAGGGCGGTCAGGACACCTCACGAACGACTGGTCAAGGTCTTGTGATGGGCCAGTTGATTGCGATCGACCTGTTGGTGACCACGGATCTAGACCATCTCTGGTAGACATTTATCTAACCTACTCTTAAATATCTCCACAGATGGAGATTCCACAACCTCCCTGGGCAATTTATTCCAGTGTTTGAGTACCCTGACAGTTAAGAACTTTTTCTTAATGTCCAACCCTCCCTTGCTGCAGTTTAAACCCATTGCTTCTTGTTCTATCCTCAGAGGCCAAGATGAACAAGTTTTCTCCCTCCTCATGCCACCCCTTTAAATACCTGAAAACTGCTATCATGTCCCCCCTCAATCTTCTCTTTTCCAAACTATACAAATCCAATTCTTTCAGCCTTCCTTCATAGGTCATATTCTCTAGACTTTTAATCATTCTTGTTGCTCTTTTCTGGACCCTCTCCAATTTCTCCGCATCTTTCTTGAAATGCGGTGCCCAGAACTGGACACAATACTCCAACTGAGGCCTAACCAGTGCTGAGTAGAGTGGAAGAATGACTTCTCGTGTCTTGCTCACAACACACCTTTTAATGCATCCCAGAATCATGTTTGCTTTTTTTGCCATAGCATCACACTGCTGACTCATATTCAGCTTGTGGTCCACTATAATCCCTAAAATTTTCAAAGCTTTCATAAGCCTCTGATTTTCTTTCAGGATTCTGTGACTTTCTGCAATGCCTCTGAAAAAAACCTTATGAATTAAAGTTACACAGCTGTGTGTCAACTCACACGGCCAGGGCCCAACAGGGTTGTAGATTCGCTTCAAGACAGAGTCTATTAGGGATAGTTGCTTTTATTAATCTCACTATTATTACAGGCCTAATACTGCCAGACGATTGCAGAGCTACTGCAAAGCATAGGCAGAGAGATGCATAAAAGTGAGCAACAGCACTTAGAAATGCTTACCCCCCTTTAGTCTATAGGGAGTCCTATTCTGGCCACCTCGCATCCAGCCACAGTGGACATGGTTCCAGCTGGGGGGATCCATGGCACCCTCTGAGGTCCAGGTCCCTGGTGAGACTCACCGGACGGAGGACTCCCTACACTAGTTATACTACAGTTGTTTACCAGGTGTGTGCATACCGGACCAATGCCATTCTCAATGTTCTCATGGGGCTGAGAACTGAGGTTGTGTTATTTATCCCATTCTCGGCTCTCAGCTAGCAAGCACAGGAAGTTGCGGCTGATGAAGACCTTCTGACAAAGAACACCTAGTATTTTCACCAGCAGGGCTCATGGCTGGCCTACAGGAATACAAATTTAATCTCTGCACGCCCACATAATAAGCCTTATGTGACACTCTGGAGTTCATTGTATTAGCAATGCAAAGTGTATGTATTTATATGAACTTGTATGTAACTACCCTAAGAGGGAGACATCACCAAAATAAATCTTTTGAGGTCCTTGGGCTTCAAATCATTATTTAAACAATGTGCCATTCATGAATGAACTTTGGGACACAAAATAAAGCAAGTTTCCTAGGAAGTGTCCAAATAAATGCAATGTGTCAAAACATAGCCTTTTGAAATGACACCCTAAAAAGAGAATCAAAGGCTGTGTGCTAACATATAACTGTGGGCAAGCATGTTATTTATAGCTTCAGAGGAGAAAGCAAAATGCAGATCATGATATGGGTTTCTCCCCAAGAGAGGTGACGGTTATGGAGTTGGGATTTAAAGGGAGTGATCTCTCTTGACCACAAGGGGAAACTTCAGGTGCTGTTATCTTAAACTGACATACCTTTCATGAGCACCCATGCCGCTCCTGGGGATTGTGGCCCATCAGTTAAGAAATGTTTTTCTAGACTATGACTAGGAGTGATAAATATACTTGAAGTCAGTTCACAATTTCATCATCATTTGCTTCAGAACATATGACTACAGTGTGGCAGGGTCAGTCCCACTCCTGTTCAGACCACTGTCCCACAGTCTAAGAGTCACAGTATATGGCTCACTTGCCTTGGTTTGAGATTTGTCGTCTCCCTGTAGTCTTTAACAAGGTTGATGCTGTTCTCTTGGCTCCTCCGATGTCTTTCTCTCTCCAAACTCCTTCTCAGCTCTCTTTTCCGTCACTCACAGGGAGGGTTCTTAAATAGGCCTCCAGGAAGCCCCATTTAGTTTCACCTGGGTCTTAGTTAATTTTGCAGCCGCCCTGTCTCAGCTGCCCCTAATTAGCCAGGATTGCGGACTCTCTGCCTCTTTCCCCTTCCATCAAGCTCTTTCACCTGCTGTATCACCCCTGCTCTGTCACATATCCCCCTACCCTGCTCAACACTATGGGGTTGGGCTACTTGGGACGGCAGGCAGTGCACCCTCAATGAGCCGTCGGCGTTGCCGTGCTTGGCTCCGGCCCTATGTTTCACTTGGAAGTGGAATGGTTGCAAGGACAGGAACCACCACATTACTCTTACATTCCTGTCTTTATTCTGGTGCATCCATTGCAGGAGCACGTGGTCTATGATGAGGGTGAATTGTCTTCCGAGCAGCTAGTATCGTAGGCTCTCCACAGCCCACTTTACTGCAAGGCACTCCTTCTCCACGATAGCATAGTTTTGTTCCCTTGGGAGAAGCTCCCGACTTAGGTATAGTACAGGATGCTCCTCTTCTCCAACCATTTGGGACAATACCGCACCTAATCCGACTTCCGAGGCATCGGTCTGTAGTACGAACTCTCTCTCAAAATCTGGGGCTATGAGCACTGGGTCACTGCACAGGGCAGATTTTAAGTCACGGAATGTGTCATCTGCTGCTGGGGTCCATTTCACCACATCCGGGTCCCGGGCTCTCGTTAAGTCTGTCAGGGGACATGCCCTTGAAGCAAAATGGGGGATAAACCTCCGGTAATACCCCACTAGTCTCAAGAATGCCTGGACCTGTTTCTTACATACAGGCCGGGGCCAGTTCTGTATTGCAGCCACTTTATTCAATTGGGGTTTCACTAAGCCTCTCCCTACTATGTACCCCAGGTATTTGACCTCTGCAAGTCCTATTGTACATTTTGCCGGGTTTGCGATTAGGCCAGCTTCCCTTAAGGTGTCCAGTACAGCTGCCACCTTCTCTAAATATGTCCCCCAGTCTGGGGTGTGGATGATGTACGGTGAGGGCACAGTAGCTTATCCATAAATCGCTGGAAAGTTGCAGGGGCCCCATGTAATCCAAACGGGAGGATGGTGTACTGATATAGGGCCTAAGGGGTGGCAAAGGCTGTCTTCTCTCTGACTTTCCTGGCCAATGGAAGGTCAGGTCGAGGGTGGACAAAAACTGCGCCTTTCCCAGTTGATCAATGAGCTCATCTATTTGCGGCATGGGGTATGTATCAAACTTTGACACCTCATTCAACTTCCGGAAATCATTGCAAAAACAGAGGCTGCTGTCAGGTTTAGGCACTAAGACAATGGGGCTGGATCATTGGCTGTGGGATTCCTCAATGACGCCTAGTTCTAGCATTTTCCTTACTTCTTTTTGTACCTCCTTTTGCTTTGCTTCTGGGATTCGGTAGGGCCTGACATTCACTCTTATGCCTGGGTCCATGACTATATGGTGCTTGACTTCAGTGGTCCAGCCAGGCTCTGGCGAGAACACCTCTAGTGTTGCTTCAGCATTGCAAGAACCTCTGCCCGGGGTTAATTCTGGGGAGATCCCCACCTGTCCCTGTTGGCTTTCATTCAGTATTGCAGCCCCCAGGGCGACCAACTCCACCTCCCTGCTCGCCATGGTTTGAGCAGGTTAACATGGTAGATTTGTTCCAGTTTCTGGCGACCCGGCTGCCGCACCTTATAATCTACCTCCCCTATGACTTCAACCACTTCACAGGGTCTCTGCCACCTGGCAAGGAGCTTGCTCTCCGCTATCGGGACCAGCACCACTACCCAATCGCCCACCTGGAATTTCCGGACCACTGCCCGATGGTTGTAGTAGGTTTGCTGAGCCTGCTGGGCTTTTTCTAGGTGCTCTCTTACAATGGGGGTTATCCGCGAGATCCTGCCCTTCATCTGCAGGATGTGCTCTACAAATTGCGTCTGTGGTTTGTCTGCTCCTCCCAGGTCTCTTTGGCAAGGTTTAGAAGGCCCTGGGGGTTTCGCCCATATAGCAGTTCAAATAGGGAAAAACCTATGGATGCCTGTGGTACTTCTCGAATGGCAAACATGAGGTACGGAAGTAGGTCATCCCATTCTTTCCCATCCCGACTCACTACCTTCCAGATCATGTCCTTGAGGGTGTGGTTGAACTGCTCGATGAGGCCATCCATCTGCGGGTGGTATACTGACGTCCTTGGAGCCCGTATGTGGAGTAGTGCACACAGGTCCTTCATTAAACTTAGACACAAAAGGGAGTACCCTGATCTGTTAGGATCTCCTTGGGTATCCCCACCCTCGAGAAGATTTGAACTAACTCCCTGGCTATGGTCTTAGAATGGGTATTTCTCAGGGGTACTGCCTCAGGGTATCGGGTGGCGTAGTCCAGGACCACTAATATGTTCCGGTGTCCTCAGGCTGACTTTTCTAATGGGCCCACTAGGTCCATAGTGATGCGTTCAAAAGGGACCTCAATGATAGATAGGGGTATCAGTGGGGCTCTCAAGTGCGGCTGGGGCCCATGAAGCTGGCATTTGGGGCAAAAGGCACAATACCGCCGAACCTCCATATATACCACGGGCCAGTAGAACCTTCGTAAAATCCAATCTAGGGTCTTCTCAACTCCTAGGTGACCCCTGAATAAATGACTGTGTACTAGGTCCAGCACGGCTCGCCGGTGATTGAGGCACCAAGAGCTGTTCCACCTCCTGTACTGGGTGTGGCAGCACTCGGTACAGCAGACCCCTCTTCATAATGTAATAGGGTCTAGGGCCCTTGAGCCTTCCTTCTGCAGGGATCCCGTTTACTTCAACTACCTCTTTATGAATGTTTTGATACAGCAGGTCATTGGCCTGGTCCTGTCCAAAATTTTCAAGCGAGGGCCCTACCTGCCTGGGCTCTGGGGAACCTTCGGCCTCTTTCAGCCCAGGGGGCCCTGCTGAGCTAGGCCCAGCCTCAGGCTCGTTTACCTCTCTCAGTGCTTCATTATCAGTTGGCTCAGTTTCCCTCCCAGCCAGGGCCTGCCTTAGGTTCTGGGTCAGAATTAGAGTAACCAGTTTCTTGGCTGCCCTCCTTTCCCGCTTTGATTTCTGGAGTTTCCAAGGCTCAGAAAATAGGTCCTGGGAAAATTTGTGAAAACTTGGGAGGGGGCTCTCTTCCTTTCCCTCAGTTGTAGGGAGCAGGTCACTAAATCCAAGGAAGTCCTGCCCAATCACAACTGTGTATGGGAGCCTTGGAACTAGCCCCACTGCAACCATTGTGACATTACCCTGTTGTCCCTGTACAAATAGAGATCCTGGGGAATAATTGACATCTCCATGGACACGAGATCCCTGTGCACTTGGCATGAGTCAGCTGGTCTGGTTCCATCAGCTGCCCGGAGACCAATGTGACGGCGCTCCCTGAGTCCACCAAGGCCGTGGTCTCTATTCCATTCATCTTAACGGGTCGGGTGTACAGATGGGGGGCCATTGCTATGCCTGCCAAATTTATGAGATTGCAGGGGCCTCCCAGGTCTCCTAAGTCACACTGCATGGGTTCTGTTATGTTTGGACAGTGTGCCACTATATACCCAATCTCCCCACATGCGTAGCATCGATACCCTGCCCGGGGCATCCCCCTATTTCTTAGGCTACTGGGTTTTACCCCCTGACCTTCCTGCCCCCAGTCCCTAAGTCCATTTATGGCCTCTAGCCTCTCTTCTGTCTCCCTCTTTCCCAGCCAAGTCTTACTCGAGAGTTCAGAGCCACGGGCCTTTGGGGCTAATCCATTTTTCTTGTCTCTCCGAACTTCTTTGCTGAGGGGTTGCAAAAGTTGTTAATTGTCTTTCCACGAGGGCTACAATGTCGTCGTATGAGGAGGGTTCATTCTGGCTGACCCAGGCTCGCAGATCAGTTGGTAGGCCCCTCAAACTGGTCCAGGACAATAATTTCCACAATCTTCTCCGGGCTGTAGGTCTATGGCTGCAACCATTTTTGGGCCAAGGGGATCAGGTCAAATAGTTGTGCCCTTGGTGCTCTGCCCTCCCCATACCGCCAGTCATGGAACCTTTGAGCTCTGATAGCAGTGGTTACTCCCGACCTGGCGAGAATCTCAGCCTTCAGCTGGGAATACTCAGTGGCAGCCTCCTCCGGCATGTCAAAATAGGCCTTCTGGGCCTCACCACACAGAAATGGGGCCAGGATGCTGGCCCACTGGGCTTGGGGGCAACCTTCCCGCAGGGCTATCCTCTCAAATGCCAGGAGGTACGCCTCCACATCGTCCTCCTTTGTCATTTTCTGGAGGAAACTGCTGGCCCGCAGGCTCCATCTGAGCCATGCACCTGAGTGGTCAGAGCCTTCAACTGCATTATTACCTCCTGCAAGGTGGCTCGATCCTGGGCAGCCTGGCTTAGCAGCAGCTGGTTAGTTTCCTGCTTTAGTCATACTGACTCCTGCTGGGCAGCCATCTGAGCCCAGATAGCTTCTTGCTGTGCTGCAGTGGCTTGTATGAGGGCCTTTCCTACATCCTCCATTTTGTTTTTCTCCCATCTTACTAGGGTGGCCTAGTCTGTCTTGGATGGGTCTGCTGCAAGGTCTCACTGAAGTGAAATATCCCACTCTTGACACCACACATGGCAGGATCAGTCCCACTCCTGGGCCCCTGACCCCTGTTCAGCCTACTGTCCCACAGTCTAGGAGTCATAGTATATGGCTCACTCACCTTGGTTTGAGATTTGTTGTCTCCCTGTACTCTTTAAGAAGGTTGATGCCGTTCTCTTGGCTCCTCCGATGTCTCTCTCTCTCTCTCTCTCCAAACTCCTTCTCAGCTCTCTTTTCCCTCTCTCACAGGGAGAGTTCTTAAATAGGCCTCCAGGCAGCCCCAATTAGTTTCACCTGGGCCTTAATTGATTTTGCAGCCACCCTGTCTCAGCTGCCCCTAATTAGCCAGGATTGCTGACTCTCTCTGCCTCTTTCCCCTTCCATCAAACTCTGTCACCTGCTGTATCACCCCTGCTCCGACACATCAGGTAGAAACTGTCTTAATCAGGATTATCTGGTCCAGCAAGATCTATGGTACGGCATGGATGTTGCAGGACCAGACAGTCCCGGTGGAGAGCCAGCAGTAAGGATTCCTGCGAAGCCAGCAGGGCAGTGGGCTGTCCACAGGGAGCTGGCAATGGGGCCACCTGGGGGGCTGCCTGGAACAGTCACGGTAGTGATGGCTGCCCAGTGGCTCAGCAAGGCAGTAGTGCCAGCAAAGGGGGGGAGGGGGCAGCCAGCTGGGAGGCCAGCAATCAAGCAGGCCGGTGGCAGGGGTCCAAAAATGACCTCCCCTGGTCCAACAAAATCCTTCATCCAGGACCGGTCAGATCCTGAGCGTGCCAGGCCAGGTTGGTCCAACCTGTGTTGTGAAGGGGAGGGGATGCACCTAGTTAAGATTTAGAAAAAATTCTTGAGTCAACCACTGACACAGATACCAGCAACATATATTTATTGTTATTTTGGAAATATAACTTACTGTGTGCATATCAAGACTTCAGAGTAAACCGAACAAGTTAATTCCATGTGTGACACATGGAATTAGAGGGACTGAATTTAAAGTTGACCTGTAAAAGAGTTTTATAACTAGTGAGCATCTGCCTTTATGATCCTGAAGGGTTTCCAGGTTTTTCTACTTATTTTTGTCACAAATCTGGAATATAAAATCCAGTTTTGCATAGTCTTCCTGAAAGATCTCAGAACACGCATATCGCAAGCACCAAATTCTTACTGGCAGCTTGAATCTTTAAACAGAAAAGACAATACCTATTTTACTTCAATGGGCAGTTAAGAACAAAGTCTTGACCAATCTACAACTTGTTTGCATTAGGAAGTTTACACTGTAGTTACTGAGCAAAACCTTAATGCAGGTGCTACACCACTAAGACACATTCCTAGGTACAAGCCTACCTCCAGAGTTTTCACAGGTAAAACTATATTGTTAATCAAAGTTCTTGACTTCCATCCCCTCAATTATCAGCATGCACTTTTATTCTTTGTGATGCCCTTGTTTCTCTACTTCTACCACACAGCATTGCAAGCTTATACAGGATCTGTGTTTCTAGTATAACACACAAACAGAAAAATGAATATACACTTCAAGCCTTTACCCAAAGCAAAGGACGGGCCATGCTTATTTCTCTTCGCTTTTTTTCCCCCTCCCAACACTTGGCAGGTCACCTTTAAAATAGATAAATGCATTCAATGGACAAATATATGAAGTTGCAGGAGTTCCAGGATATAGAACATTGTGAAAATATCTCTCAAGCATAAAAACTACATTCAATAATTGCAAAAATAAAGTTTCATATTCTTCTAAACATTTTGATTCAAGCTCAAAGCAAATGAACATTAAAACTTCAATGATTCTCGCTTTAACTCACATTAGAACAGTAACTTTAAAATAAAATTAAAAAAATGAAATCTTTTTTGGTGATAAAAGAAACTAACCTGGGTCCTTCAAAGGACTTACTGTACAAATAGCAAAGACCCTAAGCATCAACAGTAAATTCCAGCTACAGAAAGTCTTCAGCTGATGTGTTTTTTACTTGGCATCAAATGTTACTAAGACTAAGAACCATAATTTGTTAGGATCAGATATTAGATTAAACCAGTACAAATAGAAGGAAAAACAAAACAAACAAACAAAAAAACACTTTAAACAAGGTTCATTTTTTGCCACATAGCTTTTCAGGCTAACAATTTCACTAGTGCAAAACCATATTTTTACCTGATTCAATGAAAGCTCATAAGTGTCACAATTTTTAAGAATACAAAATTAGTTTTTTCCCCCCTTTTTTTTTTAAAAAAAGTGCCACATACCATCCTTTCATTAAAAAGTTTACAAACTAATGGAAGACAGTCTGTCTCCATCTCTTGTCAACAAGGAAAGGCCATAGTGATTCCCTGATCCCAACTCGAAATGGCGTTCGTTGTCCTATTCCCAGCATCTCTAGCTTGGAACAATCGAGCTGAGCATTCTTCGGACGAAGAGCACCCACTACAGGGCCATCAATAATCTTAAAAACAAAAAAAACAAAACACACACAACCACTATACACAGTTAAAAATGAGTGCTTCGAAATACTGCCATTTGTTGCTTTCAATATGTTTGTTCCCTTCAGACAATTTTTCCATTGCTTTGTCAACTTAAAAGTTAAAATCTATTTTCTCACCTAAAATTTTTTGAACATAGAAATGCTAGGACGACAAATATTCATTTTGTAGAGCTTTTAGGGACAATGTGTATTAACTACCCTACAGAAAATCCCATTTTACTGTACTCCTTGTGTGAATGTCCTTTAGCTAGACAGATATAAAAACAAGTTAAACCAATCTAACAGCTTTCTTTGATAGGATAACACATCTTGTGGATAAGGGAGAAGCAGTGGATGTGGTATACCTAGACATTAGTAAGGCATTTCATACGGTCTCGCATGATCTTATCAATAAACTAGGCAAATACAATTTAGATGGAGCTACTATAAGGTGGGTGAATAACTGCCTGGTTAACCACTCTCAGAGAGTAGTTAACAACGGTTCACTATCATGCTGGAACAGCATAACAAGTGGGGTTCCACAGGGGTCTGGTTTGGGACTGGTTCTGTTCAATATCTTCATCAACTATTTAGATGATGGCATAGAGAGTAGACATATTAAGTTTGCAGATGATACCTACCTGGGACGGGTTGCAAGTGCTTTGAAGGATAGAGTTATAATTCAAAATAATCTGGGCAAACTGGAGAAATGGTCTGAGGTAAATAGGATGAAGTTTAATACAGACAAATGCAAAGTATTCCACTTGGGAAGGAACAACCCATCTCACACATACAGAATGGCAAGTGACTGTCAAAGAAGGAGTACTGCAGAAAGGGATCTAGGGATCATAGCGGACCACAAGCTAAATCTGAGTCAACAGTGTGACATTCTTGCAAAAAAAATTAAAGCAAACCAAACCAAAAAAACCACCATGATTCTGGGATGCATTAACAGGAGTGTTGTGAGTAAGACATGATAAATCATTTTTCCACTCTACTCTGCGTTGATTAAGCCTCACTTGGAATAGTGTGTCCAGTTCTGGGCACACATTTCAAGAAAGATGTGGAGAAGTTGGAGAAGGTCCACAGAGAAGAGCAACAAAAATGATTAAAGGTCTGAAAACATCACCTATTATGGAAGGCTGAAGGAATCGGGGTTGTTTAGTTTGGAAAAGAGAAGACTGAGATGGGACATGATAGTGGTTTTCAGATATCTAGAAGGGTGTTACAAGGAGGAGGGGGGGAAATTGTTCTCCTTGGCCTCTGATGATAGGACAAGAATCAATGGGCTTAAACTGCAACAAGGGAGGCTTAGGTTGGACATTAGGAAAAACATCCTAACTGTCAGGGTGGTTAAACACTGAAATAAATTGCCTAGGGAGTTTGTAGAATCTCCATCACTAGAGATATTTAAGAGCAGGTTAGACAGACATCTATCAGGGATGATATAGATCATGGTTGGTCCTGCAATGAGGGTAGGGGACTAAATTTGATGATCTCTCGAGGTCCCTTCCCGTTCCAGTATTCTATGATTCTGTGCATCATACCTATATTAAATGGCACACTTTTTGCCATTTTACGTTTTTTCACATCAATATCTCCTCTCTCTCACATCTCATCCCTACTAACCTGATAATATTTATTTATAATAGATGAGTGCATATTCTTGAGATGAAAAATCTCTTCAGAGACTCTCTCTTACCAACAACAGTAAAGGTTATTCAATACTAGATTCATATTAGCATATTAAAATTAAAATGATCCCAGACCAAACTAGTATTGTGTGTAAGTTGTCTTTCTTCCATGCCACATTTCAATATTAACTTGTCTTAAAAAAAAAATATCCCTGAATTTGTAAACTAAGAAGTCTCACTTTACCTTTAAATATATAAACCCTAGAAGTTAACAGTATCTCACTAGAAATATATATAGAATTTTTTTTAACCAAGTCTGATACTGAAATGCTAAGCAGATTCAATTTGCACTTTTCCCTCAAATTGCCTCCTGTTTTATTTAAATTTAAATAACTCAAAGGTTTACATTTTTAAATCCATAATTTTAAATATCTATGAATATTTCTCAACAATGAAGACCTCTGCAGAAGATAGATTTTATAGATATAATAGTATCTTAAAATTACAACAATACAAAACAGACTATCTTTAAAGTAAAATACAGTAAATTGTATAGGCTTCTTTTAATGAAAAATCTAAGAGAAAAAATTACAATTTTACTAGGAGAAATTACTCAGTTTACAAAACATAGACAAACTAATGTATGCTAAATTAAGTCTATGACTGCTGGCTAGCTGGGTATTATTCAGCTGTAGTCTAGAAATACTTTACACTCCAGACTTGCAGATTTTTATAATATACACTTTATTTATAAGGCGGTCTCTGTTTGAAAAGCTACATCTATTACAGGAAATAGTTAACACAGCAGTGGTCATTTCCCTGCATCAGAAGATATCTGAAAATGTTGGCAGCACATCATGCCACATTGAAGATT
This sequence comes from Pelodiscus sinensis, assembly GCF_052426305.1. Lineage (NCBI taxonomy): Eukaryota > Metazoa > Chordata > Testudines > Trionychidae > Pelodiscus > Pelodiscus sinensis. The sequence goes on along the minus strand of NC_143067.1, from coordinate 30,501,560 downwards.
TTTGGGACTGTTCCTTGATATAATTACTCATGCTATCAGGAGCAGCAGCCCACTTGTTTTTTTCAGTGTACGAAAGTGGCTCAAATGAAAGCATTCAGAAATGTTTATATTTTTAATATAGTTTTAATATTACTTACTGGTCTCAAGTGGCTGCTGGGAAGGTTGAAAGCATCTGCTATAGCACATGCCATTTCATACTTGGTCATCTGTTCATTACCAGACCAGTGAAATGTTCCTTTTATTGATGGATCCTAGAAAGAAAGAAGTATCAATGAAGAGTTAGACTGATATTTTCACAGAACTAGATATGCAACAGATTAGAGGAAAAACCAATATACAGGCTGACATTCAGACAAGATGATGCCATCCTGAAAAACAAATTAATAATTAATTGAAATATTTCTGGAATGACTATATTGCCAGAGTAGATACTGAGCAGATGTTTAGGAAGGAAAAAAAATGTAGCTTTTATAAAGCTATCAGCAGGGCTGGCAGAACTTTGACTTCTCAAAGATGCTGGGCAGTCTTGACTCAACTGTGCATGGACTGAATGTGCTCTTAAGATGACACAGGTGTGAAAAGCTTAAATATAAACAAAAATCCCATTGCAAGCCAATCATTTATCAAAATTCAAATACAAACATCTCTGGTGCAGTACTGTAGAATTTGCACGACTGGGGGAGGTCTCTTGCCACTGGCCCCTAGTCCATCACTCCTGCTGGCAGACGGCCCCAGCAGGCAACCCTGCCTTGCCTTTCCACCCAAACCTGGCTGGGCTCCTGGCCCGGCTACTGCTGATTCCCTGGGTGGCACAGGTTCCAGCTCCTGCGGCAGGGCTCTAGTCCTGTGCAGCAGGGGACAGACATGGGTCTGAAACTCTGACCCCCATGCAACCCCAGCTCTGTGCTGCTGGGGGTTGCCACAGGGACTCTGACCCCCCCCCCCCCCACACTGCCACAAGGCTCCGGCCTCAGCCCTAAACTCCAGGGGGGCTGCTAGGAGGCTGCTGCGGGGTTCTGGTACTGTCTTGTGTGGTCTCCAGCCCGGCTGGCCCTCCTGCCCTTAGGCTCCTGAGCTCTCTGGTCCAGGAACATTCATAGTCCTGCCGGACCAGGGATGTTGTCAGACCGGAGAGGACTGGATTTTGGAGATACAACCTGTAATATAAATATGACAGACACCATAAATCCTCTTCTCTCTCACAGCAAATGAGAGCTATATAGAAGTACTCAGAAGTTATGCCTTAGACTTAACTATCTATAGAGCGGTGTTGACAAATTCAACACCTGGCAGGGCAGGAAGAGGCTTCTCATGCTCTCCCACACCCAGGCCAATCGGGGGACTTCCAACACTACAGTCATCTGAAGAAGTGGACTGCGCTCACGAAAACTCATGATTCCATCTACATATTTTGTTTAGTCTTTAAAGTGCTACCGGACTATTTGATGTTTATTCATTTTTCCATGCATGGTTTCTATTAATAAGCTTTTGGGGGATAATTACACCTGCTAATTTTGAATTAAATTGGAAGAACACATCCCAATTTTAAAAATTCTAACTGCAATTTTTCCAAGAATGATGGGAGTGAGACAGTTAGAAATAGCGGTTGAAAGACAGCTCTAACATTTAAGTAGCTCTCAGGTTTGGGGAGGAGGCGCAATTTGTTTTGATTTTGCAGAACTGTGATAATTTATACATATTCAATCAAGTGCTTTCCATCTAAAAATGCACACAATGGATTGAATGTGTGCACAGCTCAATGAAAGCGAAGTGTGAACTCAATGAATACATTCTGCACTCTTGGGAGCTGCTGCCTCCTGGCTAACCTTCTAAAACTGTTTTAAATTGGGATCATTAGAGAAAATGCAGTTAATGCTTCCTGTATTTTGAGCACCAAAATCCACTCTGGGACTCGGCAGGTTTGAAACTTGTGACAGGAAAATGCTTTCTTGTGCCTCTCTTTGGCCTTCTTACCTTCTCAGTTTAAATTTGTTAACAGCAGCTACGAGATATTACAAGGGCTATCTGCACACATGAATACCTTCGTCATGGTCCTACTCTGACAGCTCACCTGGAAGAGCTCCGTAGTGGCAGCTTACTGAAGATTTGTATAAGGTACAAGATGGTAGAGAGCTCATGTTCCATTTCATAGCAACTGGAGTATTTACAGTTTCTCTGGAACCCCTACTGCTCTATCAACATCCTTTCCCTCCTGTCTCTCTGCAATGCCATCAAATATTTTGCACAAGCATCTTCAAGAACTGTGTCCACCAAGAAGTCCAATCACTGTTGATCTTTTAAAAAAAAATACCCTTCAAAGGGTAGAGAATTAAAGGTATACTTTACTATAGAAATACTTTGGTGGTACATTGATTACTTGCATTTTAGTCCTAGAGACAGCAAGATTCACGGTAATTTTAATTTCTTATATGGAAACTCCTAAGAAAAGCTCTGGATCCTGCTCTCCCATTCTCATCTTTGCAACTTACAATTCCATCATTTCCCAAGTAGCATAGCACTCAGGGAGGCTCATGGACAGAGCAGCAGTTATTGTAGTCGTCAAGGCTTGGCCTAGAGCTCTGAAAATCAGAACCAAAACCTTAGGTTTGATTTGGTACCCATTTGGGACCACAGTTGGGACAGGAAAATTTAAAAACAAAAATAACTTGTATATTGGCTAAAAGAGGCTTATTTTCTCAAATTCTCACCAGCATTCTCTTCTCTGAAAGCTGTCGGCAAACACTAGCTACATCCTTGATGTTGGTAGGAAACCTCTGTTGCCAATGGTCCATATTAGCTGATTTGTTACTGAACTGCACTTTATCAAACATAACAGTTACAGCACTCTCTTCCAGCCTTTCCACCTCCCCATATAAGATAGGAATTCTGAGCACTGCAGCACCTAAACAAGAAAAACATTTTTTTTTTTAAATTATGACTAATCGAATGCTTGTGAATAACCCTACAAAATTTTCAGAATTACAGAACATGAATAAAAATTGTTATAGACATTTGGAAAACATGATATAGAGTCACACTTGCGAAAGAAAAATATTAACTGTGCTTATGTACAGTCTATTCTGTTACATAGTTTTCAGTCAATATGAAGTTTTCAAATTTCATACAGAACTCAGAACATGTACAGTAAATAAGAGTTGCTAAAATTACATTAAGGACATCTTTTCCACTTTATATAATGTAAACATTTATATAGCTAATATTTTTATTCAAAGTATTTATAAAGCCAGTTATAGTACTGTTAATGGACAGAGAGAAGTACCTAAATATGAATTCATAAGGCTTGCAGAGAAAAGATATGGACAGTAGAAAGAGAATGAGAGCAAAAATGCCTCTCATATTACAGTGAGAAATTAGTGAACAAAGGGAATTACATTAACTCAAGTGGCTCCTGGTTGTTTTTTTTTATTATTATTATATTATCTTGAAGAAAAAAAAAAAAAAATCAGGAAATGGTGAAAACCACAAAACTTCCTGAGATTATATAACAGGTTTTTATTAACCTGTGCAAAGCATGACTATATACAAGACTTATCTGGATGATATGTTCGCTAAGGTAGCAAGGAATTAACGTTTGATTTGACAGTTTTTGAAAGAACATAAAAATTGAGACACGGAAGAAAGAACAAAACAATTAGAAGGTTTGTTTCATTTTTAAAGGAAGCAAAGCAATCTCCCTCAAAAAAAAAAAAAAAAAAAAATCAAGCCACTAAAATCTGATTGTGAACACTATTCACAAAACACAATATAAAAGTATAAAGACTGTGCAATACAAGCTTGACTAATTTCATTTATTATATAATTACAAAGCTAGTAGTTGAAAGATTCATGTAATATTTTATTTTAGTAGAACTGATTCAGTGACTTATGATGATATCTTCTCAAAATCACCTTAAATCTGCTTAGATTGGAATACTACCACAGACTCATTACTGACTAAGAGACTATAACTAAAGGGTTATGAAAACAGAGCAAAGTACTGAGTGGGGAAGATGTCTAGGGAGGTACCACACATACCTAATTCCAGTATGACTTTAATTACCAATCCAGAAAAGAGGAACAAACAGTATCTTAACAGAATTCAGAAATGATAATCAATTGGGAGTTTTTACAAATGACAATAGGACAGAATATAAAGGCAGCTATGAAAATTAAGCACATCAACAAAGAAATAATATTTCAGTTGTAGGAAAGAAACAGTCCCACATGGACAGAAAGTTAGATTTGCTGTTCTAATGATTTTATTGACCAGGATGTACTAGCTCATCTGTTACAAAGTGAGAAGAAACAAAACTCTGTGGAAATTTCAAAATTTAAATTGTATTCTTACCTTCATTATTTTCAAAGACTGCCTTTTCTCCTTCTAGTTTAGTTTTACCATAAAGATTTAGAGGATTTGGTTCATCACTCTCTTTATAAGGAGGATTTGTTCCATCAAACACATAGTCTGTACTAATATAGATCAGAAATGCTCCGATTCCAGCTAAGAGAAAAGGTGTATGGCGGAAAATAAAGAAAAATTACTACCGTAGACTTCAGATAATCCGGCACCTTTGGGACCTAGGTGGTGCCAGATTATCGGATATGCTGGAGTATCAGGAAGTACTGTATACTCCCAACCCAGTCCCCCTCCCCACCCAACCTTATGCTCAGGTCCCCGGAGCTGCCGGTACAGCCCTGTGTCTCACTGCAGGCACTGGGGCACTTGCACTGAGCAGCCGGCTTTTCAATCAGCTGGCTGGGACGCTGTGAGTAACCCAATTCCCCTCCCCTTCCCCAGAGCAGAACACCTCCCCCGCCCTGCTGTCACCCACGTGAGAGTGGCTGACCTGAACGGTTCCGGGTTCCGTCCCGGTTCCGTCAGGAGTGCTGCCATTTTGATGCCGGACTATCAGGAGTGCCGGACAATTGGGTGCCGGACTATTGTAGTTTTACTGTACAAGCCTTAGTGTGAGAGGAAAATTGCTACTCTCTGAACCTAACTACATTTGTATGTGTTTAATTCAAATGCTCTATAATTCATATGAAACTTCAGTGAGGGACGGAAATAAGTGCATGTTCTAGATTCAATACTATCCCATTGTCTTCTCACCTCTTCATTCCATTACTTTTCTAATCCTCCAAACATACCCATGTTGCTGTCTTCACTTAGCTATATAGAAAGCTTGCTGAGGCAATGATGGATCTTGGTTGTTTAATGTAAAATACTATGCTTACTTAAGCCACTGTATAAGTTACTGTAGTATTCTGGGGGAAAAATCCATCTAATTGTCTCTTTACCTGCTTCTTTTGCTAAGTTCCCTGAAGCAGCCACATTGAGCTGAGAAGCAGCATCTGCTTGACTTTCTACAACATCTGGTCTTCTCTCAGCAGCACAATGCACTACCACATGAGGCTGAAAATTAAAGACTCAATTTTATCGAGGAACAAAATTAAAAAATAGCAACTGCGCCCTCACACAGAAACCAGATCAGTCATCTACGCAGAAAATAAATACTGTTCTGATTTAATTGTGGCACTGATGCACAATAATCATTTATTGTGAAATCCTCAAGAACTTTCTTCTCTTTGGAAATGCAAAAGTTTTAAGCATTGGTGGGCAACCTGTGGTCCACTGGTGTCCTACGTGTGGCCCATGAGACATTTTGTTTACAGTTGCCCATGCACCAGGTTGCCAGATTCTGTTAGTTTCCATCTGTATAGCTTTTTTTCCCTATCAATATTACTAAAATGACACACGTAAAGCAAGGGCACATGAAAAGTTCATGCTGACTACACACAACATTGACATTGGGAGCTAGAGATATTAAATATTGTTAATTGAATAGTCAATTGACCTCATGAATTCTTATTAGTTACTTGACTTTTCTACAGTCCCCGAGGAGAGGGGGGTGGCAGCAAGTGTGCTCTGGCACAACTCCCAAAGAGCCCCCTGCTATTCTGTGTGCTGCCTTTATATCAGATGGCAGCAGCATGGGTGCCAGGCGGAAGCTGGTCTACAAGGGCAGTCAGTTTAAAACCCAGCTCCCCTCACACACCAGCGGATACAAGGGAGCAGCACAGGATGGCAGCATCCCCTGTTGGCAGAGGGGCAGGAAGAACTGACCTCCTGGACCTGGCGTAAGGTGGAACTGACCTAGGGCTGCCTGCCCGCTTGGCTACTAATACACTTTAAATGCAGAGCCTCAGTAGGGGTAGGGTCCTGGACTCAGTGCAAACTGAGCCAGCCTGCTAAAAAAATTTACTGGCAGGGGGGAGGGAGCCGGAATGCATGTAGTCTATAGTACTAACTAATAAGCTTTTGCTTAACCATGCACACCCTCTCCATCCAAAGTACTGCTACGGTTTAAGTGGCCAACCCCGCAAATTCTAGGTATACAAGCACAGTTAGCAAAACTATCCTTTCCCAGGACACAAGCTTGGTTACGACAATGTTGCAGTCCACTTTGATGTTAGGCCATTCATGCAGTCCACTCTCTAGCCTAGGTTGCCCATTGTGACGAGGTGATGCAACCCCGTCACTGCGACCAGCTAGGGGGTAGCCGAGGCACCAAAGATACCGGCGCACATGCTGCTAGGGAAGCAGCAGAGCAAGCCCCCGCAACGCCGCGCAGGGGGGCAGACACGCAGGGAGCATGAGCCTGTCAGGAAGCAGTAGGAGGAACGCTGGGACAGAACACCTCGCCCGGCGTGGCGTATGACAGCACCCATGCGACAGGAGTCGTCGGAAGAAAGGAAGGCGGGTTGACAAGGGGAGATAACGTCACCCACCGAGCCCAAGAGTGGGCAGAGGATAAAATCCCGGAGGAAGGTGAAGGAAAGGGGGGGGGAAGTCGGGAGAGACAGGTAGAGACGTGGCTGAGTCTTGGTAAGGGGAGGGACTTTCAGGCACTTCAGGGCTTTATAAGGCAGTGGGCAAGCGACCAAGGAGCTTGTGAATAGCTAAGTGCTAACAGGGAGTTTAGAGAGGGAGTTTGGAAGGGGAGAGGGAAGGGGGCAAGGTTCTTTTGCCTTTCTTTTTACATCTCTTCGCCAGGACAGCAGTGATGGATGCTGATAGGTCTGCTGTTATCACCTGCATGGAGTGTGCCATGTTTGTCTTCCTCCCGGAAGAAAGAACGGATTTCATCTGCATGAAGTGCAAGCTGGTCAACATTTTGGAAGAAAAAAAAGTTAGAGGACTGGAGGCCCATGTGTCAACCCTATGCTCGATTAGAGAGGATGAAGACTTCCTCGATAGAAGGCAGCATTTAATCCTTCAAGCACAGCAGGCAGAGAAGCCAGAGAGGGCAGTACGTGACCAAGAAGAGAAATGGCAGTACGTAACTTCTAGAAGAGGGAAAAGGTCAGCATGGGAACCCCCCAAATGCTATAGAGATAAGTAATTGCTTTCAGGCTCTCTCCACAGGCTCTACAGTGCTGAATGCTTTGGAAGGAAGGAAGAAAACCAGAAGGAAACACCATCTACTGGAAGGCATGGCATGCGTAGTCCTAGTGATGGGGGTTCCACGGCCACCACCCCCAAAAGAAAACGACGGGTGGTGGTGGTGGTCAGGGACTCCCTCCTAAGAGGGACTGAGCCATCCATCTGCCGTCCGGACCTGGAATCGAGAGGTGTGCTGCTTACTGGGAGCTCGCATTCAGGATGTGACTGAGAGGCTTACCACACTGATCAAACCTTCAGATTGCTACCCGTTCCTGCTTCTCCATGTGGGAATTAACGATACAGCCAAGAATGACCTCGAGCGGGTTACTGAGCATTATGTAGCACTAGGAAGAAAGATCCAAGAATTCAGAGTGCAAGCGGTGTTCTTGTCCATCCTCCCTGTTGAAGGGAAAGGACTGGGCAGGGATTGTCGAATTGAGGACGTAAATGCGTGGTTGTGCAGGTGGTGTAGCAGAGAGGGCTTTGGTTTCTTCGACCATGGGACTCTGTTCCAGGCACAAAGCTTGTTAAGAAGAGATGTGATCCACCTAACAAAGAGAGGCAGGAGCATTTTCGTGGACAGGCTTGTAAACCTAGTGAGGAGGGTTTTAAACTAGGTTCGCTGGGGGACGGTGACCAAAACCCTCAGGGGAGTGGGAAAGTCGGATACCGGGAAGAAATGCAGAGGGGAACGAGCAAGAAAGGAGGACCCATGATTGGAATGGAGAAGATAGGGCGATCAACTGGTTACCTGAGGTGTTTGTGCACTAATGCGATAAGCCTGGGCAACAAACAGGAAGAACAGGAGGCCCTGGCCCAGTCCAAGAAATAGGATTTGATTGGCATAACAGACTTGGTGGGATGACTCGCATGACTGGAGCGCTGTCATGGAAGGGTATAGACTGTTCAGGAAGAACAGGCAGGGGAGAAAAGGAGGAGGAGTTGCACTATATGTAAGAGAGCACTACGATTGCCCCGAACTCCAGTATAAAGAGGGAGAAAAACCTGTTGAGAATCTATGGGTTAAGTTAAAAGGAGCAAACAAGAGCAGTGATGTTGTGGTTGGTGTTTGCTACAGGCCACCGAATCAGGTGGATGAGGTAGATGAGGCTTTCTTGGGACAACTGAGAGAAACTTCCAGATCACAGGCCCTGGTTCTCGTGGGGGACTTTAATCACCCTGATATCTGTTGGGAAACCAATACGGCAGTCCACAGGCAATCCAGGAAGTTTTTGGAGAATGTTGGGGATAACTTCTTGACACAAGTGCTGAAGTATCCGACCAGGGGCTGTGCGGAGCTTGACCTTCTGCTCACAAACAGGGAGGAACTAATAGGGGAAGTGGAGGTGGGTGACAACCTGGGAAGCAGTGATCATGAGATGGTAAACTTCAGGATCCTGACCAAAGGAAGAAAAGAGAGTAGTAAAATACACACCTTGGACTTCAAAAAAAGCAGATTTTTACTTCCACAGACACTTGATGGGCAGAATCCCCTGGGACTCTAACATGAAGGGGAAAGGAGTCCAGGACAGCTGGCAGTATGTTAAAGAAGCCTTATTGAAGGCACAGAAAGAAACCATCCCGACGCATAGCAAAAGAGGCAAACACAGTAGGAGATTGGCTTACAGGGGAAAACCTTGGTGAACTTAAGCACAAAAAAGAAGCTTCCAAAAAGTGGAAACTTGGACAAATGACCAGGGAGGGGTTTAAATGTATAACTCAAGAATGCTGGGGGGTTATCAAGAAGGTGAAAGCGCAATTGCAATTGCGAAAGGCTAAGGATGTGTAGGATAACAAGAAAACATGCCTGTAGAAACCTAACAAGAAGAAGGTGATCAGAGAGGGTGTGTGGCCCCTACTGGATGAAGGAGGTAACCTAGTGACAGATGATGTGGGGAAAGCTGAAGTACTCAATGCTTTCTTTGTCTCTGTATTCATGGACAATGTGGACTCCCGGACTAATGCGCTAAGTGACGCAAGATGGGATGAAGATGGACAGCCCTTGGTGGGTAGAGAACAGGTTAGGAACTATTTAGAAAAGCTAAACGTACACAAATCCATGGGTCCAGACTTAATGTATCCAAGGGTACAGAGGGAGTTGGCAAATGTCATTGAGGAGCCTTTGGCCATTATCTTTGAAAACTCGTGGAGATCAGGAGAGATCCTGGATGATTGGAAAAAGGCAAACGTAGTGCCCATCTTCAAAAAAGGGAAGAAGAACGATCCAGGGAACTATAGGCCGGTCAGTCTTACCTCTGTTCCTAGAAAAATCATGGAAGGAATCCTTAAGGACTCCATTTTGAGGCACTTGGAAGAAAGGAAAGTGATTAGGAATAGTCAGCATGGATTCACAACGGGAAAGTCGTGCCTGACCAATCTGATTAGCTTCTATGATGAGACAACTGTTTCTGTAGACATGGGAAAGTCAGTGGATGTGATATACCTTGATCTTAGCAAGGCTTTTGATACGATCTCCCACAATATTCTTGCCAGCAAGTTAAGGTAACGTGAATTAGATAAATGGACAGCAAGATGGATAGAAAGCTGGCTAGAAGGCCGGGCCCAGGGGGAGCGATCAACAGTTCGATGTCAGGATGGCAGTCGGTTTCTAGCGGAGTGCCCCAAAGTTCAGTTCTAGGACCGGTTTTGTTCAATATCTTTATTAATAACCTGGATGAGGGGATGGATTGCACCCTCAGCTAATTCACAGATTACACTAAGCTAGGCGGAGAGAGAGATATGCTTGAGGGCAGAGATAGGGTCTAGAGTGACACAGACAAATTGGAGGATTGGGCCACAAGAAATCTGATGAGGTTCAACAATGACAAGTGCAGAGTCCTGCACTTGGGATGGAAGAATCCCAGGCATAGTTACAAGCTGGGGACCAACCAGTTAAGTAGTAGTTCTGCAGAAAAGGACCTGGGGGTTACAGTGGATGAGAAGCTGGATATGAGTCAACCGAGTGCCCTTGTAGCCAAGAAGGCTAATGGCATATTAGGTTGCATTAAGAGGAGCATTGCCAGCAGATCCAGAGGTTTCATTATTCTCCTTTATTCGGCTTTGGTGAGGCCACATCTGGAGTATTGTGTCCCGTTCTGGGCTCCCCACTACAAAAAGGATGTGGACACTCTGGAGAGGGTCCAGCAGAGGGCAACCAAAATCATTAGGGGGCTGGAGCATATGACCTATGAGGAGAAGCTGAGGGAGTTGGGTCTGTTTAGTATGCAGAAGCAAAGAGTGAGGGGGGATTTGATAGCAGCCTTCAACTTCCTGAAGGGAGGTTCCAAAGAGGATGGAGAGAGGCTGTTCTCAGTAGTGACTGATGGCAGAACAAGAAGCAATGATCTCAAGTTGTGGTGGGAGAGGTCCAGGTTGGATATTAGGAAAAACTATTTCCCTAGGAGGGTGGTAAGCACTGGAATGGGTTACCTAAGGAAGTAGTGGAGTCTCCATCCCTAGAGGTGTTTAAGTCTCAGGTTGAGAAAGCCCTGGCCTGGTTGGTTTAGTTGTGATTGATCCTGCCTAGAGCAGGGGGCTGGACTTGATGACCTTCTGAGGTCTCTTCCAGCTCTATGGTTCTATGATTCTAGGGGGGAACAGGGAGAGGGGACGTAATGGGCACACTTGACCGGCCATCATGAGTAGACCTCAGGCGGTGGAGTTGAACGTTGGCCCAGGGCAGGGTCGCGATAACCCCCCGCCTGCTACTGTAGGGAGCACGGTTCCCTGCGTTAGGGCCCTGGGCCGGAGCCTGGGATAGTGGGTGGGCCCGGGCTCCCCTCTCCGCCACCGGCGGGCGATCAAGAGACTACAAGTGGAGTGGTTGAATCCTTTCGCCCCCATTTGGGTTACGCGGCGCATGCTCAAGGGGGCTGTGCGGGGGGGGGGGGGGGGCGCTGCACGTTGGCACGGGTGTCGCACGCGAATAAAATAACAAGTTAGGCCAAACCAGGTGTGCAGACGCATGACACATCACAAATAGCAAATAACAAAGGCTCTCATTGAGTATTTTGCAGTCATGACCCTCAGTCATCACCCCTAATAATATCTATCTTATAGCAAAGAATTTTGTTCTTAGTATTAAAGAAAATATGGGTTAGACTAGGAATGTGAAAGAGTAACCAGTAGGGATGTGAAAGGTTAACCAATTAAGCGTGATGCTTACTGGTTCTGGTTAACCAGTGGGGGCTGAAGCAGCTCCTCACCTATTGTAGGCAGGGGGGCTCCAACACCCCCCATTTTACCAGTTAAACTTTATGCTTAACTGCTAAGCCATTTAAATTTGGATTTACATCCATAGTAACCGGTAAGTATTGCCTTACCAGCATGCTTACCAGTTAACCTGTGTCTGGCCTGGCTGTGGCAGCCCAGCCAAGCCCACCACACTGCACTGCAGGGCTGCTCCAGTGGCTCTCACCCGCAACACAATGGGCCAGTTAATCTATTTAAATTGTTAAGCAGTTACATTATATGTTTAACAGGATTTTATGTCCCTAGCTTGGACTCAATACCCAACCACCCACAATGCTAATTAAATAAATGTTAACCAAACTAGACTTACGGTTTTCATATACTATATTATATATTAATGGTATTAATATTAACTGATTTGTTTGACAGGTACAAGCACAAGAGTTTTATAACTCTTTTCTAGACTGGGTCTCTTTATTCTAATATAAGCTTTTTTAAAAAAGTTATTCCTTGGAAGCTGTGAAACAACAGCATTGACTGCTACAAGGAGATTTGCACCATGAGAGGAACAAGATATGCAATCAATTATTCTGTCTCGAGTGTAACAAAGCCTTATTGTAACATTGTCTCAATACAAATCTTTACAGAAGTGTATAAACTTTTTGTTTAATTACTAAATATATGTGCTTGCACTTACTTGCTGCTGATTGTTGCATCTAGGGATATTATACAAACACAACTGTACAAATTAGGGAAACAACAAAAATGCCATTTTCTTCCAAACAACTACCACAGAAGTATTTTGGAGTGTCATTGAGATCAGAAGTGTTTAATAGCATAAGGCATCTTAGCAAACATTTTTTTTAAATGCATACACATAGTCTCCAGAGTAATATGGCAAAGTGACTGCTTCTCCTTTCTTTCCTGCAATCTTACCCGAAAATCCTGAATAATGTCATGAACCCCAACAGAGTCCAGAAGATTAACTCGTTCAAATCTTGGTCGAGCTCTACTGTATCCACAGCCAACTGCATGCCAATTGTTTTGATTAAATTCTTTGTACACAGCTCTGCCAAGAAGCCCAGTAGCTCCTGTAATTAGAACACGTCTATTGGGAATATCAACATCTTCCTGGAAGAAGGGAAAAAAAACCACACATTTTTATTTCTTTTCATTATACTTAATGTCTCCATTTAATGTTTTATTATTCGGCTGCAACCATAATCAGTGTAAATGAGTGTTGTCATATTATTCTTGGGAAACGTTCAGGTTAACTTTCCTCACAGTTTCCAAAAATTTAGGGCTTAAGTAATATATGAAGCCTGTAAAGCTTTGTAAAATGTAAACACTGAAAGCACAGGACAATGTTATAACAGCAAATATAGAAACAGATCTGAACTGCAAAACTTCATTCAGAAACTCACTTATTGTCTGTATATGTGAACAAAAATGAAAAAATATAAAAACAAAGAGTTTAAGGGTGCTCATAATTCAGCAGTTCCATTGCACAACAGGAATGTATGGGGTATGTGTGCTTCTAAAGAGCTGGCTCTGAACGTTTTATTGAAAAAGTTGTGAACTAATCCCTGCAATGAGTTCCCCCTGGAAAGCCTCTGTGCCCAGGAAGAATCAGCTCGCTGCAAAAAGATCGTATGGGGTCTTCCCCATAAGGAGTTTACTGCAGAATTGAGATGTAAATTGAATACATCTCAGGCAAAGCCTTAATAAAATACTCAGACAATTCGTGTTCAGTTAGACAAGATGGATCACAAAACTGATTTGATTATTCAACCTGCTCCAATTGTCCATGCTTGGCAAGATTATCTACAGATAAATGTATATAAACTACATACAAAATGGAGAATACAAAGAACCTCTAATAATGAAAAGTGACTAGCAACCTCAATATAGGGATTATGAGCTGCTCTCCTTCTAATCACAATCAGGAATATGGTATTCTTAATTTTAGTTAGATAACTGGATGATGTTTTGGAGAATCATTCTGATTTACAAGTCAAAAATTGGATTTAAGTATGAATCACAGAACCATCCAATAAAAACTAAACAAAACGAACAGATGCATAAAACCAAACAAACAAACAGTGAGGAGTCCTGTAGCACCTTAAGATTAAGATTTATTTGGGCAAAAGGTTTTGTGGACAAAGACCCACTTTGTCAGAACAGCAAATCACAGCCAATGGGAGTGGTGAGTGTCTATACCTGAGGACATTCAGGTAAACAGAGTCTGGTGGCCAGAGGAGCAAATTGCATCCAGCTCATAGGCCACTTATTACCCACTCCTGAGATAAGGAGTTAAGAGCTTGACAGCATGAGATAATAATAATGCAGTCCAACTGTTAAAGTCCTTTAAATATCAATGCTAATATACTTTAGTGAAGACAACATACAGTAATTGGCAACCAATACAATTTTGGGCTGTACCATGCACAGACATATCAGAACTGGGAAGTCACTGTCAAGACTATCCCCAGTTAGTGCTGTACACTCTCAGAAACAAAAATGAATAGGAACTCAAAAGTGATGAAAAGGCTCATAGATTTGAATTTTTAAGTCTGAAAAAAGTAAACACATCCAAGCATCTTATTAGAAGGAAATTTAATCTCACTCATTTATTTACCAAAATTTTGAAATACATCTAGCAGTATTTAAACATAACAATGCATATATTAAAAATAAAGCCCCTTATAAACAGTAGTAAAAGCATTGCTGCAACATGAACATAAAACAAAATTATGAGAAAATTAGTCATTAATCCATGTTCCATCAATCCATTGAAAACTACAGAATCAAATAGACATGGGTAGATTTTCAAAGGCAACAAATTCAAGTAAGAGGCTTGCACAGGAAGCATTCTTTTTGCTTCTATAAAACATTTCTCGGGTTCTTCACTATTGTGTCAGGATAAAGAGGTAACCAAATCCAAAATCATTTAAGTATATGAATCTTGTAAACACAGTAAAACTAAAGAGAAAAAAGGCATACCCCCATCAGTCATCTAACAGGATACTTGGAATCAGAATTTAGAAATTCTGATCCCAGGCAAAAGTCTCTAGAAAAGTTCAGAGGACTAAATTATATAACTTGTGTCCTGATATTATCAGACAAAAATTCTGACACAAAATCTAACCCACTTGTATAAATGACAAACACTTTTTGTATGTCATGTCTACCTTATCTTTCAAAAATAATTACAGAAAATATATCATGAAGGATGTCCCTTCCTCAGTGAATAAGGATGAAGCCTTAGGCCACCACAAGAGTGCAACTGTTCCCCCAGGAGGTGAACAAGAGGATGAGCCACAAGTCTGATTTATTCAAACAAAATTAAAGAGTATACAACAGAAGTGTTAGTAACAGATCCCACTAAACATAACGTTAAATGGCAGTAAATGGAACACAATACTTTTAGATAATGTAGAAATAGATTATCCTTTCCTCCCCGCAGAAACAGGAGCCTAAAAGAACATTATCATCAGTGTATCTGATGAGTTTCATACATAACTACGTCTTACAGCCCAGAAATCTAATTAGGTCTCTTTTCCTTCTTTACCCAGTGGTGTTTTAATGTGGCCCGGATACACATCTCTATGTGGCTGTGTTTGGCGCAGGGATGCATCAGGCGCGGCAGCAGGAACCCAGCCCAACCTTTTAAGACTAAGGGATCCATTCTAGAGCCCGCGGAAGGCGGCATGTTTGGGATGCTGGCTGCCCCTGGCCGGCCTGAGACAGGGGGTCGAGGGGGCTGGACAGGCCCACAGATGAAGGCGAAGCACAGAGCGCAGGCTACCTGGGAGTCGGGTCCCCACAGGGCTGTAGCCGTCCCGCTCCCCGGACACGGACCCGCTGCGGGTGGGCAGGGGAGACGGAGAGGGGCAGGCGCCGCACACCCAGGGCAGGGCTCTGGCGAGTCGGTCGCCATGGGGCAGCCCGGTCGCCCCCCGAGGGGCACCGGCCCACGCTCGCCGGCCGCTCTACTCCCCAACGCCAGCGCTCGGACCGGCCCCGCGCCCCTCACCTCCACCAGCTCGCACTGCCCCGGCAGGAAGCGGATCTTGAGCTCCTTCTCCCGGCCAACCATCCCGGCAGCCTCGGCTCCGGCTCCTCGGGCCCCACCCGCGCCGCAGACCCTCTCGCTCCAGCCGCCGACCACTTCCGCTCTCTGCCTATCGCGGCCCCTGATTGGTTCTTCTGCGGAGGTAGACTGGGCGTACGTGAAGCACGCGAGGCTCATTCCGGCCAGCTCATTGGCCCCGCTCTCGGCCAGCGCACTCGCACCCTCAGTCACGAGCCTATTGGCCAGAGGTGGCCTCGCTGCCTCGCGCACACGCACACTCACGTACCGCTTCTTAAAGCGGCAGCGCCGTGCCAAAGCTCAGCCCCACCGCTAACCCAGGCAGCCTCGTCTCGGGGTCCGGGAAGCGGCGGGCTCCTTAGTCACTGGGCCGGCTGTTCAGGGTCTTGAACCCCGCCCTCCCCCATTCATGGCAGTAGGCTCCCAGGCTAGATCAGAGGGAAAACATTCACATAAAAAAGAATCTGACACATCAGAAAAGGGCAGACAAATAGCGACAAGTTTTTCAAGTGCTTGTTCACAAATGCTAGAAGTCTAAAAACAAGAGGGGTGAACTAGAGTGCCTTGTGATAAAGGAGGATATTGATACAATAGGTATCACAGAAACCTGCTGAAATGAGGACAATAAATGGGACAGGCTCATACCATGGTAGAAAATATATTGAAAGGACAGAACCTGTGGTGCGGAGGGGGTGGAGGGAAAGAGAGTGGCACTAGATGTGAAAGAAAACAAAATCAAATGAAGTAAAAAGCTTAAATGAATCAACATGTTCCATAGAAGCTCTATGAATAATAATTCCATGCCCTAATAAAAATATAACAGTAGGGATCTATTATCGACCACCTGACCAGGACGGTGATAGTGGCTATGAAATGCTAAGGGAGATTAGAGAGACTATCAAAATAATGACCTCAATAATAGTGGGGGATTTCAATTATTATTGACTAGGTACATGTCACCTCAGGATAAAATGCAGAAACAAAATTTCTCGATACCTTAAATGACTGCTTCTTGGAGTAGCTGGTACAGAAACCCATGAGGGGAGAGGTAATTCTTGATTTAGTCCTGAGTGGAGTGCAGGATCTGGTCCAAGAGGTAGCTATAACAAGACCGCTGGGAAACAGTGACCATAATATAATAATATTTAACATTCCTGTGGTGGGAAATATACCTCAGCAGCTCAACAGTGGCATTTAATTTCACAGAGGGGAACTGTGGAGGCAGGAAAGGGGAATAAGGGCATTTGTGTGCAGCCATCTTGGTCTTGTTAATAAGAGAGCAAGAGTCAGGCTAAGTCTGTGGCCTGACAACACGAGATCTGTAATTAGACACTGCCTTTGCCTCTTGCCTCTATACGGAGATAAGGATAGAATGCTGACTCTGGCAGGGACCTTGAGATAAGGAGCATCTGGGTGGAACTAAATAACTGTTAGCCATTGGTGTTTGTAATGGGAAGTAGACTAATTGTTATTGTTGTTATATTTAATAGTATATAAACTGCTTCATAATTGCTTGTGTTCAAAGATCTGCCTCAGAGGGGCGGGCTCCCCCCGTCCAAACCAGTTTTTCCCTTGCTGCAGCTCGTAATAAAACTGCCTCTGGCTACTTGTTGCTTAAACACTACGTAGACTGAAGGCTTGTTTTCTTCCACAGAACTATGCAAAAATGAGGAGGTTGAACAGAAATTAAAAGGTACAGACACTAAAGTAAAATCCCTGCAAGCTGCATGGACACTTTTCAAAGATACCATAATAGAGGCCCAACATAAATGTATACCCCAAACTAAAAAACACAGTAAAAGAACTAAAAAAGAGTCACCGTGGGTTAACCATGTAAAAGAAGCAGAGAGAGATAAAAAGGCATCTTTTAAAAAGTGGGAGTCACACTCCATGACAGCAAGGCGTCTCTCAGGCAGGGTGAGCATTGAAAGATGCAAGTGGATGAGCTGGCTAGAACAGATGGGTATGGAGTTGGCATTTCTAGCCCCCAGGGAGTAGATGCTGGGGCACTATGGGAAGTGCTGGCTGTGTAGTAGGCAGAGCTTGAGAGATGCTGACTGTCTCACACTGGTCACATTTGGGTCTGGCACTGCTGCTTAAGGCTTAATCTTTGTATTCATACCAGTCAGTATGAAAGAAGCTGTTTGCATGTATATGCAACCACCCAGTTGCTGCCCGTGACATGTGTCCCCCGGGGCTTCCAAAGTTGAGTAGCCATGGACTAGCACATGAACTAGTTTGTATGTGGATCTGTTATGCTAATGCTGCTCTCTCAAAGCATTCAAGCTGCAATCAGAGCGTTGATGCTAAACGTGCTAATTTTATGCACAGAAGCAAAGTTGTATCAAAATAGTGGCTGAACACTCAGTCTTTAGGACTGCATTTCTAACATCCTACTACCCAATTATGAGGTTAGCATGGGCTGGCCCGGGTAACTAGGTGTGCTGAAATTATAACAGTACATCCCCTACTTCACAGAAGACAAATATCTGCATGTAAATAGTAATAGAATTAGTAATAGACAGGATCACAAAGAAAAAACAGTTTCTTGCTATTTCAACCAGAAAGGGCATTGTCTCAATGACTTGATTACCTGCATCCTGCTTCAAAGACATTTTAACACCGGACTTGAAAGAGAATCCTCTGAACTGTCATTCATGCTTAAATTTGACACTTTAAGCTGAGGTCTCAACAAAGATGCTAATTATCTTACCCATTACAAAGATAGCTTCCCCAATTATCACTTCTAATATCATTAGCTCACAGACATTTACCTCCCCACCCTCATCCCCCTTCTGTTCTGAAATTTGATTTGTCCTTTTCATATGTGTTCACTTTTTTTGATTGTATCCCTTTGGCCATGCCAATTTTCTTCCACAATTTGATCTGAGGAAGTGGGTCTGGCCCATGAAAGCTCATCACCTAATAAACTATCTTGTTAGTCTTTCAAGTGCTACATAGTCCTGTTTTTGTTTCTGCATGTAAATAGAAACACTGAACAAATGTGCACAAAGCCCTGCCTTTTATATGAAATTCAAGTTAAATGTATTAAATATTTTAAAATACGAATTAGTTAAGATCAGAAAGTAAGTCTATAAAAGAATCAGAACGTGAGTCTATGAAAGAATCAGAAAGTGTCAAAGTTAAGGTTGCCTTTGTAACCTTCACTCTACTTCCTTCTGTGAATACATATGTGACTGCAGTTATGTAATATTGTTTTTCCCTCACAGGACCACTGCCTCACTGAATACATGTGCTGCTAGGTTATTTAGTAAATGCCTTTAAGTACTCTTGCTGGACAGGAAGTTCTAAACTGCTGGTTCTAGACCTGAAAAGCTACTCATTCTTGACAGTGAAGAGATGCTGAACATGAGTGTTCCTTACATTTCATCTGAGCTACGTGATGTTTACTTACCCCTCAGGCATGGAGTGGAGGTATGGAGACAGCCACCCTCCCCCTCAAAAAAAGTAACAATTTTTCTTTACAAAAGAGAGATGACCCCTACCATAGTGTTTATTCAAAATGAGTTTTTTCATTATAAAATTCTTTATTTGCTTTCTGGATTTTTGAATATTTAGGCAAATTTTAAAGCTGCTTCTGTAGCTAGAACATCTAGCTACGAGTTTTAAAATGATAAACGATTCACAGCACTACTCTAGCCATCGGTCTTCCTTAAATACTACTACCGAGACATTAAAATTGAGTTACATCCATTTAATTGGCCCCATCTTTATTGACTTTACAAGTAATGAATAAAAGTGACATTTCTACTCAGTAAGGGTGAGAAGAAAATATCAACTAATGATTAACCACAACGTTACAGATGTCAATTCTGAAGCCAAGATGAGAAGTGTAATGGCTGAAGCTTGTTATCCTTAAATTACACTGCAAACTGACACACTATCTTCTGCAAACTAGACTGAGAAGATAATATTTCTGGCATAGAGAGAGTGATGAGTACCTCCCAGACCAGTGAATTTTAAATGTGTGTGCCTGTTTGTCTTCCCAGACATACTTAAAACTTTCTGATGTTGGTAAGTATGAATTCTGTAGGCAGAATTTTTTCTAGAATTCACTAGTAGTAGTAATGTTGCCTTTACTTCCTGTTGCCTGTTTATATTAGAAGCTATTTGTATCCACAGTGGCTCCAATAGCAAGAAATTAGCTCTCTACAGGAAACAGCTGACCATTTTCCTCTTATTACAGATTGGGGAGTGCCAAGGACTGGTACACTCTATCCAGCTAGTACAAATTAATCAGACTCCAAACTAGATAAGAAACAGACAGACTGGTTTCCGTGCAGGAAAGAACTAAAAAGTAGATAAAATTAAAAAAAACAACAAATAGTCTGGTATCACTTTAAAGACTAACAAAACACATAGATGGTATCATGAGCTTTTGTGGGCACAACCCACTTCTTCAGATGACCAGAGTATTGGATGTCCAGAACTAAAATAAGTAGGAGAGAAGAGAGGGGGTCTGAGGATGGCGGGGGAGAAGAGAAGAAAAATAAATGGGAGGGGGGAAAACAAGAGATGGCAGTGGGTGTAAAAATATCAAGGGGGAAAGCAAACTGGAATATAACAGGAAAAATAAATAGTCTATAAGCGCATAAAGACTAGATAGTCAAAAGAGGCAGATAAGAACCATTAGTACTCTTCCTTTCTACTTGTCTACTACCACCAGATACTATACAGACAAGCTACATCTACACTGTCCTCTATTGTGCAAAAAAATATGCAAATAAGGCGAAGCATGGAATATCACCACGCCTCATTTCCATAATTAATTAGGCTCCATTCTTGCACAAAACCCCCCCTCTTGTGCAAGAGCTGTTCTGCTTTTTTTCAGGAAGAACAGCTCTTGCACAAGAGGAGGGTTTTACGCAAAAACGAAGCCTCGTTAATTATGCAAATGAGGCACGGCGATATTCCACATTTTGCCTCATTTGCATATTTTTTGCACAAGAGGGGAGAGTGTAGACATAGCCTACAAGAACATACAAGAACCTGTTGGGGGAACACTTCAATCTGCCTGGGCATTCATTAACAGATCATCAAGTGGCTGTTTTGTTACAGACCAATTCTACAAACGAAATACACAGGGAAGGACTGGAACTACAATTCATTCACAAGTTTGATACTCATGCTAATGGTTTAAATAAAGATACTGGATGGCTGGGACATTATCAACCTACCAAAAATGAAGGTGCCAATAGTTGTTTGTCTGTTTAGTATATGGTGTTAGTACTCTTCCTCTCTAATTACCTACTAATGGTTCTTACCTGCCTCTTGATTATCCAGTCTTTAGGTGCTTATATTTATTTTTCTTGTTACATTCCAGCTCCGTTGTCCCCTTGATATTTTTATACCCACTGCCATCTCTTGTATCAGAGGGGTAGCCGTGTTAGTCTGAATCTGCAAAAGCGACGAGGAGTCCTGTGGCACCTTATAGACTAACTGAAGTGTAGGAGCATAAGCTTTTGTGGGCAAAGACCCACTTCGTCAGATGCATGTAGTGGAAATTTCCAGAGGCAGGAATAAATATGCAGGCCAGGATCAGGCTGGAGATGATGAGGTGATCCAATCAAGGAGGATGAGGCCCACTTCTAGCAGCTGATCTGGAGGTGTGAATTCCAAGGGAACAGAAGCTGCTTTTGTAGTTAGCAAGCCATTCACAGTCTTTGTTTAATCCAGAGTTGATTGTGTCAAATTTAAAGATGAACTGTAGCTCAGCAGTTTCTCTTTGAAGTCTGGTCCTGAAGTTTTTTTGCTGCAGGATGGCTACTTTTAAATCTGCAATTGTGTGTCCAGGAAGATTGAAGTGTTCCCCTACAGGTTTTTGTATGTTGCCATTCCTAATGTCAGATTTGTGTCCATTGATTCTTTTACGTAGGGACTGTCCTGTTTGGCCGATGTATATAGCAGTGGGGCATTGTTGGCACATGATGGCATATATTACGTTGGTGGATGTGCAGGAGAATGTACCAGTGACAGTATGGCTGATCTGGTTAGGTCCTGTGATGGTGTTGCTGGTGTATATATGTGGGCAGAGTTGGCACCGAGGTTTGTTGCAAGGATTGGTTCCTGAGTTCGAGTTATTATGGTGCGGTGTGTAGTTGCTGGTGAGAATATGCTTCAGGTTGGCGGGTTGTCTGTGGGCAAGGACCGGCCTACCTCCCAAGGCCTGTGAAAGCGAGGGATCATTGTCCAGGATGGGTTGTAGATCACTAATGATGCGTTGGAGAGGTTTTAGCTGGGGACTGTAGGTGATGGCCAGTGGTGTTCTGTTGGTTTCTTTCTTGGGCTTGTCCCGTAGCAGGAGGCTTCTGGGTACACGTCTGGCTCTCTCAATCTGTCTCCTCACTTCCTCGTGTGGGTATCACAGTTTACAGAATGCTTGTTGAAGATCTTGAAGGTGTAGGTCTCTGTCTGAGGGGTTGGAGCATATGCGGTTGTACCTCAGTGCTTGGCTGTAAACAATGGATCGTGTGGTGTGTCCGGGATGGAAACTGGAGGCATGCAGGTAAGTATAGCGGTCGGTAGGTTTTCGGTATAGGGTGGTATTGATATGACCGTCACTTATTTGTATCGTGGTGTCCAGGAAATGGACCTCCCGTGTAGATTGGTCCATGCTGAAGTTGATGGTGGGGTGGAAGCTGATACTTGATAAGGTCACCATCTTGAACCGGCATTTTCGAAGATGACGGTTTAACCTTCGAAGGTCTAAGATGGGTCTCCAGCCTCCCTATTTCTTCGGTATGAGAAAATATCGGGAATAAAAACCTTTTCCCCAAAATTGCTTGGGTACTCTCTCTATTGCCCCAATAGCGAGCAAGCTAAGAACTTCTTGTTTCAGCATTTGTTCGTGAGAAGGGTCCCTGAAAAGGGACGGGGTGGGTGGGGTGGGAGGGGGAATGGAGAGAAAAGGAATTGAGAGACCGTCCTTTACCACTTCTAGTACCCATCTGTCTGTGGTGATGTTGGACCACTGGTGATGATATGATTTCAGTCGGTGGTGGAAAAGATAAAGAGTTTCGTTTTCCGCGTTGATCAAGGGAGACGTGCTTACAACCTCGATGGAGAAGTCAAATCTGCTGTTTGGTTGCAGCTTGATTGACTGAATGATTTTGCTGGGGCCGTTTCCGCTGAGGACGTTGCCTAGGACGCTGATTATCCAACATGCATGTCTGTTGCCTAGGAAAATTAAAATCATATCTTCTCTGATAAGGGTAATAGCACCTACGCTTAAAATTGGGTGTGTACATCCCCAGTGTACGTAGGGTGGCGCGAGAATCCTTGCCCGAATGGAGGACTTCATCAGTATTTGCTGCGAAAAGCTTGAGCTTATCAAAAGGGGAGATCTTCAACTTTACTTTGCAGCTCCTTTGGTGCTCCTGCAGACGAAAGCCATGATGATCTCCTCATTGCGATACCCGTAGCCGTGGCCAGTGCTGCTGTGTCGGCCACATCCATTGCAATCTGCAATGCAGTGCTACAAACTGCGTATCCCTCCTGTACTATTGCTTTTAGTAGAGGTTTCTTAGCGTCCGGAAGATGATGTAATAACTCCGCTAGCTTTGCATAATTATCAAAATTGTGATTTGATAAATGAGCCGAGTAGTTAGCAATACGTAATAGGAGTGTGGCTGAAGAATAGACCTTCCTACCAAATATATCCAACTTTTTATTATCTTTATCAGGGAGCACATTTTTGTACTGCGGTGCTTTGGACCTTCGCTGTGCCACGTCAACCACTAACGAATTGGGCTGAGGGTGATTGAATAGAAAATCTAACCCTTTTGCCGGCACAAAGTATTTCTTGTCGGCTTTTTTACTCGTAGGAGTAACCGAAGTTGGCGTTTGCGATATCTCGTCCGCCACTTCCATGATCGCTTCGTCAATTGGTAAGGTGATCCTTGCACGCTGCTGTGGACGGAGGTTCTTTAAGAGACGGTGTGACTTCACCGGAATATCTGCCAGCTGTATTTCCTGCGTGCCTGCTACTCTTTTAAACAGGTCGTGGAATTGTTTTAGATCGTCCGGTGGAGACAATTCACCTGGTTAGATTGCCTCATCTGGAGATGAAAATTCCGCTGGCGAGGTTTCTGGCTTGGGGTCCTCTGCGTCAGACAGCTGACCCTCTTCCAGCTCAGACTGATCCTGCTGGACAGATTGGCTCATGGATGGAGGAGGTGAGTTTAACTGTTGTGGTTGTTGAGGTAAGTATTGCACGACTGGTGATCGGCAGTTGCAGGATGATCCCCTATGTGAGGATAATACATGTTCACGGTGGGTACCTCCGTCGCAGGAGCGATAATAATGCCCGTAATAACACTCAGAACGTGACGGAGAAGAATGACGTGATGAACGTGCACTACTGTGTTGAATGTAATAGACGCGGCGTGGAGAACGTCTGGAGGACTCATATCTAGATGACCGACCCGGAGAACGAGATCGTGAACGAGATTGCTGTGCTTCTAAATATACCGTGTCTCTATAATTGTGCCGTCTGTATGCGACATGGATCGGAGAGACACTATAGTCTCAACAGCATGCACGCCTTGGTGGCGATGGATATGGTCCTGGTGAGAAAGCTGGGGAGGCAGACCTGTCCCTCCGATGAGTTTTTGATAGAGCTTTCCTATGCATTGAGGCATTGTCAGTTTCTATGGCAACTGGAGAGCTCTGCCCGGAGTGAGAGCATATCGGTGCCGGGGAGATCAGCTGCAGCTGCTCTATTGCCAGTGCCGATAGCGTGCCCAGTGCCGACGTCATTAAATCTGCCGGTGGCGCCATGTCAGGGACCTGCGCGCCAGGGTCCGGTGCCGCCAACGCTGGTGCCGTTGCCAACGGTGCCGCTGGAGCCCACACCGCTGACGTTGATGCCTCTGAGCCCGCCATCGGCTGGCTTGTCCGTTTCAGCATTAGCGCTGCACCGTCAGCCGACGAAGCTGAAGTCGGTGCCGCCGATGCCGGCACTGAAGCAGCCCGAGCCCTCGGCATTTGCAATCCGCTATCACCGTAGTCAGCAGGGCCTCGGGACCCCGCAGGGGTCAATTTGGGGGCTGCCGAAGCCCTTGAGGCTGCCGGAGGGAGGGAACGAGTCGGGGATGGCTTTGCCTGCTTTGAAGTCACCGGTCCGGGAGAAGCCGCTTTCCCTCTAGAATCAGGAGTTTTTGTTGAGGGTATTGGATCAGGTTGTAGTGCCTTGTCAAATGATAACATCCGGAGCTTTAATTCCCGCTCTTTGCGGGCTCTGGACGTGAGCTTGCAACAGTGGGTGCACTTTTAAGGAACGTGAGCTTCGCCCAGGCACCTTATGCAAGCGTCATGGCCATCAGCTGCCGGCATAGCTTCGCGGCAAACTGAACATTTTTTGAAACTGGGAGACCCCGGCATTGCTAGGAGCCGACAAGGGTGGCTGGATGCCAACCCAGGCAGTCTTTGTCTTTTTGTTCTTTGTCAATTTCTTTTCTTTAGCGCTTGGCTGTAGCGCTAAAGAAACTGATCTGACGAAAAACTTCTTTTTTTTTTGACCAATAGAACTGTAAAACAGGAACACAACTAACCCTAAAATTAACTATTTACACTGAGAACTAACTAATAATGCTATTGAGGAACATAGATATAACAACACAGGGAGCTCCGACCGCGACCTGAGGCAGTTGAGAGGAACTGGCGGTTGCCAGCCTGCGCGCGGCTGATCAAAGGCGCGAACGGCGCTTTGAAGGCACGTGCATGCGCGGGCTGGCGGGACACAGCTATGAAAATTCTCCGAGCCGCGGCGCCGGGAAGGGACCCGACACCTAGAGTGGAGCACCCATGGGGCCACTCGAAGAAGAACTACCCATTGGGCCTGAGAATCTAGCCAGTTTTCTATCCATCTTACAGTCAATTTATCCAATCCATATTCCCTTAACTTTCTGGCAAGAAGATGGTGGGAGACCGTATCAAAAGCTTTGCTAAAGTCAAGGTATATCACATCCACTGACTTTTCCATATCCACAGAGCCCTCATGTTAGAAGCTAATTAGATTGGTCAGGCACGATTTGCCCTTTGTGAATCTATGTTGACTATTCTAATCACTTTCCCTTCTTCCAAGTGCTTCAAAATGGATTCCTTGAGGATCCCCTCGATGATTTTTCCGGGAACAGAGGTAAGGCTGACTGGTCCGTAGTTCCTTGAATTTTCCTTCTTCCCTTTTTTAAAGGTGGGTACTTCATTTGCCTTTTTCCAATCAGCCGGGATCTCTCCCTGTCTCCACTAGTTTTCAAAGATAATGGCCAAAGTCTCTGCAATGACATTTACCAATTCCATCAGTACTCTTGGATGCATTGAATTCGGACCCATGGATTTGTGTATGTTTAGCTTTTTTAGTTCCTAACTTGTTCTTTCTCCTCCAAGGGCTGTCCACCTCCTTCCCATACTGCGTTGCCTAGTGCATTTGTCTGGGAGCTGACCTTGTCCGTGAAGAAAGCATTGAGTACTTCAGCTTCTCCCACATATTCCGTCACTAGGTTACCGCCCTCATCCAGTAAGGGCCCCACACCCTCTCTGATGACCGTCTTATTGCTAACATGTCTGTAGAAACCTCTCGTTATCCTTCACATCCCTTGCTAGCTGCAATTCCAATTGCACTTTCGCCTTCCTGATAACTCCCCTGCATTCAAGAGCAATATATTTATACTCCTCCCTAGTCATCCGTCCAAGTTTCCACTTCTTGTAAGCTTCCTTTTTGTGTTTAAGCTCACTAAGGATGTCCCTGGTAAACCCATCTGGTCGCCTATCATATTTGCTTTTCTTGCTGTGCATTGGGATGGTTTCTTTCTGTACCTTTAATAAGCCTTCTTTAAAATACTGCCAATTCTCCTGGACTCCTGTTCCGTTCATGTAAGCATCCCAAGGAATTCTGCCCATCAGTTCTCTGAGGGAGTCAAAGTCTGCTTTTCTGAAGTCTAGGGTGTGTATTTTGCTACTCTCCTTTTTTCCGTTGGTCAGGATCCTGAAATCTACCATCTCATGATCACTGCTTCCGAGATTATCACCCATCTCTACTTCCCCTACTAGTTGCTCCCTATTTCTGAGAAGCAGGTCAAGATGAGCATGATCCCTGGTTGGTTCCTTTAGCACTCATACCCGGAAGTTATCCCCAACATACTCCAAAAACTTCCTGGATTGTCTGTGTACTGCTGTATTAGTTTCCCAACAGATGTCAGGGTGATTAAAATCTCCCATGAGAACCAGGGCCAAAATAATTGGGGTGGGTGGGGGGAGAGACTGTTGATTCTATCATCTGAATTAATCCAGGGATGTTCGTTTATTGCAAACTATTGACACTGAAAGTTTTAAGAAGTAAGGAGGGGGGAGGGAGGGGAAGAGGCATGTACAAAAAAAAGACAGCCTCAAAATGTTCTAGTCAGTTTCTTCCTCATGATTGCTACAGCACTCCTATTATTTTTCTTAAAATTAGTCCATATATATGCAATTGATTTTTTAAAATAAATAATATGCATGATGTACAACTTTTAAGTCTCCTTGTGATCTCTTGTGGTTACAAGGCAATAAATAATAGGGGTTTAATATTATTTTTCATTAGAGGGAATGTATTAAGGGATTTAAGTTTTCTAAACATTGAAACCTTAAAAAACAAAAGTTGAAATCCCAGTATTAATGTTAGTATTTCCTGCCTAGTTTATATATATGTGTGTGGTTTTCCATAACAGAATTAGTGTAATTGCCATTTAGTTACAACTGTAAGTATATAATTTACAAAATATTAAGCTAGGCTACGTCTTTACTACAAATTTTTTTTGGCAGACCTCACAGGGCATAGGCTCCTGACACTTAACATAGGACTTGAAGCCATGGGGCCCAGGCATGCCCCGCTGGATGCACCAGGGACACAAGCAAGCCTTGCGCCAAAGTAATTCTATGCCAAGTACTACACTTAACTATTTACAACTAGATAAGAACAATGAACAGATAAAACTTCAACTAGTGAACAACAAGAGAAAACTGCTAAGAGGCACTTGCAGAGCAAGAGCAAAGCACATTCCAACAACTGCCATGAGCGGTAAGAAGGAACTGAGGGAGTGGAGGACCAGCAGGTATAGTGGCACCACTCCAGGGGGCTCCCCTGCTGGCCCAATGGATACTGCTAAGGGAAAAACTTCCGATGACACATGCACACAATGAGTGCCTACCTACATGGAATGGACATGAGGAATCACTCGAAGAATGTGATATATACCATCAAGCACCAGCAATGCCCCTCTGCCATGTACATTGGCCAGTCTCCACACCAAAAGATAAATAGACACAAATCAGACATAACAAATGGTAATGCATGTTGTGACAGGGCAGATTAGAGGGCTAGAGAGAGGAGAGAGGGTTACTTTAGGGCAGTCAGGTGCAGCTAGCCTGAGGCTATTAAGGACAGAATGGAAGCAGCTGGGAAGGGCTGCTACAAATCAATAAAGAGCCAGGTGATTTGACTCCAGAGAGTCACAGGGGTCCTTTCAAAAAGCCTTCCCTCCTGAGGGGGTGGGAAGGAGAGATCAGTAGAGAAGTCTGGAGTGAGGTGGAGAGAAGCCATAACTAATAAGAAAAGACTCAGAAAAGCAGCATTGCCAGAGATAAAAGGTTAAGCGAGGGGCTCCTACCAGGAGTGTTTGGACTCAGTTACCCACATGCCCAGTCTGTAGCTGGGGAGGATTGGCTACCCAGCCCCAAGCTGAGCAGGGGCACTAGCCCAAAACCCTTTTAACTGAGGGACAGAAGCTCAAGCGCTGACAAGGACAAGCAAGACCCATGCTGCTGTACTTAAAGTGTTGCATAGTCCTTGCATAGTCCTGTCTTTTGTTTCAGCAAGACCAGACTAACATGGCTACATCTCTATTACTATTCTACTTAAATCTGTAAGACTGAACAGGAGTGGGACTTATCCTGCAGCAATGTAAACCTGTAGGGGACCTGCCTGGTCATTCAATAATGGATTTGAAAGTAGCCATCTAGCAAAGAATTTCAAAAAATTATTAGAAATGGAGACAGCTAGAGTTGAATTTGCTAATCAATTCTAGTTTATCAACTAAAGCTTGAATAAGGATCTCAAAAGGTTAATGCATTGCAAAGGCAACTTCCCCTCTCTGGATATTCACATCTTGACACAAAATGCTGTCGATGACCCACTTCTACCCTGACTCAATTAATTTAATTGACACAAGCAGCTTCTTCCATATATACACTCCTGCTTCTGTAACTTCCACTCCAATTCATCTGATGAAGTGGCTAATAAATCTGTTCATCTCCAAGGTACCTCATTGTTTTCTGAAAAGTTAAGTGCCTTTGAAATCAGTAGCCCACAAGTGCTTTTGGAAATCCTAACTGCATTTTAAGTGTCTAAATACCTTTAAAAATTGTCCCAAACTCTCAAGAGTCTAGTAACAGAAAACTCTGAGTGAGTTCAATAGCTTCATCAAGGATTTAGATATTGGTGGAGAGAGTGCGCTTATTAACTGCAAATAATATCAAGCTCGGAGGGGTTGCAACTGCTGTGGAGGATAGGATCAAAAATCAAAATGAGCTGGAGAAACTGAAGAAATGATTCAAGGTAAATAGGACAAAGTTTAATAAAGACAAATGCAAAGTACTCCACTTAGGAAGGAACAGTCAATCAGTTTCACACATACTGAATGGGAAGTGACTATGTAGGAAAGAGTACTACAGAAAGATCTAGGGGTGATAGTGGACCAAAATCTAAATATAAGTCAGCGTGACACTATTGAGGAAAAAACAACACACAAATATCATTCTGGGATGCATTAACAGGAGTGTTGTGAGCAAAACATAAGTCATTCTTCTGCTCTTGTCTGTGCTGATTAGGCTTCAGTTGGAGTATTGTGTCCAGTTCTGGGCACCACATTTCAAGACAGATGTGGATAAATTGGATCTATCAAATTAAAGATCTAGAAAATATTACCTATTAGGGAAGGCTGAAAGAATTGGGTTTGTTTTGTCTGGAAAAAAGAGAAGACTAAGAGGAGACATGATAGCATTTTTCAAATACCTAAAAGAATGTTACAAGGAGGGAGAAAAATTATCCTCTTTGACTTCTCATGACAGGACAAGTAGTGATGGTCTTAAATTGCAGCAAGGGAGGTTTAGGTTGGACATTAGGAAAAAAGGGTCCTGTCTGTTAGTTAATCACTGGAATGAATTGGCTAGGAAGGTTGTGGAATCTCCATCACTGGAGGTATTTAAGACCAGATTAGATATGAATCTATCCGAGAGAATCAAGATTGTGCTTAGTCCTGCCAGGAGGGTAGGGGTTTAGAGTTGACCTCTCAAGGTCCCTTCCATTTCTAGTACTCTGATTCTGTGAGAGACTAGTGCACCTATTTGAAAGAGTTATTAGTTTTGTTTAAATAAATTAAGGCCTATTTTCAAATATTTGTTTAAGAAACTACACACGGAGCTAGCATGGGGACAAACGAGTGGTGTCTCCCCACATGACTCCACCCATCCCTACTCTGTCCTTCCACTACACCAAGCTCCTCTTTCCCTCCCCCCACTAGAGCTGCCGTATCCATAGGTACTCCAAGCCTGGAACACCTATGGAGAAAGATTTCTCAGAACCCACTGGCAACCATGCTTCCATTCCCACCAATGCCTCTCGCCTGTTAGCATCCTCGATGATCTTCTCCCCATCCTCAATCCTTCTCAGCACCTCCTGTCCACCGCAGACATCTGTTTCTCAGGAGACTGGGGGAAGGAGTGGGAACAGGCATGTTCAAGAGAGGGGGCAGAAAGAGGCAGCGAAGAGGTGGTGTGGGGGTTTGGAGGAAGGGGCAGAGTGGAGGGATTGTGGATCAAGCACCCCAGGGCTAAAAGGAAAGTCTGCACCTGTGTCCCAGCATGTTTGGCTGCTCTCCAAGTTGCTGCCTGAGGCAGCACAGCAGATGACTGGGAGAATGCCTGGCTACAGCAGCACTGGGATGGGCTTTCAGGACAGAAGCTGAGCAAGTTGGAGGGGTGGGAGGGCTCTGACTCTGCTCCTGTCCTCAGAAGCGAAGCCTCGGGAGGGAGTAGTCTGCTGCTCAGCCCCTTGCAAGTTAGCCAGGATGCTTCACTGCACTGGGCAACATCCTTCTGGAAGGCCTTGCCCCCTTTTACCCGTCTCACAAGTCACCCTTTTAGTTTTCTGTGAAATGTACCACAGTGTTCGAGATGTGTTGCTCATGTCCATTCAACGTAGGTGTGTGCGTGCACACACCTGCCACATGCACCAATGCCCAATGTTTTTCTTTAAACAATCCTCATAGGAGTGAGAGTCCCAGCACCCTTGGGAGTGGAGTGGATAGGCCATGCTACATAGGACACTCCCCAGCCCCTCCCTCCATTCCTTCTTATCAGAACTCTGACAGAGAGGAGGAGGGTGGGAAGTTGAGTAGACATGAGCAACACATCTTCAGGAGCAACAGTTACAGAACAGGTAACTGTCTTTTCTTCAAGTGCTTACTCACCTCCATTCGACATAGGTGACTGTAAGCAGTGTCTGCTGAAGTGGGTAGCGTTAAGGTCATGCAGACTGCAGTACAGCTCTGCTGAACACAGCTGCCTCCCTAGCTTGCTGGTGCTGGTGTAGTAACATGTGAAAGCATGGACTGATGACCAGGTCACCACTCAGCACATATCCTCAATCAGGAGATGAGTGAGAGAGGCTTGCTGAGAAGCTTGAGCTCATGTAGAGTGGGCCCTGATCAAAGCTGGTGGCTGGGCCCTTGCCAACTCTTAGTATGTACAACTACACAAGATGATCCATTTTGAGCGCCTCAGGGAGGATATTAAGGAAGCCTGCCCCCACGCAGCATAGGCCACAGAGTTGCATGGACTTGCAGAAGGGCCTTGTTCTTTCTAAGTACAATGCCAGTGCTCTCTGGCCAGCCAGTGCATGGAGACCCCTGTCTTTGTTGTTTGTGTGAGGCTGGGGGTCAAAGACTGGCAGAAAAATGTCCTGATCCACAGGGGCAGATGACGATTTTACAGGGACCAGGGTAGCACAATTTCGCGGGGCCCCCCCTTTGGCACGGCACATGCACGGGGCTTCTTGAAGCGCGGGACCCGGAGAGGCTGCCCCGCTCGCCCTGCCCTATATCCGCCCCTGCTGATCCAAATGAAAGGCAGAGATCACCTTGGGAAGGATGGTCGGATCAGGCCAAAGCTGGACCTTGAAGAACCTGGTGTATGGAAGCTCTGATGAGAGGAATGAAAATGGGTGTGTGGTGAGAGGCTCAAACTATGGTCCCATGAGCTTTGCTAAGACCAGGTTCAATTTTCACAGTGGGAGAGGATCCCAGGTTTGAAGGAACAGTCATTTTAAGCCCTTCAGAAACCAGAATGTGATATTGTGTGAAGAAACAGAGGCCTTGGAAGTGTGAATGAAATGCACAAATGGCAGCTGAAGTGGACTCTAATTGTGGCTAGAACTAGCCTTGCTGTTTCAGGTGCAGCAGGTAGTCCAAAACTTCCTGAACAGACACTTCAGATGAGAGGTACCTGTCCTTGTTGCGCCCATGCTGAGAATAGTATCCACTTAGCTATGTAAATATACTGTGTCAAATGTTTCCTACTCTCAAGGGGTATGTCTACACTATAGCACTATTTCGAATTAACTTAATTCATAGAATCATAGAATAATAGGACTGGAAGGGACCTCGAGAGGTCATCAAGTCCAGCCCCCTGCCCTCAAGGCAGGACCAAGCTCCGTCTACACCATCCCTGACAGATGTCTATCTAACCTGTTCTTAAATATCTCCAGAGAGGGAGATTCCACCACCTCCCTTGGCAATTTATACCAATATTTGACCACCCTGACAGTTAGGAATTTTTTCCTAATGTCCAATCTAAACCTCCCCTGCTGCACTTTAAGCCCATTACCCCTTGTCCTGTCCTCAGAAACCAAGAGGAACAAATTTTCTCCTTCCTCCTTGTGACACCCTTTTAGATATTTGAAAACCGCTATCATGTCCCCCCTTAATCTTCTTTTTTCCAAACTAAACAAGCCCAGTTCATGAAGCCTGGCTTCATAGGCCATTATCTTCCCTGGGACAGACGTTAAACTGACCGGTCTGTAGTTTCCTGGGTTGTTCTTATTCCCCTTTTTATAGATGGGCACAATATTTGTCCTTTTCCAGTCTTCTGGAATCTCCCATCTGCCATGATTTTTCAAAGATCATAGCTAAAGGCTCAGATACCTCCTCTATCAGCTCCTTGAGTATCCTGGGATGCATTTCATCAGGACCTGGTGACTTGCTGACATCTAACTTTCCTAAGTGATTTTTAACTTGTTCTTTGTGTATCCTATCTTCTAAACTTACCCTCTCTCTGCTTCTATTCACTACGTTAGGCACACCTCCAGACTTCTCGGTGAAGACCGAAACAAAGAAGTCATTGAGCATCTCTGCCATTTCCAAGTTTCCTGTTACTGCTTCTCCCTCCTCACTAACCAGTGGGCCTACCCTGTCCTTGATAGAATTCGTAATAGTTAATTCGAATTAAGTTATTTCGAAATAACAAATCTATACACAAAAACTATTTCGAAATAGCGTTTTGCTATTTTGAAATAGCGCGTCCACGCTGCGTGGACCCTGAACAGAAGTTAAGACTGGCAGGAACCAGTGCCGGCAGGGCATCAGGTTGGGACTTAGTGTGTGGGGCTGCTGCCTGAGGCTAACTGAGCTCCATGCTTAAAGGGACCCTACCCCCACCCCGGACAGACAGTTCTCAGGGTTCCCCACTTGCCTGTCTACCTCGATGAGGGACAGCAAAGCAGTCCTGTCTCGGAGTGCCCTGAGTACCCACACTTGGAACACCACAGCACTCAGCCACATGGAGCCAGAGCTGTCTCTGGGCACGCCGGTGCGTCTCGTGGGGTTGTTACCATCAGACCGGCCATACTTGCTGCAGGCTGCCATCTGGAGGCCCATTGGGGGGCTGTCAGGATACAGGAGGCCCTGAGGGAGAGCGTCCACCCCAAGGAGCCCTCAGAGCCTCCCTGGTCCTCCCCAACTGGGGCTCGTGCCCCATTCCTCCCTCACATCCTTCCACTTACCCCCCCAACCCCTCTTCCTGATGTCAAATAAAAGACACGTATGTTCAAAAATAGAAACTGGGTTTATTGAACAAAACTGGGGTGGGGGATGGACCTCTGGGGAGACTGGGAAAAGGAGCTGGGAGAGGGGAAGAGAGAGGTTGAGAGAGGGAGGGGAAAACCTGAAAGGAGGGAGTTGGAAGGGGGAAACAAGGGGAAGAAGGGGGAGGGGAAGCTCAGGGTTGGGGGTCTCGCTGGATCAACCTGACTTTTGTTCAAACCTGCTCCTGGGTTTGCATGTGGCCTTTGGTGGCCAGGCTGGCAGCTATCCTACCATAGACGGCCGTGTTCCTCCATCAAGGGCTGAGATCATGGAAGTTGGGGGAATCCCCCCCAAACCTGAATAAGGTCCATGATCTCCACCCTGGACCAGGAAGGTGCCCGCTTTCTCCAGCCCCTGTCAGGCTCCTGGGAGCTGGCAGACTGTTCCTGGAGAGCGGTGGAGGGCTGGCTGCCAGTGGCTTGCTGGCTCATGTTTTGGGGCCACTGGGTCAGGGGCCCTGGTGGCAACTGCTGGCTCTGGGCTGGCAGGCTTGGAGCTGGCACAGACACTGTGGCCATGGTCTACCCCTTTAATGGCTCCAGGGCTAAGGGAGAGGAGAGTAAGTTTTCCTGATTGTGCCCAGAGTGGCAACCAGGGCTCCCTGGGAAGGTCTGGAGGCCCCCTATTTCGAATTAAGTGTCTACACAGCACTTAATTCGTAATAGCTATTTTGAATTTGGTGTTACTCCTCGTAGAATGACGTTTACCAAATTCAAAATAAGGGCTCCGCTATTTCGCATTTATTTCAAAATAGAAGTTTGCCTGTGTAGACACTATTAAAGTTAATTCAAAATAATTGCTGTTATTTCGAATTAACTTTGTAGTGTAGACATACCAAAGGAGAATATGTAGTAGAAAGATTCCTTTTCTATTTTTAGTGATATTTTAAGCATTTAAGTTTGAATATGCCTTTTTCAATTATTTTGAAGTAGAAATATTTAGATTTTTATAGTTATTGTAGAAATGATTTAGAATTTATAGATTTTCATTTTGTTTTTATTTTTAAAATAGATATTGTAATATAATGTACTAAAGAATAATGATTTGCTTTTTCTTAAAATTCTGTTTGTAAGAGAACAGTTACTTGTAACTGAAGCAAAATGTGTCAAACTTAAAGATGAACTGTAGCTCAGCAGAAGCAAAATGCAGGACAATGTAGCACTTTAAAGACTAACAAGATGGTTTATTAGATGATGAGCTTTCATGGGCCAGACCCACTTCCTCAGATCAAATAGTGGAAGAAAATAGTCACAACCATATATACCAAAGGATACAATTAAAAAATTAACACATATGAAAAGGACAAATCACATTTCAGAACAGGAGGAGGATGCGGGGGGGGGGGGGGGGAGGAAGGAAGGTAAGTGTCTGTGAATTGATGATATTAGAGGTGGGGAGAGTGGGATGTCTGTGAGCTAATGGTATTAGAGGTGATAATTGGGGAAGCTATCTTGGTAATGGGTAAGATAGTTTGAGCATTTGTTCATTCCTTCCTGGAGAGTGTCGAATTTTAACATGAATGACAGTTCAGAGGATTCCCTTTCAAGTGCAGATGTAAAAGGTCTTTGTAGCAGAATGCAGGTGGTTAAGTCATTGAGAGAGTGTCCTTTCTGGTTAAAATGGCAAGAAACTGTTTTTTCTTTGTGATCTTGTCTGATATCTGTTTTGTGGGCATTAATCCTTTGGCGAAGTGTCTGAGATGTTTGTCCAATGTACATAGCAGACGGACACTTTCGGCACATGATGGCATAAATTATAATTCTGGATGCGCAGGAATATGTGTTCTTGATCTTATAACTAACTTGGTTAGGTCCAATAATGGTATCAGCAGAATGAATATGTGGACAAAGC
This sequence comes from Pelodiscus sinensis, assembly GCF_052426305.1. Taxonomy (NCBI): domain Eukaryota; kingdom Metazoa; phylum Chordata; order Testudines; family Trionychidae; genus Pelodiscus; species Pelodiscus sinensis. The sequence continues at coordinate 30,465,787 of NC_143067.1, read as the reverse complement.
TGGCAACGGGGTTTGTTGCAAGGGAAGGTAGCAGGGTTGGTATTAGTGCGGTATGTCCTGTGGTTGTTGGTAAGAATCATCTTGAGGTTAGGTGGTTGTCTATAGGAGACTATGGGTCTGTCTCCCAGAGCCTCTTCGAGTATGGTATCCTGTTCTTGAGATGTGTTGCTCCTGTCCATTCGAGTGAGGTGTGCACACGCCATGTGCACAGTTCTGTGGAGCATTTTTCCCCTAGCAGCACCCATAGTGCCGGCAGGTCGCCCCCTGGAGTGGCCCCGCTATAGCAACCCATAAGTATCCTGCCAGCGCTTCCCCTCAATTCCTTCTTGCTGGACACTCCGACGAACGGGAGGTTGGGGGAGTGGAGGTGGTGAGGAATCGAATGGACAGGAGTAACACATCTCGAAGAACAACAGTTACAGGTAAGTAACCGTGGCTTAACCACCATGTAAAAGAAGCAGCGAGGGACAAAAAGGTATCTTTTAAGAAGTGAAAGTCCAATCCTAGTGAGATAAATAGAAAGGAACATAAACACTGTCAAATCAAGAGTAAAAATTTAATAAGAAAAGCAAAAAAAGATTTTGAGGGACAGCTAGCCAAAAACTCAAAAAGAAATAAAATGTTTTTTAAGTACATTAGAAGCAGGAAGCCTGCTACAAAACCTGTGGGTCTCCTAGATGATCGAGTTATAAAAGGAGCAATCAAGGACAATAAAGCCATTGCGGACAAACAAAATGATTTCTTTGCTTCAGTCTTCATGGCTGAGGACGTTGGGAAGATTCCCGAATCTGCACTGTCCTTTGTGGGTGATGATTCTGAGGAACTGTCCCAGATTGAAGTGTGATTAGAGGAGGTTTTGGAACAAATAGAAAAACTTAATGTTAACAAATCTCCAGGACTGGATGGAGGGTTCTAAAAGAACTCAAGGGTTCTAAAAGAACTCAAATGGGAAATTGCTGAGCTATTATCTGTGGTTTGTAACCTATCCTTTAAATCGGCTTCCGTACCTAATGACTGGAAGGTAGCCAACGTGACACTAATATTTAAAAAGGGCTCTAGAGGCGATCCTGGCAATTACAGACCAGTAAGTCTAACTTCAGTACCGGGCAAATTAGTCAAAACAATAGTGAAGAATAAAATTGTGAAGCATGTAGAAAAACGTAATTTGTTGGACAAAAGTCAACATGGCTTCTGTAAAGGGAAATCCTTCTTTGAAGTGGTTAACAAACATGCGGACAAGGGGGATCCAGTAGATATAGTATACTTGGATTTTCAGAAAGCCTTTGACAAGGTCCCTCACCAAAGGCTCTTGTGTAAATTACATGGCCATGGGATAAGAGGGAAGGTCCTTTCTTGGATTGAGAACTGGTTAAAAGACAGGAAACAAAGGGTAGGAATAAATGGTACATTTTCAGATTGGAGAGGGGTAACTAGTGGTGTCCCCCAAGGGTCAGTCCTGGGACCAATCCTTTTCAACTTATTCATAAATCATCTGGAGAAAGGGGTAAGCAGTGAGGTAGTAAAGTTTGCAGATGACTATCCTAAACAGTTTGGTATCAAGACAGAATCAGACTGTGAGGGACTCCAAGAAGCTCTCACCAAACTGAGTGATTGGGCAACAAAATGGCAAATGAAATTTAATGTGAATAAGTGTAAAGTAATGCACATCGGGGAAAATAACCCCAACTATACGTACAGTATGATGGGGGCTAATTTGGCTACGACAAATCAGGAAAGAGATCTTGGAGTTATTGTGGACAGTTCTCAGAAAACTTCCACAGAGTGTGCAGCGGCGGTCAAAAAGGCAAATAGGATGCTAGGAATTATTAGGAAAGGGATAGAAAATAAGACCCAGAATATCTTACTGCCCCTGTATAAAACTATGGTACGCCCACATCTTGAATACTGTGTACAGATGTGGTCTCCTCACCTCAAAAAAGACATTTTGGCCTTGGAAAGGGTTCAGAAAAAGGCAACTAAAATGATTAGACGTTTGGAACAGGTCCCATATGAGGAGAGGTTAAAGCGACTGGGACTTTTCAGTTTAGAAAAGAGGAGACTGAGGGGGGATATGATAGAGGTCTATAAAATCATGAGTGGTGTGGAGAGGGCCGATAAAGAAAAGTTATTTATTAGTTCCCTAAATAGAAGAACTAGAGGACGCCAAATGAAATTAATGGGGAGCAGGTTTAAAATTAATAAAAGAAAGTTATTCTTCACACAGCATGTAGTCAACCTGTGGAACTCCTTGCCAGAGGAGGCTGTGAAGGCTAGGACTATAATAGAGTTTAAAGAGAAGCTAGATAATTTCATGGAGGTTAGGTCCATAAAAGGCTATTAGCCAGGGGATAAAATGGTGTCATTGGCCTCTGTTTGTCAGAGGCTGGAGAGGGATGGCAGGAGACAAATCGCTTGATCATTGTCTTCGTTCCACCCTCTCTGGGGTACCTGGTGTTGGCCACTGTCGGCAGACAGGATACTGGGCTAGATGGACCTTTGGTCTGACCCCGTACGGCCGTTCTTATGTTCTTCTTCGAGTGGTTGCTCCTGTCCATTCGAGTGAGGTGACTCACAAGCAGAAAAAAACCCTACGGAGGTGGGGTTGGAGTAAGCCTCTAAAACCACAGAGAGATTTAATCAACAGCCAGATAGTTTATTAATAGAGATGGGAGAGAACATAACAAAAAAACCTCTGTGACTCAAATTTTTACAGTACAGAACTGAGAACAGCGGCATCATTTCTGGCCTGCTGGGAAAGCGCGTAGTGTGCCAAAAACGTGTGGACAGAGGACCACGTGGCTGCTCTACAGTTTTCTACGATGGGAAATGCGCCCCAAAAGCTGTGGAGGATATGTGCGCCCTAGCCCGGCATGGCTCCCTGTGGGCCAGCTTATATCACTCTGTGATACATGAGGAAACCCAGGTGGATAACCTTTGGGTCGAAATAGGAAGGCCCTTCATTCTGTCTGCGTATGCAATAAACAGCTGTGTTGAATTACGGAAAAGTTTTGTTCTATGAATGTAAAAAGCCAAGGCACATTTGGCATCTAAAGAATTCAACACCTGTTCCTTAGGGGAGTGGTGCGGTTTCGGAAAGAAAACGGGTAAGAATATTTCCTGCGACATATGGAAAGGTGAAGCGGGGGGGGGGGGAGGTGTCGGTGGGAGGAGGCGGACACCCGTGTGGGCAATGCAGGTCCCTGCCACTGGTGATAAGCCAGAGCCTCCAAAATGGCCAGGGGGTTGTGGCTGAGGGGGCCAGGTCTGCTGAAAAGCATACTGGCCCGTGTGGTTTCAGGAACAAGAATGGTGCCTGAATGAGGATCTGGAGGAAGCCTCTAAGCAGAGCGACTCCACATCTGACTCCAATGAGTAGTCGGAGGCGGACCAAGGCGGTGCTGAGCCAGGCTGCTCCCAAAACGGAGGGGGTTTAAGCCTGGCCACAGACTGAGGCTTACCAGCGTGGACCGGTGCAGAAAGCCACAACTGAGCTGGTGCCGATGAAGCGCACGCATCAGCTGGCTGAAGGCACTCCATCCTCGCTGGCGCCAGCACCGGATCACCGGTGCTAGATGGAGCAGCCATCAGTGCAGGTGCTAGCACCCTAGCCAGTGCCGCGATTAAAGCCAGTGCCACGATGAGTGCTCCTGCTGGAGCCAGGGCGGGTGCCAAGCTGGAAGTCTGTGCCAGTGCCGAGCTGGGTGCCGGCGCTAGTGGAGAGGCAGAGGCTGGCACCGGTGTTGAAGCTAACTAAAGTAATTGACACACTCCAACCAACCGTCATTGCAGGTAAGAAGAAACTGAGAAGGGGAAGCGCCGGCAGGATACTTATGGGCTGCTATAGCGGGGCCTCTCCAGAGGGTGACCTGCCGGCGCTATGGTGCTGCTAGGGGAAAAACGCTCCGCAAAACTGTGCACGTGGTGCGCACACACCTCACTCGAATGGACAGGAGCAACCACCCGAAGAACCCTTGTTCTTGTTATGTGTGAGAGAAGGGTGAAGGCCACCATTGAGCAAGGGATGCTGAAAGGCAGGAGCCAAAAACAGACTACGAGGCACCAAAGATTACCGCATAACAAAAGCCTCAGAAGGCAGGGCTGTTGCTGCACAGCTGTTACCACCTAGCTCCTGAGTGAGAGGCCTGCCTGTTAAGGCTCAGACTTTTCAGGTGCAGGAGTTGCCTGCAGCCATTACCAGGGGCCACCTTAAAGCCAGGAGGCCGCGCCTGGTGGTGGGCTGCTGCCAGCAGGCCACCCTGAAGGGGCAATCCAAAAGGGGCTGCCCTTTTGGGGGAGCCCTTCGGGGGCAGACCAATGGCAAAGGTGTGTGCTGTGATGGTAGATTATAATTGAGTGTGTGTTTGTGTGTGCTGGTGAGAGCAGCACACTTGGTTGGGTGGTGGCCTATTCAGTCCCTGGTGAGAGCAGGGAGGGTAGGTGAGGGTTCTTAGTGAGAGGAAGTTCCCTTTAGCTACCCAAACTGAAGGTGTGTGTTTGTTCTGCTACCCACCCACCCACTGCCACTATGTGGTTTGGCACAGATGGGGTGCCTAAGGAGGAGGGCTCAGATGGCATCGTGGCAGTTGTGACAGGTAGGGGAAAATATGGAAGTATGATCTGGACTGGCCAGCCAAGGGGAATGAGGTTTAGACAGTCATGTGCTATTCCTTTTTCCAGTCCTGTTCCCAGCCTTAAAAATTTTGGGAACTTTAATAACTGGCCATCAGACCTGAGGGTGCTGTTACTGAATGCCAGGTCAGTATCCCAGAAGACAGCTGTCATCCACAATTTAATTCTGAGTGAAGGGGCTGACTGGCTTCTATCACTAAGACCAGGCGGAGAGTGGACGAAGGTCTTGACCTTTCCCAATTGTGCCCAGCTGGGTTCTCAGTACAGCATCAGCCACAGCTTAATGGTCGGGGAGGTGGAGTGGCAATTGTGTATCGAGATACTCACAGGCTAGGGTTGTGGTCCAACAAAGTGTCAGATTTGAATGTCTGTACTTTATGTTGGGTGCCCAAGATAGGTTGGGTATACTGCTTGTGTACCGCCCACCTCGCTATACGGCAGATGCTCTGCTCGAACTGGCCAATGTGGTGTCGGATGTGGCATTGAGGACGCTGAGGCTTTTGGTCTTGGAGGACTTTAATATCCACGCTGAGGCTGTTCTGTCTGGTCCAGCCCGAGGTTTTATGGATACCATGACCACCCTAGGATTATCTCAAGAAAGAACTGACCCAACACATGTTGCAGGTTATACGCTCGATTTGGTATTTTGGACTAAGGGTGATAGACTTTTCCAGCTCGGAGCTTTGCCTTCTCCAAAAGATCCCTTATCCCTCATTTTAAGATAGGGATCTTTCGTAAAAGGCTTTATTTTCCGAAAGATCTGCGTCTAGACTGGCACTTTTTCCCAGCAAAGCTCCAAGCCAGAAAAAAACGGGAGCCATTTTTATGCTAATGAAGCAGTTCATTTGCAATTGTGATATATCTAATTTGCCTCTCTTTTACGGAAAAGGGATGCAGTCTAGACACAGCTATGCTGTTTAATATCTACATGAAGCTGCTGGGCGAGGTCATAAGAAGTTTTGGAGGATGGTGCCATTAATATGCAGATGACACCCAACTCTATTTCCCTGTGACATTAGAACCAGGTGTGGCAGTGACTGATATAAATCGGCGTCTGGAGGAAGTGACGGTTTGGACGTAGTCAAATAAGCTGAAGTTGAACCCAGATAAGACTGAGGTCCTGTGGATCAGGAGGCCATCTGTTCGTGAATGTGGCATGGCACCTGTTCTAGACGGGGTTACTCGCCCCCTGAAAGAACAGGTATTCAGCTTAGGAGTTCTCCTGGACCCTTTAACATTTGAAAATCATATTTCTTCAGTGGCCAGGAGTGCCTTTGGGCAACTTCGTTTGATCTGCCAGCTGCGACCTTTACTGAACAAGCATGACTTGGCCACAGTGATCCATGCTCTTGTTACATCCCAACTGGATTACTGTAATGCACTTTATGTGGGGGCTACCTCTAAAGAGCCTTCAGAAACTTCAACTGGTCCAGAATGCAGCTGCTCGAGTTTTAACTAACATTTGTTATACGGAGCACATTATGCCAGTGCTTTGGCAGCTGCACTGGCTTCCAGTATGTGTCCAGGCACAATCTAAGGTTTTAGTTATGACCTATAAAGCCTTAAATTTGTTGGGTCCAGGGTATCTGAAGGACCATCTTCTCCTATATGAACCTGCCCGGGGATTGAGGTCAAATGGGAAGGCTTTGCTTCGTGTTTCCCCTACTTGTGGAGATTAACATCGATACAGAACAGGGCATTCTCAGCTTTTGCTCCCAGGCTGTGGAATTCTCTTCTTTGGGATATTGGCATGGTGTTAACACTAGCGTTGTTTTACTTGTGCCTTTATTAATGTTTAAGTCTGCATATATGTGTTCCCCTCCTCTCGGTTTTTAGCTGGTTGTGTCCCTCTGGGGTCTCATTTTAAATTTTTGTTCTTGTAAGCCCCCTTCAATATTTTAAATAGAAAGGCAGCGTAAAATATTTAAATAATAAAATAACAAAAAAGACTGGCAACCCAGGACACTGAGGGAAAGGACAAGCATTTATCAGTTAGGGCAAGATATTCATGACTGAAACCAGCTTAGCATGGCAGACCGAAGAATAACTGGAGATTAACATCCCTCAGAAAAACAGCATGACTGTGTAAACCCACTGATCCTGATGGAAAAGAACCATTATAAAAGGAGGACTGTTTTTCCATCAGAGCCATGGTTTCACCTGCCATTACCAGACTGGAACCTCAATCCAGGCTGAAACGAACCTGGTTCCTTCCTCACACTTAGGCTACTTGGCCTCCAGGCTAATGTGAGCAACAGACTGGGTAACTATACCATCAGTAGCAGGAGAGTCTATGTAAGCATATGTTAACTGCTCCGCCATTGTATTCTCAGTAAATGTGGCATATTACCCTTTCCCTCTATAAAGATCCTGTATCCTTATCAGTGTAACAGACCTTCTGAACCTCACCAAAATATGCCTGCTCCTACGGGTTCAGAAACAGAGAAAGCATGTGAAGTGGCCTGAGGTTTATGTGCAAGAGGCATCCATGGTCCTAGGACAGAAGGTCTGGTTACAGGGGCAGCTGCCTGGGGATATGGGACACCAGGCTCATGAGTGTCTTGAACCAGTGCTGATAGAGCCAGACCAGTGCAATGAGAACCATCACTTTGTCCCTCTTGACTTTGTCTAGTTGGTCCCCAACTATGTTCTGCACACCAGGAAGGCACATTGCTTCCTCGTAGAGCTCTGAGGATTAGGCACTCCCTTGCCTGTTGATATAATACATGGTGGCAGTATTGTTGGTGAGGATGTGCACTGCCCTGCCTTCAAAGTGAGTAAGAAACACCCCGCACAAGTTTCTGATCGCCCTGAGTTCCTTTGATATTTAGGTGGAGCGACTTCTCTTCTATGGACCACGCTCCTTGGGCCTTTGTCTTTCCCATCATGCATCTAAGGAAGACACTGCAGGAAAGTTATACCATAATAAAATTTAGTCTTTAAGGTGCAAACAGACTGTCTTTGCTGAAACTATCAAACACTGCTACCTTCGAAACCTGCCCCACTATTGTTTTTTCAGTGTAAAAACACAGTCCTGTGTGAGCTGTGAATCATAAGGAAAGGAGAAAAGACACAAAAAACCCACACACACCCTCTTATCTATGAATCCCAAGAGATGGGAGTGTGGTGAAGAGGCCTGTAGTCTAAACTGACCAAGCTAACAAAAGTACAACTCAGCCTATTGCCTACAATTATTGATAAAAGTCAATGACACTGAAACTGGCCTAAGAGTTCTCAGGCTCCTAACAGTCCCAGGTTAATATAATGAACTGAAAGATCCTAAATATGGGAGGAAAGGGTTAGACTTGACATCATTGAAAAGTGTCTTGATCAATTTTAATGGAGTGAAACTGCTGCACTCACCCAGACATGGCTGTCACCTCCTCCCCACGTGGCATACTGGCACACCAGCATTCCAGTGCTATCACTGGGCTTTTATTCATTTGATCCTGAAAGGTGTCATTACCAAACCAGCCCTGAGATGGAACAGGGGTAATTTGCACTACCAGCACTATTGCTAAATCCTGAAACTGCTTGGAATGTGATGTTTGGGTTCCTTCTCCACCTCTTCCTTATGCTTTTCCCTTCCCTCTGCCCCTGTCCCTCCCCTCCCAAAGGCCATTTCCCTTTTGCCTCGGTCTCAGAGCCTAGGTTTCAATTAAGTCTTTTGCACTAAAACTAAATCTAGGCATGAGTCCCCTAAAACCAGTGAGCCATCCAGGCCCCCCACTAGTAGAAGTTTGTCAGGTCTCAGATTGGCTCAAGACTGTTTTCCCTGTAAAAAACTCCATGTAGTTAAATGGAATAAAGAATACTGTTAAAATAAAAGCCTTATTGACAGGGGCAGACCGTGGACCTAGGCAAACTAGGCAGTTGCCTAGGGCACCGCAAGCCCGGGCACCTGATGATGACATCACGGGGCAGGTGCCCTGTGATTACGTCACAGCCATTGACGGCCGTGCAGGCCGGGGCGCAGATCGCGCCTTCCGCCTAGGATGGCTGTGGCAGCTAATGCCCTCGGGCTGCTTATTGAATACATCTTTGCAATGTTGTTGTAACTGTGTTGGTTCAAGGATGAAAGGGACAGGGGGATGTGGTTGAAGTAGTAACTAACAAAAGTAGGTCTACTCATGGCTCCTTCCCCACGCTGGCATGATAAATGCAAAAGTGGGAGCCAGCAAGTGTACCCCAAAGTCTTATCTACCAGGCTTTGGTATAAAACTTCCCCCAAAATCTTAAAAACCTAGATCTTGGGAATGAAACTTCCGCTGCCACCACCCAAATGTTGATAAAGAAATCAGGGGAAAGATCATTTGGGAAATCTCACCCCTAAAATAAAAATCAGGGCACACAATTAACCACTGCCAGGTTAATAAAAAGAAAAGAAAGAACTTATTATTACAACAATATTTCTGTTGCAAGCATAATGATTAGATAGGAAGGTAACAAAATATACTCATGGAGAAACTCCATGAGCCTAGAACTTAGTTACAAAGGAAAAGCCAAAACATCTTTTAAACAGTGCCAGATCTCAGATCTCATACCCAACCCTTAAAACAATAAAGCCTAACGAAACTACCTAAACTTTACCCTACTTACAGAAAATGAGGAATGGTGTCTTGGAGAGAGAGAGAGACATGCTTGTCCCTCTCTGTAGCTGCAGAGAGCATACCCAGAGAGAGACAGAAGAGAGAAAGGAAAAAACCCAAATTCCTTTGTCCCAGTTTGAAAGTCCCACCTACATTCCTACTGGTCACTCCACCTGACTAGGTGTAGTTAACCTCTTAATCCCCAGGCTGCTGGCTAACCCTCATAATCATGACAGAAGTAGTAACTAACAAAAGTAGGTCTACTAAAAGATAAGGATGAGCTCTTCAGATCTGGAGAAAGTAATAAAAAAAATGTCACAGCTAAATACAAGGTCAGACTATTAATCATAAAGGCATTAACTATATATTGTAAGAAACCATTAAAAAGAAAGTGGGCAATTAACACTTTGGCAATCAGGACAAAGGAGATAGAGGGCTGCAGTTTGCTGTAATGAGATATAAAATAAGTCTGAGTCCATTTTTTTGGTGTCTAGCAGAATGACAACTTTAAATGTCCAAGTTCATGTTTTGAAGGTGTCATGCTGGATTCCCTGAAAATCTTTCAAGATTCATAGGTTCTACACATGGCTGCCATGTTAGATTATTGATCATAATAGCAGTGGAAATATGGCAACAACACCTGTTGTGGCAAACACTATCATACCTTGTGATGATCTTCACTGCAGAAAAAACCCCTCACTGTCTGCATGCCCCAAGTGTGCTACACCACATGTGCATAAATGCCCCCAACAACTCCCTAGGCTTTTGAATTAACTCACAGAAAAAACAAAATATTTCATTACTGCATGAACGCTTCACAAAACTCACTTTGTAGCTCACCTTTCAGTCCTTGTATCCAGTGCCACACTGGAACCCATATAGATTATCAACAGTTACAGAACTATACTTGATGGGGACCCGGGGGGGGGGGGGAGGGGGGAGAAGAGAGGCAATTTCCTGAATCCCATCTCCTGGCCTTCAAACAAATTACCCCCAGCCTCATCCAGTTTACCATTAGAAACAAGTACCCCACAGATTGGGATACATCAACTGCAAGTGATACTAAACTCTCACAAACAAAACCTGCAGCATATCCCCACTATCAGTGGCCAACTGAAATTGGTCCAATACAACATTTTGCTTAATCCTCAATGATTTTCAGCACATTCCAGGGTGCGATCCAGAGTAATGAGGGGAAGTCATCCTGTCCTGTAACTTATAGTCCTTTGCTACACTAGTGAAAGGCCCAGATTGGGAGCTAACAGCCACACCAGTCATACTCGTTTTAAAACTCAACCTTAAAATTGCTAGAAAACCTCATAGTAAGAAACAAAAGGACAGGAGTGATCACTGGCTGCTACAATATTAGTTCATGCAATTTTGAGACTGCAGCCAAGGCTGCACCAAAATTTTTGTTGCAATGTGCTTTGTTTTACGTATGTAGGACAAATGCATAGTCTGGTATTGCAAGTTAAGATTCCTGAGAGGAAATAAATTCCCCAGGATGGCTTCACAGACACTGGGGAGAACGGGTAAAAAGCCATTGAAATAAAACTGTCTGCCTATTTTTACTGCCTCTGGTTATTCAAGTGACCAATGAATGCAAAAATGGCTCCACTGGTAATAAAATGTGTTGCTTCTTTTGTCATACTACTAAACTTGGGTGTTTAAAAATTACCCCCCCCCCCCACCACACACACACACACACACTAGCTAAACACCTAATATACCTCCAAGTAAGCAAGTTTAACCATTTCTGCACAGAATTTTCACCATTTGTGTAGGAGTGCAGCAATGTTCCCTCTAAACTTTTTGATCCACATGTAGATTTCTGCCCCTCCCCCATCTATGTGCACTGAGACATGAGTAAATGTGCAGCACCAGTAGAAAACAAACCCAGCCGTGGGTGCTCTGCTAATCAGCTGGATCGCATCTGAATCTCTGCTGAGCCATCACACAAGTATCCAGCCTACAGAGAACACTAAAGTGCAGCTTTAATCATATGAGCTTAAATAGCGGAAGGGATATTATTTACCACCCTCCTCCAACTCTATCCATTCTGGACTTACAAACCAAACAGAGATCCTGCCATATTTTAATGCCTCTATGAGCATACTAACACAAACCTAGGATTTGTATTCACAGAAAAATGTAATAACATGTACATTTTAAGCTTTAATAGCTTACTCAAATAAAATACATCCCAATTTTGGGATACAAATCTGCAAGCCTTAAAATATACACCAAAGTAGTATTTTATGTTAAAAGGAAATGTTTACAAATAAAAAAATTTATGAACCAAAGCTGCTACTATACACATTTAGCTCATAATGAGAGGCAATGTTATAGAGGCCTCAACTTGGACAGTTTAGAATCAACAAAAGGCCAGCCTGAGCTTATGTAAAATTATTTTTAAGGTTCAAAACCAAATAGAGGGGTACAAACTGTGTTGCTTACAAGGGATAAGAGGTCTTCCGGGTTTTGTAGAGGCACTGGTTGATCTAGCAAGATAAAATTATAAAGTTTCCTCCCATTTTTAGAGTAAAAATCACCAGTGTGTTGATTGGTTAGTGTTAATGGGATGAGGCTGCAATCCCTAGACAGGGTGCAGGGCAACTTGAAAGGAGTAAGTTATCATGGTTGTCATGTCCATTGACTCTTAAGGTCTTGTTATCCACCAGCCCCAAAGGAATCCTTTGTCATCCTGATCCTGAAAGGCATCCTAACTCCATCAAGCTAGTGAAATGGATGTCAACAACACTGGTACTACTGTCAGATAAATCCTGAACCCTACTGAGAATGAGGTGTGAGTTCCTACTCTCAACCATTTCCCTCCCTATCTTAGTTCTTCTCACTTTTCAGTTGTGTACAAAAGTCAGTTTAGCTGCTACAGTCCTGAAAGCAATGAAATCTCTAAAAACCATCATGCCATGCACAGCCCAATACGGAATCAATTTATCAGGCCTTGGAGTAGGAGAAGATAAGAGTATTGTGCACGTTTCTCCAGCCATGAGATTACAGTACCATGCCCCCCATTTTCCTCCCCTCAAAGTAAATATAAATGTCCAACAGCTTGCCTCCAAAAAGCCTCCAGTTAGAAGGAATAAAAAATACTTCTAAATAAAATTCTTAATATTTTATTTCAAATGCTTAAGCCAGTGATCTCCAACCTTTTTACACCCAAGATCACTTTTTAAATGACAGAACAAGCCAAGATCTACCGCCCCGCCCCTTCCTTGAAGCCCTGCCCTCTCTAGTCTCCTCCTTTCCATCACTTGCTATCCCCAACCCTTATGTTGATGCTTCCCCTTCCCCCCAATTCTTCTGTAGGAAGAGGTTTTTCCAACATTTGGCCTGTCTAGACTGGACCAAATGTCAGAAAAAGAAGAGGTTACTTACCTCGTAACTGTAGTTCTTCGAGATGTGTTGCTAATGTGCATTCTGATTAGGTGTGCGTGTGCTGTGTGCACGGATTCCAGAGCTTTTTTTCCCCTTAGCAGTACCCATAGGGCCAGCAGGGAGCCCCCTGGTGTGGCACCAGTATACCAGTGCATATACACCTCTACTGGCCCCTCCATCCCCTCAGTTCCTTCTTGCCGGCTCCTTCTGACAAGGGGAGGTGGGTGGGATGCAGAATGAACATGAGCAACACATCTCAAAGAACTACCATTACGAGGTAAGTAATCTCTTCAAGTGCTTGCTCATGTCCATTCTGATTAGGTGAATCCCTAGCCATTCCCCTGGAGGCTGGATCGGAAGGTGACTGACTATAATTCCATACTTCTGCAGATCTTAGGACTGCCCTCCCCACAGCAGCATCCTCTAGCCAGCTGCGTGATTGCATAGTGCTCTGCAAACATGTGGTCATCAGTGCATATCGCAGCCCTACAGATTTCCAAGATCAGCACATGCACTAGGAATGCTGCCGATGTCGCCTGAGCTCTCGTGGAATGGGCCATTATGTGCAGCGATTTGCCCGTGCCTTCATAGCATTCCCGGATGCAGGAAGTAATCCACAAGGATATACACTGTGCTGAGACTGGCAATCCTTTCATTCTTTCTGCCACTGAAATAAACAATTGTGGTGACTTATGAAATTCTCGCATCCTGTCTATGTAAGACGCTAAAGCACTCCTAACATCCAGACAGTGCAAGGCCTGCTTCCTGAGTGTGGCTTGGGGTAAAAGATCGGTAGGTAAATGTCCTGAGATAGGTGGAAGTGAGAGACCGCCTTGGGTAGGAAACCTGGATGGGGACGCATCCTCACCTTGTCTTTAAAGAACACTGTTTAAAGGAGCTCTGAAGTCAGTACTCTAAGGGTATGTCTACACTACCACCCTAGTTCGAACTAGGATGGTTAATGTAGGCAACCGAAGTTGCAAATGAAGCCCGGGATTTGAATTTCCCGGGCTTCATTTGCATCTTGCCGGGCGCCGCCATTTTTAAAGCCCCGCTAGTTCGGACTCCGTGCCCGCGGCTACACGTAGCACAGAGTAGGTAGTTCGGATTAGGCTTCTTATTCCGAACTACCGGTTCGGAACGAGGTGTACCAGTAGTTTGGAATAGGAAGCCTAATACGAACTACCTATTCCGTGCCGCATGTAGTCGCGGGCACGGAGTCTGAACTAACGGGGCTTTAAAAATGGCGGCGCCCAGCAAGATGCAAATGAAGCCCGGGAAATTCAAATCCCGGGCTTCATTTGCAACTTCGGTTGCCTACATTAACCACCCTAGTTCGAACTAGGGTGGTAGTGGTAGTGTAGACATACCCTCAGTTCTGACACCCTCTTAGCCAAAGTAATGGCTACCAGGAAGGCTACCTTGTAAGACAAGTGCTTCAGGGAACACGAGGCCAGCGGCTTGAACGGAGGCTTCATAAGGGCAGTCAGGACCAGATTACGGTCCCATAGTGGGACCTGCGGCCACTCACATGGGATCAACATGTCTACCCCCTTCAGGAATCTCTTAATCATAGGATTAGCAAAGATGAACCTCTGACCTTCCCCCGGGTGGAATGCCACTATAGCCGCCAGGTGAACCCTCAGGGAGGCTGTGGCAAAGATCTGGCCTCGCAGGTAGAGGAGGTACTCCAAGATGAGCAGGACCACCGCCGCCTCGCCCAGGCTGAGTACCCTACCCCCTAGCCATGAGGTAAACCTTTTCTGTTTGGCCTCATACAGAACCTGAGTGGATGGTTTCCTACTTTCTAAAAGTACGTCCTGGACTCCTCTCGAGCAGGCCTGCTCTGTGGGCAACAGTCACGGAGGAGCCACGTTGCTAGGTGTAGGGATGACAGACTTGGGTGGAGAGCTACTCTGTCCTCGCAGCTCTGCATGATCAGGTGTGGCACTAGAGGTAGCATAAGAGGCAGCTCCGTCTAGGAGGGTGGTGAACCAGTGTTGGCGAGGCCACACAGGTGCTATAAGAATTACCCGAGCCCTGAACCTCTCCACTCTGATAAGGGTCTCATGGACCAGGGGAAAGGGGGGGGGAAGCATAGAGTAGACCCTCGGGCCACCTGATCTGGAGCGCATCCCCTCGTGATCCCAGACTGTGGCCCACGTATGAGCAGTACGTCCGGAACTTGGCATTGCTCATCATTGTGAACAGGTCTAGACGGGGATACCCCCACCTCTGGAAAATTCCCTGTAGTATGTCCTGCCTTATAGTTCACTTGTGCTCCTGAATGAGTGACCGAGCCTGTCCACCAACCCGTTCCTGGCTCCCAGCAGGTGCGATACCTCCAGGTGAATGCTGTGATACACATCTCCCAGAGCTCTAGGACTTCCTGCAACAGGGGAGAGGAACATGCTCCTTCCCGCTTGTTGATATAACACAAGGCCATAGTGTTGTCTGTCAGCACCGCCACCACCTTGCTCTCCAGTTGGGGGAGGAACGCTCTGCAGGCCAATCTGACTGCCCTGAGCTCCTTGATATTGATATGAATGGGTGCTTTCCTGAGCAACCACATACCTTGTGTCCTGAGACTGCCCAGGTGCGCCTCCCATCCCACATCTGAGACATCTGTGACCAAGTGCATCGACGGGGATGGTCTGGTGAACTGGACTCACACTCACACCATGTCCTCGTCCCTCCACCAGTTTAGAGAGTGGAGTATCTCCTCCTGTATAGTAACCACCGCATTCAATGGTGACCGCATGGGGTTGTGTACCATCTTGAGCCACCCCTGCAGCAGACGCATACATAACCTGGCATATTGAACCACATAGGCACATGCCACCATGTGGCCTAGGAGCCTCATGCAGGTTCTCGTCGTAGTAGTGGGAAATTTCTGTAGGTCTACTATCAACAAGCGGATAGTGAGGAACCTGTCCCTCGGCAGTGAGGCTCTCTCTGCAGACGAGTCCAAATGGGCCCCCACAAAGTCTATCACTTGCGTGGGGTCCAGTGAGGATTTGGCATCGTTTATGAGAAGACCAAGGCTCGTGAACAACACCCTTGCCCTTTTGACATGGTCTTGCACCTGTTCCCGAGACGTGCCCCTTATCAACCAGTCGTCTAGATAAGGGAATACTTGAACTCTGTGTCATCGCAGGGTTGCGGCTACTACGGCCATACATTTGGTAAACACCCTTGGGGCTGTACATAAACCAAATGGGAGGGGAGCGTAAACTAGAAAAGGTCCTGTCCCACCACAAACCTGAGAAACTTTGTGATTGGGGAACACCGAAATGTGGAAGTAAGAGTCTTTGAGATCGAGAGCAGCGTACCAGTCTCCTTTCTGGAGCGAAGGGATGATGCATGCCAACGTCACCATCCTGAACTTCGCTTTCCTCATAAATGTGTTCAGATTCCTTAGATCTAAAATGGGATGTAGGCCACCCTTCACCTTGGGGATAAGGAAGTACCGGGAGTAAAAACCCCTTCCTCTCAGTTCTTGCGGAACCCTTTCTATGGCCCCTAAGTTGGACACCTCCTGACTTAAGAGGATCTCGTGAGAGGGGTCCCTGAAAAGGGATGGGGGGCAGGGTATGAGAGGAAAAGGATAGCATACCCCTGTGTTACAAGGTCTAGGACCCAATGGTCCGACGTGATCTTTGACCATGCCTGGTAAAACAGGAAGAGAGAATCTCCAAAGGGTGAACTGATAGGTGCCACTGGTACTCTGCTCTCTAGCATACCTTCAAAATGATGGGCCAGCTCCCCTTTCAGAATCTGACCTAGGGCCTCTGTGCCTATTGCTAAACTGGTCAGGACGGCCATTGTTACGTCCCCTTCTGTGGCCTCTGTTCGTCCCCTGACCCTGCTGAATGTTCTCTGGTAAGGTCTAGGGTTAAGAGGTTGCCTCTGGTTGCCGGGGTATGTATCCCAAGCGATTTCAGCCCAGATCTGATACTTGAACGAGACATATGTCGGGATTGGGACCTATATGACGACCTGGCTGACAACACAGACTCTGCCTTGGAC
Source organism: Pelodiscus sinensis (assembly GCF_052426305.1). NCBI lineage: Eukaryota > Metazoa > Chordata > Testudines > Trionychidae > Pelodiscus > Pelodiscus sinensis. The sequence continues at coordinate 30,449,141 of NC_143067.1, read as the reverse complement.
TCTGAAGAATAGTCCGATACCGACCAGAGAGTAGCAGAAGACGCTTGCACCCTCTGGTGTGCTGCCATAGCTGATGGCTTACCCCTAGGCACGGTGCCGAGGGAGGCATCGGTGGAGGCATCTGTTGCGTCGGCACGGTACCCAGCTGCATCTGGTAAGCCAGGAAGTATTCCTGCGGAGCCACTGCTAACTGCGGCACTGCAGTCTTCTGCGGCATCGGTGCTCCCAGCCCATGTCCCAGTGCCGAAATCAGTGCTGGGAGAGGCAATAATGCTGGTGTCATATGTGGTGCAGTTTGCGGGGCCAGCATAGGCACGTAGGCTGGCCCGGGGCCCGGCACCATCCCCGGTCTGGGCTGCGGTGCCACCTCCTGCACCGCGTAGCGGGTGGTTGCGAACCCCGGTGCCTTCTGGGGCTGTTCTAGCTGCCCCGGTGCTAAGGCCATCGGTATCGGGAAGGCACCCACCCCCGATGCCGTCACCTCCCTGAAGCAGGGAGCCAGAGTCGGTGCCTGCGCTGGCATGGGTGCCGATGCCCTTGCCAGCACCTGGAACTGCTGCTGCTGCTGGGCTGGAGTCCACACCTTGCTCTTTGAGTCCCAGTCAGACCTGCGGTGCCTGTGGGAGGGCGAGCGCCTGTGCTTTGTAACAGCGCAGCCCACTCTTGCAGCACCGGGCCTTCTCCCTCTGCCATGGTCATTTCGATGATCTCTTGGGCTGCATCCAATGTTTCTGGGGTACAGGGGCAACGAACCTCCCCTATACCTGCAACTGCCCTGGGCTCCTAGCCTTAGGAGGCTGTGCCTTCCTTTAGGCGCCTTGGAGGTCAAGTGCCCCCCCTTAGGCCGCACCTTATGTGCGCTCCACTCTGTCAACCGGTCCCTCGAGCCCTTAGAGTGCCTCGGTGCCGGCAACTGCGATCTGTGTCTCGGTGCCTTGGTGGCGGCCGCTTATTGTTTAACCGGTGCTGTAGTTGAAGCAGACAGTGCGCTGCGGATGGAGTGGGGGCACTCCTCGCTCTGGGGCTGCAATGCGGACTCCATCAGCAAGAGCTTTAGCTGAGTCTCTCTTTACTCCTTAGTTCGGGACTTGAAACTTTTACAAATAGAGCAGTTCTCCACTTTATGGGCTTCTCCAAGGCACTTCAGGCAGTTGGAGCGTGGGTCTCCACAGGGCACAGGTTTTGAGCAGGAAGCACAGGGTTTAAAGCCTTGGGGCCCTGGCATTCCCTCCCCTTACGGGGAGGGTCCCGCTGTGCTCCTTTGTTCAACTAATTACATTATTTACACATTCTTATCTACTACTCAACAGTGAATTAACTACAAACTCTAATTACGATACAAAACGGGTAAGAGAAACAGCTGCTAAGAGGCAGGCTAATGGCCTTAAAGCATGCTCCAGCTACTATAACGGGCAGTAAGAAGAAACTGAGGGGGGTGGAGGGGCCAGCAGGGGTATATATGCACCGGTATACCGGCACCACTCCCCACAGGGGGCTCCCTGCTGGCCCTATGGGTACTGCTAAGGGGAAAAAAAGCTCCGTAATCCGTGCACGCAGCATGCGCACACCTAATCAGAATGGACATGAGCAAGCAATTGAAGAACCATCCCTTCTTTTGGAAGCCCCCTTACTCCTCATGGAAAGAGGAATTTAGAGGTGACCGAAAGATCATGTTTGCTCTTCCACTAAAAGAAGCAGAGGAACAAATGCATCCCTGGATGCAGAAGTGTTTTTCTGGGATATCTCCAGAATCCTGAAAGACTCCTGCAGTCTAGCCGAAACCTCACTGGGTTGAGACAGGATGTGTAGGCTCTGGGATGGAATGAGGGATTTGGACGTGGGAAGGGGTGAGAGGTGCAAGCTCTGGGAGGAAATCTGGATGCAGGAGAAGATGGATAAGGGGACGCTGGCTCGGGGAGGGGGCGCCAGGCCAGGCAGTGTTGGGGTCAGATGTAGGGTTAGGGTACTGAGCAAGCCACAGACTTCAGGTGGTGAGGGTTCAGGAATTTGGGTTGGGGTATGTGAGGGGCTCAGGGCAGGGGGTTCCAGTGTATGACAGGCTCAGATGTAGGGACTGGGTGAAAGGGGAGTGCAGGAGTGTTATGATGCTATGGCCAGATAGGGGCTTGGCCCCAATTTGGGGTTGGTTGGCCAGGCTTCATTTTTAAATCATAGAATCATAGAATAATAGGACTGGAAGGGACCTCGAGAGGTCATCGAGTCCAGCCCCCCGCCGCCCTCAAGGCAGGATCAAGCTCCGTCTACACCATCCCTGACAGATGTCTATCTAACCTGTTCTTAAATATCTCCAGAGAGGGAGATTCCACCACCTCCCTTGGCAATTTATTCCAATATTTGACCACCCTGACAGTTAGGAATTTTTTCCTAATGTCCAATCTAAACCTCCCCTGCTGCACTTTAAGCCCATTACTCCTTGTCCTGTCCTCAGAAACCAAGAGGAACAAATTTTCTCCTTCCTCTTTGTGACACCCTTTTAGATATTTGAAAACCACTATCATGTCCCCCCTTAATCTTCTTTTTTCCAAACTAAACAAGCCCAGTTCATGAAGCCTGGCTTCATAGGTCATGTTCTCTAAACCTTTAATCATTCTTGTCGCTCTTCTCTGTACCCTTTCCAATTTCTCCACATCTTTCTTGAAATGTGGCGCCCAGAACTGGACACAGTACTCCAGCTGAGGCCTAACTAGTGCAGAGTAGAGCGGCAGAATGACTTCACGAGTTTTGCTTACAACACACCTGTTGATACAACCTAGAATCATATTTGCTTTTTTTGCAACAGCATCACACTGTTGACTCATATTCAACTTGTGGTCCACTCTGACCCCTAGATCCCTTTCCGCCATGCTCCTTCCTAGACAGTCGCTTCCCATCTTGTATGTATGGAACTGATTGTTCCTTCCTAAGTGGAGCACTTTGCATTTCTCTTTATTAAACCTCATCCTGTTTACCTCTGACCACTTCTCTAACTTGCTAAGGTCATTTTGAATTATGTCCCTATCCTCCAAAGAAGTTGCAACCCCACCCAGTTTGGTATCATCTGCAAACTTAATAAGCGTACTCTCTATCCCAATATTTACATCATTGATGAAGATATTGAACAGTACGGGTCCCAAAACAGACCCTTGAGGAACTCCACTTGTTATCCCTTTCCAGCAGGATTTAGAACCGTTAACAACTCTGACTACGGTTATCCAGCCAATTATGCACCCACCTTATCGTGGCCCTATCTAAGTTATATTTGCCTAGTTTATCAATAAGAATATCATGCGAGACCGTATCAAATGCCTTACTAAAGTCTAGGTATATGACATCTACCGCTTCTCCCTTATCCACAAGGCTCGTTATCTTATCAAAGAAAGCTATCAGATTAGTTTGGCATGACTTGTTCTTCACAAACCAATGCTGGCTATTCCCTATCACTTTATTACCTTCCAAGTGTTTGCATATGATTTCCTTAATTACCTGCTCCATTATCTTCCCTGGGACAGATGTTAAACTGACCAGTCTGTAGTTTCCTGGGTTGTTCTTATTCCCCTTTTTATAGATGGGCACAATATTTGCCCTTTTCCAGTCTTCTGGAATCTCCCCTGTCTGCCATGATTTTTCAAAGATCATAGCTAAAGGCTCAGATACCTCCTCTATCAGCTCCTTGAGTATCCTGGGATGCATTTCATCAGGACCTGGTGACTTGCTGACATCTAACTTTCCTAAGTGATTTTTAACTTGTTCTTTGTGTATCCTATCTTCTAAACTTACCCTCTCTCTGCTTGTATTCACTACGTTAGGCACACCTCCAGACTTCTCGGTGAAGACCGAAACAAAGAAGTCATTGAGCATCTCCGCCATTTCCAAGTTCCCTGTTACTGCTTCTCCCTCCTCACTAAGCAGTGGGCCTACCCTGTCCTTGGTCTTCCTCTTGCTTTTAATGTATTTATAAAAGGTCTTCTTGTTTCCCTTTATGCCTGTAGCTAGTTTGATCTCATTTTGTGCCTTTGCCTTTCTAATCTTGCCCCTGCATTCCCGTGTTGCTTGCCTATATTCATCCTTTGTTAGTTGTCCTAGTTTCCATTTTTTATATGACTCCTTTTTATATGTCAAACAAAAAGTTTCTGCATTGTCTATTTCTGAGAAGGGCAGGGAACCTGTTTTGAGTCAGGTCACTGATCCAAGAGAAGTTAGCTGGGGCCACACAAGTGAGATGCAAAAAAACCTCCTCCAATCCCCCTCCCGGTGCCAGTGGGTACAGAGTTCTGCAGCAGGGGGCAAGGGAAGAGGGAATAGGGTGCTGGGGGAGGGCAGGGGCGCGGAGGACGACAGGTTTCTGTAGCAGGGACAGGTTTTTGCAGTTAGGGACACGGGAGCGGGGACAGAGTTAGGGGAGTGAAGCCGGCGTGTGCCTCCTCCAAGCCTGACTCCCCCGTGACGCAGGGAAACCCCGCGCACGCCTGCCCCGGGGCCCGAAACACCCCCGCACTCCATGGCAGAGAAACCCCACGTGCGCCTGTCCAGGGACGGACTCACCCCTCCTGCGCTGGTGCTGGGAAGTCACCATGCTCCTCCTCCGGGGCCAACACCTCCTCCCGCAGCGCGCCCGGCAGAGCGTTCAGCACACTTCTGGAACCCCCAGAAGTGGCGCTAAGCTGCGGGACTTCCGTCTACCCATGGGAAGCCGGCACTACCTCCATTTTCGCTGGAGGTAGGTAGTGGGGCTTCTCGGCGGGGGAGGGTGAGGGAAGAGAGGGCGCGCAGACACCTCATGATCAACTGGTTGAGGCCTCGGGATCAACCAGTCGATTGTTATTGACCTGTTGGTGACCATGGGCTTAAGCTATATGATCCAATGGTGACTGTAACAATAGGAGTTACCCATTGTAACTTAAACACAGAACTTCAGGCCCCGCTGAACTGCGTGTTACAACAACAACAAAAAGCTTATTAATTTCTGAGCACACAATGGATAAGAACACACACTCTCAGTTCAGAAGTAACTGCACCTCTAACTCCTTTGTGGTCTATTTGAGAATACTCCCTCACCAGGCTCAGACCTCTAGTCACAGCTGTCCAAGCAATAACTTACCTCCCTCTGTCTGCACCAGGCATCTAGATCAATGGTGAGCAACCCGCGGATCGTGAACCCCAAGGGCGTCATGGATGTCTTGGGGGTCATGACACCAGTATGGGGGGGGGGGGAAGAGGGCGGTCACACCACTGATCGAGATGGAAGAATTTTAGCCACATGTAATCATATTAGGAAGTATGATGTGACTGTCACACATGGTCTTAGGTTTGCCAATAACCAGACAGACATCAAACTAGTACATTTAAGACAAAAATCATTGCAGAGAATGAAAACAAATTGGCGCACATGCGCACCCCCCTCCCCCCCACTCTCCTATCTTACAAGATGCCAGATGAAGGCTCTGGCAGGTCTGTCCAACTTTTGACAGTTCTTTGTTCTAGCCCCGTGGTCACCAACCAGTAGATCGTGAGCTACCGGTAGATCTCAGGGGCTCTAAGAGTAGCTCTTGAGCCCTCTCTGAACTGCGTGCCTGCGCAGTACATTTACATTAGATTTCCTCATTTGAGGAGCAGCTACTCACCGAGCAACAACATAGGTGAGTAGCTGCGAGGAATTGTGGGAGCTGGGAGATCAGGAGGGCTGAAACACCCCAGCCAGCTGACTGTGGCTTTCAGCTGAAAGAGGCTTCCCAGCGCTCCAGCTGATCGGCGGCTTCTTCTCTGCACCTGCCCATGTGGAGTTTGGTACACCCTGGCTGAGTGCCATGGCCAGCTGGCCGGGCAGCCACTTCTCTTCTCTCCAGCCCGGCTGCCCTGCGCTCAGCCCAGGGAGGCTGTGTCTAGCTCCAGCTGTGTTGGAGCAAGCTTCCCGGGCTGAGCGCAGGGCAGCCGGGCGGGAGCAAAGAGAAGTGGCTTCCCAGCCAGCTGGCCATGGTGCTCAGCCAGGGTGCACCAAGCTCCACGTGGGCAGGCACAGAAGGGAAGCCGCTTGATCAGCTGGAGTGTGGTTCAGCCTCCTCCGGGCTGAAGGCCACAGCCAGCTGGCCAGCCAGCTTCTCCTCTGCACCAGCCCACTTGGAGCTTGGTGCACCCTGGCTAAGCACCATGGCCAGCTGGCCAGGAAGCCGCTTCTCTTCGCTCCCGCCCAGCTGCCCTGCGCTCAGCCCGGGAAGCTTGCTGTTAGTATCCCAACACTGTCCAGCCTGGAGCCCCCTCCCGGAGCCATTGTCCCCTTCTCCACCTCCTCCTGCATCCAGATTTCCTCCCAGAGCTTGCACCTCTCACACCCAAATCCCTCATTCCCACCCCAGAGACTACACATCCTGTCTCAACACAGCAAAGGTCCAGCTAGACTGCAGGAGTTTTTCAGGATTCTGGAGATATCCCAGAAAAACTCTTCTGCATCCAGGGTTGTGTTTGTTCTTCCGCTTTTTTAGTGGAAGAGCCAAACAGGCTCTTTTGGTCACCCCTATATTCCTCTTTCCACAAGGAATAAGGTGGCTTCCAAAAGAAGGGGGGTTTTTTTTTCCCCCCTGACATTTGGTCCAGTCTAGACAGGCCAAATGTTGGAAAAACCTCTTCCTACAGAATTTTTTTTTTTTTATTAAAGCAGCAGTATAAGGTTTGGGGATAGCAAGTGATGGAGAGGAGGAGAATAGAGAGGGGGGGGGGCTTCAAGGAAGGGGCGGGGTGGTAGATCTTGGCTTGGTCTGTCATTTAAAAAGTGATCTTGGGTGTAAAAGGTTGGAGACCACTGTTCTAGCCTGAAAGAGCCTAGGACCTGAATCTGTATCTACATTGGCTTTTCTTCCTCAGGCCTCCTGAAAGTAAAATCACTGCACATTTCAGGTGGTGGGGGGAGGAGAAGAGAGAAGGAGATACAAAAACTTCAGGGGGCTGAATATCCAACAGTAAGCCAGGAACACAAGAGAGATACATATACTTCCTAACTGAATGAGCTACAAATATTCCCCACATCTCCCACAGTATGACACTCGTGAATGATCTAAAAAAAACAACAGTCTTGAAACACCTTAGAGAGACTAACAAAACATATGGATAGTATCATGAGCTTTCGTGGGCACAGCCCACTTCTTCAGATGAATGGAGTTGGGTTACCATCCACGTTTTGTTAGTTTGTAACTGGAAAAAACTTTTAAACCCCCCAATAGTCTTGCAGAACCTTAGGGTATGCCTACACTAGCCCCCTAGTTCGATCTAGGGTGGCTAATGTAGGCATTCGAACTTGCAAAGGAAGCCCGGGATTTAAATATCCTGGGCTTCATTTGCATGTTCCTGGGCGGGCGCCATTTTTAAATCCCCTTTGTTTGAACTGACTGCCTGTGGCTACATGTGGCAGTCCAAAGTTAATCTGAACTAAGGATTTAGTGTTCGGATTAACACTAAGTATTCCAAAGTTTGGAGTATTTAGGTTAGCATTATAGATTCCAATAATCTTTACTGTCTGTTACAGAGGGCACAGCTAGCTTAAGTATGACGTGAGAGAAAGAGCGTGCACATGCGATTTAAAATTAAGATTTAGAACTTCAGATTAAAGCAATTTTTATTCACCATAAGCCCTTATAACATGTTATCCAGTGTATTTTAACAAAACATTTAGATTATTTTTTCTTACTGCCCATGTCATTCATATAAATAAAAAGACCAGCTTGTTTTTCCTAATGTGTTGAATTTATGTAGACAGATTTTTTTTTTTAAGTCAAGTGTTAACAGAGGTGAATTTAACATTCATTAAAGGTGACTGACATACCTGGAGATGGATGCTTATCAGAATGTAGGAGCACAAGCAATCAAACAAGTTCTGATTGGCACAGACAGTGCTGACCAGAGACTTCCAGTGCAAGATGCTTCAGTCATGGACCTCTAAGAATGTCAATTAGAATGTCAACTGTGATTTACATGGCATGGCATCTACCAGGAATTGACTAGGTATCAACTTTGCAATCTAGATTTCACGTTTGTGGTTTAGGGAGTCACATGTGAAACAAACCAGTCTCAGTCTCAAAATGCTGCTTGCATCAGTAAGCATTCAGTGAAGAAGTTTAGCTTAACGTGTAAAAATCATGTGCAGTAGACATATGTAAAACCCCTTTATTTCTTGAATTTAAATTAAATACCTTTTGCTCTATATGGCCATAGAGGCACACAGATTTTTAAAAACATCTGGTATTTTGTTCTCTTCAACTGACAATTGAGACACACTAGGAAGTGACATGCCAAATATTTGAGTGCTAGTGTGTAGCAGGCTTTGAACAGAGAACCTTTACAGGGCACAGTCATTCGAAACCCCTAGGTAATAATTTGATCTATTTGAGAAAGCCTTTTCCTTAAGGATCCTTACTAGACCCATCATTGTGCAACCTCCATCTTTGATTTTGAAATATAGAAGTGGTCCCTTGACCCTACTATGAAACATTTAGATTTTCCCAGCAAGTTAAACAGGATCCTCTTGAAACCAAGGGCAAGTTAGCACCTGTTCCTGTTGCCTGCAATAGAAAAGCAGCAGTGAGTTTCTGATAAAGTGTTTCTACTACTGTGCAATTATCCAAGACATTGTTGAAACATTAAATTCCTGCTACAGGTTGAACCTCTAAAAACAAGAAGACTCTGATCCAGCCAACAGGAGGGCCTGTGGCTAGGAGCCAGAGTGGGGTGGGTAAGAGCAGTCAGTCCAGGAGGCCAGAGGTTGGGGGGGGGGGGGGGGGTGACAACTAGAGCTGGGAAGGAAGAGTTGGAACTGACCTCTCAAATCTGGCAGAAGCCCTTGTTCAGGACTAGTCAGGTCCCATGGGTGCTAGACAGGGGAGGGCCAACCCATATTAAGTTATGTTTCTGTTCTTCTCCACAAAGAGGCGATTACTCACCTTTAGCAGTGACTGATTTTCGAGATGGGCATCTCTGTGGGTGCACCACAGCAAGTGTCAGTATGTCTTAGTGCTGCAGACCGGATTCTTCACAGCAGTGCATTGAGGGCCACGTATGTGTGGCAGGCAAAGCACACAGGTACTGCTCAGTATTACTGCACATGCATGGCCACCCTCCCCTCAGTTACTTCTCTACCCAGAAACCTGATCTGTTCAAAAAAAATAGGGGTCCAAAGTAGAAGGAAGGGAGGGTAGTGGAGCACTCACAGGGACACACATCTCAAGGTGAGAAACTGCTTCAAGAAATGTCCATGGGTGCTCCACAGCAGGTGACTGCAAAGCAATGTATCCTATGGAGGTAGGGACTCTGGGTCAATTAAGTAAACTAGACACAACAGCCTTCACCATTCTGCTGGAAGGGGAGCCTGAGAAAGTGTGGTGCCTGGCAAAGGTTTGGTCTGAGGTCCATGATGCAGCAGCAGCACGTATGTCCTCAATAGGGACCTTGTGCAGGTAAGCAACTGACATGGCTACTGCTCTGGAGGAGTATGCATGAATCAAGGTAGGTGGTGGCAACTGGTTTTAATGGTAACACATTTTAATGCAGTCTGAGACCCAGTATGACAATCTTTGAACTGATATCTGTGGACCCTTGTGTTCTGCGATAGAAATGAAGAGTTTTGGGGACACTCTGAAAGGTTTTGTTCTAGGGAGGTTAAAGAAAAGTGCATCAAAGGTATGCATTTGTGCTTCAAAGGTATTGGCATGAGCCTTGGGAAAGAATACGGGTAAGTAAATAGTCTGGTTGATGTGAAAAGACAAACGGACTTTAGGGAAGGTCTCAGAGACACTATCTTTGAAGATGGTGTTGGGGGGGGGGGGGGTGAGTCTGCCTTTAGGGCAGCCATTTCCCCTACCCACTGGGCTGATGTATTTACCATTTTTAGGAACAGGTAGAGAAGCGAGCATGTAGCCATGGGTTTGAATGGCAGTTTTGTGAGGGCGTTTAGCACCAAATATACATTCTATGGTGTATGTAGAATGGTTACATCTGGGTACACTTGTAGGCCTTTCAGGAATCGCTTTGTCATGGAATGAGCAAAAACGGTATCATCATCATCAATCCTTATCTGGAATGTTGCGATCACAGCCAAGTGGATGGAGAGATGCGAATGCTTAAAAAATGCAATAAGTAATCCAATATCACCGGTAATGGGGCCATATCCGGACCTATGTTGCAGGGAGTAGTGCAATGAACAAAATGGGACCGTTTGCTCCTGTATGTCTTCTGAGGTGAGGGAGTTCTACTGTAGCATATTTTGTACCTGCATTGAACAGTGTAGCTCTATCCCTGAGAGCCATCTAGATAACCAGGCTTTTAGGTGCAGTGTTAGAAATGGAGGGTGTAAAGCCTGGAGCACTGGTTGGAAAAAAGTTCTTCGGACTTCATGAAAGCTTGATTGGAGGACAGAGTCATTCTGTTCAGGAAAGGGAACCATGGTTGCTGGGGCCAGCAAGAGGCTACGAAAATGATCCTCACCCCATCCCTCCTTATTTTGAGAGCTGTCCAATTGAAGGGGAATTGGAAGGAAGACATAGTAGATGATGGTTCCACTGAACGAGGGCATCTCTGAGGTAGCCCTTTTGCTCACCTTTATGGCCAAAAGGTCTACCAAGGGTATCGCCATTGTTCAAAGATGGTTGCGAGAACTCTGATTGATCTGCCACTCATGGTTTTGAGGTAGAGTTCTGCTTAGTGCATCAGCAGTGGGGTTCAAGGCACCAGGAAGGTGACATGTACTTAGACAGCATGGGTGAGGCACCAGTTCCACAGGGCAATAGCCTCTGTACATAAGGCATGGGAGCATGCTCTGCCTTGCTTGTTTTACATAAACAGGAAGGTGATGTGGGCGGTACACATTTGATTTCTTTTCTCATATCTAGAAAACATAAGTTGACAGGCAAGCCACATGGCTCTGAGCTTGAGGACACTGATGTGTAGGGCCTGTTCCGCTGGGGTCCATAGATTCTGAGTTGTAGAGTCTTTCATGTATGCCCCACACCTTGTAAGGGAGGCGTCCATAGTAATGACCCCAGTGGGTTCTGGAGTTTGGAAAGGGATGCTGAGGAATAGATTCTCTGGTTTTGTCTGCCATAATACTGCACTTTTTACTCTGGGAGGAATAGACAGGGTTTTGGTTAGAGGATGAAGGTTTGGTTTGTAGACTGTCCTGAGCCAGTTATGAAGTCATCTCATGAAGAGATAATCATTTGGAACAGGAGGATTACAGGATGCCATGTGGCCTAGTAGCTCAAGACAGTTGTGTGTGGTGACATGAGGCACAGATTTAGAGCTAGACTGTGAATCTTTAAAAACCTGATCTTGCGGTAGAGACGCTGTGGTGGTGGCTGAATCAAGGTGTGCTCCAATGAATTGCGTCAGTATGAGTACAGAGACTCGTTTATTAATCGACCCAAACGATTGGAAGCATTCTTGATGAAGTAAGTGCTGCAACAAAAATCATCCTTGGTTTTTGCCTTGAGGCAACTGTCCAGATAAGGATAGATGGTAACATGCTGTTTCCTGAGGTGGGTCATAACCACTGCCAGCATCTTGGGAAAAAACTCTTGGTGCCATGGAGAGTCCAAAAGGTAGGGCAATATATTGGTAGTGTTGGATACCTAAGATGAAAATGAGAAATCATCAATAAGCAGGATGAACAACAACATGAATAGGCATCCTGCAAGTCAAGACAAAACACAAATCTTCTGGCTTCAGAGAAGGGATAATGGTAGTCAACCTTACGATCTTGAATTTTGGCCTCTTTACAAATTTGTTAAGATCTCTAAGGTCCAAAATTGGATGCCATCCTCCAGTCTGTGTGAGGAAATAACACGAGTAAAATCTTCTCCCATGAAATTACTATGGGACTTCTATAGTGCCCAGTTGGAGGAGGTGCTTGACTTCCTAATAAGAAGGCTTCATGAGAATGGTCCTTGAAGAGGAATGGGGCAGGAGGAGAGAGGGATGGAGAGGAAAGGTATGGTGTATCCCGAGAGGATCATCTGAAGCACCCATTTATCAGATGTTCTGCCAATCATTTCCGGTCTCCCAACCAAAGGCTCAAATTTACTTATTTGGTTGCTGCAGCTGATTATTGGTGCCACTCCGAGTCTATGCTGTTGCCTGCTGCAACTGCATTGCTGTTGCAGTTGGTGATCGTGTTTCTGGTGCTGATATGCATAGGCTGGATACCTTGGTCTTGGGCAGGGGTGAGCAAAAGCCTCTCCGCGGGTCAGATTCAGCCTGTCTTGGGCTTTGATCCGGCCCACAAGACAATTACAGGCCCAGGGCAGGGGTGAAGGGGGGGGGTGGAGGGGAAGGAGATCAGCCCCACCCCGCCACCCCCCCATGCTGCTGAAGGAGGCAGCAGCGCCGGGGCAGAGGCTCCTCACCAGGGCTGGCTCTGGTGCCTCTGGGGGTTGGCCTGTGGTCACGGCGCCTCTGGAGAGTGGGCCTGCCCCAAACCCTTTGGCCGCAGCTCTGTAGCCATGGCAGTGTCGCCTCCAGGGCCAGCCCCAGGCTGCAGCATCTCTAGGGCAGCCTGTGGCCACTGGCCCCAGTACAGGCACCTCTGGCCTCCTGGGCAGCCTATGGCCACAGTGCCTTGGAGCCGGTTGCATGGCGGTGGCAGTGGCACCTCCAGCTTGTGGCCATGGTGCCTCCAGCCTTCGGGACCGCGGCAACAAGGCCTCCCTCCGGGGCAGCCAGAACCTCATGGCTGCAGCTGTTGCTTCAAGGAAACATGAAGTCACTTCTCCCCACCCCCCCAGACCGAGCAGCCCCAGCTTGCTTCGACACCCTCCCTTGTTCTTGCATCCTCTCTCCTGGCCACACACTGCACCTTCCCTTGTTTCTGCTCCCTCCTCCTGGCCAGACACCCTACTCCCAGCCTGCTTCTGCACCCCATCTTCCTCCCAGATCCTGCACCCCATCCCTATCCTACTTGCTGACAGCCCTCTCTCATGCACTGTACCCCATATTTTTGCCCCTACCCCAGACTCAAAGGAGGTCTATAAAATCCACTAACTCTAGAACCCCAGAAAAGTAAATCTTGTCTATAGGAAGCCGTGAACCTCAGTTCCCCACTTTCCCTCACCCTGTGAGGTTGGGGCACCAGAGGAGTGAGGTGTCTCAGTTGGGGCCACATCAGTGAGTGTTGGTGGGTTTTGGAGGAGTTTTTTTGCTTCTCACTTGTGTGGTCCCCAACTGTTTTTGTGGGACAGTGACCCCAGACCCAAAAAGGGTTTCCCACTTCTTCCATAAACAAAGAAAATATTGAAACCTTTTGTGTTGGACAAATTTTACTTTATTTAGAATGAAGCTTGAAAAACTAACCAGAGAAAGTTAAAACGCTTAATCTGTTTCAGAATTTAAATTAAATCGTTCTTACTAGCTGCAACTGGTTCAGAAAATAAGGTCACTGTACCCAGCAGGGTAGTTCTGAGCCCTGCCCCTTCCACCTGAGGCCTCGCCCCTTCCGTGTCAGCCCACAGCCAATTCCGAAATTTGTGAAATGGTCCCCCTACCAAAATTATTGCCCACCCCCTTGGTCTTGGGTATGCTTGGTATTTACATTGCCTTCTTCTGGTCGCAGGTGTGTGGATACGAAGAGAACAGAACATCACCTGGGAATCCTTCATGGAGTGAAGTTGGTTCTTAGCTGAAAAGAGAATCTCCCCCTCAAACCTGCAGCACTGTTCAAGATATTTTAGGTCTCTCCACAATGTCTGCCTTGAATTGCTGCTTTGTGGCCTTGGGCATGTCCTCAAAAGGTGTTGAGCTTTGAACAGTTGTTAAAAATCATATTTACTGATGAGTGTGGTGTAATTGGCAACTCTGAACTGCAATGTGGATGATGTGCAAACTTTCCTGCCAAATAAATATAGTCTTCACTGGCCTTGTCTGGTGGAGTGGAACGGGACTAATGCTACTTGTTCCTCTGATGGGTAGCATCCAGAACCAGAAAGCTTGGGGGTGGGTGAAGAGGAATTCTGACACTTTTGGGGGAATGCAGTATTTCCTATCCACTCTCTTGTAGGTCAGGAAAATAGTGGCAGATATTAAGGCCAGCTGCAACCGTCTTAGAGAGATCCTGAAAGGCTGTAAAGTCATCAGCTATGGTTGGAGGCAGTGGCATGGCTACCTCATCAAGCAAGGAGGAGGAATTTCTATTTAGGGATCTATCCGGGCCTGACTCACGAAGTTGTGGATCAGCTGTTTCCTGCTACTTCCTCTGCGGTGATGGAGATTGTGGAGGAGGAGAAGGTACAGGCTGGGTATGGTTTTTTTTTTTTTGAGTGTCTCTTTCTGTAGCCATAAGTCCATGGGCTCCAATATTGCCACTGTGCACCATAAGGCATGGCTGGTGTCATCCATGGGTGTAGACTACAGGGGAGCAATGCTCAAGCCGATGGGGTGCCTAAAACTGGGATGAGCTGAAGGCACAGATATTTCAGTACCAGGCAATAATTGGGATGAGAAACATAGTCCCTCTTCATCGCCATCATCATTGGATAAAAGTATAGGTGATGAGACATGTTTCGGTGTTGCCGATAGAGGTAATGTATTAGTACCGAGGAATGGAGAATTAAACGTAGAAGACACCGTGAGGTCTCTCTGGTGTAAGTACCTGGGTGCCGGAGTGGATGGTACCGTGGCCATCAGTACTGGAGCGGGTATGATTATGGTTGGCACTGATGCAAGTTGCAGTGTTGAGGTAGCTGGGAAACCATTAGGTGGTGGAACAGTGCCGACACGCTGCACATCTGGCTGGTGCGGTGCTGTGTCAATAGGCCTCAGTGCTCAGTCCTGTAGTGGGTGTCAAGATGTGAGAGGCAGGCATAGAAGGGCCTGTAGCCTCAGTAGGTACCATGCTGGGAGCAAGTCCGATCAGTGCTGGAAATGCCCAAGGTGTTGCATGTGCTGAGGTGAGTGGCCTCTCAGCCCTCAGTACTTTTGGTTGTGCACCCCCTTGAGTGGTAACAAAGAGACCCATTTCTTTGAGGATTTTTTCCCCCCCTTTTCAGGTCTCATCTTGTCAGGGCCTTGCGTGCCCAGGTCAGAGCAGGGATGTGGTGCCTTTTCTAACGATCATTTTCAGGCGGAGGTCCCCGTCTCCACGTGTTTGGCGCAGTGCTGGAAGTTCTGCTGAATATGGGACTTGGAGGCATTTCACGCACTTAGAATGTCCATTGGAGATGGGCATAGCCTTATTACAGGCTGAACAACATTTAAAGCCCAGTGACCCCGGCATTGTAAGTGGGATGAACAGCAAAACAGCAGGAAAAATAAGTAGGAGGGAAAAAAAGCCCACTTTTTTTTCCCTCCAAGTTATTTTTCCAGGAAGACAAACTTGGACATAGCGTAAAGTTACTGAAGAAGAGATAGCTGAAATTAAGCTACAGGATTAACGAAAAAAAAAAAAAACGAAGCACCTCTTACTTCCGTCTTAAGCCAAGAACGGTAAGAAGGAACTAAAGGGAGAGTTGCTGCACATGCGTTGTAATGCTGAGCACTGCCCATGTGTCTCGCCTGCTGCGTATGCACAGACCCCCAATGCACTGCTGTGAAGAATCCAGTTTGAGGTGCTGGCATACACCAATACCTGCTGTGGAGCACCCACAGGGACGTCTGTCAAAGAAGAATGGACAGTTTACATAATATGAAGTCTTGTTTTGACTATATTTGAAGAATCATTTCAGGTCATTGAGGTCACTTACCCATGATCTGAACTAGTGATACTCAGACCTCAGTGATTCAAGAGCCAAATTAGCAATCACTATTACCCTAATGAGTCATAGTAGTGGAATTCATTGTTGCATTTACTATTTTTACGTATAGTATAATTTTATCAGCTACAATTGGTTAACAGAAAAAGCATCCTGACAGTGATTCAATTAACCCATGTTTTGATATCATATGCTGAAAAAAAAAGCCACAGGAGACTGATGCAGTCTGACCAACATCCAAAACTTACCTTCTTTTAAAGGAGTTTTGGGGGCAACATTTTCCTTGCTATCATGTTGGAAAGCTTTAGAAGGATCCAAGCGCCTGATACCCTTAATTTCATACAGTTGCTCCTGAAGATCTCTCTGTGCTTGTCTTTCCTTAGCTACTTGAGCACGCAGTTTTAAAACCTCCTGAAGTAGGAAACACACTTGAGTGTAAGTTGAGATCATAACATTATGAATGAAGCCTGGATAAATCAGTTACCTATAAGGCCATGTTACTGAACACTAGCCAAGAGAGGTCTGTAAAAACTAAAAAAACCAAAGCTTTACAGTTGCTGGAAACTACACTTAAGAACGTGGCATTCTGGAAGCACAAAGCTCTATTAGTGTCTTTTAGCACAATAATGCATCTCTCCTTCCTTTGCAAGAGTTCTAAACTAATTAAATGGGACTGCCTGGTAGGAGTGTTGCTCATCTTGGGAGCCATATCTCCATTAAGTCTAGCAGCAGGCCAACCCACGAGACCGATCATCTCCTACCTGGTATCTGGCAACAGAAGTGTTAAACACTAGCCCAGACATTTATGCCTGGAGTTGAAGTGGCTTATTCCAGCTCCAGGCTAGAGGCAACTGTCTCCGATTGAGAGTTTAAACACTCAAATTATAAATTCAGATGTTTAGTGTCAACATATAGAGATGGTTCATCTTAAAATAGGGTGATGATGCTTAGTAGCCGGACGCGATACACATGTCATTCTTTTCAGTGACAAACCTGTTTGAGCTGGGCATTCTCATCTTTCAGCTTCATAACATGTTTAATTTTCTGCCTCTGATTCTGATGGCCTAGTAGCTTAGCATATGCATCACTTAATTTGTTCAACTCTTCTTGGGCTGCACCATGTTCATTCATGAGAGCATTCTTCTCTGCCTCAAATGCATCTAGTTGTTGCTGAAATAGAATTTGAATAGATCTTTCAGATAACAAAAAAAAGAGCTATCACTGCCTATTCCTTTAATAAAAATAGCTACGCCCTCAGCACTTCTAGTTCCTCTTAAACTGAACCTTAAGAAAACGTTGAGGCAGCTAGTATCCATTCCCCAAATTGGGACACTAGAAGTCATAAGAGTCGGGGATGGAAAACAGTGGCATAGTACTATCATCAAGTTGAATCCAACTGTTAATAGTTGAGGATTGATCCTCTGATGCTGAATCTTAAATTTCCAGATGCTGCTTAAAAACCCCCCAAAAGTGTTTAGCACAGAAACTAACCTGAAAAGGCTTAGTTTTGTTGTGCAAGTCTTCATAGAGACTACGCCAGGTTTGTATCTCTTCTTTAAAGCCAGCAGCCACCTTTTCCTCTATGGTTTTCCTGAACAAAAACACATAAGCAGTTTCGTGTCTATATTTAAGACGATTTATATCACCACACATTTCCAAATGAAGCTTAAAAGAAGTCCTCAGTCTAGTTTAGATGTACAGTAATTTCTCATGTAACACTATAGATGTGTTTCAGAAAATGATCGTGTTAAGTGAAAACGTGTTCTGTGGGGTTAATTTTCCCATTAAATATAATGGAAAAAGTGGGGGTTGCATTTCAGGTGGTGGTGTCTGTTGGGACCAGGACAGAAGGTTGTGGGAGAAAGGGCACTGCGTTACAGCAGGAAGGGGAGGCGTTTGGCTCTGGGGAAGGGAAGGGGGACTGAGTTGGGAGTATGCCACTGTGACAGGTCTGCTGGGACCCACACTGCGTCCAGCGGGGGGGGGGGGGGGGGGGGGGAGGGAGGGACACGGACGGACGCGCGGGGGAATGGTGCAGCAAGTGGCAAACCCTCTGCCACTTTGCAGGGAGGTGGGGGAAGCCCTGAGTAGCCCCCAGCAACAGGTCAGCTGGGGAAATCGTGTTATTCCGGGGACAGTCATATAATTCAAAAAAATGTTCCGGGGGGGGGGGGGGGGGGGAGAACCACACACACTCGTGCTATCGTGAAAATGTTTTCAGTGGGCACATGTTAAATGAGGAATTACTGTATTCCCATTACTAGACTAGTCAGAGATCTGGAGTTACCTTGATCTTTCAATTTCAAGCTGTTTCGTGAAGTCTTCAGTTTGCTCTTCCAGTTGTGTCTGAAGTTCAATCATCTGTGAAATACAGGATTCCTTGGTTCTCCTTATTTCTGCTTCTTTTAGTGCTAGCTTTGTCTGAGCATCTAGAAGCATTCTGGGGGGGGGGGGGGAGAAGAAGGTTAAACATATAGATATTACTTCATTAAATATTTTGAGAGTTTCAGAGTTAGTCAGCAGTAATCAAAATTTGCAGCCGTCCTGATACTACACCTAGAGAAAGAATGCTTACATACAAATAGCAATGTTTGCATAGGCAATGTTGCATAGGCTGACAACAGTAAGACAATAAGGATCTCTCTCAACTACATCCCTCCGTTGAAAGAGGGATGTAAATTAGGCAGATCGAAAGCGCAAATGAAGTGGGGAATTTAAATGTATCGTGCTTCATTTGCATAATCACGTCACAGTGGTCTTTCGAAAAAGGGTATTTCAAAAGTGAAACCGCCATCTAGACAGATTAAAGGATCTTGGGGAAAAAAAGAGTGTTTTTTTTAATTATTATTAAAAGAACCACATCTAGATGGCGGTTTCACGCTCAAAATACCCTTTTTTGAAAGACTGCTGTGACAGGACTATGCAAATGAAGCACGGGAAATTTAAATCCCCACTTCATTTGCGCTTTCGATCTGCCTAATTTACATCCCTCTTTCAACGGAGGGATGTAGTTGAGAGAGATCCTTATTGTCTTACTGTTGTCAGCCTATGCAACAATAGAACACCACTTGTCATCACCTACAACCCCCAACTTAAACCTGTCCAACACATTATCAATAAACTACAGCCTATATTGGAACAGGATACCATACTCAAAGAGGCTCTGGGAGACAGACCCATAGTCTCCTATAGACAACCACCTAACCTCAAGATGATTCTTACCAACCACCACAGGACATACCACACTAATACCAACCCTGGTACCTTCCCTTGCAACAAACCCCGTTGCCAGCTTTGTCCACATATTCATTCTGCTGATACCATTATTGGACCTAACCAAGTGAGTTATAAGATCAAGAACACATATTCCTGCGCATCCAGAAATATAATCTATGCTATCATGTGCCGAAAGTGTCCGTCTGCTATGTACATTAGACAAACATCTCAGACACTTCGCCAAAGGATTAATGCCCACAAAACAGATATCAGACAAGATCACAAAGAGAAAACAGTTTCTTGCCACTTTAACCAGAAAGGACACTCTCTAAATGACTTAACCACCTGCATTCTGCTACAAAGACCTTTTACATCTGCACTTGAAAGGGAATCCTCTGAACTGTCATTCATGTTAAAATTCGACACTTGCCAACAAGGACTTAACAAGAATTTGAACTTTCTCACCCATTACCAAGACAGTTTCCCCAATTATCACCTGTAATACCATTAACTCACAAACATCCCACTCTCCCTACCTTTAATATCAGCAATTCACAGACACTTACCTTCCTTCCTCCCCCTTCCCACCCCCCCGCATCCCCCTTCTGTTCTGCAATGTGATTTGTCCTTTTCATATTTGTTCATTTTTTTAATTGTATCCTTTGGTATATATGGTTGTGACTACTTTCTTCCACTATTTGATCTGAGGAAGTGGGTCTGGCCCACGAAAGCTCATCATCTAATAAACCATCTTGTTAGTCTTTAAAGTGCTACATTGTCCTGCATTTTGCTTCTATCACTAAAAAATTAATGTAAGCAACAGAATCTTATACTCCTGAAAGAAAAGAACTCTTAAAAGTGAGCAATTGCTGATGGATTATTTGTCTACTTCGGCATTTCAAAGATGGTGTGAACCTGAAAGCCTTTAAATGAAACTACTAAGGGGCAGTGCCCCCTGCTCGCTACGCTCGACAACCCCCCTCTCTAGGGATAGGGAGCCCCAGCTCTCTCCAGCCTCTCTCTGTCTGTGGTGTGTGTGTGTGTGTGTGTGTGTGTGAGAGAGGTTAAAAAGACTAGTCAACTATCCGATAAGCAAATGCTTATTGGATAGTCAGTTGACTAGTCTATCCCCACCCCCCTCAGCTACCTCTATCTGATAGAATAGTAAGAGAGATGCAGCCATGTTAGTCTGGTCTAGCTGAAGCGGATAGAGGCAGCGAGGGGGGGGGGAAAAGGGGGGGAGAGAAGAGAAGAGGGAGTACTTCAAAGAGCAGCGCTGCCCAGCTGTGAAGCGCAGTCCCTTTGAAACGTCACCTCCCGCTGACCCCAGGTTGTGTAGCTTCAACAATTTTTAGTGGTTACACGGTTATGAAAACGCTGTTCCTGGACCCTCTCTCAGGGAGTCCCCCTGCTACTCCGCACTGCTGCCTCTGTATTAGAGGCAGCAGCAGCCCCTGTCCGTGGGGGTACTGAGTTCCCCTTTGGACAGCAGCTGCTCTGGCACCCAGCCTGCCCATTTCCGCCCCTCTCCCCCCCCCCCCCCCAACTGCTGCCTCTGATAGCACTGGCTCCTTCCTGCCCCTCCCAGATAACTCTATGGGAGGTGAGGGGGAAGAGGAGGAGTAGATGGAAAGAAGGAGAAGGCATCCACACACACAAGGAAAAAAAAACCAAAAAGATTGATAATCCATTAACCATGTTCTGATGAGCAATTTTAAGCATCCATTGGAGAACAGGTATTTTAGTTAGCTAGCCCTTGTAGTAAGTTGAGGGTCAGTAACAATGAGTCAGCAGGCCTAAATAGAGGCCTGTAACATGAAAAGAGCAACAGCCCTTGCAATCTAGTGAGCAAGACTTTGGTTCAGTAACACAGGAGCCAAAAAAGAGGCCTTACTGATAACTGTGTAATTGTGTAAGTTAGATTGAGCATGGCAGGACACAGGGAGGCACTGGGTACAGACTGTAAGCCAAAGGGAAGTAATGGAACATCTTAAGAAATGTCTTGGTACAAAAACTCCCTAAAAAACTAATGCACATACCAACCTAGGTTCAGGACCAGGTCGGAATTTTCAGCATGAGGGACAGTAAGTAAGCCCCCCTTCCATAAGGTGAGGGGTGGTAACGAGACAACAGAGGGTGGTAACCTGGTATGTAAAAAAAAAAAAAAAAAAAAAAAAAAAAAAAAAAAAAAGATGTAAATTGTTTGTACCTGTCTATAGAAGGACACCGCAGAGGGTGCTCTCCGGCCGACCTGGGTGTCATTGCCTAAACTTACAGAATGCACAGTAGCTTAACTTTGACTAACTGCTGTTAATATCTGTTACATGGCAATAGGCCTGCCTGATGTTGGTACCTTGTCAACGCGGGCCATAGTGCCCAGTGATGTAACATTGTACTGATCTCTGTTACCAACTGGTAGAACTTCGCATTTGACAATAAACCTGCTTGATTGATTTCAAACCTTGCCTGCATCTGTCATTTCCGGTGCCTCTGAGATCTCTTGTGTTGACCCAAGTGCACAGGGTCTAACACTCTAGACAGAGGGAGTACCGATTGTTACGCACACAGCCGAAAGTTTACCACCACCAACTGAGTAGAGGTTCTGTCAGGAGCGCGCCAGGACGACCCTGACCAGATGACGCTGACACTGACAGTTCAGACCACCGAAGGTACCGAGGTACGAAGACACCGAGGTACGACACTGGTGACCCCAACCGCTGATCTGGTAAGAAGGCTAACAGTTCTGTTTATCTGTTTGCAATCTGTTTGTAACTGAATTGAGTCAACTCTGGCTCTGCATTACATGTACTGCATGGATTTTGCAACTTTTCAATGCCCTGCAGTTGAGTGTCTATCCCTCCAAAAAAATAACAGTTCATAATACTAGATGTACTGGAGAAATATTCATTTTTGTCTGGTCATAGATGTCCCTGCCCCACTTTAAGGAACAATCACATCATCCATTACCTTGCATATTCTTCTTTTGCCTTGTCTTTAGCATGTTCCAGGTCATAGAGTTGCTGTTGCATGTCCTGACCAGCTTCCCTCAACTCAGCTACTTTCTCCTGTAAAGAAGAATTGTCCAGTTGGAGACATGCCATTTCTTCAGTCATAGATCCCTTGTAACTAGAAGGAAAAGTTTAGCATCCATTACTTGGTGATAATCTTCATTTTACAGTGTTATGTCCTTTGTAAGGCAGTAACAATCTACTGTAAATTTGATGCACATTGTAGCATTCTGTGAAACCTTCTCAAATACAAATTCCTTCTGGCTGTACATGTCAAGTGGTGATTTAGTCAATTCTGCCTCAGCCTAGAGATGAAGTATTCCAAGACCATCCATGATAGGTATTTGTCTAATCTGCTATTAGAGACCTCCAATGACAGGGACTCTACAGCCTCCAGTATCAGTGCTTAACTATTCTTATATATTCTCTTCCTCCAGATTAAACAGATTGCTTCTTGTCCCAACTTTAGTGGATTTGGAGAACAATTGATCACTGACTTATTAACAACAGCCCTTAACATACGAGAAGCAGTCAAATTTTCTATTTGTCCAAGTATTTCCTGACATGTGGTACCCAGAATTGGAAACAGACTCCTACTAAGATCTCATCAGCACCAAGTTGAGTGGGACAGTTCTCGCACCTTTTAAATGCAACACTCCATGAATATATCAAAGAATGATTTCCCCAACAGCATCACATTGTTAACTCCTATTTCATTTGTGATTTCCTACAGCCCCCAAACATCTTTTTCTGCAGTATTATTACCAAGGTAGTTATTCCATAGCTCTTGGTTGTGGATTTTTCCTTTCCAAGTATAGTACTTAGCACTTGTCTTTACTGAATTTAATCTTCTTGAATTCAGACCAAATTTATCAAGGCTGTTTTGAATTCTAATCCTGTCCTCCTAAGTGTTTACAACCCATCTCAGAGACAGTGGTGCCGCCTCCTGGTCACATATAGCATAAATTAGTATACAGATACCTATTGAAATGAGCAGATTGTAAGTAGCTCCCAGAATACTGTTGAAATTGTACCCAAATTTTAAAATTCTTAGTACAGATGAGCAAATACAATAATCTCCATTTGTCAGAAATCATCAGGAGGTCAGACAACTCTGAACGCCTTAATGTACAGCAAACAGTTACACAAAACCAGATTGACCTAATTACTTATGTTACCAGTACTTTCCTAATTTTAATACACAGAAAAGCTAAGAATTCTGGCTACTTTTGTATCCTCAGCCACTTAAGATTACTAGTTTTAGAATCCTTTTCAGCATCATGAAATACAGAGTAGCTGGAGTCTTTATTTAGCCTTCTTGTCTTTAAGGTTTGCATGGGGTGATCTCACAGCTCTCATATATGAGGATGGGAATGCCCAACCAACCAGACTGAACCCTCCTTGCCCAGTGCACTTGAGTCTCCCTGCTCCGGCTTCCAGGATGGACCCACCTCTCTTGGTACCTAGCACTAGGTCTTGAAGCAACATGTGAGGGGCATGCAGGGTCACAACCCTCCCACCCAATTTTTTGAGGGTTTACACCAGAACATGGCCAGCAACAGCCTTTAAGCACTGTGTAGGAGGTAAGGGACAAGAACCATTTTCAGCCACAGGGAATGGGGGTAGGGATGACTTGGTCTGTGTCTTTGCAGAGATCATCTTTTCCCTCCCCTGTGGCTAGAAGCAGCTTAGCAGCCTCTCTGTGGGCAGAAAAAGACACCACCACCAAGTTTCTACTGGACACTGACTTACCCCAGCCACCTCCTGTCCCCTGGCTACAGAATGGACAGGATCGGGTTGATCCATAAGGATGCGTTGTGAACTGACTTCGCCCATCCAGAGTAGGGATGTAAGAGACTAGTCAAGTGTCTGATAAGCAGAAGCTTATCTGATAGTCAACTAGTGATGGGACTAGTCATTTCCCCCCATCCCCTTGCTGCCTCTATCAGTGAGGCTCAGATGGGGGAGGGGGGGAAAGGAGGGAGGGAAGAAGGGGGAGAGCAGGAACTGGTAATGGGGGGAGCCATCTTAAAAGTCAGGCATGTAGCAGGGACTGCATTGATGGATAAGCAAAAATAGCCCTGAACACTGCAGCTTTGCCTGACCACCTGCCTGCCACCCAAACCAGTGGAGAATGGGTAGCTAGCGAGCAAGGACACAGGCCACCAGTAGAACTCACCACAGAACTGATGGGAGGGGAGACAGAAAATACTGGACAACTGGGCCCATTTAAAAAATATTAGGGATACCTCCAGGAAGGCTTGAGTATAGGACTGTCCCTTTAGACTCAGGACATCTGTTCACCCTAGCTATATCTCCCTCTCAAACACATCCAGGTTAAGATTTGCATACCTTTCAAATTCAGCAATACTTTCTCCAAGTTTACGTAGCGTGTTGCTGTGCTCTTCTTGCATCTGAGCAATGGCTTTACTGTGTGTTTCACTGGTTCGCTTCAATTCTGTATTCTTTCTGAGAAGAGATTAATATTCCATTAGAGTCCAAATCTTTGCATTGGTCTAAGACAAAACAGCAGTGAATACATCGGCTGTGATATGATAAACTTGGGCCCAGTCTACACTAAGAGCTTAAATCAAATTTAGTCACACTGTATTTTCTAAACAATGCATCCAAACTATTAAGTCTGTTCAACTGACCGTGAGGGCTACTGAAGTTGATTTTGGGTACTCCTGCTTTTACGAAGAGTAATGCAATTTCCAACCTGGTCTGGTCACATTTACTGAAGTGTAGACACAGAGTTGTGAAAGTCAAGGTACTTTGCCTCTGGTGTCCTGCTTGGACCAGAATTTGAGTGCCTCTCAAGGTGAACAGGAAAAGCCCTGGACAATTTGAATGTTATTTCCTGCATGGCTAGCATTGTGAGCACACCTCAGAGAAGGCAACACACCTGAGCAGCACACATGGGCATGACACTTGGAAGATAAGGTAATAGGGAACAGCCAGCATGGATTTGTAAAGAACAAAATCAAATCACACCAATCTGATAGCTTTCTTTGATAGGATAACGAGTTTTGTGGATAAGGGAGAAGTGGAGGACGTAATTTACCTAGACTTTAGTAAGACATTTGATATGGTCTCGCATAATATTATCAATAAACTAGGCAAATACAACTTAGATGGGGCTTCTATAAGGTTGGTGCATAACTGGCTGGATAACCATTCCCAGAGAGTAGTTATTAATGATTCACAATCCTGCTGGAAAGGTATAACAAAGTGGGGTTCCGCAGGGGTCTACTTTGGGACTGTTTTGTTCAATATCTTCATCAACGACTTAGATATTGGCATACAGAGTGCACTTATTAAGTTTGCAGATGGTACCAAGCTGGGAAAAGCAGTTGCAACTGCTTTGGAGGATAGGGTCACAATTCAAAATGATTTGGATAAATTGGAGAAACGGTCTGAGGTAAATAGGATGAAGTTTAATAAGGACAAATACAAAGTGCTCCACTTAGGAAGAAACAATCAGTTTCACACATATAGAATGGGAAGCAACTGTAGGGAGGAGTATGGCAAATATAACTTTGCCCTCGCCCAGCACATCTCCATTGTCTTTACAGAAACCTTCACTTTATGTTAACAGCTTAGGTTTAGGTTTGAAACAGTGTCTCTCCTGTAACATGTCCTTGTAACTTTGTTACAGTGGGAACAGCAGGCAGCTTGCTTCCTACTCCCAGCTCCAGCAGCTGTCTTACTCAGATTCAAGGGTGAAATGTGTTCAAGGAGCAAATGGAGCAATGAATACGCTCCTGGAGGAGTAGCAGGGCAGGGTAGCTAACTTTCCCTCCCTTCACTGATCCTTAGCCAGGTCCTTGCATACCCAGGGGCCCCAGGACACCCATGGGAAGGGGAGGTGGGGGTAGGAGAGGAGGAGACTCAAGGGCAGCATCGTATTTAACCTCTAGTGTCTACATGGCCTTTTGCCGCCCTTCTTGTGTTTGAGATGCTTCCCCTACCCCTGCCCTTCAAGTTCCCACCATTGACTTTTCTTTCCCAGCTGACATGCAAAACAAATTTTGTGAACAGGTACTGTATTGCAGGAGTAGGGTAGGGGATTACAGGCAATCACAGGAAATGTGGGAGCACCTCATCGAGAGCAACATTTTTTCAAAGCCTGTGATTTGCACTGCCCCATGCTGTGCTCTCCTTATTACCCTGGTGTCTGACTGCTCAAAATTCCTAGGTAGGCCCTCTGCCCTTCCCCATTCTACCAATAACTTTCTCCCTTGCTCTCACAAAGGTTATGGTGCACACAACAAGCTGCCACCACAAAGGCAATGTTGCTTTCACTGAGATCTAACCTAGTCAACCTTCCTTTTAAAACATCCAAAAAGCACATTCCATTATCATTCTGCACTTGCTCAGCCTGTAGCTGAACAGCTCCTTACTGCAATCCAGGCTGCCAATGTATGGCTTCATAAGCCATGGGAGCAAGAGGTCAACTAGAGCAACAGCAGTCACCAAGGATCATTATTGGCATTTCTACCTCTCGAATTCTGATTTTTTAGTCTGAGGAAAAGTTCTAACATGCATCTTTCTGAAGAAGCAGGAGTTCTTAAAGATGCACGATGCACACATCCTTCACGCCCATCCCACACTGATGTCAGTGAAACAGCCCTTGTGATCCACCCGCACCATCAAGAAGTATCCCTTGCAGTTTATGTACTCCTATGACATAGAGATGTAAAATTTCTATTATTTGGCTAATTGAATAGTTGATGCAATTTGCTCATTGGATAGCTGACTAATTGTTCACATCCTTACTATGGCAAGTAAGGGCCAAAATGGGAATGTGCGTTCTATTGTCCCGCCACAGTTAAGGCATCCACATTTCCCAGAGTCATAGTCCTCGATAGCAGAATAGTAATGGTTGCTTTGGCTACTTGCATCACAATAGCCATCAATGTACATTTCACCACTCTGAATTGATTCCCAACTGACCAGTAGCTATCTGGCGTTGAGAGCTTCCATAGGGTAATCACCACACTTTTTCATGGTCAGAGTGAGTCTCATTTGTGTGTCCTGCGCTTCAAGGCGTGGAAAGCCATTTGCAAAATTCCAAGAAAACAGCCTTTGCACATTCAGATATTTTCCAGCCACTGCTGATCATCCCATATCAGCAGCACTACATGGTCCCACCAGTCTGTCTCACAGCACCAAAACTGATGTTTCATTGTGTCCAGAGGATTGCTTGGCAGCTGCGTTTCCATCAGCACAAGGGTTTGCCTGTATAGTAATCCATGGGACTCTGAGATTCATCCTCAACCTCATCCCGGTGGAGTGACAGATGTACACTCGACATACTGAATCATTAGGTACATTAAGATAGACAACATCACAATGGTTTGATGCAAAATGGAATCCATGCTCGTGTTGCTATGATGTCTGCACAGATAACCAGGGCCAAAAGACTGTTTCCTATTCATGTCAAGCAAGGGGGAAGAGGGAGTAGATAAGCACATTATGGGACACTGACAACATGAACTACCCACTGCACAGTTTTGGTCCCAGGATGTACTGAGAGCATAACCCAGAATGCAAAGTAGTGCAGGTGCTGTGGGATTGCTACCCATAGTGCATCCCTCTCAAATTCAACAGCAGTCTCCCTAATGAGGACATACTACTGTACTTCCAACTCTGAATTCTTTTCCTGTGATGGGGACATGAACCTTCAACTTTGCGCAAAAAAAAAAAAAAACCAGGTAACCAGAAAGCAACCTTAATAGATTCAGCCTCATCTCGTAGTGTAGACATGGCCTTACTCTGTCAGTTTCGTGTTACCTCTAATTCAAGCCAGTGTATTTATTTCCTCAGTGCCACTTTCAAGAGTTAAATGTTGCAATGACTATGATTTAAACACAATCATTTCATTTCCCCAGGGCTTAGTACAGTAGACTTCCTATAATCTGGAACCTATGGGACCTAGGTGGTGCCGGATTATCAGATATGCCAGACTATCAGGAGGTACTATAAACTGGTTATATATATACTGTATACATTATATACTGCATATAAAGTGTTCTTAACCCTCTTTATTGTACATACTGCATACAGTTTACTGTAATGTTTAAGACTTTTTTAACCTTTTTGCTTAGTTCAGCTGCTGCCGCTGTTACCCTGTGACTCATTTTTTGCCGAAGCTCACTCACTAGGCTCTTGCCATTTTGATGCCGGACTATCAGGAGTGCCGGACTATTGGAGTTTTACTGTATTTCAGTTTTGTCTGTAGGATGAGAATTTTACACCATTGGAGTAGAAGAAATCTGAGTTCAGAGGCAGGCAGAAGTGTTTCAAGTAAGGCATTTAGTCCAATTAGATAATCTAAACATCGAGATTACTTAACTGCTTTTGTTTCCCTCGTCCTCACATCACTTCTCTTTAGGCTAGTTTAATTTCTCCAGAACCCCAAAGTCAAGGTTATCAAGTTAGGGTACAGTATTCTAGATTTTATCTTCATGTGGAACAGAAATAACTTAAATAGAATACATTTGTGCACACCACTTTGCTTTAGGTATTTTCATTATCTTGCCTCAATTAACTGTCTTCAGCAGTTCATAGAATTAAAGATGCTATTTTTATATTAGACACTCTAATGTTGGATACAAAAATAAAAACAGTAATTGATTTAACATCTCTGATGCCGTTAGATTAAAACTGAAGAGCAGCTAACACTGCAGGTGTTGAATTGTTCAATTTAGGGTGCGTCTATACCCTAAACTCAAAATAAAAGACATGAAATTTACACTATGCAAATTGCATATCTTATTTCGAATCTATTTTGCAATAGCTTATTTGGCATAGCTACATAGTGCCAAATTTGGAAATAAATGCACTATTTTGAGCCATCCCTTAAACCTCATGGCACGAGGGTTACCAGGATGGCGAAACAGCACACCCTTTATTTCAAAAAAATGTTTCAAAACAGGTGGCTTGTGTACACATGGGATAATTATTTCGGGATACCTCTGGTATCCTGAAATAGCCATGTAGCATAAATGTACCCTTATAGAGGTATAGGTTTGAGTTGCTTAAATTTAAACGTGACTTTATAAAGATACTGAATTAGATCCCATTGCTGGATGGGTGAGGGGGGTAGAGGCACGGAGTGAGCTCATAGCCACAGGTTAGTTTAATCCTGTATATTCTAGAGAAGATTTTTCAACTTTAACTTCGAATTACCAGTCCCAGTGTGACGGACCCGGCGGGGTCCGTACTTGAACCCACGGGGGAAACGCCCCCCCGCGATGGGAAAAGCGGCCGCCGCGGCAGCCGAACGCACCGAGGCGGCGGCACTGGGAGCCGGACGCCCCGCAGCACCGACAGGAGCGGGGAGCAGGAGGCGGGGCCGAGCACGAGCGGCCAGAAAGCGCCCGCCCCTGCCGACACTCCAGCCGAGCACCCGGGAGCGCGCCGGGACACCCATGAAAGGGGCGGCGCCAGGGGGGCGGAGCTTACCACCCCGACTTCATCCCCCGGCGACCATAACAGCCGGGAGCGCCCCGGCAAGAGGGGAGAGAGTGCAGCGGCGGGCGCCCTGGCGTCCAGGAGCACCAAACCCCCATCCCTCGGGGCAACCCGGAGGGAAGGACTCGGCAGCTGGTGGCTTGCCCTGGGACGGGCCCGACGACTCCGACGGGGTGAGTGACTCTGACTTGTTCCGCCAGCGGGACAAGTCAGCAGGGAGTGGAAGGAGCCCGAGGTGGGACCCTTTTGGCGCCCGTGGGCGGACGAGTTGAGGGCCGCAACCCCGTCTGCCGCGGAGGGCCCGGGTTCCCCCACTCCTCTTCCCCTTCCACGCCACAATCCTCTCCTACTCCGCCAAGTCGAGGAGCAGGAAAGACCGACGAAGGGGTCGCAGAGCCCCCCCAGTCCCTTGGGGGCTGAGGGGGTGATCGCCCCCGCAACTAGAGACTACTACCAAGACCCCGGGTGGGGCGACCAACGAGTCCAATTCAGACGGTGGGTACGCTGGGCCCCGCCCCCTCCCCAGACTAGGGCCGGGATCGGCTGGGGGAGAAGGGGCGAGATGCTCGCACCCAGGAAACGCTGTCACACTGGTGGAGAATGTGGGTATAAACATAGTTTCCCACAGACGAGCAAGACCGGGAAAACCGGGCAATTTTCCCAGAGTACAGTACAGAGCCGGAAGGAACAATGGAACCCCGGCAATTCCTAGAATGGTTCGAGGGGAACCGTCAACAGAATCAGATCCAGCAAGAGCGCCAGGCTCAGCTGGTCCAACAACTGACGAGTCAATTCCAGGAACAGCAAAGACTACTGATTCAGGAGATGGCCGCCCAACAGGACCAGTGGCGGCAGACAGCAGAGAAGAGATGGGGAACCACCATGGGAGGACCCGGAGGAGCCGGGGAAGGACCTGATCACCCCCTACGCCTTAGCAAGTTGGGCCCCCAAGACGACCCCGAAGCATTCCTGACCACCTTCGAGAGGGTGGCGTCGGCAGCATGCTGGCCACCGGAGCAGTGGGCCACCTTGTTGGCCCCCTATTTGAGCAGACCCGCCCAACTGGCTTATCGGAGCCTAGCAATTCCGGACGCCCTGAACTATGTCAAGGTGCGCGAAGCCATATTGGACCAAATAGGGCACTCTCCAGAGACCTGTCGACAGAAGTTCCGGCAAGAAGGGTACAAGACCGGGGACAGACCACGAGCGGTGGCCCAGCGGTTGCGGGAGTGGGCAAACCGATGGCTAGAACCGGAACAAAAGACCGGGGTTCAAGTCACGGAAATGATAGTCCTGGAACAGTTCCTACACATACTGCCCCGGGACGGGCAGCGATGGTTCCGAAGGAACCAACCCTCAACGAGGCGGTGGCCCTGATGGAGGCACACCTGCTGGCCGAGCAAGAAGAGAGCGGGGGCCGGCGAGAGGTACTACCAGACCCGAAGGCTGGAGGGGCTCGGCCGTTGGGGAAACCCAGAGGGTGGGAACAACCCCCCGGAGAACGACGAGGACGCGAGAAGGTCCCTCGTTTAGCCCCGGTCTGGCCGCCCCAGCGGCCGGAGAGAACCGAAGAGGGAGAGCCGGCGGAGCAGACCCAGAGGGAAGCACGACCAGGACCCGGGGGCCCTGCTTCCAGTGCGGGCAGGAGGGCCATTTTAAACGGGACTGCCCCATGATGGACTGCACACTGAACCAGAGGGAACCAGCTGGGACCGCGGCGAAGACGACAGGTACCGGGGACCGCGTCCTCCGGGAGATGTGGGTGGAAGGGCGGCCAGTTACGGCCCTGGTCGACTCCGGGTCATCCGTGACCCTCATCAGGGCTGACCTCGTCCCTCAGGGTCAATCGGAAGGAGAACCCATCTGGATGAGTTGCGTCCATGGGGACATCCGCGCCTACCCCACCACCCAAGTACATCTGACCGGCGGTAGCCAGGACTTACTCTGGAAAGTGGGGAAAGCCAGGGACCTGCCCTACCCCCTCCTTATAGGACGAGACTGGCCCGGATTCGGGGCCCTGCTGCAAAGCCGGACCCCACTAACGCCCCAGGGACGAGCAGTGGAGTCCCGAGGCCAGGGGCAGGACAGGGAGCCCCGCAGAGGAGCAATCTGTCTGGAGGTAAGAATGGAGCCAGACTTCCTAACGGAGCAGAGGATGGATCCCTCCCTGCAAAACGCATGGGACCAAGCGACCGCGACTGGAGGGACGGAGCAAGGCCCAGACCAACCCGCCCAAGGCCCGCAATTCCAGGTATGGGAAGATCGACTTTACTGGGTCACAACGGAAAAGGGGGGGGAGGAGCGGAGGCAGCTGGTGGTCCCCACCCGTTTTCGCCGGGAGGTATTGGAGCTGGGGAACGCTAACCCCTGGGCGGGCCACCTGGGGCGCGAGAAAACATTGGACCGGGTCCTGCAACGGTTCTGTTGGCCAGGGGTCTTTCGGGCCGTGCAGGACTTCTGCGCATCCTGCCCAGAGTGCCAGAAAACCGGCCGGGCCAGAGTGCCGAAGGCCCCCTTGGTACCTCTCCCGGTGGTGGCCGTCCCGTTTGAGCGGGTAGCCATGGACCTGGTCGGACCCTTAGAACCGTCAGGGAGGGAACACCGCTTCATTATGGTGGTGATAGACTACGCCACCCGCTACCCGGAGGCAGTACCCCTCCGGAATACCAAGGCCCCTACCCTGGCCCAGGAACTCTTGCGAATCTTCTCGCGAGTCGGGCTTCCCCAGGCCATGCTTACAGACCAGGGCCCGAACGTGACATCGCGGGTCATTAAAGAGCTCAGTAGGATGCTGAAGATCAAACGGCTGCAGACGTCGGTTTACCACCCCCAAACCGACGGCCTGGTGGAACGATTTAACCAAACACTTAAGGCCATGCTGCGTCGGTTTGTAAAGGAAGACCCCCGGGGGTGGGACCTAATGCTCCCCAGCCTCCTATTTGCAATACGGGAAGTCCCCCAGTCCTCCACAGGATTCTCACCATTCGAGCTGCTGTACGGATGGTGACCCCGAGGGATCCTGGACCTCCTGAGGGAAGGCTGGGAACAGACGCCGAGCACTGGACATGGAACGGTCCAGTATATCACCCAGCTACGGGAGAAGCTAAGCCGGCTGGGTGAGTACGCCCGACTGAATTTGGAAGAGAGCCAGAGGCGCCAAACAAGGTACTTCCAGCCAGGGGATCGGGTTATGCTACTCCTCCCCACAGCCCAATCCAAACTGCTAGCACAATGGCAGGGACCTTTTGAGATAGTAAGAAGGGTGGGGGAGGTCGACGACGAGGTAAAGTTATCTGGAAGCAGGCAAGGGACACAGCTCTTCCACATTAACTTGCTAAAGAAATGGGTACCCAGCGAGACCCTGTTGATAGCACCGGCCTCCCGGGAAGAAGATCTAGGGCCCCGAGTAGAGGAAGAAGCGGAGCAGCCAGAACCCCGGTGGGACCCCGAACTAACATACTTGCAACAGGAGCAGTTAAAAGAGGTCCTCCAGCGGCATCGGGAGACCCTCACAACGAGACCGGGCCGTACGACCATGGGTCTACACCGGATCATCACCGAGGAGGGCCAAAAGGTGCGTGAGCCCCTCCGACCCCTCCCCTGAAAGGTGTGGGACACGGTTAAACGGGAGTTGCAGCTAATGCAAAGCTGGGGGGTGATAGAGGAATCTGCCAGCGAGTGGCGCAGTCCGATCGTCCTGGTCCCTAAGCCCGACGGGTCAACTCGGTTTTGCATAGACTTCAGGAAAGTAAATGCCGTATCCCGGTTCGATGCCTACCCAATGCCGAGAGTGGACGAGCTACTGGAGCGACTGGGACAGGCCGTATACATAACAACATTGGATCTGTCTAAGGGGTACTGGCAAATCCCTCTCGACCCCCCGGCCCGGGAGAAGACAGCCTTCTCAACACCCTTTGGGCTGTTCCAATTTCGGACCATGCCTTTTGGACTCCATGGGGTGGCCGCGACCTTCCAGCGGACGATGGACCGAGTCCTGACGCCCCACCAGGCGTACGCCGCCGCCTACATAGATGACATTGTTATCTACAGCCGGACGTGGAGGGATCATCTAAGCCACATTGAAGCGGTACTGACAACACTGGGTAAGGCGGGCCTCACGGCCAACCCAAAAAAAATATGTCACTTTGCACAACGGGATGTCTCCTACCTAGGCTACATGGTAGGGCGGGGCAAGCTGAAGCCAATCTACAGCAAAATACAAGCCCTGAAAGATTACCCGACTCCGACAACAAAAAAACAGGTCCGCCAGTTCCTGGAGCTGGCGGGTTACTATAGGAGATTCGTACCACAGTTCGCCTCTCTAGCTGCCCCCTTGACCGAACTGATAAAGAATGCGGAACCAACCAGGGTTCAGTGGAACCCACAGGCCAAACGCGCTTTCCAAACATTAAAGGAAAGCTTGGCCTCAGCCCCGGTACTGAGGCAGCCAGACTTTGATAAACCTTTCATCCTCTATACAGATGCCTCGGAGGTGGGACTCGGAGCGGTGCTAGCTCAAGAGGAACAGGGCGGGGATCAGCCGGTCCTATACCTAAGCCAAAAACTGTTACCAGCCGAACGGGCCTACGCCACGATCGAGAAAGAAGCACTTGCGGTGAAATGGGCAGTCGACACACTACGGTATTACTTATGGGGGAATAAATTTAAGTTGGTGACTGATCACGCACCCTTAGTTCGGTTAAATTCAATGAAAAACAAACGCGCGTATAATGCGGTGGTATTTGGCCCTACAGCCGTACTGCTTTAACGTGGTACACCGGCCCGGAATTACCCACCAAAACGCGGACTTTTTTTTCCTGGATAGGGGAACAACCAAACCCGGGAACTCGCCTCTCGAAGGGGGGGAGGTGTGTGACGGACCCGGCGGGGTCTGCACTTGAACCCGCGGGGGAAACTCCCCCCGCGACAGGGAAAAGCGGCCGCCGCGGCGGCCGAACACACCGAGGCGGCGGCGCTGGGGGCCGGACGCCCCGCAGCACCGACAGGAGCGGGGAGCAGGAGGCGGGGCAGAGCACGAGCGGCCAGAAAGCGCCTGCCCCTGCCGACACTCCAGCCGAGCACCCGGGAGCGCGCCGGGACACCCGTGAAAGGGGCGGCGCCGGGGGGGGCGGAGCTTACCACCCCGACGTCATCCCCCGGCGACCATAACAGCCGGGAGCGCCCCGGCAAGAGGGGAGAGAGTGCAGCGGCGGGCGCCCTGGCGTCCAGGAGCACCAAACCCCCATCCCTCGGGGCAACCCGGAGGGAAGGACTCTGCAGCTGGCAGCTCGCCCTGGGACGGGCCCGACGACTCCGACGGGGTGAGTGACCCTGAACTTGTTCCGCCAGCAGGACAAGTCAGCAGGGAGTGGAAGGAGCCCGAGGCGGGACCCTTTTGGCGCCCGTGGGCGGACGAGTTGAGGGCCGCAGCCCCGTCTGCTGCGGAGGGCGACAACCGGTCGCCGACCTCTGCTTAGGGCCTCGGGCTGGGACCCAGAGGTGAGGGAGGGCCCGGGTCCCCAATCCCCTTCACGCCACAATCCTCTCCTACTCCGCCAAGTCGAGGAGCAGGAAAGACCGACGAAGGGGTCGCAGAGCCCCCCCAGTTCCTTGGGGGCTGAGGGGTGATCGCCCCCGCAACTAGAGACTACTACCAAGACCCCGGGTGGGGCGACCAACGAATCCAATTCAGACGGTGGGTACGCTGGGCCCCGCCCCCTCCCAAGACTAGGGCCAGGATCAGTTGGGAGAGAAGGGGCGAGGTGCTCGCACCCAGGAAACGCTGTCACATCCAGGATCATTAGAAGTCACAAAGGTACTCTTTTCACAAACCGTTTCAGCTTGGCTTCCATCTCTGCTAGCTCTTCAACTCTAGACTTGTTCTCTTGTTCCAAGTGCTTTATTAATTCATCAACCTTTTCCTCCTTAATATGCAGTTTATCCAACTCCTTCAATGCTGCTTCTAGTTCTTCCTCCAAAACATGCCTCTCATTTGTCATCTCTTCTTGAAACTCTAGCAGCTTTTGATGCACTGAAGTGAAAAGTTCCTGAAGACAGCACCAACATAATACCTAGTTTTAATTTAAATTTATAGCGATCTTAGATTTTATGAACAAAAAGGTAGGGCTTGTCTACATGACATAGATGATCAAACAAACTACTCTACTGTAACTATGCCAATAATCTTCCTGTAGGTAAACAAGCCCTAGCTCATCAGTACATTCGCAATAGGTTTAATCTAAACCAGAACAAGAATTCAATACATTATATTAAGTTTGTATTTTGTTTACCTTCTCCTGTTGTAGCTGATAACACATCTCTTTCTGTTTCTGCTGAAGTTTTTGGTGCTCTTGCTCCTCTAGGAGAAGCCTCTTTTTCAAGGTTTCTATTTCAGCATTCATACTTTGCTCTCTCTCTCGATTCTCAGTTAAGAGTGTCTCTAGGGAAGAAAGTTTCCAATATAATAAAGCTTTGAGGATAAATAATTAAGAGCTGTCCTCACTGACCAGATCAATAGGCTTTATAGAAACTTTCCATGAAGAAAAACTGATACATGAACTACTGAAGATGACAAGTATTGCAGGCTTAATTTAACAGGCCCCTTAGGGTATGTCTAAACTACATCCCTCTGTCAAAAGAGGGATGTAAATTAGGCAGATCGAAAATGCAAATGAAGCAGGGATTTAAATATCCCACTCCTCATTTGCATAATTGTGTCACAGCGGTCTTTTGAAAAAGGGCATTTCAAAAGTGAAACCGCTGTCTAGATGTGGTTCTTTTGGGGAGAGGGGGAACTCACACATACCACCTTTTTGAAAGATCCTGTACTCATTTTTTGAGGAGTACAGGATCTTTCAAAAAAAGGGGTCCCCCCCAAAAGAACCACATCTAGACAGCAGTTTCACTTTTGAAGTGCCCTTTTTCAAAAGACCGCTTTGACACAATTATGCAAATTAAGCACAGGAAATTCAAATTCCAGCTTAATTTGCAATTTTGATCTGTCTAATTTACATCGCTCTTTCGAAAGAGATATGTAGTCTAGACATGCCCATAGTGGAGTCAGAAGCCATGATATAAAATGGTGAGTTATGACACTACAATACAGCTGGGAGAATGGTTTACACTCCATTCGCCACCATATGAATGGTGATTCTAGAACATGGAACTTTTGCAAGTGTAATTTCTAAAGTAAGTAGGTAAAGCAAACTGGTTCAGCCATCTCCCCATCCCTCATTTGCTGCTGGGTGAACTTTTTAATATTTGTTAGTATAAATACTTTTGACGAGAATTTGGGCTAACAGAGAAACAAGCAGCTCTGTAAAATGCACCATGGTTTACACTTGGGACACACTAGCCTACATTTTAATAGAGTTATGCTACAGAACATCTGAATGAAATAAGTTTGGGCACGTAAGGGCCCAGAGACTCAGCCCACAGCTTATAACACTATAGCAGTGATCTTTTTACACCCAAGATCATTTTTTAAAAGTATAAGGGCAAGCCAAGATATACCCCATCCCTTCCCCAAGATCCCACCACTTCCTTGAGGTAGGGGGAGTCCAGAGCTGGCATCTCAGGAAACACACCCGCTGTTGTGGGGAAGGGAGGAGCAGCGCGTGCTTCTTGAGATGCCGGATCTGGCGCACAGCCAATGGACGGACAGACGCAGACACACACCCCCCCCCCCCCATGCTGCAGGAAGCCAGCACTAGCTCCATTTCACAGGAAGATGTAGCGTCAGTGCAGGCTATTCATTGGAGATGGGGGGGGGGGGGGGAAGCAGCAAGTGGCAACACCTCACAATTGACTGGCCATGCCCCTGCACAGCACTATAGAAATTACCTTTTTCATGTTCAAACAACTGACATCTCTCATTAAGCTCTCTGATGAATTTAGATAGTTTTTCCTCTTTTCTTGTAAAGCAATCATTCAAGGCCATAATGTCTTGGTCCTTTTGCGCCAGTAACTTCTCCATTTGGAGAACATCTAGTTTGTACTTCTGCACTTGTTCTGCAACTCCACTAAGAAAAAAAATCCAGACATGTCAGCATTACATTTTGCTTAAGCTTACATTAGTTGTGTCACCATTTGCACCTTGTAAAATGTAATCCCATGTAACACCGAGGTTCCAAGAAACTCAACAGAACTTGAGAAAGATTAATTTCTAGATAGGAGAGCTCCAGACAGGATCTATATCAGGTGTGGCCAACTTGCAGCTCACAGCCACAATGTAGCTCTTCAAAGAAAAAATTGTGGCTCCCACACCTACACCCAGAGATCTTCAAGGGGCAACGGTGTGAAAGATAGAGCCACAGCGTCCCATGCATCCTTCAAAAATGGCCACCGTAAAAAGGGAAATACCTGCATTTGAAAGGGCAGCATCTCAGGGTCTGGGCCTTTTTTGGGGGGGGAAGGGAGGGGGTCTCAACAACTCCTCCCACCCCACCCCTCGGCTCTTTGTGCAATGACAGAGATCAGGTCTTTGGTTCACCTTTAACTTTCAAAGTAGAAATTGCATTAATCTGATCTGTAGTGAAGACTGGTTGTGTTAACGAAGACTATGGAATTATTCATGAATTTCTATTAATCTCTCAATTAAGAGTCTCCCACACCCCAGCCATTTGTGGGTCTCTCACACCCCAGCCATTTGGATACAGTTTGCATGTTCTCCAGAGAGGAGACATGGAAACCAGTCTCAGACTTGTGCAGAAACTGCAGATTCAAAGAAGTCACCAGGATGTTTGCATTACTACAAGGTTCTGCTCAAGGGCCCCCCCCCCCCGTCCAACACTATTCCCTGTAAGGGGCAGGGTGGATTCCTAATAAAGTGCTACAGAATTTACTGCATCCCAATTCCACACTAAAAATGCTGGCTTCCCACACTACATAGGCTCTCGCTATATATTTTGATCTGCAATACTCTTAGTTGTCCCATTGATGTTGAAAAACCATCTGTAGTAAAGAAGGGGGGAAAAAAATCAGCATAGGTAGAGTTGACCATCTGTACAGAGTCATGTACTTCCAGAGAGGTGAAGCCTTGCTCAACTTCAAGCTAGTCTGATCATTTTAAATCTAAGAAATCAACTAGAGAGTTCTGTTAAAAAAAAAACAAAAAAAAAAACCCTCCCTTCCCATGTAAAAGGAAGAGTCATAATACTCATGTTCACATAATTCCA
This sequence comes from Pelodiscus sinensis, assembly GCF_052426305.1. Classification (NCBI taxonomy): domain Eukaryota; kingdom Metazoa; phylum Chordata; order Testudines; family Trionychidae; genus Pelodiscus; species Pelodiscus sinensis. The sequence continues at coordinate 30,410,546 of NC_143067.1, read as the reverse complement.
TTTAGAGGTCCTATTAAAAGTTTGATCAAGCCTTCAAGCTTTAGTTGAGACACTTGATTTGTCTGTCTAAAAATAGAAGCTTGTTACCTGAGTTCTGTGATATATTCCAAGAGTTTCTCAGTGTCAGACTTTTCTTCAACCTTGTTTCTCTCAGTAGCAGTTCTAAAAATAAGGTTAGATGCTGGACTTAACGTGACAGTTCTAAAACCAGATACTCAAGAAGAGCAGCACAGATGCTAAGGATAAAGAGCAGCTGCCTGCAGACAACCAATAGATATTCTGCATTCATCTGATGATTGCTAGTATTAAGGTATCCAATCATGAACTAGAAGACACAAATAAATAATTCAGTACTACACAATATGAAATTAAGACAAGTTTCTTCATGAATTTGTTAGAGTCACAAACTGCAAAATCTACCAACACTTTTTTCGTCACTTTCAAATAACAAATGTTCAATCATTCATGTGTATGTGGGAAGGAATAAGCATGAGTTCTCAAAATGTGTTCATTCAATTTCTCCCATGCCTGGCCTAGCAACCCTGTCCAACAATATGAGAAGGAAGCATGAGATGTTGAGGTCCTGAGCTGTCAGCAACTGCTGCTGCTGGTAGAAGTGAGAAGATGGATTGAGGATTTAAACAAAACAAAAACAAACAAAGGTCTCCCATGACTAGCTGCATTTCCCCCAAAACTATTAGCTCTAAGTTTACCATTAAAAATGCATGAAACTCGTGACGTTTCTGAGTTTTATAGTAAAATTGCAAAGTTAGCTGAAAAGCTTCAGAGGCATAGCCAAGTTAGTCTGTAACAGGAAAACTTAAACAGTCTAGTACATTAAAATCTAACAAAACATGTAGATGGCATCATGAGCTCTCATGCACACAACCCACTTCTTCAGATGACAAGAGTATTGAGACACTTAAAAAGTGTACAAAACATGTTGGTGTACAGCAGATTCTGCTCTCCTTCACCACATGCTTGACTTCATGATGGAGTGCATCACATTTTACATTTTTTTTTAAAATGACTAGTCATGTAGAAAAGCAATGGCCCGCATAGCGAGGGGAAGAACACTGGTTGTTGATTGGCTTCAAGGTTAAATTGAGCAGCTGGCTAGGGCCTGCCTCTCTGCCCTTGTAATACTGCAAGTTAAGTAATTCAGCTTGAAGTGGTGTCTTTACACAAGAAAGAGTTCAGCTCCTGGCCCAACTATTTTGAGCCCTAGTCCACTGCTTTCCCATTAAACAATCCTTCGGACTATATTATACATGCTAGCTCTCGAACTATAATAGACTTGGGCAACTGGTTGCCTACAATACACCAGTAGCTCAAACTGATACAATTTCTTCCATAACCTTGCAGGATCTAATACCTTCTTTACACTAAATAATGTAAATCACCCAAGACCGACAGATTTTAATTCCAGTCACAAGTGGAATATTAGACGAGCCATTTTGTCTTGCTACACACAGATACTCAACTGGGGCACTGACATATACAGAATTGTAAGAGGTGCCTGGCAAAATAGGGCCTAGAGCTGATTTGCAGAATCACTTATTAGTTTCCTCTTATATCAGATTCTAATCCCTGGGAAGATTTCAGTATTTCTCTTCCCTTTAGCATCCGGATTTGCTGAAACTCATTTAATTTGCCGTCTATTTACATCCCTACAGTTAAGTATAAGCAACAATGGAAGAATTAGTGATTTATACCAGAGCTAATTCTTCTATCACTTACAATTTTTCTTCCAACTGTGCCACTTTTCCTTTGGAATGCACTAGATTCTTCTGGACTGCCTGCAGTTTCATTTCCATGTCTTCCTGTTTAGACAGGACATGCTTAAAAAAAAAAAAAAAGTCATTAATTAATAGTTACATAAAAGTTTCACAAGTATAAAAGACAGCCAACAAGTTACATTCCTATAAAGCCTTAAGGCAGGTTTATTTATCCAACATAGTTTGCCTCAAATCAGAATTCACTACTTATACAGCCCAGTGCAATTGCTGTCAGATTATCACTTCGGAATTTAAAATTAATATGAAATGAGAAAGGGTATCAGGAAGCTATATTTATGGCAGAGCTTTACAGAATTAAAAGGACACAATTTTGTTTACTTTCTAGAAGTAGTGGGATCTAAAGACAATTGGATTGTGGTGCATGTATGACTGCAGTGACCATTTGTATCATGGTTTCTGTTACACTTTGTATAAGATATATGATATACAATTGCAATATAAGGGGTCAATGGAAAAGTTGCAATTTGTCAAGGACTATCCTGGTTAAATCTATGTATCTGAACGACATATCTTTATCTCAAAACATAGATGTACAATACATTTGCAGGGCATACATCAAGGCCAGTCAACTGTGTGTTGATGCACCAGTAAAGACATTCCACTCTCACAATGGGCCACTGAAGAAGTAGATCTTTCTTGTAGAGGTCTCAAAATGAGGAGCCAATGGTCACTCCTGTGATTTTGCAAACTATACAAGGACATCTGATGAAGATGTGTGACCTAATGATCTTTTACTAGAAGTTACACACGGTCATATGATCCTGGAATCCATCTTGGGACAGTAACTTTCCATGTAGATGGCAGAGAATATAAAGCAGTGCATCTTAAACTTTAAGGCCACGGAACACCAAACAATAATATTTTTGTATGTGGAACACCTATGAGAATTTTCTTTAAATAAAATAAAAACAAAAAAAAAGACGTCAAACAAACGACAAAAACATAGAAGTAACAAAATCAAAGAAGAGGTCGTGGCACACCTGTGAGTTGTTCACGGAACAGTGTTCTGCAGAACATATTTTAAGAAACACTGATATAAAGACACCAGAGATTTCTCCATTTTTTGCCTAATTCGTACTCGAATTTTCTAGACTATCGGTTTAAAAATTTTTAAACTATGGACTGAGGACCTTCAGTGTTTTGGAAATTACCAGAGACTTACAGTCTCTTGCAAGCAGTGATTGCTGCTATGATACTGGTCTATGAACACTGAAAGTCATTTTATATTAGGTGAATGATTGGATAGCTAAACAACAACTCTTTAAGAGCATCTTTAGTTAGCCAATCTTTTAATAAACTGCCAGCATGATACTGGGTAAGAGCTGAGATGCATATTGACCTGGGAATAAGTGTCTGATTCTTTGGTATTAGTAGAGCCTCACACAAAATAAATTGTTTGTTTAGTAACTTCTCACTATACTATACCTGTTTGTTTGGATGAGAACCAATGGCTGAAATTCCTAAAGGGGACAGTTTAACTTCTTGGTAACCAGCAGGGTGCTTCAGAAGCTCTTTTGATATTGGGTTGGTCAATCTAATTATAGAATAAACCACCTGATTTTATTTGCCACGCTTAGAGCAGACTTATCCTTGCCAGGCACATGAATATGGGGACATCTAAGGATTTCTAGAATCCTCATTATCTGGGTTCTGTTCCTGTCTCTGCTGTAATCTTGCAGCACAAACTTGACAGATGGATGGAAAAGCGATTTCTGACAGATCAATTGGAACAACCCATGATTAGTTAGTGAATTACACACATTTCAAATTGCAAGCTACCATGTATAAAAGCTAGTACCCCACTTCCAATTTTGAAAGATCCAAGTTTGTCAAGTGAGGAATTTCAGAACAGTAACTTACCTTATTCTTTGCCTCCATTTTGTTTCTGAGTTTCATTATCTCCATACATAAACTGCTCATTTTTTTCTGTGTGCCATCTTCAGAAAACTTGATTAGCGATAAGCAGAAAGTGTTTGAATACAGAATTAGTCCTACACAGAATAGCAATTCACATCCATTATAAGAAGAGTGCAGGAAGACTCTTATAATTCCCCCCACTTAACTCTGCCACAAAAAGAGAATGTTTACATTTCTTAACTGACTTGGAGGAGGAAAAAGTTGTAGTTTAGACAACATGCACAACTAAGTCAACTTATAAGCCAAATCAAATGTATGTTAAAAAGGAGGCAGATTTGTGACAATGCTTTTAAATGATAAAGTTCTAGAGTATCTACTAATAAAGTGTTGCAAAACAAATTGAGAAGTTTTATTCTATTTATTTGAATCAGTTTTATGCATTTAACAAAGTATAATAGGTCTCATTACTGGTGTGGGCAGGAACCTGAAAGAATGAAGCTGAAGCCTAGAAACACGTTATACTCAGAACCTAGTCACACAAACCACTAGTCATTCCCCCTGAAAGTTATCAATTGCCTATACAGTACATAAAATTGAAGTTGCTCCTTAGAATTAAAAGCAGATTTCAACTTGTGTATGCTAGCACATCCTTATATCAGAGATATTTAGTTTTGCAGTTCTCAAATTGTGGATTGTGTCTCCAGAAACAAACATGCTTATTAACAGCAAAAATGCTTTTAAATAAACAAACATAAGTGAGAAATAAACAGACTTCATCCCTATTGTCCCTCTGCCAATTTGTGTACACTGAGGCTATGTCTAGACTGCAGACTTCTTTTTCAGAAGAAGTTTTTCCGGAAGATATCTTCCGGAAGAGCTGCTTCCAAAAGATCATCCACATTGCAGAAGTGCATCAAAGACGCAATCTGCTTTTTCAAGAGATGGTGTCCATTCAGTGTGGACGCTATCTCGCATTTCAGCTGTTATTAGTATGGAAGGAGTAGTCACCAGGGCACCTGTGCTTTTTCCTCTTCTTTACAAAGAGCTCCCTCTTCCCCGTCCATACTCTCCCTTCTTCCAAAAAAGTTCTTTCAGAAAAAGGCTTCTTCCTCATAGAATGAGGCTTCCCTGTGTTGGAAAAACCCCTCTGTTCTTCCAATTTTCTTTCTGAAGAACGCGATTGCAGTGTGAATGTAATTGTGGATGTAACTGAAGTTTTTTGAGTCAGAGTCAATCCATACCTCTCTCTAAAACAGGGGTGGGGAACCTCAGGCCAAGGTACCAGATGTGGCCCCCAGCCTACATGGATCCAATCCCTTTGAGGCTCAGCATTAGGGAGCCTACACTGGTGCTCCAGCCCCGCCCAACCGCAGGGCTGGAGCACACAAAACCTACTTGCCTAGGCCCCCACCCCCCCCAGCCTCTTGTGTGGAATGGGAATGTAGGGAGGGTTTTTCTCCTTCTCAGTCAGGGGCTACTCACAATGCTTCTGGTCCCCCCCCAGCTGATTTTGTTTGTGGGTCAGTGGCCCCAACCCAAGAGAGGTTCCCCACCCTGTTCTTAAAGTTGGGATTAGTAAAATAGGCTTCTCCCATTTATAAGTAAAGCCTGGTGTTCCATTTACACAAGCCTGAGCATTAGCCTTACTAGTTAAAGTAGTCTACCTACTATCCCCAACTAAAAACATTAATGTTTTTACTTGTTAATAAGCTTGAGGATATCACTTGCACAGAAAGTGACGAAAAGCATAATCTAATTGGCTGAGATTTGCTAAGTGATTCAGGTTCATTCAAATACCTTTGATTTTAAAAATTCATTGGTTCTTGTTAATTCGAGAAGCTGTTTTTCCAGAGAAGCAACATTCGCCAAGAGAGAGGTTTTCTCCCTGACTGCTGCAGTTAGTTTTGCTTCAGACTTCATGAAATCCTCCTCTAGAGCCTGGAGTCGTTTATCCTGCTCTCCACGTTCTCTCACTAATGCACGAATCTAGAGAAATAAGTTGTTTAAATATTCATTACACGTTTTCTAACTTCTAAAAACAAACAAGTTCAGTGAGTGATGCCCATTGCTCTCCTGTAAAGATAGATTATTCTTAGTTGTAAAAGCTTTCAATTATTGGGGAAAAAAGGGATATAATAACACTCCCTTATCACAGAAAATCTTTACCTGCCATTGAGCTTAATAGCTTTTGGTATCCTTAGGATATCATTTGGATACTTTGCCCTACTCAAGTTTATTTCAACTGGGGTGAAAGAGTAATCTCATGGCTACTCCAACTTGCAGTTTGGGCAAAACAGGCCCTGTGGATGGAGGGGTGGAAAGACACTTGTTTCAATACCACATCCTAAATACCTGAAGGGGAGAAGTTTTAGTAATGAAGGGGAGACGTTTAAATCCCAAACTTGAAAGTTTGTATCTTAATTCCAAAACTACAGCTTCAGCAGATAATTACATAGAAGATTCAGCTGAATGCATTAATAGAGTTAAGTCATTATGAGTGTGTTATAAGCATCTATAAAGAATAGGCAACAAATCAAAATGTCATTGTTTTGTACACTAACAGAGCTGGTAGTTAATCCACAGTTATACTGGTAAAATTTTGCTTTGGTCATATTATTCATAAGCTCTCTCAACATGTCTGGTTACATATTTTATTAGCAAAAGCGGCAAGGAGTCCTGTGGCACCTTATAGACTAACTGAAGTGTAGGAGCATAAGCTTTCGTGGGCAAAGACCCACTTCGTCAGATGTATGTAGTGGAAATTTCCATAGGCAGATATAAATATGCAGGCCAGAATCAGGCTGGAGATGATGAGGTGGATCCAATCAAGGAGGATGAGGCCCACTTCTAGTAGCTGATCTGGAGGCGTGAATTCCAAGAGAGGAGAAGCTGCTTTGTAGTTAGCAAGCCATTCACAGTCTTTGTTTAATCCAGAGTTGATTGTGTCAAACTTAAAGATGAACTGTAGCTCAGCAGAAGCAAAATGCAGGACAATGTAGCACTTTAAAGACTAAGATGATGATTTATTAGATGATGAGCTTTCGTGGGCCAGACCCACTTCCTCAGATCAATATGTGAAAGAAAATCAGCACAACCATATATACCAAAGGATACAATTAAAAAATTGAACACATATGAAAAGGACAAATCACATTTCAGAACAGGAGGAGGATGCGGGGGGAAGGAAGGCAAGTGTCTGTGAATTGATGATATTAGAAGTGGGGAGAGTGGGATGTCTGTGAGCTAATGGTATTAGAGGTGATAATTGGAGACGCTATCTTGGTAATGGGTAAGATAGTTTGAGCATTTGTTCATTCCTTCCCGGAGAGTGTCGAATTTTAACATGAATGACAGTTCAGAGGATTCCCTTTCAAGTGCAGATGTAAGAGGTCTTTGTAGCAGAATGCAGGTGGTTAAGTCATTGAGAGAGTGTCCTTTCTGGTTAAAATGGCAAGAAACTGTTTTTTCTTTGTGATCTTGTCTGATATCTGTTTTGTGGGCATTAATCCTTTGGCGAAGTGTCTGAGATGTTTGTCCAATGTACATAGCAGACGGACACTTTCGGCACATGATGGCATAAATTATATTTCTGGATGCGCAGGAATATGTGTTTTTGATCTTATAACTCACTTGGTCCTGAAGTTTTTTGCTGCAGAACTTCAGAACCAGACTTCAAAGAGAAACTGCTGAGCTACAGTTCATCTTCAAGTTTGACACAATCAACTCTGGATTAAACAAAGACTGTGAATGGCTTGCTAACTACAAAAGCAGCTTCTCCTCTCGTGGAATTCACACCTCCAGATCAGCTACTAGAAGCGGGCCTCATCCTCCTTGATTATGCTCCTATACTTCAGTTAGTCTATAACGTGCCACAGGACTCCTCACCGCTTTTGCAGATTCAGACTAACACAGCTACCCTTCTGATATTTTATTAACTAGCAATTTTAATTCCTATGAAACTAACAGTAGTCACATTAAAAAGAAAAGCAGCTCATACCTCTCTCTCAAGGATCTTCTGTTTTTTCATCTCTTTCATGAGGGTTGTATCCTTTAGATAGGAGAAAAACCATGTAAGAATTACAAAGTCTGAAAAGAACCAAGTACTAACTGAATACCAGTTATAGGCATAATTCCATTGAAGGGTTTCTTAAACTGTCACTATATGAGATCCAGGATATTGGGCTATTTGAACCGATATCATCACATGAAGTTTTATATTGGTTTATGTAATATAGTACCAACAACTTGAAATTGAAGTTGTATTAGCAAGACTTCCTACCACTGAACTTACTAGTCCACATTAGGGATACTAAAAAGCGGGTTTTTTGTAAACATGTAACAGCTGAAAAATTCAGCAGTAAATGGGGGAGTAGGGACAGACCCCCACATGATAGAGAGGCAGCAGCATGGGGGAGACCTCCACAAGAGTGTGTGGTCATGGGGAGCCTACTGAAAAGGACAGCTCCCCACAAGCACCAGCTCCTGCCTGCTTTCCCCACCCCACTGCCTCTGACACAGAGGAAGGAGGGGGGGGTGCCTCGTTTGTAACCATGAAGGTTAACCAATGAGCCCAAGCTCATCAGTTAACCATTTAAATGAATACACTAACTCATCTAGTCCACACTCCCCCCCCCCCTCCCCCCCCCGGGGGGAATACACAAACACACCACATGTCTCACAACCCTGCACCAAAACCCTATCTCCTGCAAGGTATAAATATTTAAATTGGCTGTCACACACCAAGTGTATTTTACTCCTTCTCTTCACAGGACTTCATGGCAGTGTGCTCTTCTCACCCAAGCATCCTTGGTATTTGGGGCCTTCAATCTCTCATGTCTCCATATTTGGGCTTTCTGCTTTTTACTTTAGTCTATGGAGAAGGCAAAAGAGCTCAATAGCTACTTAGCACCTCACTTTCAGTAGAAAGTTTGAATGCTTCTGCTCTTTCTATTCCCTACTTTTCCCTTTTCAGGAAAACCTACCACCTCTCCAGGTACAGGCAGAGTTTTTATTGACCCTGAGGTTTAACTAAGATACATTCAATTAAAAAAAAAATCTTGAACCTTCTTAATCCCTACAGGACTAGATCCTAAGAATGGACCTTGAAAAAAAAAAAAAAAAAAAAGAACCCTAATCATCCTACCAAATTGTTCAGCTTGGAGACTGAAGGGTTTTAAACACCCAAATTCAGACTAGACTAAATGCATTAACACTATACCAGAGACACAAGGGAAAAACACCACACACACACACACACACACACACACTTACTGTTGATCCCAGAGATTTAAGTCTTCTTGCAGTTGTAGGCAAGCAGTCATTTGTTTCACTAGTCAAATTCTGTTGACTTCCTATTTCCCCTGTGGAGACAGTTTCATCACACTAATGGGTCAAGACTAAGTGACTACATTTGAGTGAAAATGTAGTCTCTTCACAAAAACAGTCTTTGACTTAATTATTTTTAATAAAATTTTAGGATTTGAGGTGGGCATTCTAACAATCTTCTATACCTGGCATTGAACAAGAGTTAAATGGACATCACCACTTCACTCTACTCCGTTTCCATTGAATTCAGGCCCACTGGGGGAGGGTGAGCCAAGGGAGCAGTTGCCAAGGGGCATGGTGACTGGGAGCCCCACTGCTGCTAATGAAGTAGTGTGTAGAGTCCTGGGCCGTTTGGCTGGGGGGAGGGGGAGAGGCGGGGAGACTGGGTTACAGCAGAGAGGGGAGGTGTTTGGCTCTAGAGAAGGGAAGGGGAAGAAAGGGGAGGGGGGGATCAGGTTGGGAGTATGCCTCTGGGACGCGTCTGCTGGGACCTGCACTGCATCTGGCATGGGAGGGTTGCCAGGGAACACCGCGACAAACCCGCCGCTGCTTTGCAGGGAGGCAGGGGAAGCCCCATGCAGTCACCGGCAACGGGCCGGCTGGGGAAATTGTGTTATTCCAGGGACGGTCATGTAATTCAAAAAATGTTGCCTTAAAAAAAAAAAAAAATTTGTGCTATCGCGAAAACATGTGAAGCCAGCACGTGTTAAATGAGGAATTACTGTATAAGTATTAAAGCTTTAACAAATAAAAACAGACAAACCCACATCTAATTGGGTGCTCTGTATCTGTAGTTTCATTTAATTTTGAAATGGGATTCCACTCTGGAAAGAGGACTGGACAGCGATAGTGACCTATGGTTGAGAAAAGGCACTGCAGCCAGTTCCTTAAATAATAAAAAAAAAAAAAACCACCACCATTTATTTGGACTTGCTAGCTGATTCAAGGAACAGTTTGGGAGCCACAGCTATACATGAAGAACACATGGAGTAGCCTGACATTGAAAAAGGAATACAATGGAATTAATGTAAAGATCAGAATAAAGTTTCACAAGACACTAATGCCACTGTAGACCACCAGTTTATTCTACCCAGAGTAAGGATGCAATAATGTAATCGATTAACCAACTGTCAAAAGCTTATAGGTTAATGCTATAGACTACACATGCATTCCCCCCCCTCCCCCCCACCAGTACATCTTTTAGCAGATTGGCTGAGTTCCAGCTTGCACTGTGTCTGGGACCTACCCCTGCTGAGGCGCTGCATTTAAAGGGCTCATCTACATTGGCCCCTTTTCCGGAAGGGGCATGTTAATTTCACGAGTCGTAATAGGGAAATCCGCGGGGGATTTAAATATCCCCCGCGGCATTTAAATAAAAATGTCCGCCGCTTTTTTCCAGCTTTTAGAAAAGCCGGAAAAGAGCGTCTACACTGGCCCCGATCCTCCGGAAAAAAAGCCCTTTTCCGGAGGATCTTAATCCTACTTTGAAGTAGGAATAAGATCCTCCGGAAAAGGGCTTTTCCCCCCCCCAGAGGATCGGGGCCAGTGTAGACACTCTTTTCCGGCTTTCCTAAAAGCCGGAAAAAAGCGGCGGACATTTTTATTTAAATGCCGCGGGGGAAAATTAAATCCCCCGCGGATTTCCCTATTACGACTCGTGAAATTAACATGCCGCTTCCGGAAAAGGGGCCAATGTAGACGTAGCCAAAGTGTATTAGGAGCCGGGCAGGTAGGCAGCCTGGCTCAGTTCCAGCTCATGCTGGGTCCTGGAACTCAGACTCTCCCACACAAGGGCTGCTACCACCCTGCGCTGCTGCCTCTGTACCTGCTCCTGCCTGGCACCCCAAGCTGCTGCCTTTGCTGAGTGGCAGGGAGCTCCTCAGGAGTGGAGCCAGAGAGCACTGGCTGCTGGCCCCGCCCCCAGGGACTATAGAATAGTCACGTAACCAATAAGAATTCATGAGGTTAGTCAACTAGTCAATTAACCAATATTTAACATCCCTAACCTTAGTCATGAGCCCCATTAGAGGAATACTTAAATTGTTATGCCCTAAAATGTAGGTTTTAATAGTTGTCAGAGATTAAAGCCAGTACAAACCATAGATCATCTGTTTAGTGTCTTGTGTATTTCAAGACACAGTGTTTCACATATCCTATACTGAGCCTAATGCCTTAGTTACACCAAAGCAATTTATTCCTCAAGAAAACGACCTGTTTCTGTAACTGGTGTTCTTTGAAATGTGTTGCTTATGTCCATGTAACACAGAGGCTTGTCTTCTCACCACAAGCACTGGTGCCAATTTTTCCCTCAGCAGTACTGATAGGGGGCTGGGTCTCAGCACCCCCCTGGAATGGCATGCTATATAGGGTGTTACCAAGCCCCTCCCTCTTCAGTTTCTTTTGCTGGGACACTCCATCACTGGGGAAGGAGAGTGAATGGACATGAGCAACACATTTTGAGAACACCAGTTACTGAAACAGGTAACTGTCTTTTCTTCTTAGAGTGCTTGTTCAAATCCATTGAATGTAGAAGATAGCTAGCAGTGTGTGCTGAGGAGGTAGAAGATAAGGATGTTAGATATGTTATTTTAGTAATCGTGTAGCCACAGCAATTTTTAGCAGCTACACACTTACCAAAATGCTCCCCTCCTCCTGAGGGCATGGCCAGCAGCCAGTGCACTCCCAGCTGCACTCATGGGGAGCCCTCTACTACCCCTCCCTGATGCCTTAATATAAGAGGCAGCAGCACAGGGTGGCAGGTGGAGTCAGTCCACGAGGGGAGCCAGTTTAAAAGTTGGCTCCCAGCACAGACCAGCTCCCATCACAGAAGACCTCCCCCTGTTCACAGAAGAACTCCCTTTCCCCCAGCTCCCTGCTAACAGAGGCTGCTCCACCTGCTTCCCCACCTAAAGGCAGAAAAATGCAATTGCCTGGCTAATCATATACAGTTAGCTGATAAGCACCGCTGCGCAGAGCGGCAGTGGAAATAGCTCCAGGAGTCGGCTCCGGAGTTACCTGCACTGCTGCTTTTATACTGCATTTGAAATGCAGTACAAGTCGCTGGGCTCTTACTACATTTTAAATGTAGAAGTGCAGTGATCAGTGCGAGCCAGGACTGCTCCGTCCCAGTTCGCACTGAGTCCAGCAGCCCCTGTTTGGGGTGGATAGTCCCGTCCACCATAAACATGGGATGCTTCCGCAGCAGCCTCTGGCCGCAGCAAACAAGACCTGTTGCCACCAAGCAGCCCCTGTCTATATGGGCTCCTGTTCCCCCCTGCCCCGCATTGCTGCCTCTCAGAGGCAGCAAGGAGGGTGGGCGCACAACAGAGAGCACGGGGCAAGCAGGGAGTGCTTGAGTCCCTGTTCACCCCATGCTCCTTGTGGCACTTCTGTTTTTGAAATGTACAAAAGCCCCAACTGACAGCAGAAACTGGCGCCAGCGGGGACTGAAGCAAACCCCACTCCTGCTATTTCCCTGTCATGCTTCTGCCTCCTCTGTCCCCTGCAGAGACAGTGCTTGGGGAGAACTGGTTTAAACCAGTTCCCCCAGCACTGGTTCCTGCTCCTCCCTCCCCACTTGCTACCTCTCTCTGAGAGAGGCAGCAAGGAGAGGGGAAGCAACTAGTCCAGTGGCTACTCAACAATCTGATAAGCATTTGTTTATCACAGTAGTCCCCAACCATTTGAGGCTGCCAGGCGCCGTGGCCAGCCGCCTGCCCGGGGCCACCGCCCCTCCCCCCAGCACCACGTGCACAGGGCTGGCGCCCCCCGCCCCTCCCCAGCACTGGTACTGCCACGGTGGGGATGCATTGTTCTTTTAAGAGACACAGCCCCTTTAAGGCATGCAGCCCCGCTGTCGGACATTTGAGTACAGACATGCAGTATGCTCAATTCTTTCCAGGTAAGCTCTGGAGGTGCCGATACTACAAACTGGGCAGTACCAACTCCAAAAAAATCACTGGCAATAAGTAATACTAAATGAGTAGTATTGTTAATAACATAACTGCATTAACTTATTTGCTGAGGATGGAGTCTCCTGAAAAATACAGAATTCTGAAGACTATCCACTTTCACAATCACCATTATTTTCTATAATTTCAGAGTTATCTGCCAGTGCTAGGGTTTCAGTCACATCATGCATGTCTCATACCAAAAATAAAACAAAATCTCCATCATCCAGAAACAGCCATAGTCTGAGATAAGAACCAACAGATGACAAAAAGAATTTTCAGAATTTCATAACTGACTGGAAATCACAGACAAGGAAGCTTTCAGTGCCTAAAGCAAAAGAGAACAGAACAGTAACAGTAATTACAGGAGCTTCAGGGGGTAGCTGAGTTAGGCTATTACAGACGTCCTTATGAAGTATGCATGCTTGTGACATACTCTTGTCCTACACTGACTGTCATGTACAAGGCATAAGTCAGGCCATTTACATTCCAGTTAAAACACAGGTCTAAAAACAATAAGTTGAGCAGTTAGTCCAAGACCCAGTGCATGCAATTTCATTGCTCACAGAGGATATAAGTAGAGTACCTCAGCCCATAAGCATGACCTTGCTAGTTAACAGGCCAACTGACAGCACTAGAGGTGACAGAATCCAAGAAGCACATTGCTCAGCTGGCAGCCCCTGGAGAAGCTGTTTTACCCGTGAACACAGCCAGAACAAACTTCGTGCGCTCTAGGCCATGGACAGCTGCCCGCTTGGATGCCACTCAGCGGGCTCCACACCCCATTTGCTTCCCACTCTACACTTCCCGAGTTAGCCATAGGCTGGTTAGTCAAGACTCCAAGGCAGGCCAACCTAGGAGCCTACACCCCTCAACTCAGCATCACTCATCCAGCTGCTATGGCCAGGAAGCGCCAGCCCGGTTGAGCAGTTGCCCCCGGCGTTGGGACAGGCCTCAGGCACACGATCAAGCCCAGCCTGTGTGAGGCGACAGAGCATCAACCTCCCCTCAGGCGGGCGGCCCCGCATCGCTCAGGGCCCCGGGGCAAGAGACGGAGCCTCACAGGCCCGAAAGACGAGCCCCGCGCACACTCACCAGTGGCCGCGTTGAAGCGCTGGAGGGAGGCCCTAGGGCAGGACATGGCTGTACTCGCGCCTCGTCCCTTCCACCGCGCGCACTCCAAACACCGCCCAACTCCCTTCCCGTTCAAACGGCCAACGGCCTTCTTCACGCACCCCGGACAGCCAATCACAAAACCTCATCCGCAAGCCGTAAGCGCCACGCAGCCAATCCCCGCCCATGCCTGGAGCACGCGCATCAAAGCGTACGGACTACCAGCGCCACCAACGCAGGCGTGGAAAAGTGGAGCTCTTGGACGCATGCGCAAAGCCTGCGTCGCTCGGCACGGCGCTGGCGGTGCCGCGGCCCGAGTCCAATGTCAGGGGACTTTGAGGAGCGGAGCGGGGTGGTGCCTTGCGCGACTCCGTGGGGTTGCTGGTACCAGACCCTGGAAGAAGTGTTCGTTGAGGTGCAGGTCCCGCCGGGCACTCGGGCCAAGGACATCCAGTGCAGCCTGCAGAGCCGGCACCTGGCGCTGGCCGTGCGCGGCCAGGAGCTGCTCCAGGTACCGCCGGCAAGGCTGGGGGCGGGGTCCGGCCCAGGCAGGGCGCGGGAGGAGGCCCTAGTAGCTGCTGGGGGCTTTCGGGCCGCCGGGATGCGCTTGCTCTGGGCCGGTTCACAGACTTTGGCCCTTACTCCCCGAGGCAGCATGTGACCCCTCCAGCCCTGGCTTGCGTTGGTGGGAGCCGTGGGCGAGACGCCGCTTCTAGCACCGCGGTGAAGAGCAGATTTGGCCCCCAAGGGGCCAAGTGTCGTTGCCGTGGGTCTCTGAGTGGGCTCTCCTTGGGCGCCTACTTTGAAGTAGGAATAAGAGCCTCCGGAAAAGGGCTTTTTTTTCCCGGAGGATCGGGGCCAGTGTAGATGCTCTTTTCCGGCTTTTCTAAAAGCCAGAAAAAAGCGGCGGACATTTTTATTTAAATGCCGCGGGGGATATTTAAATCCCCCGCCGATTTCCCTATTATGACCTGTGAAATTAACATGCCCCTTCCAGAAAAGGGGCCAGTGTAGACTTAAGCATTTGATTTAAGCATTTGAAGATGGAGACTTAATTTCCAATTCAGTCCCAGAATCCTGTCTTCATGTCGCCCTTAAAAATGATTAGCAGACAGCTGGTGATGTACAAATGAAGAATGTGTTGAGAACATAGGTAATTTTTACAAAATGTATTTTTGTAAGTACAAACATATTACAAAGTTTGTCTTCCACACTTTCATTAGCAAATAGTAAAACATATTTAATGATATATTGTAGAGTACCCATAGGAATAAAGGAATCAGCTTTCTAATAAAAAAATAGAAATGAGAGAGTTTCAAGGTTGATGCCCCCTGTAAATTCTATGATAAATTATAGGGTAAACATTTTGCTTTTATATCTTAGTACTTCAAGCCTTTCTAACTTTACTTTCTAATTGAAAACCCCATTTTCTTTTCTATTGGCACTGGTAACAATTATTTGCATCATAATAATTTATTTATATTGTGCTGTAGGTATGCATGGCACTTCAGAGACATACAGGAACCTTGATAGGAATTAGGGATGTAAAACCCAGGTTAATTAGCTAACTGGTAAAACCAGTGGTTCTCAAACTTTTTGGGCTCCAGAGCCCTTTACATGTGTAAAAATGTATGCGGCGCCCCAGCGATCCACTGATTGTATATATTGTACCTATCAATGTTTTCAGTTTGTCAGCCTCACAGAGCCCCTGGAGATGGCTCCGAGGAGCACAGTTTAAGAAACACTGGGTTAAACCAATTAAGTGGGCTCCTGCTGCCCGCTTCCCCACATAGGGGTCAGGCAGCAGCAGTTGGCTCCTCCTCCCCTTCCCTGCCCTCTCCTGCACAGGGCACAACTAGTTCCTGTTCCTGGTCTCTCCACTGGGTGATGCTTACCAGTTACATCCCTAATGAGCAGTCACATTAAAATAAGATCCTTCCTCTATCTGAGACACCAGTCCCTTTTACTGAATGGAGATATTGAAACAGTGAGGGCTCAACCCGGAAGAGCCCTGCATGCACAGAACGCCGGACAGCACGGCTGGCTAGCAGGGCTCGTCGCTGCTTGGCGAGCTCTGGAAACAGTGATGGGCAGGGCTCGACAAACAATGTAATCTACTCGCCTGTGGCGAGTAGATTATACCCCGGAAGAGCTGGCGCAGAACAATCTGCGCAGTACCGTGCAGCTGGCAAGCCCTGCTGATAAGTATTTTAATTGTATTAAGTGAGTACAATTAACTAATCTCTTCAGATCTTATACCTCAAATAGTAAAAGGAAAAAGTTATAATAATCATTAAAATTTTTTCAATATCAGGTTGTCCCATAGTTCCTTTTTAAACTGTAGGAAGTTTTCAAACATTTGCATAAAGGGGAGAGGGGATGTTTTGAGATTCAGTATCAATTGGGTTGATACTGATTTTACATAACATTGTCTATCTTTTTCAGGGTAAACTCTTTGACTGCACAATAGCTGATGAAGGGATGTGGACATTAGGTAACTATATGCTTCTGTTAAATAACATTTTGAAAGTTAACGAGTGGTCCTCTAAGGTGCCACAGACTAACATATTAGTGGCAGGTTGGACCCAGATCCATTCCGCCCACTATCCTGCGGTTTAAGGGCTGCGGTACAAGTCCCACTTGCCATTTCTCTGTGTTTGGAGCAAAACAAAGAAGTGTTGGGGTTGATGCCCCTGGCCAGTCAGGGCTGAGTAAACAGTCCTTCTCAGCCACTGGCTGAAGTTTCTGCTCACCCAGGGTGAAGGGAGGCTCCAACACTCCCTGTCAGAACCCCTCACCTCCCCTGCAGCTTTTGGCAGTGCTGATGATATCTGCTTAGTTCCTCTGATTCTCCTTACCAGTTAGTTCCTCTCCTTCTCCACTCTCCCTTACCGTACCCCACTGGGAAGCTTTTTAAAGTCAGCTCACCTGGCCCTTAATTGATTTATAGCCACCCTGCCTCAGTTGCTCCTAATTAACAAGAGCAGTTGCTATTTTTTTTTCAGAGCTGCCTTTTTTTCCCCTTCTATCAAGCCCTTTAACCTGCCGTGTTAAAATACACACACAGACAGACATGAGCTTTTGTGGGCAAAATCTACTGCAGATGAGCTGGAATGAAAAAACGGGGAACCCAAAATTTATAACAGAGAAAAGAGAGTACCTGTCAATTGTAGAGCGAGTGATAGAGGTTAATTGAATGGACTGGAAGTGTCCCATACTTAGTTTATGTTAATGAGGTGTTAAATGTATGGAAGGCTGGTTTTATAATGGTACATACAGTTAATGTCTTTCTTCAAACCCAAGGAAACTCACATTTGGATATGAAGATAAATTCCACACTTGCTCTGTAATAGGCTTGTGAAATTCTTTTGTTCAAGCCCAGGGAAACAGCTATTTATGGAGTTAAAAGTAACCTCTCCTACAAAGATATTAACTGGATGTCCCATCTTCCATACATTTAACATCTCATTTACATCAAATGCTAAGAATGGGGCACTTCCAGCCCACTCAATTAGCTTCATTAGCACTGGCACTACAATTGAGGGGTACTTTTTTCCTCCCTCATTTTTCTGTTGTAAATTCTGTTCTGTTCCCTTTTTATTTTATTTATATTTATAATTTGCTTGTCTCCAAGGTACAACAGGACTAGTTGGCCTTTAAAGTTACAGATGCAACTTATCACAATTACCCCTCTGAGAATTTTGAAAAACAGTTAAATTTCTGTGTTTTGAACTCTCTCCACACATTGGTTTATTTCTTTTTAAGAACCAGAGTTTACTGAAATTGTCTTATGATCTGCTTTCTTCACACATACAGTTCTTGGATCACAACATCATAGCCTCATGATGTCCGTTACTTCAATAATAATCATAGAAATTGTAGATGAAAGGAAATATTAAGTCTAGTATATTCCCTGCCAATGCAGGCTTGTTCCCCTTTGTATATGCTGGAGTTCTGGTTCTGTTCATCTGTTGCAAATGTCTTGAACAATCTGGCCTCATTGAGAAATTGTTGTCCAGAATTTTTCCCCTGGACATTGTCTAAATTTTTATTTTCTTAATTTCATCCCATTACTTTGTTATAACTCAGTTATTATCCAGAGTAATTCTTTGTCCTCTGTAGTGCTGATGATTTTGAAAGTTGTTACCAAGACTTCAGCTTTGTTTTCCCTTAGTTGAGATGGACTGAGAAAAGATATTAATATGTACCTCTAAAAAGGTTCCACTTAGTTGGGGCAGAGGCAATGTGTATATACCATGTTTAAAGCATACAAATAAAGGGTTTTTTCCCTTGAAGTTTTCAGTTTGTCTTATTACATGTTGATGTGGATTTGTGAGTGTCTTGATTTTCAGTGAACTAAATATCTTTTTGCATAGGCTTTAAGAATGAAGTTTCACCAGAAAATTCACTGAATTATTAAAGTTGAATTTGGCTGAAAAAGAGTATAGCACTTAAGAAGTCCAAAAGTTATTTCTCTTTTTCTTATGAAGAAGACAGAAAATTGATACGTATTGTTCTAATGAAGACTAATCGAGATGCTGGAAATTGTTGGACCTCTCTGTTAGAAAATGAGTATGCTGCTGATCCTTGGATACAGGACCAGATGCAGAGGAAACTTACACTGGAAAGATTCCAAAGAGAGGCAAGTGAGAGAATACTAATTGCTATTTGTGCCTTATACATAGGCTATGGCCATAAAACTAAGCAAAATTATTTTACATATATCAGGGATTCAAAGTTAACCCATTTTTTCTATTACTCATAGACTCATAGACTTTAAGGTCAGAAGGGACCATTATGATCATCTAGTCTGACCCCCTGCACAATGCAGGCCACAGAATCTCACCCACACACTCCTACAATAATCCTCTCACCTATATCTCAGATATTGAAGCCTTCAGATAGTTTGAAGACCCCAAGATGCAGAGAATCCTCCAGCTGTGATTTGTACCCCATGCTACAGAGGCAGGCGAAAAACCTCCAGGGCCTCTGCCAATCTACCCTGGAGGAAAATTCCTTCCCGACCCCTAATATGGCGATCAGCTAAACCCTGAGCATGTGGGCAAGACTCACTAGCCAGACACCCAGAAAGTTCTCTATAGTAACTCCTATCATCCCTCCATTAACCTATTTACCACTGATAATGAATGGTCAATTAGTTACCAAGATCATGTTATCCCATCAAACCATCCTCTTCATAAACCCATCGGCTACGTCTACACTGGCATGAATTTCCGAAAATGCTTTTAACGGAAAAGTTTTCCGTTAAAAACATTTTCGGAAAAGCGTGTCTAGATTGGCAGGATGCTTTTCCGCAAAAGCACTTTTTGGGAAAAAGCGTCCGTGGCCAATCTAGACGCGCTTTTCCGCAAAAAAGCCCTGATCGCCTTTTTCGCAATCAGGGCTTTTTTGCGGAAAACAGTACTATGCTGTCTACACTGGCCCTTTTGCGCAAAAGTCTTTCGGAACTATCCTGTTCATTGCACTCAGTGTAGCATGTATGATTACCTGCCCTGTGGGCGGGTGGCATATGTGTGCGTTTGGTGCAAGGAGCTCCTGGCCCTCAGAGACGTCGTACGAGCTTTGGAGGCCAGGGTGGCTGAACTAGAGGAACTAAGGGTGGCAGTGTGTTGATGAGGCTTTCCAGGGCACTGTAGAATTGCCCCATCTCTGGTCAGACAGCCCCTTCACTGTTAAGGAGGATGAGAGGCGAGAGGCTCAGAGAAGGAGAGCAGTCAACAGGAGCAGAGGGAAACCTTCCCATAGTTGGGACCCTCCTTCCAGATGACGTTGGGGTATCCTCTGAGGTTACCTGTCCGGGGAAGGGAACTCGAGTCATTAGGAAAAGACAGGTGTTGGTAATGGGAGATTCAGTGATTAAAAACATAGATAGTTGGATTTGCGATGACCAGGAGAACCGTATGGTGACTTGCCTGCCTGGTGCAAAGGTTGTGGATATCTCGAGGCATCTAGATAGACTTCTGCGTAGTGCTGGGGAGGAGCTGGTGGTCATGGTACATGGATGTACCAATGACATAAGGAAGGGTAGGCTGCTAGGAAAGAGACTAAAATTCAGGACCTCTATGGTGGCATTCTCAGAAATGCCTCCAGTTTCATGCGCAAGGCCAGGTAGGCAGGCAGAGCTTCAGAGTCTCAATGCATAGATGAGATGATGGTTTTTCAAGTTCTTGTACACAAATGCTAGAAGTCTAATAATAATATGGGTGAACTAGAGTGTCTCGTGTTAAAGGCGGATATTGTTATAATAGGCATCACAGAAATATGGTGGAGTGAGGACAATCAACGGGACACAATCATACCAGGGTACAAAATACATTGGAAAGAACAGGCTGTGCAGAGGGTGGAGTGGTGTTATATGTGAAAGAAAATATAGAATCAAATGAAGTAAAAATCTTAAATGAATCAACATGTTCCATAGAAGCTCTATGGATAGTAATTCCATGCTCTAATAAGAATATAACAGTAGGGATATATTGACCACCTGACCAGGACAGACAGTGACAGTGATTATGAAATGCTAAGGGAGATTATGCTATCAGAATAAAGAACTCAGTAATAGTGGGGGATTTCTGTTATCCCCATATTGACTGGGTATGTGTCACCTCACGATGAAATGCAGAGACAAAATTTCTCAATACCTTAAATGACTGCTTCTTGGAGCAGCTGGTACAGAAACCCACAAGGGGAGAGGCAATTCTCGATTTAGTCCTGAGTGGAGGGCAGGATCTGGACACTTTTCAAAGGCACCATAATAGAGACCCAACTTAAATGTATATCCCAAATTAAAAAATGCAGTAAAAGAACTAAAGAGTCACTGTGGCTTACCAACCATGTAAAAGAAGCAGTAAGAGATAAAAAGGCATCTTCTAAAAAGTGGAAGTCAAATCCTAGCTAGGAAAACAGAAAGAAACATAAACACTGCCAAATTAAGTGTAAAAATGTTATAAGAAAAGCCAAAAAGGAGTTTGAAGAACAGCTAGCCAAAAAGCTCAAAGGTAATAACAAAACGTTTAAGTACATCAGAAGCAGAAAGCCTGCTAGAAAGTAGGAATAAGAGATCCTCCGGAAAAGGGCTTTTTTCCGGAGGATCGGGGCCAGTGTAGACGCTCTTTTCCGGCTTTTCTAAAAGCCGGAAAAAAGTGGCGGACATTTTTATTTAAATGCTGTGGGGGATATTTAAATCCCCTGCGGATTTCCCTATTACGACCTGTGAAATTAGCATGCCCCTTTCGGAAAAGGGGCCAGTGTAGACGAGCCCAATGTGTTGATCAAAAGTCAACATGTTTCTGTAAAGTCTTACTAATCTATTAGAGTTCTCTGAAGGGGTCAGTAAACATGGACAAGGGGGTCCAGTAGATATAGTGTACCTAGATTTCCAGAAAGCCTTTGACAAGGTCCCTCACCAAAGGTTCTTATGTAAATTAAGTTGTCATGGGAAAATCACTTCATGGATTGATAACTGGTTAAAAGACAGGAAACAAAGGGTCGGAATAAATGGTAAATTTTCAGAATGGAGAGGGATAATGAGTGATGTTCCCCAGGCATCAGTCCTAGGACCAATCCTATTCAACTTACTCATAAATGATCTGGAGAATGGGGTAAACAGTGAGGTGGCAAAGTTTGCAGAAAATACTAAACTGTTCAAGATAGTTAAGACCAAAGCAGACTGTGAAGAACTTCAACAAGATCTCACCAAACTAAGTTTTGGGAAACAAAATGGCAAATGAAATTTCATGTGGATATATGTAAAGTAATGCACGTTGGGGGGGAACTATACAGACAATACGATGGGGACTAATTTAGCTACAGCTAATCAGGAAAGAGATCTTGGAGTCGTCATGGATAGTCCTCTGAAGACATCCGTGCAGTGGCAGTCAAAAAAGCAAACAGGATGTTAGGAATCATTGAAAAAGGGATAGAGAATAAGACTGAGAATATTTTATTGCCTTTATATAAATCTATGGCATGCCCACATCTTGAATCCTGCATACAGATGTGATTTCCTCATCTCAAAAAAGATATACAGGCAGTCCCCAGGTTACGTACAAGATAGGGACTGTAGGTTTGTTCTTAAGTTGAATTTTTATGTAAGTCGGAACTGGTACATATTGTAGGGGAAACTCTAGCCAAACATTTCTCCAGAGCTCAGTTTTATTCTCCCACACCTCACTTCCCTCAGTCCTTTATTCTCAAGCTGAGGTGTCTGCTGAGAAAAGCTGCTCCACGTCTCCCTGGTCTGCTGGGGGGAAGCAACTAGTGCAGGGTTGCCTCACCCCGTTTGTAAGTAGGGATCTGATGTAAGTCGGATCCATGTAACCCGGGGACTGCCTGTACTGGCATTAGAAAAGGTTCAGAGAAGGGCAACTAAATGATAAGGAGTTTGGAACGGGTCCCATATGAGGAGAGATCAAAGAGACTAGGACTCTTCAGCTTTGAAAAGAGGAGACTAAGATATGATAGAAGTATATAAAATCATGAGTGGTAAGGAGAAAGTGAATAAGGAAAAGTTATTTACTTGTTCCCATAAAATAAGAACCAGGGGCCACCAAATGAAATTAATGGGCAGCAGGTTTAAAACAAATAAAAGCAAGTTCTTCTTCACACAGCGCACAGTCAACCTGTGGAACTCCTTGCCTGAGGAGGTTGTGAAAGGCTAGGACTATAACAGGGTTTAAAAGAGAACTAGGTAAATTCATAAGTCCATTAATGACTATTAGCCAGGATGGGTAAGGAATGGTGTCCCTAGCCTCTGTTTGTCAGAGGGTAGAGATGGCTGGCAAGAGAGATAGCTTGATCATTACCTGTTCGGTTTGCTCCCTCTGGGGCACCTGCCACTGACCAGTGTCCTTAGACAGGATACTGGGCTGGATGGACTTTTGGTCTGACCCAGTATGGCCATTTTTATGTTTCCTCTTTCAGATAACAAAGGGAGACTGTAAACGTTAATAACTGTAATATTTAACCTCACTTCCTAAAAACTTTTACAATATTTTCTTGATATGGAAATCAAGCTCTCTTAAATTTGGGGTGGCAACAGCCTGCAAATTTACGCCTGCAGCTGGGAAAGCTACTAACTTATATCCCAATCGGCCTTTGTAATTACTGATGCATGTGCACACAATTTTTTCACTCTCTGGAGAATTTCAACTATGCATGTTCCCAGGAACATCATGTTGTGTGCTTTTATTAGTTTGGAAGAGCATTAACAAAATTTGATTTATACATTAATATATTGAATATTAACCTTTATATGAATCTTTTATCTCTATACAGAATCCTGGCTTTGACTTCAGTGGGGCAGAAATTTCTGGAAACTATAGCAAAGGGGGACCAGACTTTTCCAAACTTGAAAAATAAACTTATTTCACCAGTGTTCTAAAGAACCAGAGAGAATGTGCATTGTGTGTTAAACTGAAATAGTGAAATACATTATTGAAGACTACCTGCCTACAAAATGAATGACAGCATGTTTAAATACCCTTTCCAAGGAGAGGTAGAGTGGTCCTTTCAGTAGGATCCAAACAGTAAAGTTTAGAGGCTTGTTTTATACCTTTGTGCAATTTTGATAATGGAAAATATGCACTCCTGATAAATGTACTTTAAAGGTGCCATGACTGTTTTTAAGCAGTATGGATTTGTGGAAATATTCCATAATAAAGTGAAAGGCACAGTTATAGAATGTTGGATAAGTGTTAACACTCATCAACTCTCATTGTCCTTAACTTTGAAATAACTATATTTTCTAAATTTTAAAAACGTACTTCTCATTTGATTAGCAGCCATCTGATGTGTTAGTAAGTTCAGTTTCTGCCACTGCTGTTTTAAAACAAGGATATTCTTAAGTGCAGAAAAAGTTTTAACATGTTAGTGTTGTGCCAAATGTTGAAGGACAAATGGTGGTGGCAGAGTGTGAAAAAGTTTAGGTTGAAGCCTGAACTCTAGTACTCCTAGGTTCACTTACAATACTGAAACTTAATATTCTTTGTGGGAGAAGAGGTTTTGATTTCTAAAGGGTTGAATACTTTGCCTGTAGAATGCCTCAGTGTATTTTGATAGAATTTATTAATGTTGATGTACATGCATTTGTGCAAGAAAATGTGCAATTGTGCATAGTGTCCCTACACTGTGTACAATTTGAATTAAAGAATTTTAATTACACATTTTGCCTACTGCTTGCATTCTTTGTAGGCAAGTTACATATTTAAGACTTTCCTGTTTTAATAATGCAGCCAAGAGAGACTGGAATATGTCTATATTACAAAAGCCAAATTATCTCCCCATCTAAGAGTATGCAGTACTTTAAAGACTAACAAGATAGTTTATTAGGTGATGAGCTTTCATGGGCCCGACCCACTTCCTCAGATCAAATTCTGGAAGAGAATGGGGCTGACCATATATACCAAACAAATACAATGGACAAAAAAAGTGAACACAAAGTCAGATTTAGAACAGAAGTAGGGCTGAGGGGGAGGGCTAGTATCTGAGATACTAGGGATGATAATTGGGGAAGCTATCTTTGTAAAGGCCCATTTGTAAAGTGTCAAATTTAAGCTTAAATGACAGTTCTGAGGTTTCCCTTTGTAGCCTGGTGTTAAAGTCTCTTTAAAGTAAGACACATGTACAGGCAGTCCCCGGGTTACGTACAAGATAGGGACTGTAGGTTTGTTCTTAAGTTGAATTTGTATGTAAGTCGGAACTGGCTTCCAGATTCAGCCGCTGCTTAAACTGATAAGCAGCTGACTACAGGAAGCCCAAGGCAGAGTTGCTCTGCTCTGGGCTGCCTGGAATCAGCCGCTGATGAGTTTCAACAGCAGCTGAATCTGGACAACTAGGACAGAGCAGCTGGGGCGCTGCCGGGTAGGTCCCCGCAGGGGCGGCGCTGCGGGGACCAACCGGGCAGCACCCCAGCTGCTCTGCCCCAGGTGTCCAAGTCAGCCGCTACTGAAACTGATCAGTGGCTGATTCCAGGAAGCCCGGGGCAGAGTAACTCTGCCTTGGACTTCCTGTAGTCAGCCGCTGATCAGTTTAAGCAGCGGCTGACTTGGGGACACCTGGGGAAGAGCAGCTGGGGTGCTGCCCGGTTGGTCCAGTAGCGCCGAGGAGCGGCGCTGCAGGACCAACCCAGCAGCCCCAGCTGCTCTACCCCAGGCGAGAAAAGTCTAGTCTGCTGGGGGGTGCACTAGCTGCACCCCCCAGCAGACCAGGGAAACCCGGACAGCGGGACTGTGGAGATGCGCCGCGGTCCCACCCACATCCTCCCCAGCTTTGCTCTGTGTCTCCCTGGTCTGCTGGGGGGTCTCCAGGAAGACGAGGAGCAAAGCCGCGGAGGGGCTCGGGCAGTGGGGCAGCCCAGGTACTTCTGGGCTGTCCCGCTGCCGGCTTCCACTGAGGCTTTGCAAAGCCGTGGAGGGGCTCAGGCAGCCGGGCAGCCCAGGTGTGCTTGGGCTGTCCCGCTACCGGCTTCCCCCGAGGCCGCTAGGTCCTGCAGTCCGTGTCCTCTGGGGTGAGAAAAGCCCCATTCGTAACTGCGGATCCGCGTAAGTCGGGGACTGCCTGTAGTAAGGTTGTTAACACTAGGCCCAGGTTGGTTGAAATGAACAACTGGTTTACTCTTGTCAAGATGTCTGATTTGTGGGCTTTTTTACAAAAGAGCTATCTACAGGGGCAGCAGAGCTCTCCTCCACTCCAACCCTACCTGGGAGGGTGGGGGGGAGGGGAGAGAAGGGGATGGACATCAAGGTTTAGGGCTTCCCCTGTAGCAGGTTGAGCTGGCATGCACTAAGCCTCCGCTTTGAAACAATGTGGCGGTGTTCCAAAGCAGCAGTGCCAGTACATAGTCCCTGGGTTCCTTTGAAATGCCACACAGAACCCTGGATCAGCTGACCCCAGCTCTATGCATTTCAAACCAGCAGCCCCACATGGAACCCCGGGATCAGCAGGGGACTCTGAGTCCCTGGCTCCATGAGGGTGCTTACCCTTTGAAATGTACAAGAGCCCATGGGGTAAGCACCCTCTTGGAGCCTGGGGTCAGTGGGACTGCACACAGCCTTCTGCTTTCCTCCTTTAATGTGTACAAAAGCCCCTATAGAGGCTGTCGTACATTTCAAAGGAGGAATGTGGAAGTGCCTATTGACTAGTTGATGGAAATTCCACTGAATACTCAATTAGTAAATTAACTGGTATTTAACTGCCTTGCATGCATACTCCAGGCCTGCAGGGGGTGCTGAGACAGACATGCTGCATGGGATTCAAGTGCAAGCATAACTCACCCCATTGAGAGTTCCCTCCAACCTTACCCAAGGACTGGATGAAGGTAAACTAGGGCTGAATCTGGTCTGGGCCAGAGACTGGCCCATGCCTGCCCTATCCTTTGCTTCTTACCCCTTCTATGGATCAGCCATTACGTACACAGTTATGTTACTAGCCTTGACCAAACAGATAGCAACATTCATAGTACAGTGTTTCTTAATTTGTCCACTACCTAACAGTGGTTTAAAATGCTCTGTAGGAACTTTGGCAATGCTTTTACTACTCTGGAAGGAAGGTGAGGAGTACTTCCCCCAAATGTTACCTTTTGGAAAGTAGATGAAGCATGGGGCTGATGCACCATTACAATACAGGCAGTTCCCGGGTTACGTACAAGTTAGGGACTGTAGGTTTGTTCTTAAGTTGAATTTGTATGTAAGTCGGAACTGGTACATATTGTAGGGGAAACTCTAGCCAAACATTTCTCCAGAGCTCAGTCTTATTCTCCCACACCTCACTTCCCTCAGTCCTTTATTCTCAAGCTGAGGTGTCTGCTGAGAAAAGCTGCTCCGCATCTCCCTGGTCTGCTGTGGGGGGCGCTAGCTTTGCGTCTCCCTGGTCTGCTGGGGGAAAGCAGCTAGTGCAGGGTTGCCTCACCCCGTTTGTAAGTAGGGATCCGATGTAAGTCGGGATCCGATGTAAGTCGGATCCATGTAACCCGGGGACTGCCTGTAGTTAAAATTTTCTCCCATTACCCAAATAATGCACACAGGAAATTAATGTTTGATCAGTACCACGTTCATAGCATTAGAACAAGTATTCTAAGGCTACTACCTACAGCCCAACATCAGCTATTCCCTTTATGAACTTACAAGCACTACAGCTTTGTTTATTCTTATGCTCTAATAGGTTCATAAATGAACCTACTACCCGATAGATCTGACCTCCCTCTACTGCTAAAGAGCTAGTACTGACAATGGTGAGATCTTTCATGGGATCAATTAGCAGTTGAGCTGTTTTTGTTCCAAGTAACATCCAATTCAAAACTCAGGGTATAAATGCAATTTCCTATTTGGGCAACAAAAGTTGGATGTCATCTTATGTTACTGGCACAGTTTCCGTTGAGGGCATGTAAGTTGCTCTTGTAATCAGAGTTTCTCCCCATGTGCAGGGCTTGCTGAACCCTGATAAGCCCTACGCACCAGCCGTGCTGTCTGGCGATCTGCGCATGTGCAGATCACCCAAACCTGGCCTTTCTAGGCTACAATCTACTTGCCCCAGGTAAGTAGATTGTATAATTTGTCAAGGCCTGCCCATGTGTACAAGATAACCGGGGGAATAAAAACTATTGTTGGGTTATGCAAGTGATTTTAGACAAATAACAAAATAAGTGATTTTATTAACATTTCAAGCCAGTACACAGTTATACCTTCAATCTCTCAAAATTACACTTCACAAAAATGAGGGTGGAAGGATGGCCAAGTTCAACAACAATGCATGCTTTCCCAGCACATGTCTGTCCAATTTGTATTTTATTAACTTAGTTGACAAACACTGCATTGAAGGTGAATTAGACTGGACTGCTTCAGAACGAACCAATTGCCTTGTGCAGTAGGACATGGCTACTCAAGAGCACAACAATACAAAACATTTGACTGAAGTAACTGCATCCAAAAAAACTATCCAGTTCAATAACAGGAAGCTTTTCCCTAGACAATTTGGTAGCCTCAGTTATGAAGCACATTATGCCTCCTATGGTTCAAGTACAAGTTTTAGGATATGAAGAGTCAAGTTGCAGTAATCCAAGGTTAAACTACACTAGCTGTTCTTAGTTAAACACCGAGTTTGAGGCTATTCACTACCATAAAGGAGTATTCAGATTCTTTGCTGTTATTTATGCATATTTCAATAATCAGATGCTTTTAGTCATTCATCCTTCAGGAAAGTGTTTACTAAATTCCTGTAGTCAGCATAGTAAGACTGCATCTATGGAAAGGGAATTAGTTCTAGCGGTTTCCATTTTCCAAGAGTTGAACTTCAAATGCTAAAACAGTTCTCATGTTTTAGGCTTCAGTTTTCAATTCCACAGTTGAATATTGAGGTCGGAGTTGAATGGAAGACTCCTCTTTCCATTTTAAGATTCCTGTGCAGACAGCATAAGAGACATTAACTGTTACTACAAATGGCTTCATGCAATACTCAAGTAGCAAGACAATTTCTACCCCTGCAAGTAGGATGGATGGGAAAAATGACTCTGGGAAGTCACTTTTTAAAAGCCAAAACACACAGTAGCAACTCAGCAATAGGTGGGTGGTGTTTGTTATTGTTTGAGCCTACCCTACTTTTTCCTCTTGAACTCCTCCCCACCCCACCCCTGAAGGTCTGTTTCAGCAAGGTTAGGTTATCAGACATTATAAATCTAAACAATATTCAAATAAAAAAGTTTATGAACAGCTTGTCTAGCCAATACATAGGATAGTGTTAGAAGATAGTCATAATTTGAAGTTCTACTGTATTTACATTAAGCTTAGAGTTATGACCTCAAAGGGAGATTTTCAAGTTACGAACAATAACCATAATGTTTTGTTCAAAGTTCAAATGAACACTACTTAATACAGCTTTGAAACATGATGCAGAAGGAAAGTGGCAGTTTTAGTTTAAAAAACACAAACAGTTTCTTTACCTTGTCAAATTTTGTTTAGCTTTCACTTTGTTTAGGGATTTATTTTTAACAATTCTGTACTGTATGGTCTGTCTTTTTTAAGTCTCTGCTGCCTAACTGCACTTCCAGGTCCAAATGGAGTGTGTGATCAACCTGTCAGTTTATAACTCCAGTGTTTGTAACTCAGTTTCTAATGAACAGCCTTTGAAAGTGTGGCTGGTAGAGGGAAAGAAATGTCTTAAAGCATTAATGCCCTGTCAACTGAAGTAGTAGGATTTTCCTATAAAATCTGTAGTCTACAAAGCTGATGTCAAACTTCTCTAATGAAAAGCTCAGAATGATTATTGCATGGACTGTGTTAGGAATATCTCATTACAGACAAACCAATTTTAACTTGATTAACACCAACGTCCACTTAAAGTTTTGGTGCACTGATTGTACTTTAGCAGTACTTTAGTGTTTGTGTCAAACACTCCTCTTCCTTTCTCTATGTAACCAGAGTGTGAAACATCCACCACCATTTATTCTTCTCACTTAGTTGTGCCCCAGACTTTGCACTGAGTGAGATTCAAGTGTCTGACATGGGAAATAACTGGTACTCTTTGTAAGAGACATTAGGAGGGTTTCCAGTTTGTTTTCTCCAATTCAGGATTAGTGCTGATGCACTTAAAGGTCAGCAACATGAGTCCAAGGATTTACAGGCCATTGGAATGCTTTGACAACCAAGTTGAATATTTAGGCTGTGCCTGGGTGTCTGTAGAAACCTCCTTTAGTCTAGTAAGCTTAGTTGCTTAAGAATTCCTGCTTGTGCACAAATATAAGTTGAAGGCAGATAAAGAAAGTTACCTATTACAAACCAGTCTCTGGGATTGTGGGAAGGTGTGTGATTCTGTAGTAGCTAAGCTTCAGCTGCCGTGCTGTACATCCTGACACAATCCATTTAAGCTTCTGAACATTTGGTTTTAAACATTTGTTGGATGAGTATTCTTTAAGGCACGTAAATACCAGCTCCTTCCAGAAAGTTAGATCTCTGCTATTTGTCTGAATGAAGAAAGGTTGAAGCTAGTATTAGGCATCAAGTTCCCAGTTATTTTAATTCCCTCTCACCACCTACAAGCTAAATTAAAGGAAGGTTTTGTAACCACATGCCACTTGGGGGAAGTGTGATGGGAACAAGGTTGGGTGCCAACAGACTACCTAAAGCCCTTAGTTCTTAACCTTCCTCCCCCAACTCTCCACTGAAGAAGCCTTGCTGCTCCCCCCATACCACCCTCAACCTGTGGAGTAGTATCACTGTACCCCAGCAAGTGCTAGTCAGTCTTCCAACTGTCAACCAGAATCAGCCTCCATTTACTAAGCTATTTCAGCTTCTGAAACTGTTTAAGTTTTTAAAAACCCAAGTGTTTCAAGAGCAAGAGCTTGAACAAAATACTTCATATTACTTGTGCTTTACTGTGCCTCTCCAAATGAAAGGACTAGTTGTTCAGTTTGGAACAAGTTTCACAATAGTTCCACAGAACCACACTGTGTAAGTTGTAAACATAATGGGTCAGACCAAAGATCCATCTAACCC
Source organism: Pelodiscus sinensis (assembly GCF_052426305.1). Taxonomy (NCBI): domain Eukaryota; kingdom Metazoa; phylum Chordata; order Testudines; family Trionychidae; genus Pelodiscus; species Pelodiscus sinensis. Next base: position 30,380,000 of record NC_143067.1, on the reverse strand, counting down.
ACTATCCTGTCTTCAGACAGTGGCCAATGCCAGGTACTACAGAGGGAAGGAGCAAAACACATAATTATGTGGATGATAGTAATAGTCAAGTTGAGCAGAAATTGGATTCGTCTTCCTTCATTGTTTATTCACATCATGGAAGCTGGAGGACTGTTGTGCCTTTTCAACCCCTATGAGCCAGTCACATGAATGTCTGCATGAAAGTTACCAGCAAGTCTGATATCTCTCCATCAAGAAGTGAGGGTGGGGAAAAAGTCAGATCAAGTAAAACCTGATAAGTAAAGAATTACACATGAACTTCTGTACTCTGTGTCCCCAATTCGGGAAAGCCCATGGTATAGACCTTGGCAGGCAGAAGAAAAAGTGGCTCTGAGACCTGCTGCTCCCCCACCTTGGCAAACAGCAGCGCAACATTTCCCATGAGGCTTCTCCCCTGCTACTCCAATAGCAGTGGGGTCAGAGCCAAGGCACCAGTTAAGCATCCCATCCCCTACCCCCTCATACCCAGACCCCAAAATACCGTTCCTGGCCCAGCAAGTCTTTAATCCATCTTACCCTGTTCTCCATGGTTGTTAGATTAAAGGTTCAAAGTGTATTCCACTTTTAATGGTACCAAACTAGAATCCCTTCTTTAGGGGAGTATCCCAAAAAAGCAGAATTATGTTCAACACCCTAATGCTTAAGTTGTTCAGAGGCTCTACCCTTCACTGTTCATCATTTTCTCCATGACATACCTTGGAATGTATTTGAAGGCATTCTATCACTTCTTTCAACTCTAGCAGTTTCTGTTCTTCTATCTCTAGTGCCAATATTGATAATGCCAAAACAGAAGGCTAAGGGAAACAAAGTAAAAGTTAATACTCACAGCTGAGCCTGTTTAAGCTTCAATAAACTCAGTAAGCTTATGGTATTAGAAGCCACTTACCTTGGTTTTAGAGAACATGATTCTGCAGTGACATGCCTTAAGCTGGGCTTCAAGTCTCTCAAAATTAAGGTGCTTTCTCCTACAAAAGTGGCATTTAGAGGAAGGTTAATTTTAGCGAGCATGTAATTTTCTTTAGGTATATAAATCAGTTCAAGACAGCAACAGCCTTAGAAATTTGCCTAGCATTTAATAAAAATTGCTCGGATGTTTTCTTGGATACTGCTTAAGGGATCCATCAGTTCCCAGAAGTGTTTGTCAAAGAATTGACAAGCTTCCCCCACACCGTCCCAAGTTCATAGATGTTGAGTTTTTTGAAGTTTCGTTGGCATTAGTTTTGGGGTATAGCTACACTTAAACTGCTACAACACTACTGCTGTAGCACTCCAGTGTAAACACTAACTATGCTATTGGCAGTATCAGAGGGATAGCCATGTTAGTCCGTAATTTTTAAAAACAATTAGTTGTCCTATTGCATCTTAGAAAGTAAATGTATATGGTATCATGAGCTTTTGTGGGCAAAAGCATTCTCCTATCAGTATAGAGCAGTGTTATTTATAGAGTACCCCCCTTTTCAATAAATAAGCAAATAAAATAATTGTAAGTACCCCCACTACCTACAGTTTTCAGACAATCTTTTTCTACCATTGCAACACATTTGTTTAAACAACTTAATCGTAGCTGGCTGGACAATGACATTTGAGTGTAAAAAGTACAAAAATAATAAAACACTGTAAAACTTTAAAAAAAAATCAGTTCTCTCCAAATTTCAGTTGTGTTGATGTACCTCTAAAGGTACTCATACCATTGGTAGAGAAACACTGGTGCAGATTACTATCATCTCCTGGGGAGGAGATAGTAAAATCAATAAAAAAAATCCTTGTGTCAATTTAGTACCATCTCCTCTAGGGGTTAGGTCAGCATAGCTACATCAAAGTGACTTTTTTCCACTGAGGTATGCTAATGTGAGTTCCCAATGTAGATTAGCCCTAGAACTCAATTTCTGTACTATAAAATTGAAAGTTTCAGCTTATTAAGCTATAAAGTTTTGTCTTACACATACTGATATTTCTTTCTACATTTGCAAGACTGGCAACATGGCATTTGAAAGTAAAAACTATTTGACTTTCAACTCCAGTTCTGGCCCAGCTAAGAAGCATTACAAGTTTGATGTGCCCACAGTATTTGTTGACCTAGTTACGTCAAGATCAAAGTTTGCTAAGGATATTCACAAACTGTCTTTTCAGTGAGGACATGTGAAAGATGATCTGCCACTTGATCAGCAATGCATTAACTTCTGTATCTGTTCAAGGAGGCTGCTTCCCTGATCAAAAGCTATGCTCTGGGTAATTTATTTTAGCAGTAAACATTGTCATAATAGGAGAAAGTTTAGTTCATTAGACCACAGTATCAATTAGGGATGTCAGTGGTTACCCAGTAAACATCCTTAACCAGTAAGCATCATTTGGAAGCCAGCTGCCTGGCCTTAGCAGTCATTATTTACCCACTTATAATTGTTTGCACTTTCATATATGCAATTTAAACCAAGACTAGATAGCTTAAGTGATTTTTCCATCAATCTTTTCCAGTGCACAGTCAAGTTTCAAAGTCATGGTGAAATAATTGTTTTACCTTTCACAGCTTAAGTTCTCATGGATGAGCAAGTGATAGAGTTGTAGAAACTGAAAGGCAGTTGTAGTTTTAGCTTTCCAATATAGCTTCTCTAACAGAATTTTTTCCATTCTCATCATGTCAGATACAGTGAACCTATACTGGCTTATTCGAATTAAGTCAGTGGCTAAGGGAATATTTCTCTCTTCTTCTGTTGCTTTCACAGCAAGATAGAAACAGCTCAGTCCAACACAGCCTAAATGTTTAGGTTGCACCTAAAAAAAAAGATCAATTGCTTTATTATAATGAAAGCTTTTTTAATATGGTCAGCAAAACAAACGTTTTCTAAATAGATGTTGGGCACACTTTAAACCAAGGTCTGCAGGTAGCAAGCATTTTGTATGTTGTAACTGACCCTCCTGCATCCATATCAGGCCATATGCACCCAAGTACTTCACACTGTGCCTTCCACACATAAGTGCATTTGAGTTATTCCCTTTCATACTGAACTTCCCAAAGGGTATGTCTACACAGCAGAGTTATTCCAAAATAACATCTGTTACTACAAAATAAAGGCTTGTAGTGTAGACATACACTCTTATTTTAAAATAATGGAGTGCACCTACACCACAAGCCTTTATTTCAAAATAATGTCAAGCTGGAGACTTCTTAATCCTGATTCCTGTTAACCCTCATTTCAGCGGAGTAAGAGAAGTCAGAGAAAGTGTTCTTCCTTTGACTTCCTCCTGTGCAGAGAGCACCAAAAGATGAATTAAGCTATTTTGACTTCAGCTATGCAATTGACGTAGCTGACATTTCATAGCGTATTTCGGCTTTAGCCCTGTGTAGACATACCCTTACTGTATTAGAAATCTAACCATTGCTATACCAGGTTAGATCAGGGTCCATCTAATCAGGTATCCCATTGGAGTGACAGTGAGGTACAAGAAGAACAGAATAAACTAACCCTAATGGACATTTCTTCCAAAACAGTGAAGGAAACTGCCATGTGTTCAGAAGCAAGTATGTCTAGTCCTTTTTTAAAAAAGACTAGGTTGGGTTTAATCTTTTAAAATCGAAAGATATCCTTTAATAATCTTTCCACTCCCACCCCCACCCTCTTTAAGCATACTACATTGAGACAACGTATATTACTAAACTCCCTTACAAGGAATCTGAAGATTTGTAATTGGTGATGAGGGCTTTTATTCCTGATTAGCCATTATGTAGGCTGAGTTCCTCTGGTCATGTTATGAGTACTCAATCCCCACATCTCTCCTTCCTCAAAACTACTCAGCGCTGTTCAACATCTGAAGTCTGTTGAGCACCTAGCACTTCAGACATGAAAAACTCTTGTATTGAAGTAGTTCAAAAGAATATACAGGGATATCTTGTATTGAAAATATGAACTGACAAGGAATGTTAAAATGTGTTTGTGTAAACATGTAACCGCTGAAGTTTTTAGCGGGTCACATGTTTACATGCGGAGAGGGGCGGGGAAGGCAGGAGCACTGGCTCCTGTCCTCCCCCATCACTGCTGCCTCTGATGGAGGCAGTAGAGGGGACAGGGCGCATGCTCAAACAGCTCCCCACGTGCACCCTCTGATACATAGATGGCAATGCAAGGAGAGGAGGCACCGAGTAACTACGTACTCAGATACATATCCCTAGAACTGACATATCTGCACACATTGAGATATAGGCTTTGTCTGCACCAGACAATTAAGTAGTCTTAGCTACGTTGATAATAAAAATCCACATCTCCCTTCCCACCCCAAGCAACACAGTTAAATTAACCTCATCTGCAGTATAGAGATGACTAGGTCAGAATTTTTAAGTCAACCTAGCTACTACCTCACAGGTATGTGTACTGTCTGCACTAGTGGGATACCATTGCTAACAGGTGATATTTACAAAAGTATACAATAGAAGTGCTAGAATGATATGGCTGTACTTCAAGTGTACACTTAGAATAAAAATGTTAACAAGCAATTAAAATCTTATTGAAGTCAAGCACTATGTAGTTTTCATGCAAATTAGAAAGTTTTGTTCAAGCAGCCTAGTTTTAAAGCTGAAAAATTTTATTCTTGAGTGAGTGAAGGAAAGCTATGGAAAAATCAGTATGTTGATTTCCAAAACATACCTTCATTTTAGACAGAAATCTGTCTAAGAAATTCACAGCTAAAGAAAATGTTTCTGTTTTGAAGCCAAAGAATTGAGTTAAGCTGAGGAGATCTTTTACTTCAAAGTCTCGCAATCTTGCAGTCATTCGGAAACCATTATCATGAGCAGTTTCAATTAGTCTCAGGCCAGAAGCTTTGGGCTGACATCTTAACTCTTGTTCCAATAGAATATTGAGTTGGTATAGCAATTTCTGGACTTCAGTTGTGACAAGAAATTCAATCATCTGTAATGAGACAACTACTTAAGGAAAGATGCTACTAAAAAGAGTTCAAAGATGCCTTTATGGTATGCTGGAAGTTACATTCCCCCACCAATATCAATCAATGCCAAAAATGCTCTATCAAGCACATGAAAGCACCCCAGCTTCCCCAGGAGAACAGAACTACACCTTAACATTGCCTAGTTCTAGTTAGATTTATAAAGACTCTCCATTGCTCTAAGAAGCCATGTTCTGATATATAACAGCAGGAAAATAAGCTTCTGACTTTATAGTATACATTTTACAGTTGATTTTATTATTATGGATTTGAATGATCTTCAGTTGGTGTCACGGCCAGGAAGCCGCCATCCTCTTTAGTAGGCACCTTAGAAGGATCACAAAATAGAGGAATCCATGCTGGCATTTTAGGTCTACAAGGAAGGAATCCAGACGCAAGTTTAGAAGCATGTGTGAGGGATGCACTTTGCAGATAGCTGAGCGGTAGCGCTGACTGAATAGCCTCAGCAGCCTCTCCAGTCACTCAGCCCCGCCCCCGCCACAGGGACATGCCAGAGCTTGTTCTCCCCGCTGGGACAAAAAGGAGCCTCGGGCTCAAACACCGAGACATAAAGTTAGTGCAAGTGGGGGCTTCAACGCCTGCTCCCCGCGCCGAGCTGTAACCACAGACCCGCCTGAGCATGGGGCAGAGAGCCGGGAGCTCCCAATTCCCCCCACCGCAGCCCCCAGCCAGCCCCGCACACGGGATCCTCCCCAGCCCTTACCGTGCGCCGGGACCCGCAGCCAACACCGAGTACAGCCACCCTGGCACTTCCAACACAAACGCCCGCTCGCAGCTGGCTCCCACCAACCTCCCCGCCCCACCCCCGCCTTTTGTAGCGAGGGAAGGGGCGTGCCTCCCATCCTCGCCTCTGGTTGGCTGCTTCAGGGATGATCGACCAGCATATCGACCAATTAAGACGCTCAATGAGAGGGAGGCCGGAGGAGACTGGCTCTTCCCCGCCTCTGAGGTATCGGGAAATCCTTGGCGGTCGGGCGGAGCCAGAGATCCAGCGGCGCTGTCTGGAGAGGTCGCTGCGGGCAGAGGCAGCTTGTAGGTCGGTAGAAATGTCAGGTTGGTGCCTCGAGACGCCTCACGAAGTGACCAATGGCTGCCTGTGCTGTGGCACTCGGCTTCGGGATCCTTCCCCACCAGGGCCGAAAGGCCACTGGCCACCATGGGCCGCGAGCGCTGCGGTCGGGAGTTCCTGCCACCAAATGGGGTCGGGCTGTCGGGGGGGTCAGGGCAGTGAGTCCCTTATGACCGGCTGGAGTTCTTTTAAATTGTGCTTGGTTCTGTTACAGCAACGGAAGGAGTCAGGTTAAAGCTTAAACAGTTACAGGTTTATTGTTACAGGGTAAGCTTAGCTGTTAAATGCTACTGCTGTGTTACAGATAACACAGCCGCTACAAAGGACAGGACAGAAATTACACTAAGAAGTCACTTACAGGTACCACGAAACCCTTTTGGTTCTCTGAGCTCTTATTAAATGCATGCAAATAGACACCTAGCAGGTATATAGTCTCACCCCTGCGTTCCAGACTTGGCGTGGCCAGCGTCTTTCTCTCAATCCCTTGGGAAGAAGTAGGGCGAGGTTGGGCGTCCCACAGACCTCGGGAGACAATACCTGACAGCAGGTATAGATGATTGGAGCTCAAATGGGGTGGGCTACTAAACCCTCTTTATACCCCTTGGGTTACGTAGGCTTCTTCCTGGTCTCAAGTGGCCAATTAGGAAAAATGGCTTTGAACACCAAGTTTCCCACAAAGGGTGCAAAGCATAATTCACACCTGGGAAAATGCAGACAACAGGCACCTCTGGTATATGATGGGCAAAGGTTCCTCTTCTGGAACAGTGAAGGTGTGTCAATTACTGGTACTAGCCATCAGGGTGATGGGAGGCCCCGGGTCGTTAGCTAGCCCGTTTACCATAAACAGAAACCAGACAGTAGAGTCAGGGACAGGCAGCACACCTGCGTTCCCAGGGCATCAAAGGCTGACTGCCTTTCTCTTGCTCTCTGGGGGGCGGGAGGGCGGAAACCAAGATGGGTTCGTGTCTGGCTACACAGGCCCACCGACTCTGGCTCCTTTTGCACGTGTTCCATGGTTTTAAGACCTATCGATCTTCTCCTTTAGGTACCATTTGACAGGGGGTGGTGTTAGATGACCTGCTCCAGGTGTGATGAAGAGCCACCCTCACACAAGATCTTCTGGTGCAGCCTTATGCATCTCTTTGGTATTGTAGCCAGACAGGAATCCCCTTGTAACATCCATTTTTGCTTGCCTGGAGCATACAGGGCACACAGAGCAGAAGGCCCAGGCTGTGTGACCGTGAATGGCTATAAACAGAGATATGCCAATTGCTGACCAAGAGGCTGCCAAGGAGTGCCCTTGACTCAAACCCATATTGATACGAACACACATCCATCCGTGGGGGGGAGGAATCTCTCGCCCAGTAAAAAAATGTCTAGTGCTCACAATTTAGTTATCTCTCTTGCAAGTGTAAATTAACTTGAAACTTGCTTGTAAGAACTGGCGCCACAAAACGGACCAGTAGAATTCGGCATCTTAGATAAGAAAGAGAATACGGGCCCCCAGGGGTATAAAGATAGGTCCAGCAGCGCATTTTCTCTGAGTGTCAATCTACCATCTATCTGCTGGTCGGGTTAGGTGTTTGATCTCCCGAGGTTCCAAGGGGACGCCCACCTCGTATTCGTCTTTCCTAGGAATTGAGAGACCGGCCCTGGCCTGACACGCTGGAGTCAAGAGGCACAGAAAGGGATAAAAATTGTACCTGGATGTGGTCCTTTGTTTAAGTATATATATACATAGACTTAGAGCTCTTTAAAGATTAAGCTGTCACTTGGTACCATTATTTCTATTTTCTATCTTTATTTTCTTTGTAACCATTTTTAAAATCTGTATTTGTTAGCATTTAAGAAATAGAGCAATAGCCATTGTAACCATATGCTTTTATAAGTCTTTTAATAAACCTGTAACTGTTTAAGCTTTAACCTGACTCCTTCAGTTGCTGTAACAGAACCAAGCACAATTTAAAAGAACTTCAGCCGGTCATAAAGGGACAGACATAGGGAGAGCTTGGGCATTTGGATCTGTGTCACTCCCAGGTGACAAGATCCGTTGGGGCACCTTTCCAGCCTTTCCCAGGCTGCCCGCTGCGAAGGAACCCCTGTGTTCTAGCAGTTAAAATCTAAGGTGTAATAAGCTCTTTCTATATAACGGGGCGTCTGTTGGCCTGCTGGCCACCCTCTGCGACGGGACCCCGGTCCTAGCAGTAAAGACACGGACGTTAAACCTTTTCTCGGAAGCATACACACACACACTGCCCTGACCGTCGGCTGACAGGTATCTACATATTTTTAGAGCTAGGAAAGCATCCTCATGAGAGATCTTTTTTGATAAGTTGTGGGTAGATGTTCAAGAAGGTCAAAGATGAAAAAAGACAGCAGACCTTGCTAGATCTGCAATATGCTTATAAAAAGCAAGATCGAGAGTAAAAATAGATGATTGGTGCATTAGAACAAATGCTGAACTCTACCTCTAGGAGGCTAATGATTGCACATTTTGATACGTACCAGCATACACCTATACAATGGTGAAGCTTATTCCTCTTTTGAAGTATAACAGTTTGGGATTAGGAGGTGGATAGAGAGGTTTGGCAGTAGTGCAAGAAATACACAAAAAAATACAAATAAATTTAGTAATGGATGAGGTAGGTAATTCCTTTATCTTGCTGGTCAGTTGGTGACATCAGATGGAGAATGGAACCATGCATGAGCACCGCTCCAACAGTGGATCTCCCCATGCCGAACTGGTTCCTGACGCATCTGTAGCTATCCAGCGTGGAGAACTTCCAGAGGGTGATGGCTACCCGCTTGTGGAGGGGAATGGTGGGCCTCATGCGTGTGTCCCGTCACTGCAGAGCAGGGGCGAGCCACTCGCAGAGCTCCAGAAAGGTGTTCTTCTTCATCCTGAAGTTCTGGGTCCACTGTTGGTCTCCCCAGCGCTCCTGGACGTAGTGGACCCACCAGTCGCTGCTGGTATCCAGACGTCAGATGTGGTGGGGCACGCTGGCGTCCGGGTGCCGCTCCTCCAGGGCCCCCGGGGGGAGTGCAGGGGGAGGGCCAGAGGGCTGGCCTGCAGCAGAAGGTGCCAGGCAGCCTCCAGCAATTGTTGCCAGGCTTGCAGCAACACGTTCAGAATGAGCACCAGAGTGATCAGGGTCGGCTCTGGCTCCATGGTGCCAACTGCAGCGGTGTCCCAAACGAGAGTGACCGAAGCAGGCGGAGAGGAAAACGCTTTGCTGTCCCTCGGCGAGGTAGGCAAGCAAGCGGGAAAGCTGATAACTTGTCCCTTTAAGCACAAGCTTCAGACAGCAGCCACACAAAGCAACTACTGACCTGATGCCCTGCTGGAACTGGTTTCAGCTGCCCTTAAATGTGATCTAGTGTCCAATCAGTGTGCATGCGCTATTTCAAAATAGCAAAACGCTATTTCAAATTAGTTTTTGGGTCTAGCTGCGTTATTTCGAATTAACATCTTTCGAATTAGTTAATTTGAAATAACACTAATTCGAATTAGTTAATTCAAAATAAGCTAATTCGAAATAACGCTGTAGTGTAGACATACCCAGAGGTAGATCGAAGCTGCTGCTGTCGATCTTCCAGGGTTCAAATTAGCGGTCTATTTAAGATAACTCATTCAAAGTGAAAGGGGGACTCCAGTCAATGCCGGTAACCCTGCTTTCATGAGGAGGTAAGGAAGTTGAAGGAAGAGTGTTCTTCCTTCGACTTCCTGCAATGTAGACAGCGCCAAAAGCCGAGTTAAGCTACTTCAATTTCAGCTACACAGTTACACAACTTCAGCTATGCTATCTGAATTCGGCTTTGTTCCATAGTGTAGACATACTCTGAGAGATGACTCTGGCCAGCAGAGTTTTGGTGTTCTTGTAGTACTTATACTATAGGAGCCAAGATAATAGGCAAACCATGAAGAGGAAGAAAGAGTCAGTTATGTCAGAATCATTACCAGATGGACTGGGATACGAAAGAGAATGGAAGTTTTACAACTTTCTTGAGCATCTCTAAGTACCCCCTCATACCCAATTTACTTTTATATTTCAAAAGATGGATGAGCTGCACCATTGAATAGGTGTATGCTGGTCCACATCAAGATGTGAAATCATTAAGCTTCTACAGGTAGCATTCAGTATTTCTTCTAATACACTGATCATTTATTTTTAGTCTCTATGTGGAATGCGATGGTGGACAACACCCCTTGCCAATTGGAGACGTTGCTTGGAGAATTATTATGACAAACCTTGAATCAAGCATATGCGCATAGAACCTTCTGCTTTCTAGAATACAGGAATTAGATTAAAAGGGTGATTTTTATTAACAACACAAAGAAGATATATTTGCTAAAGCATACTTGGTTGCTAGGTGATACAGAACAACTAAAAAAAGATTGAAGCACAGAGAATTGCTTCCCTGGCATTCAGTTATATTGTACAGGGTTGTTTTTTGTTTTTGTTTTGTTTTGTTTTGTTTTTGTTTTTAAAGTAGCACAGAGAAATCCCACAAACCAAGAAAAGAAAATAATCTGATTGCATCTAACTATTAACATTACTTGTTCTACTTACATCTGTGTTGTTCCAAAATTTAGGTTTACATTTTGTAGACATGGATACTGCTGGAAAATCCATGTCTTATTACAGCTTAGTCCATTTCTCTCCCAGCTCCTGCTCTAACTCACACACAATGGAATCTGAAACAGGCAAAACTTATTTAATTTCAAAAAATCTTTCCCTCTTTTCCCATTGGTTCTCCTGGCTCTCTGGCAACATTTCTTGAATATTCCCTGTTATGGGTTACTGAATGTTGGGATGTTTAGAAAATGGTAGTACCCCTCCCATCAAGCACATGCTTCCCCCTCCCCCCCCAATCACAGAGGATGCTGGGTAGGCTGGACACTCTGGTTGTGATTTCTTCCTGGAGGAGAAAACATAGCTAAGAAGATACATGCACACACTAAATTTTCTACGGAATACATGAAAACTAAACAAGATTTTCCACACTCATGGAATACAATAACTCAGATTATAGGGACAGTTTTAATGAACTAAGTTTAGGAAACTCTCATATCAACCACTTTGTTAGAAGTTTTGGAAATGTGATATATGTTAAAGTTTTGGAGAACCAAGCTCCACCGAAGGAGTTTTTTGTTCGTTTTTTTGACTGTGTGAAGTAGGGATGTAAAATTTCAATTAACTGGCTAATCAAATAGTCGATGCAATTTGCATCGACTATTTGATTAGCCAGTAAGGGCATCTCCACCTTTAAAGTGTAGTAACAGCCCTTCAAAGGCAAAAGCACTGTGGGCCAACAGGGGACTCAAGCAGTCCCCCACCATCCCTGTGCTCCTGATGGCATTTCAAAGCAGCAGTGCCGCATGGAGTCCAGGGTCAGGCTGCACACAACATTTCAAAGTGGCAGTGCAAACATGGAGCCCGGGGTCTGGTCCAGGGCTCCATGCAGCACTGCTGCTTTGAAATACCCCTTCCTCTTCTCCGCTTCCTTGCTGCCTCTTTCTGATAGAGGCAGCAAATGGGGGTGGAAGCAACTAGTCAACTAGTGTGTTGACTGTCTGATAAGCATTTGCTTATCAGATAGTCAATTAGTCGTTAATATCCCTAGTGTGACACCATTTCAGTGTTGAATGGTTGGTTTCCAGATGAAAATGCTGTCCCCAAGCATATGGGCATAGCTTCTTTGGAGCATTGTGATGGGGCAGACCACCTCTGCCCATCTGAAGCCGATCTGCTCTGCACTGAACCCGCGGTAGCGCTCGCGCTCCTCAGAGCTGGCCGGGAAACGCGGGTTGTTTGCGCCTGTTGCTCAGCAGCGGTGACGCAGCTGACAGGTGGGGACGGGGCAAGCAGGGGGCATAGGTCGAGCGCCAGGGCACATGCAGGGTGGGAGGACGCCCTGCATGTCGACAGGGTTGGCGGGTGATGTCAGGAGGTCAGGGGGAAGGCAGACGGTGGAAGAGGAAGGAGGGGGAAGGCAGAGGATAAAGAGGGTGAAAGAGGAAGGAGGGGGAAGGAGTAGGAGGTTAAGAAGTCTGGAGAGGCGGAGGGAGCCAACGACGTAGGAAATAGCCCAGGGCTGGGCCTGGAGATACAGCCGGTGAGTTTCAGGCCAAAACCCCACCAGCTGGACAAGGCATGACGAGCCTGTACTTAAGGCCCTGGGCTAGGGCCCGTGAGAGAGGGCGGGCTCGGGCCTTCCTACCCCACGTTCCGGGACCGAGAAGGTTGCAGAGCCTAGAGCCAGGGCCTCTATTCACTCTTGAACTAAGGGGCGATGCAGGCAAAGGACCAGCTCCACAAGCCGTAAAGACGAGCATGGGGGCAAGCGAGGGACCGCCCGTGTACACGTGGTAGAGAATGTGGGCATAGACCCCAAGTTCCCTGGAAAAGGGGAAGGTAGGTGAAATTAGGTGGCCAGATCAAACGCATACACACACAAAAAATAGGTAAAGGAGAGGGGAGCGCCTACTAGCCCGGTTGGGAAATAGGTAAGGAGATGCCCGACAATGGAGGCAGCGGACATATTTAGGTGGCTCATCGAGAACCAGAGACAGCAACAGCAGCAGCAAACCCTCCTACTGCAACAACTATCGGCCCAGCAACAGGAACAGCAGAAACAACTCCTGAAGGACCTAGCCGAGCAGTACCAAACACAGCAGGACCGGTGGGTACAACAATAGGGGGCCCTGGGGACAGGGCGGCCCCTGACCCTAGGTGGGAAGAGGCTGAGGGGGGGACCCTAGCCCAGTTGCCCCTACAGCTGGCCAAAATGAGTCTCTCAGAAGACCCAGAGGTGTTCCTGTCAACCTTTGAAAGGGTAGTTGCTACCAGTGCGGCCAGGAAGGACACTTCAAAAAGGATTGCCCCTGTATAGACTGTATGGACAGGTAATGGTGGGGCGCCGCTTCCCTGAAGCACGAGAACAAGGGAGGATACTAAGGGTGGTTGAGGTTGAGGGATGGGCAGTCATTGCCCTTGTGGACTCAGGGTGTGGCCAGACGCTGGTAAGGTCAGAGCTAGTTCAGTCCGAAAGTCCACCCCCCCACCCCCGTTCTAGCCCAGTGCGTGCACAGGCACGTAGAATCCTACCCCACTACTTGGGTAAAAATTAATGAGGGAGACATGCCAAGTATTACGTGGCACTCGCCCCAAGACCAGTTTACCCCATCCTACTGGGGAGGGACTGGCAAGGTTTCAAGTGGGCCGGGCCCGGAGGGGGGCAGGGAGAGACAAGCTCTGGCCGGGGAGCTGGATCCTGCGGGCCCCGGGCCACTGCAAGACCACCGTACCCCGCTCAGTACACAGGCCAGACAGGTTGAACCTGGGATGCCAGAGGAACCAGGACTGGAGATAGCACCCAAGGAATGGACTGGGGATTTTGTATGGGAACAGAGAGAGGACCACCTACTACGGCAGGCCTGGGAAGCAACGGTACCGAATATGGATGCGGAAGGTACACCCTGGCCAGGTTTAGGGTATCCCCACTTTGAGATTCAAGGAGATCGATTATACCGAGTCACTGAGGGAATGGAGGGGGTGAAGTAGTATCATAACTACTAGTACCAGGCAAGTACCACCGCCACCTCCTGAAACTGGCCCATAACAACCCCTGGGCAGGGCACCTCAAGTACGAAAAGACCATGTGTCGGTTACTACAGAGATTTTATTGAACTGGTATCTACCGCGCCACGAAAGACTTCTGTAGCTCTTACCCCGAGTGTCAGAAGACGGGAATGGGGAGGGTACCGAAGGCCCCGCTAGTGCCACTACCAGTGGTGGATGTCCCCTTCCAGCGGATTGCGTTGGACTTGGTGGGTTCCCTGGAAAAGACACATAACAGATACCAATACATCTTGGTAGTAATTGATTATGCGACCCGATACCCTGAAGCGAGCCCACTACAGAATACAACAGCACCCAACGGAGGAGCTGGTGAAGATCTTTCCAAGAGTGGGTATACCCCAGGAAATCCTGACCGACCAAGGGACGAATGTTACATCGACACTAATGAAGGAACTATGCTGCTTACTATGAGTAAAGACCTTAAGGACTCGGTATATCACCCACAGACAGACAGAGTGGTCGAGAGGTTCAATCGAACTTTGAAAGGTATGTTAAGGAAGTTTGTGGAGGAGGATCCTAAGGGTGGGACCGGGCCCTGCCAGCGCTGCTTTTTACAGTGCGCAAGGTCCCCCAAGCTTCAACAGGATTCTCGCCCTTCGAATTATTTTAGGGGCAACAACCAAAGGGCATTCTAGACATCATCAGGGAGTCCTGGGAAGAGCAAACTACTAGGGTGCAGGGGTTGGTCCAGTATGTTCTTAAGTTAAGGGAAAGGCTGAACCGCCTCGGCGAATTCGCCAAGCGAAACTTAGGGGAAGCACAGGAAAGGTAGGCCCAGTATTATAACAAGAACGCCCGGGTATGAGTCTTCCAGCCAGAGGATAGGGTGCTCCTATTGCTACCTGAGCAAACCTCTAAGTTGCTGACCCGGTAGCAAGGCCCGTTCGAGGTGGTATGCTGAGTGGGGGAGGTGGACTATGAGATTCAGATGCCAGGGAGGAGAAAACCCTCAAACATTTATCACGTCAATCTCCTGAAAGCATGGAGGGCACAGGAAGGTGTCTTAATCAACCTGGTGGGCGAGAGGGTGGATGGAGAGCAAGGGGAACTCGGCAGTGGGACGACTCCCTCCCTACAACTAGGCCCCACACTCACACACCGACAGCAAAGGGAATTAACAAGCCTACTGCACAAGTTTCCACAGGTGTTAACTACGGCACCGGGCCAATCAATGCTGGCCAACCACCACATCGCTACGGAGCCAAGAAAGGAGGTCCATGGCCAGATCAGGCCACTACTGAGAAGATTGTGGGACACCGTGCGTGAGGAGGTGGACAGGATGCTGCAATGGGGGATAATAGAGGAATCCCACAGTGAATGGAGGAGCCCCATAGTCCTGGTACCGAAGGCCGATGGGTCCACGAGGTTCTGTATCGATTTTCGAAAGGTTAACGCGGTATCCCATTTTTACGCTTATCCCATGTCCCGTTTCGATGAACTACTAGAACAACTGGGGGCGGCATGATACATATCCATTCTAGACCTGTCAAAAGGATACTGGCAGATCCCGTTGACGCCAAAACCCAGGGAGAAGACTGCGTTCTCAACACCCTTCGAACTATACCAGTTCATGCGGATGCCTTTCGGACTGCATGGGGCAGTAGCAACTTTCCAGAGGCTGATGGACTGGATTCTGTGCCAACATGAGCGCTACACGGCCGCATACATAGACGACATTATCTATAGTACGTCTTGGCCCGAACACCTACAGCGGGTGGAGGTGGGCCTATCTGCACTGAGGGAGGCTGGACTGACCGCCAACCCCGACAAGTGCCACTTCGGGGAACAGGAGGTATCCTACCTAGGTTACACTGTTGGGGAGGCAAGCTCAGACCCCGATAGATAAAATTGAAGCCTTGCGGAACTACCCCGCCCCTACAACAAAAAGGCAAGTACTCCAATTTCTGGGACTAGCCAGCTATTACCGACGGTCTGTCCCAGACTTCACATCCATGGCCGCACCACTAACAGACCTAACCTGTAACGCAGCACCAAAAAGGGTACAGAGGAACTGGGAGTGTGTGGGAGCCTTCATTGTGTTAAAACGGCAGTTAACTCAGACACCCATATTGACTCAGCCTAATTTTAACAAACCATTTATCTTGTAAACAGATGCCTTGGAGGTAGGCCTAGGGGCGGCTGTACTATCACAAGAGGAGGGGGGTGAAACACCCCATTGTATATATCAGCCGTAAGCTGTTCCCCCGGGAGCATAATATTCTACGATAGAGAAAGAGGCCTTGGCAGTAAAATGGGGAATTGACATGCTGCGTTATTACCTTCTAGGTAGCCCCTTTAAAGTGGTAACCAACCACGAACCACTCCGTTGGCTCCATGCCATGAAGGACTCCAACACGCGAATAATGAGGTGGTACCTGGCACTACAGCCATACTGATTCGAAGTCAGTCATTGGGACGGAAGGGCCCACGGGAATGCTGACTTTTTTTTGAGGATCGCAGAAGAAGAGACAGAGGACAGATTGGGCGAGGCTGGGGACTTAAGGGGGGAGGTGTGTGATGGGGCGGATCACCTCCACCTGTCCAAAGCCGATCCGCCCCTCACTGACCCCGCGGTAGCGCTCACACTCCTTGGAGCCGGCTGGGAAATGTGGGTTATTTGTGCCTGTTGCTCGGCACAGCTGACAGGTGGGGGTGGGGTGAGCAGGGGGCATAAGTTGAGCGCTGGGGCACACGCAGGGCGGGAAGACACCTTGCACATCGACAGGGTCGGCGGGTGACGTCAGGAGGTTAGGGGGAAGGCAGAGGTTAAAGAGGGCAGAAGAGGAAGGAGGAGCAAGGAGTAGGAGGTTCAGAAGTCTGGAGAGGCAGAGGGAGCCAGTAAGGTAGGAAGTAGCCCAGGGCAGGGCCTGGAGATATGGCCGGAGGGCCAGTGAGTGTCGGGCCAAATCCCCACCGTCCAGATAAGGCACGACAAGCCTGTCCTTAGGGCCCTGGGCTGGGGCCCATGAGAGAGGGCAGGCCTGGGCCCCCTACCCCGTGTTCCGGGACCGAAAAGGCTGCAGAGCCCAGAGCCAGGGCCTCCATTCACTCTTGAACTAAGGGGCGATGCAGGCAAAGGACCGGCTCTGCAAGGCAGAAAGACGAGCATGGGGGCAAGCGAGGGACCGCCCATGTACAACCATATACAATGGCATAGTACTCCTCAGAGAGTGTGTCTACACGGCACCCTTAGCTTGAAATAAAGTATGCAATTTACATTACACAAATTACATAGCTTATTTCAATGTTATTTCAAAATAGCTTATTTCGTAATTTGGTGCTGTCTACACAGTGCTAAATTTCAAAATAACGCACTATTCTAAAATTCCCCCAACCCTCATGGAACGAAGCTTACTGTGACGTCGGAATAAGCTGCCTGTTATTTCAAAATCTATTTCAAAATAATGGGCTGCTTCAATAGACACGGAGTAGTTATTTCAGGATACTTCCAGTATCCCAAAATAGCTCCGCAGTGTAGAGGTACACTGGAGACAGAACAGTGGCTTTCCCTCTCATGGTATGTCTAGACTGCAGATTTTTTCCGGGATACTGCAGGTATCCTGGAAAAGCTCTGCCACGTCCAAGGAACACATCTGCTTTTCTGAAAAAAATTTAGGAAAAGCAGACACTTTTTTTTGGCATCTATGTAAATCTCGTTCTATGAGGAAGAAGGGCTGTTCCAGAAGAGGCTTTTTTTTCCAACATTTGGACCAGTGTAGACAGGCCAAATGTCAGAAAAGCCTCTTTTGGAAGAAAAGTGGAAAAAGGTATACAAATTGCAGTTCACAATTTGCGTATCTTTTTGCGACTTATATTTGTAGTCTAGACATAGCCTCAGAGAGCTTC
Organism: Pelodiscus sinensis; assembly: GCF_052426305.1. Taxonomy (NCBI): domain Eukaryota; kingdom Metazoa; phylum Chordata; order Testudines; family Trionychidae; genus Pelodiscus; species Pelodiscus sinensis. The sequence continues at coordinate 30,362,447 of NC_143067.1, read as the reverse complement.
TTGCTGAGAAACACAACAGGGTAGAATTGTTGATCTGGTCCAGTCTGCATCAAAACTGCTTCCCACACCATGCTCTGAGGCATCTTTCGAAAAGCCCTGATTGCATTCAATAATGCCTTTTTGAAAGAGTACTTTCGAAAAAAGGCGTTCTTCCTCATAAAATGAGGTTTACCGTGGTCGAAAAAACCACCACGTTCTTTTGATTTAATTTTGAAAGAACACAGCGGCAGTCTAGACACGGGAAGTTTTTTCAAAAAAAGGCCACTTTTTTTCGAAAAAACCCCCCAATAGTCTACTGTAGACATATCCGTAGTGAAGCAAAAATCTGACTGTAGTGCGATACAAAAAGCCTGTAATATCCTGCCAAGCCTAAGAATGATTGGCCCTGTTTTTTTTATTTTTATTTAGGGACAGACAAATTTTGGATAGCATCTACTTTAGCCTGTAGAGGGTTGATAGTCTCTTGACCTATCTGATGTCCAAGATAAATAACTCCATTTAGGACTATTTGACACTTTCTAGCCTTAACTGTTAGCCCTGCCTCCTTTATGTGCTGGAAAACAGCTTGGTGCTCTAGGTGTTCTGTCCACAAATCAGAGAATACAGCCACATCATCTAGATAGGCTACTGCAAATTTTCCAAATCCAGCTAACAGGTTATCTACAAGTGTTTGGAAGGTTAAGGGTGCATTGTGGATCCTGAAAGAGAGAGCCACGCATGTAATGAAGGCTGACCTTCCCTTGGCTGATTATCCAGAGTTACTTGTCAGTATCCCTTGTTTAAGTCTAAGGTGGAGATGAAATGGATGCATCCCAGTTTCTCCAATAATTCCTCTGTGTGGCATTGGATAGTTTTCTAGGCAAGCTATGGCATTCAGCTTACATGCAAAAGCAGATTTCTCCCTCTGGTTTGGGAACTAAGACCACTGCAGTGGCCCATGCACTCTCAGAAGAGCAAAGTTTACCCATCTATAATATGTCTTTCATCTCCTTTTCTATAGTGGTTTTGGCTGAAGCCATCTGGTAGGGTTGGGTTCTGACTAGATGAGCTTCATCCATGTCAAAGGAGTGAAATGCCCTTTCAGTCTGTCCTGGGATAGCTGAAAACATTGGTGTGAAGCTAATGCACAGTTCTTTGAACTGCTGTCGCTGTTTATTACCAAAGCTTGTGGAGAGGGTTACTTCTTTGATGCCATCATTGCCTCTCCGTTGATAGTAGGCTTCTTCAGTCCACGCCGCATCATCCCTCTCTTGGGCTATGAACTAAAGAACCTTGAATTCTAGAGAATAAAAGGATTTTAGAGAATTAACATGATCTATCTCTGGAAGCAATGCAGGTGATGTGGGTGTCTATGCTGGCTGGTGCACTGGGTGGCATTGCAGGCTCTGGCAGAGCCTGTTGTGCAGGTTCAATAACTGCCACAGACTGTGGCACCCAGTGTTTCTAGCTCTGATCCTAGAATCCTAGGTTTGTAAGAGACCTTAGGAGGTCATCGAGTCCTATTTCCTGCTAAAAACAGGACCAACTAAATCATCTCAGCCAGGGCTTGGTCAAAGCGGGTCTTAAAAACCTCTAGGAATGTAGATTCCACCCCCTCCCTAGGTAACCCATTCCAGTGCTTCACCACCCTCCTAGCAAAAAAGTTTTTCCTAATATCCAACCTAGGTCTCCCCCCCCACAGAAACTTGAGACCATTACTCTTCATTTTGTCACCTCTCACCAAGGAGAACAAACAGCCTCTTTCCATCCTCTTTGGCTGCCCCCTTCACATAGTTGAAGCCTGCTATCAAATCTCCCCTCACTCTGCTCTTCTGTAGACTAAATAAGCCTAAATCCCTCAGCCTCTCCTCAGAAGTCATATGCTCCAGCTCCCTAATCATTTTTGTTGCCCTCCATTGAACTTTCTCCAATGTGTCCACATCTTTTCTTCTGGAGGGGTTTAGAATTGGACGCAGTACTCCGGATGTGGCCTCACCAGTACCAAATAAAGGGGAATTATCACTTCTCTAGATCTGCTGGCAGTGCTCCTCTTAATGCACTCTAATATGCCATTAGTCTTAGCCTTCTTGGCTGCAAGGGCACACCGTTGACTCATATCCATCTTCTCATCCACTGTAATCCCCAGGTCCTTTTCTGCTGAATAGCCAGTAGGTCCCCAGCCTATAGCAATTCTTGGGATTCTTCCTTCCCAAGTGCAGGACTCTTTACTTGTCCTTATTGAACCTCATTAGATTTTTTTTGGCACAATCCTCCAATTTGTTCAGGTTCCTCTGGATCCTATCCCTACCCTCCAGCATATCTGCCTCTCCCCCTATCTTAGGTGTGTCTACACTGCAGGGCTTAAACTCAAAATAAGCTATGCAAATTGAGCTACCGTCAAATGCGTATCCTATTTTCAAATAGCTTATTTCAAAATAGGGAGTGTCTACACAGCACTTATTTCGAAATAGAGCACTCTTCCTCTGACTTCCCTTATTCTTCATACAATGTGGGTTACAAGAGTCGGAGTAAGAAGTCCTCCAGCTTGACAGTATTTTGACACTATTTTGAAATAACTGCCTGCTGTGTAGATGTGGATTAAGTTATTTCAGAATAGCACTAGTTATTTTGAAATAGTGTTGCAATGTAGATGTACCCGTAGTGTCATTGGCAAACTTGCTGAGGGTGCAGTCCATCTTCTCATCCTCTCATAAAGATCTTGAACAAAACCGGCCCCGGAACTGACCATTCGGGCACTCTGCTTGATACCAACTTCCATCCAGACATTGGGCCATTGATCACTACCCCTTGAACCTGACGATCTAGCCAGCTTTCTATTCACCTTACAGTCTATTTATCCAATCCATACTTCTTTAACTTGCTGGCAAGAATATTGTGGGAGACCATATCAAAAGCTTTGCTAAAGTCAAGGTATATCATGCCAACTCCCTTTCCAAAAATCACAGCCAGTAACCTTTTAACTTCTCCTAATGGTATGTCTAGACTGCAGGCTTCTTTTGGAAGAAGCTTTTCTGGAAGAGATCTTCCAAAAAAACTTCTTCTGAAAGAGAGTGTCCACACTGCCAAAATGCATTGAAAAAGTGATCTGCTTTTTCAAAAGATAGCATCCACACTGAATGGATGCTATCTCACATGTAAGCTGTGATTACTATGGGCAGAGTGGCCACCAGGCATCTGTGCTTTTTCCTTTTTCCTCTTCAATCGAAAGAACTCCCTCTTCCCCCTCCACATACACCATTTCCAAAAAGTATTCTTTGGAAAAGGTCCTTGTAGAAAGAACCCCCTCTGTGTTGTTTTTTTGTTTTTGTTTTTGTTTTGTTTTTTTGAAAGAATGCAATTGCAGTGTGGATGTGAGGTTTTATCAGAAAAACTGCCATTTAAAAAAAAAAAAACCTCTGTAGTGTAGACATACCCTGAGAGAGAAACAATGTGTGTGAGATAATCTTTTATTGGACCAAATTCTGTTTGATGGGAAAGACAATCTTTTGAGCCACACAAAACTCCTTCAGATCTGGGAAAGACTCTCAGCTTCAAGCAAAAGGCAAGGTGGAACAGATTGTTTAGCATAGATAGGTCGGTCATATAGTAAGGTACCATTCAAGGTAGAGGCCCAGTAAAAACTCTGCAACTGTGGGACAAAATGAGGGGGTTAATGGGTTACATATGTAAGTGTTACATATTTTAGAATTGTACATCTGCTTGTCTATCCATCTGTCTATGAGTCCGCTTGTTCAAGAACTAAATGGTAAGAGCTAGGACCACCAAATTTGGTATGCAGTTTCCTTTTATCATAACTTAAAGCAATATAAGGGTTTTGTTGTGCTAGGACCGTGGTCCCCAACCCGGTGCCCACGGGCACCATGGCGCCCGCCGGGCTCTTTACATGCGCCCGCGGAGCAATCTGGGCTGGCAGGTGCCAGCCCCGGGCGCATGGCCGGTCACGGCGGTGCCGCGCGTACTCTTGCCAGCTCCGGCGCCAGCCTTGGCCCCGCCCCCGGGAGCACCACGCGTGTCCTTGCCGGCTCTGGCGCCGGCCTTGGCCCCGGCCCCGGCCCCGGCCCCGGCCCCGGCCTTGGCCCCGCGGCGCTTACGGGGGGAGCGCCGGCCCCGGGCGCGCGGCGCTTGCCAGGGGGCGCCTTCCACGGGCGCGCGGCTATGGGGGGGGGCCCGGCCCCGTGGTTATGGGGGGGCCCCGCCCCCTGGCGCCTGGCGGGCGAACGGCCATGCTCCCTGGCGCCCGCCAACCTGAAAAGGTTGGGGACCACTGTGCTAGGACAATGGGATGTGCCTGGAATTTAACTGTTTCTCATAAAATGGAAAGGGAAGGCCTGGTAGGAGGGTCAATTATATTCCACACTGACCGCAGAGTGGACAGCAAGAGGCCAAAGATGGGGATTGGGACCGCTATAACCCAATTGGGCCAGCAAGGGGCAAGGGTGGAGAAACGGACAGCTATATATCTTAGGGAATTTGTTTGTATGAAGATTTTTTTGGATGTCTTTCTGTCCTCTAGCCAGGGAACATGCACCCCTCCCCTAACTGTGCCCGCTGAACTGCAGTGGCCATGGACAGGAATTTCTCACCTGACCCCAAGCTGCTGTGGTGACAGAGGGCTGGGGTTTGTCCTCTCTTGCTGCATACTGAATCCCCCATCCATGGAACAATGCTTTAAATGGAGAAAAACAAATCTTATTTGAGTTAACAACCTAAGCACCACAGGGTAAATCTTCTATTAAGCCATAATTTTAGTGTCTCTGTTCAGTCCATGATTTTTAGGGTTTAGCAGAGTAATACATTTAAGCTTCCAGGTTCATATTTTGAAAACATGCAGGTTTCCTTTGAGGATGACGACTGTTCAATCACTCTATATCTGACTTCCCTGTGAAAAGTGGTCACACACAGATGACGGTGTTTTTGGTTTTTTATCATTTTCCTGCATAAGATAATTCAAGGGGATAATGATTGTTTTATTTTAGTTGTTATTGGGTTTGCATTTAGTGCATGTGTTGTCATAGGCACGAGTAAGATCCATGATCTTGAAAGGTGTGATGATCACTATAGTGAATATGTTTGTAAGTTACTCATCTATTTTGTCAGTGTCTGGTCCCACTTTGAGTTGGTATGCCCTTGTCTCATATCTTGGGACCAACACAACTACATCTACACTGCATAGAACTTCTTTTTGGCATTTGTCATTATAACTGTAGATGGCAGTCTTGGTCCAGCATTCAGGTTGTTCCTCTTGCTTTGAGAAATCAATCTAAATTCAGCAGAAGAGTTGAATAAAGATTGTTCTCGTGTACTTTTCAGCCCACGTACAGGTTTGACATCTACTTCTTTGGAGTTCTTCCATAAATCGTGGCAATAACAGCATCAGAAACTTTTAAGATGGTATCTAAAGACATATGGCTGAGCTTTAATTAATCCATTGGCAAATCACTTCTTGGCTCTTGAGTTCATGAATTTTTAAGTTGTTTCTATTATTATTAATAGATTATTGACATCTGGTAGATTGCAGATGGCCCTATAAATGCTTTTGCCTAGGATACTTGACTACTATTGTGTACCCTAAGATACTGAAAGAATTTACAACATTTTGGAGCTCTAATATTTGTTTAATAAAATAATAGACATCACTAATTAACTAATGGGGCCATAAATAACCAAAATTCCATTTATGGAAATTATTTGTTCCACTCTTATTTGCCAATGCAAAATAGCACTGTCAGAATTCCTTATGAAGTTCCTCCATACTACTAATACTAAGGAGTTTAGGTCTACAATGTTGAATTTTATGTCCCCATCTGAAGCACTGGGCTTTGGCCACTGTCAGAGAAAAGTTTTGAGTCAATCTATACTCTTAAAATGGAAGGAGAGTATGGAAATACTGGAACATTCAAGTAAGGTGGAAGTTGTGAAATCAGATATCCTCTCTGAAGGCATAGGTGTAACAACATTTCCAGGGGGTTCAGCGTGTGTTTTATTTAAGATGTGCATCAGTGTTCTAATGGTCCAAAACACTTCAGCAATATTACTGGATGCTACAGTAATTGGGGCAATTCCTTTGATATGTGCCAGGGCTCGACAAACTGCTGATTCTACTCGCCCGTGGTGAGTAGATTTCAGCCGGTCGCTCCATGCGCCCCATTCACCGGCGCTGTGTGCATGCGCGCTGCAGGGCTGGCGAGTAGCTCTCACCGCCGTTTGTCAAGCCCTGGATATGTCTATAAGGAGATGTCAAATAACAGGCCAATGAAGAAGTTCTAACTGCAGTTGGAGCAATATTAAACCCAAGGAATATATAGTGATGGGGGGAAAAAAATTCTACTCGCTTTTTGTATTTAATACTGTTCACTTGGTTTTTTTTGTCTGTAGGATTTCTGTGGTGTTTAGTCTAGGGGGTTTTTCCTCCCTTTTTTAAAACAGGAGTAAAACCATGCATTTGAGCACATAGTTATGGCTATTTCCATCCCATGTGTGTTATCTGTGTTTAATAAGCATTTTCCTGACAAAGAACACACACCATGAGCAATAATAGTAATATATGTAACAGTTGACAGGAAGAGGTAAATTAGTCTCATAGCGTACTGTCAGGAATCCAGAGCAAGAAATTCACACTATCTTTTCTCTTTTTCTTTTGTGTTCTCAGCATAACCTACTTTACTTGCTTTGGTATCTCCTTCGAGAGTTCTCCTTCCTGTGAAAATCCTGAAGCCTGCAGTGCCTAGCAGAAAGCAGGCCAATCAATATTTGTGCTGAAGATGAAAAGATTAAACTACTTTAAAGTTCATCTCTTAGGAGGACACTACCAAAAAGTCCTAACGTTTTTGTTTCCCTCCTCTGGTCTGTGCATATTTATTTCTGAAGAGGGAGAATACTGGTGAAGGTTCCATGCAGAAAGATGCGTGGTTGTTTTTTTGTTTAGGACCCTGTGTTTATGAGTTTATGTAACTTAATACAAATATATTGAACTCATTTTAGGATTTTATAGAAAGTAAATTAATGATGTAGCATTGCTTAAATAAAGGGGAAAGAGGTGGTGTAGGCCTGTGGCAGGGTGAGGAAGAGACAGGAATCAAATAACAAATATAACTTCAGGGATGCTAGAAAAATGTGTGTAAGTCAGAGTGCTGAGATGTATTGAACCAAACTGTAATCCCCATATATGACGGAAACCATTTCAAGCCACAGCATGCGACAGCACCTCTCGTTCCAGGACCTATGAGTAGTTGAAGACGTGACTATTTATCTTGAGGTTTTGTAAGTATAGACATTACTCTGGTGATGTGAGGGATCTGCTAAGCAGATGCCTAACGAGCCCCATCAGGACTCTTTCTCCTGGCTGAGTGGCACTGTTTCTCATTTGCCCTCTCACCACTGCACTTCCCTTTCCCTTGCCCTTGTCCAATTAAAGCAAAGTCCCCTAAACCAGAAGGAGGCTCGTTTCTGTTGGAAACATTACCCTCAAGGCTTTGGTCTACACTAGGAGTTATTTGGAAATAACCCCCCTTATTTTGAAATAAGCAGAGCGCCTGCACTGCCAAGAGGGCTCGTTATTTCAAAATCTGTACTCCTTCCTTCATCGGGGAATAATGCTTATTTCAAAATAGTGGTAGTGTAGATGATTTACTGCTGCTATTTTGAAAAAACTACTCCCCAGAGTAATTTGAAGAAATTATTCCCCAGTGTTTTCTGGGGCTTTAAGTCAAGGTAGCAGATTCACAATTACAAAGCCTGCCTTGGACTAATTTTGAGGCTGTCCTGTAGTGGGGACATATTATTTTGGTTTTGTTATGTCAAGAGTTATTATTTCAAATGTAGTGATTTTGAAATAATTTCCTAGTGTAGACATGCCCAAGGTTAGCTTAGAGTTGCAAAGAATCCAGATGCAGACTCTAGGTGGTAGTTTGGGTGCTGAGTTCAGGCTCTGGATTGGGGCAGGGGACCGAGATGCAGGAGGAATACAGGCTCTGGGAGGAAGTTTGGGTTCTGGGTTGCACAGAGTAGCTGGAAGCCACTCTAGCCCTGAAGTGCTGCCAGTGCCAATGATAATGGCCCTCAGGTCCCTTTAAATCACCCATGGGTGACAGGCAGGCCAGGGGACACACTGTAGGGGGAGCATGCAAGGGTGGCACGTGGGGACAGAGAAGAGTTCTAGTCCTGAAATTTGCAGGTGTCCAGACACCATGGATCCATATTACTTATCACCAATGACCCCAGGCACTAGACTTCAAGAGCCCTACACTTGATTGGACTGTCCCTGGGACCCAGATAATTACTGATAATACTCACTTTGAACTATAACCATTCAGCCTCTGTACATAGGGTATTTTCAACCTTTTCTTTTCTTGCCAGCCTTTTCCCTTAGCTATGTGTTTGAGTGAGAGGAAGCTACTTACCTTGTGCAGTAATGACAGTTCTTCGAGATGTGTGTCCCCGTGGGTGCTTCACTGTAGGTGTCGGGCTCATCCCAGCACTGCAGGTCAGAGATTAATTAGCCGTGATTTAGCTGGACCACGCATGTGCGGTGGCATCGCGTGCCTTTCACGCCATTTCTGAGGCTGTGCACAGTCCAGCTCCTGCCAGTTCCTCCTAATAGGGTCACTCTGAAAAGCATAAGAGAAGACTCCAAAGTGGGGAGAAGGGCGGGTCATGGAGCACCCATGGGGGACACACGTCGAAGAACCGTCATTACTGCACAAGGTGAGTAACTTCATCTTCTTCGGGTAGCGTCCCTCTGGTTGCTCCACTATAGGTGAGTACCGAGCCGTTGTCTAGCCTACGGTGGAGGGATCGGAGTCTGGACCTCTGCGCTGTGGAGAACACTGCCAATGCTAGTGTTGAGTCCTGAACAATGGCGTCAATTGCATAATGTTTTGCGAATGTCATGTCCAAAGACCAGGTTGCCATTCTTCGCATATCTTATAGCGAAACACCTCAAAGGAAAGCTGTGGTTGCGGCTGTCGCTCTGGTGGAATGTGCATGTTTCGAGGTAGGTACAGCCAGTCCCCAAGTTGTGAACAGTTGAGTTACGACCGTTTGCATTTACGACCAAAGCTCCCATGGAATGGTTGTAAAGGTGGTCCCCGAGTTACAAATGCAACCCACTTTTATGAACAGCGCGGTTGCTATGTAACTCAATGGGGTCTGAGTTAAGAACAGATCGAGTTATGGCCAAGTGTTTGGTCTGTAACTCGTTCGTAACTCGGGGAGAGGCTGTACTAGCTTATTACGTATCTAATAACAATGTGCAATGCATTTCACAATTAGTTTGGAAATATGCTGCGAGGATAAAGGATGGTCTTTGGATCACTCTTCTGTGCATAGTAAAAGGTGTTGTGATTGTCGAAAGGGTCATGTTCTCTCTAGGTAAAAGGCCAGGGCTCTCCGAACATCTGATGTATGTAGTTGAACTTCATGAGGTGAGGTATGTGGTTTGGGATAAAAGGTAGGAAGTATTATCGGTTTGTTAATATTAAATTCCGAGTTCACTTTCGGTAGGAAATGAGGGTGTGGTCATAGCATCACTCCTTGATTAGTAAACAGAGAGTAAGGCAGGCCAGTCGAGAAAGCCACGAGTTCGCCCACCCATCACGCTGAGGTGATAGCTAGAAGGAAGATGATTTTCATTGTAAGTATGGAGAAGTCACAGGTGGCTATTGGCTCAAATGGTAGATATGTGAGAGTGTCCAAGACTAATTGTAAGTCCTAGAGTGCTGGAGGCCTTCTGCACCCAGAGTAGAAATTTGTGAGTCCTTTTAAAAACCTTTTTGGTCATGGGGTGAGCAAATACTGAGTATCCTTCTATCGGTTGCCTGAAGGTGGAGATTGCCGAGAGGTGGACTCTTATGGATGATATAGCCAGACCGGAGAGTCAGAGGTGCAACACATAGTCCAAAATACGATAGATAGGAACTGTCTTAACGTCAAAGCTATTGTCATTGCACCAAGAGTGAAATCGCCACCACTTATAAAGGTAAGTCTTTCGCGTAGAGTCGCTCCTACTGTGCATTAAGACATGCTTTACATCTTGAAAGCAGATGATCTCTGTCTGGTGGAACCAGCTAGGAGCCACACTGTGAGATGTAATCGGTCAATTTGTGGATGTATCATGGTTCGCCCGCATTGTGTCAGGAGGTCTGGTCTCTCCAGTAAGTGATTATGGTGGTCGTAGGGACATTTGTATTAGAAGCGGAAACCACGTTTATCTGGCCAGTATGGAGCTATGAGTATGACTGTGGCCCTGTCCGTGATTATTTTCTCCAATACTCTCGGAAGAAGCGGAATTGGGGGAAAAGCATAGAGTAGGCCCCAATTCAGTAGGAAAGCGTCCCCTAGGGCAGTGGTCCCCAACCTTTTAGAGCTGCCGGGCACCCGGGAGTGGGGCCACGCATGCGCTGCATGCCCGGGGGCAATGACCCCATGCGCTGTGCGTCTGGAGGTGGGACTGCCAATTCGCCGTGTGCCCGGGGCCAGCGCCCTGCATAGCCATGCGCCCGAGGCCGGCACCCCCCATAGCCGCGCGCCCGGGGCCGGTGCCCCCCATGCACCGCACATCCGGGAGTGGGGCCGCACATTCACCGCGCGTCCGGGGCTGACGCCCCCCCATAGCCGTGCGCCCAGGGCCAGCGCTTCCCATTTGCCACACGCCCAGAGGTGGGGCCGCCCATGCGCTGTGCGCCCGGGGCCGGCGCTCCCCATGCGCCGTGCACCCGGGGGTGAGGCCACCCATGCATCTGGGCCTGGCGCCATGCATATGCTGCATGCCCAGGATCAGCACCGCGCATGCGCCGTGCTCCCAGGGCGGGGCCAGCCCTGAGCACTTGGCGGGTGCACGTAAATGCCCCAGCGGGCGCCATGGTGCCCGCGGCCAATGCGTTGGGGACCATTGCTCTAGGGAGTTCAGTCCGAGTCCTGCTCTGGAGCTGTACTTTGGGCATTTCGTATTGATGTGTGTAGCGAATAAGTCTATGTGGGGATGCCTCCACCGGTGGAACAGAAAGTGTGCTACATGTCGATTGAGTTCCCACTTGTGTTGGGGAAAAAATTGTCTGCTGAGAATGTCGGTAGTAGTGTTGTCCTTGCCTGGTAAGTACATTCTGACTTCAACGATGCTGACTCCATGGCGAATGCACCAGTTCCATAACTGCGTGGCTTCTGCAGAAAGGGGCTTCGACCTGGCTCCGCCTTGGCAGTTGATATACTGTGGTGGTGTTGTAAGAACCTGGACCGTATGACCTCGAATCTTGGGCAAGAATGCTTTGCAGGCATTGAATACTGCCCTTAATGCCAGCAGGTTGATATGCTGGAGTGGGTTCTGCCGTGGTCCATTGGCCTTGTACATGTTTACCTGTGCAGTGTACTCCCCATCCCATGAGAGATGCATCCATAGTAATTTGGATGTCTGGTTGCGGATGATGGACGGGGAGTCCTGTAAGCTGGCTGGTGGTGGATGTCCACCATTTCAGGGAGTGTTTCACCATAGCAGGCACTGTGACTAGTCTGTGGACATCTTAATTGCCAGGGCGATAGATTGAAGCCATCCATTATTGCAGGCATCTGAGACGATGTCTCGCATCCTGAACCACGTAAGTGGTTGCCACCGTATGCCCCATGAGCCTTAAACAGGTAAGTATGGTGACTCTTGGGCTGATAGAGATGGTGTGGACGAGATCCTGTATCTTATTGAATCTGGCCATGGGAAGATAAGCCCTGGCTGTTGTAAAGTCTAACCGTGCCCCAATGAGTTTGAGGGATGTTTGAGTGATGAGCGAGGATTTCTGAATGTTGATTATGAGGCCTAGAGCTGCAAATAAGTCTCTTGTAATGTGGATGGCTTGTAGTGCCTATTGGTATGTAGGTGCTTTGATTACGTAATCCTCCAGATATGGAAATATCATGATGCCTTGGCGATGGAGATAAGCTGAAACTACTGATAGAGTTTTGGAGAAAACTCTGGGAGCAGCCGAAAGGGAGGACTTTGTATTGAAAATGATGGTTGTCTATGGCGAACCTGAGGAAACGTCTGTGTGCCACATCTATTGTGACGTGAAAATACGCGTCTTGTAAATCGAGGGACGTAAACCAATCTCCCACATTCAGGGCTGGGATAATAGAAGCTAGTGTCACCATCTTGAATCTGTGTTTTCTGAGATACCAATTGAGGTGTCAGAGATCCAGATTGGGTCTCCATCCTCCTGATTTTTTTCTTGGTGAGGAAATAGCGGGAGTAAAACCCTCTGCTGTGAAATTGTTCTGGCACTCTCTCTACTGCCCCAATGTTGAGAAGAAGTAGAGCCTCCTGCATCAGGAGAGTCTTGTGAGATGGGTCTCTGAAAAGGGACGGGGGCAGTGGAGAGATGGGTGGTAGAGAGAGAGAAGGGGTATAGTTCAGCCAGATGTTATCAGCTCCCAGACCCAGCTGTTGGTGGTGATGGCAAAACACCTTTATTGAAAGGGTTGTAAGCGATGGTGAAATAACCCCCGAGTTTCTGGTTGATGTATTAGGGGGATGGTCTGTAGTCCTTCGATTATACCATCAAACTGGCTGCTTATTGTTGTGCTGGTATGCTGTCTGCTAGGGGCCCGTATCCGAGATGTTACGGAGGCATTGTCGAGGATTATCCGGCCCTCTGACTACTACCCCATGCTACTCATCCATGTGGGCACAAATGATACTGTCAGGTGTGACACTGAGCGGATCAAGTGTGACTACAGGGCTTTGGGAGTACTGGTGAAGGAGTTTGGAGCGCAGGTGGTATTCTCTTCTATCCTTCCTGTCAAAGGTAGGGGCCCGGGCAGAGAGAGGTGCATCCTGGAGGTGAATGCCTGGCTGCGACGATGGTGTCGCCAGGAGGGATTCGGCTTCCTTGATCACGGGGTGCTCTTCCAGGAAGGGCTGCTTGGCGGAGATGGAGTTCACCTTTCCAGGAGCGGGAAGGCCTTGTTTGGACACAGACTGGCTAACCTTGTGAGGAGGGCTTTAAACTAGGTTCGACGGGGGCAAGTGAGCAAAGCCCACAGGTAAGTGCTGCATGTGCGGGACTGGGAGATGGGTTGGAAATGGGGGGGACTACGGCCTATAATGGCAAGGAGAAAGGAGGGTCAGGGCACAACAGGGAGGCAAGATCAAATCAGTATCTTAGATGCCTATATACAAATGCGAGAAGTATGGGTAATAAGCAGGAAGAACTGGAATTGCTAACCAATAAATACAACTATGATATCATTGGTATTACAGAATCCTGGTGGGATGGGACGCATGATTGGAATGTTGGTATGGAAGGGTACGGCTTGCTCAGGAAGGACAGACAGGGAAAAAAGGGAGGAGGGGTTGCCTTGTATATTAAAAATGTACACACTTGGACTGAAGTGGAGATGAACGTAGGAGATAGCTGTGTAGAGAGTCTCTGGGTTAAGCTAAAAGGGGTAAAAAACGAGGGTGATATCATGCTAGGAGTCTACTACAGGCCACCTAGCCAGGTGGAAGAGGTGGATGAGGCCTTTTTTAAACAATTAACAAAACTATCCAAAGCCCAAGATTTGGTGGTGATGGGGGACTTCAACTATCCAGACATATGTTGGGAAACTAACACAGCGAGGCACAGGCTATCCAATAAGTTTCTGGATTGCATTGGAGACAACTTTCTGTTTCAGAAGGTTGAAAAAGCTACCAGAGGAGAAGCTGTTCTGGATTTGGTTTTAACAAATAGGGAGGAACTAGTTGAGAACTTGAAAGTGGAAGACAGTATAGGGGACAGTGATCACGAAATAATAGAGTTCATGATCTTAAGGAAAGGTAGAAGGGAGACCAGCACAATTGAGGTAATGGATTTCAGGAAGGCAGATTTTGATAAGATCAGAGAACTTGTAGGTAAGGTCCCATGGGAAGCAAGACTGAAGGGAAAAACAACTGAGGAGAGTTGGAAGTATTTCAAAGGGACGTTGTTAAGGGCCCAAAAGCAAACAATTCCGCTGTGTAGGAAAGACAAAATATGGCAAAAGACCAGCTTGGCTTAACAACGAGATCTTGCATGATCTCAAAATAAAAAAGGAGTCGTATAAAAAATGGTACTAGGACAACTAACAAAGGATGAATATAGGCAAGCAACACGGGAATGCAGGGGCAAGATTAGAAAGGCAAAGGCACAAAATGAGATCAAATTAGCTACAGGCATAAAGGGAAACAAGAAGACCTTTTATAAATACATTAAAAGCAAGAGGAAGACCAAGGACAGGGTAGGCCCACTGCTTAGTGAGGAGGGAGAAGCAGTAACAGGGAACTTGGAAATGGCGGAGATGCTCAATGACTTCTTTGTTTCAGTCTTCACCAAGAAGTCTGGAGGTGTGCCTAACGTAGTGAATACAAGCAGAGAGAGGGTAAGTTTAGAAGATAGGATACACAAAGAACAAGTTAAAAATCACTTAGGAAAGTTAGATGTCAGCAAGTCACCAGGTCCTGATGAAATGCATCCCAGGATACTCAAAGAGCTGATAGAGGAGGTATCTGAGCCTTTAGCTATGATCTTTGAAAAATCATGGCAGACGGGAGATTCCAGAAGACTGGAAAAGGGCAAATATTGTGCCCATCTATAAAAAGGGGAATAAGAACAACCCAGGAAACTACAGACCGGTCAGTTTAACGTCTGTCCCAGGGAAGATAATGGAGCAGGTAATTAAGGAAATCATATGCAAACACTTGGAAGGTAATAAAGTGATAGGGAATAGCCAGCATGGGTTTGTGAAGAACAAGTCATGCCAAACTAATCTGATAGCTTTCTTTGATAAGATAACGAGCCTTGTGGATAAGGGAGAAGCGGTGGATGTCATATACCTAGATTTTAGTAAGGCATTTGATACGGTCTCGCATGATATTCTTATTGATAAACTAGGCAAATATAACGTAGATAGGGCCATGATAAGGTGGGTGCATAATTGGCTGGATAACCGTAGTCAGAGAGTTGTTGTTAACGGTTCTAAATCCTGCTGGAAAGGGATAACAAGTGGAGTTCCTCAAGGGTCTGTTTTGGGACCCGTACTGTTCAATATCTTCATCAATGATGTAGATATTGGGATAGAGAGTACACTTATTAAGTTTGCAGATGATACCAAACTGGGTGGGGTTGCGAGTTCTTTGGAGGATAGGGACATAATTCAAAATAACCTTAGCAAGTTAGAGAAATGGTCAGAGGTAAACAGGATGAGGTTTAATAAAGAGAAATGCAAAGTGCTCCACTTAGGAAGGAACAATCAGTTCCATACATACAAGATGGGAAGCGACTGTCTAGGAAGGAGCATGGCGGAAAGGGATCTAGGGGTCATAGTGGACCACAAGTTGAATATGAGTCAACAGTGTGATGCTGTTGCAAAAAAAGCAAATATGATTCTAGGTTGTATCAACAGGTGTGTTGTAAGCAAAACTCGTGAAGTCATTCTGCCGCTCTACTCTGCACTAGTTAGGCCTCAGCTGGAGTACTGTGTCCAGTTCTGGGCGCCACATTTCAAGAAAGATGTGGAGAAATTGGAAAGGGTGCAGAGAAGAGCGACAAGAATGATTAAAGGTTTAGAGAACATGACCTATGAAGCCAGGCTTCATGAACTGGGCTTGTTTAGTTTGGAAAAAAGAAGATTAAGGGGGGACATGATAGCGGTTTTCAAATATCTAAAAGGGTGTCACAAGGAGGAAGGAGAAAAATTGTTCCTCTTGGTTTCTGAGGACAGGACAAGGAGTAATGGGCTTAAAGTGCAGCAGGGGAGGTTTAGATTGGACATTAGGAAAAAATTCCTAACTGTCAGGGTGGTCAAATATTGGAATAAATTGCCAAGGGAGGTGGTGGAATCTCCCTCTCTGGAGATATTTAAGAACAGATTGGATAGACATCTTTCAGGGATGGTGTAGACGGAGCTTGGTCCTGTCTTGAGGGTGGGGGGCTGGACTCGATGACCTCTTGAGGTCCCTTCCAGTCCTATGATTCTATGATTCTATAGTTATAATAGTTGAAAGACTTCAAAGAAGTCTATAGAGAAAACTATATCTAGGCAAATAAAATGTAATTAATTTTTTTTAAAGAACTAACAAGTGAGTCTATGTCTAAAACAAGTAACTATGATTAAAAACTAAGCATAAACTAACAATTTCTAAATTTTTTCAGTCAGGGTAAAGAGAAGCAGTTCATTCCGCCTGTGACTGTGAATGGTTAGGAGGATCTGGCGGGAGCCAGACTGCGCGCAGCCTCAGAAACGGCGCGAAAGGCACATGACGACGCTGCGCATGTGCGGTCAAGCTAAACCACGGCTAATGAATCTCCGACCTGTGGTGCCGGGACGAGCCCGACACCTACAGTGGGGTACCCACAGGGACACTACCCGAAGAAGAACTATTGGAACCCTCGCTGCTGAAGCACTTAGGGTATGTCTACACTACAGCGCTATTTCGAATTAACTTAATTCAAATTAGTTAATTCGAATTAAGCTAATTCGAAATAACACATCTAGACACAAAAACTAATTTGAAATAGCATTTTTCTAATTCGAAATAGCACATCCACATTGAGTGGACCCTGAATCGAAGGTAAGGCTGCCCGGAACCAGTGCCAAAAGGGCATCAGGGTCGGATTTAGTGTGTGGGGCTGCTGCCTCAGGCTAGCTGAGGGCTGTGTTCAAAGGGACCCGACCACCCATCTAGGACAGACAGTTCTCAGGTTTCTCTGCTTGCTGGTCTATCTCGCTGAGGGACAGCAAAGCTTTTGTGTCTCAGAGTGCTCTGCTTGCCCTCACTCGGGACACCACGGCACTCTGCAACATGGAACCAGGCCTGTCCCTGGGCACGCCGGTGTGTCTCGTGGGGTCGTTGCCATCAGCCCGGCTGCACTTGCTGCAGGCTGCCATCTCAGAGGTCCATTGAGGGGCTGTCAGGATCCAGGAGGCCCTGCGGGAGAGCGTCCACCCAGAGGAGCCCTAAGAGCCACACCGGTCCTCCTCACTGGGGGCTCATGCCCCATTCCTCCCTCACATCCTTCCATTTACCCTTCCCTAGCCCCCCCCTTCCTGATGTCAAATAAAAAACACATATTTTCAAAAATATTAACTGGGTTTATTGAACACAACTGGGGAGAGGGAATGAAACTACGGGGAAACGGGGGAAAGGAGGCGGGAGAGGGCAGGAGAGAAGAAGGGAGGGGGAAAACTGGGAGGAGGGAGCTGGAAGGGGGAAGCAAGGGGAAGAAGGGGGAGGAGAAGCTCAAAACTCAGGGGTGGGAGTCTCACCAGGCCAACTTCCTCCCAGCACGGCTGGGGTCGGGAGCGTGTCAGGTCTCTTCACACATGCATGTACCTATTGGGCCACGGCCCCTGGGTGTCACGCAGCTGGAGTCACCTGCCCAAGGGTGGCATGGCATGTGCTCACACGTGCATAGGTGGCTGTGTGATCTGTGGGAGGCATGGCCCACACGTGCGGTCCCTGGTCTCCCTTCCCTCCTCCCCCCTGGGCAGTGGATGATGCTAGTACTTACCCGGTATGGCCTCCCTGGCCAACCCTGCTGACTCTGGTACTGGAACAGCTGGCGGTGGCCCCTCCGGGGTGCCTGGGTCAGGGCCCTCCGGTCCCAGCTCACTGCCTCCCAGGCTGGCATGGACCACCCCGCCCCCCAGGAGTTGGTTGAGGGCGGGGAAGTAGAGGCAGGTGGCAGCCCCTGCTGTGGCGCCACCCCTGGTGGCCCTGGCGTATGCCTGCCGCAGCTCTTTGACTTTCAGGTGCACCTGCTCCTGGGTGCGCCTGTGTCCCTTTTGGGCCATGGTGGCCACTATGCAGCTGTAGACGGCTGCATTCCTCCTCCTAGTGCTGAGATCATGGACATTGGGGGCCTGCCCCCAAACCTCAATGAGGTCCATGACCTCCACACTAGTCCAGGAGGGCACGTGCCATCTATGGCCCTTGGCTGGCCTCTTGGTGCTGGGGGACTGGGCGGGGGACGGCTGGCTGTCACTGGCTGCCTGGCTCATCCTGGGGCCACTGGGTTAAGGACAGAGACTGCTGGCAGGGCTGTTTCTGGCAAGTGCCATCTGGCCAGAGTCTACCCCTTTAAGGGCCCAGGGCTGGGGAGAGGAGTTTTCCTGGTTTGGCCTAGAGTGGGCACCAGGGGGAACCTGGGAAGGGGTAGTCTCCAGCTAGTTCGAATTAAGTGGCTACACAGCACTTAATTTGAACTACTTAGTTCGAACTAGGTGTTACTCCTCATAGAATGATGTTTACCAAGTTTGAATTAAGCACTCTGCTATTTCGAATTAACTTTGAAATAGCGGTTTGCATGTATAGCCACTATTAAAGTTAATTTGAACTAATCGCTGTTAGTTCAAATTAACTTTGTAGTGTAAACATACCCTCACAGTGTTTTTGTGTGAGCTGCAGTACACCTGGCATTCTACTAGTGTCTTAGGGATTCAGCACGAAAGTACCAATAATTAGATGGTTATCACGGTCTTCCCATGAAATGGGGAATTCAGAACTAATTGCAGTAGTCTGTTCTGTATTTTTTTCTTTAATCCCTTATTTTAGCACCTACAAACGAGTTTTAGGGGATTGTTTAGACTGTAAATTCCATGAGGCAGGGACTGTTTTGGTTTATTTTGTTTGTTTTTACAATTTCTAGCACATGGTATACATATCAGCTTTATGTAATTAAAATAAACCTAACAATTAAGGTGGCTATTAGATTTTTGTTTCTTGCTACTCAGCAGGCCAAAGGGAGTGGTAACATTATGAAGAGTTACAATAGAAATGGATGAATCTAAAGCATTACTGTAGTAAGTAGTTATCTAAGTATTAGAGAAGTCTAAAATGTAAACCAAAGTCCAAATAGATATCCAACTGTCACAACTGTGGTATTGTTTCTCCTAAACTTTTATTGTGATTATCTTATGTCTTTTTGTTACCAGGTGAAATATGTTGCACTGACCTCCATGCACAGGAACCTGGTAATTGTTATAGAAATGTAGCCGTGTTAGTCTGGTGTAGCTGAAACAAAAAACAGGACTATGTAGCACTTTAAAGACTAACAAGATGGTTTATTAGGTGATGAGCTTTCGTGGGCCAGACCCACTTCCTCAGATCAAATAATGGAAGAAAATTGTCACAACCATATATACCAAAGGATACAATTAAAAAAAATGAACACATATAAAAAGGACAAATCAAATTTCAGAAAAGAAGGGGATGGGGGGGAGGGGAGGTAAATGTCTGTGAGCTAATGATATTAGAGGTGATAATTGGGGAAGCTATCTTTGTAATGGGTAAGATAATTAGCGTCTTTATTCAAACTTAGGTGTAAAGTGTCGAATTTAAGCATGAATGACAGTTCAAAGGATTCTCTTTCAAGTGTAGTCTTAAAAGGCCTTTGAAGCAGGATGCAGGTAATCAAGTTGTTGAGACAATGTCCTTTCTAGTTGAAATGGCAAGAAACTGTTTTTTCTTTGTGATCCTGTCTAATATCTGTTTTGTGGGCATTAATCCTTTGGCGAAGTGTCTGAGACGTTTGTCCAATGTACATAGCAGACGGACACTTTTGGCACATGATAGCATAAATTATATTTCTGGATGTGCAGGAATATGTGTTCTTGATCTTATAACTCACTTGGTCAGGTCCAATAATGGTATCAGCAGAGTGAATATGTGGACAAAGCTGGCAACGGGGTTTGTTTCAAGGGAAGGTACCAGGGTTGGTATTAGTGTGGTATGTCCTGTGGTTGTTGGTAAGAATCATCTTGAGATTAGGTGGTTGTCTATAGGAGACTATGGGTCTGTCTCCCAGAGCCTCTTGGAGTTTAATATCCTGTTCCAGTATAGGCTGTAGTTTATTGATAATGTGTTGGACAGGTTTAAGTTGGGGGCTGTAGGTGATGACAAGTGGTGTTCTATTGTTGGTTTTCTTGGGTCTGTCTTGAAGTAGATGGTTTCTAGGTATTCGTCTGATTATTTCAATTTGCTTTTTTATTTCTCCGGGTGGGTAGTTGAGGTTTATAAATGCTTGGTAGAAATCCTGAAGTTTCTGGTCTCTCTCAGTGGGATTAGAGCAGATGGCTATAGATGATGGATTGTATGGTGTGTTCTGGATGGGAGCTGGAAGCATGTAGGTAACTGTATGAGTCAGTGGGTTTTCTGTAGAGAGTGGTGTCTAATTTTCCATTGCTGATTTGTACTGTGGTATCCAGGAAATGGATCTCTCGTGTAGAATGGTCCAGGCTGAGATTGATGGTGGGGTATAGGTTGTTAAAATCTCTGCGGAATGTCTCCAGTGTTTCTTGGCCATGCGTCCAGATCATAAAGATGTCATCGATGTAGTGTAAGTAGAGAAGGGGTAAAAGGGGACAGGAGTTGAAGAAATGTTGTTCTAGGTCAGCCATAAAGATATTAGCATACTGACTTCAAGGGGGCCCAGATTTCATCCACTATGTATTATTTACTTTCTACACTCAAAAGGGTAGCTATGTTAGTCAGCATTGGCAAAAACAACGAGAAGTCCAGTATCACCTTAAAGACTAACAGATTTATTTGGGGATAAGCTTTCATGGATAGAAAACACTTCATCAGATCATCTGATGTCTTATGCATTTGACTTTTGTGGATAAAATCACTTTGTCATATGCATGGGACATCAGATGATCTGGCAAAGTGGTTTATACTCATGAAACTTATCCCCAAATAAATCTGTTACAGTATGTCTACACTACAGCATTCTTTCGAAATATCTTATTTTGAAATAACACGTCTAGACACAAAATACATTTCGAAATAGCATTTTGTAATTTTGAAATAGCGTGTCCACACTGATTGGATGCTGAATCTTATTTAAGGCCGGCCGGAACCGGTTCTGGCAGGGCATCAGGTCAGGAGTTACCTTGTATGGCTGCTGCTTGAGGCTATCTGAGGCTTATGTTTAAAGGTACCCCCGGACAGCCAGTTCTCAGGTTTCCCTGCTTGCTTGCCTAACTCGCTGAGAGATAGCAAAGCAGTTTTTTCTCGGTGTACTCTGGTTGCCCTCACTCAGGACACCACACCACTCTGCAGCATGGAGCCGGAGCTGCCCCTGGGCTCTCTGGTGCTACTCCTGGACGTGTTGCTGCGAGCCTAGCAGCATGTTCTGCAGGCAGTAACAGTCTCCCTGGTGTGCCCCACTGGGGGCTTGTGTCTCATTTCTCCCTCACGTCCTTCCACTTACCCCTCCCTAACCCCCCTTCCTACTTTACAATAAAAGACGTGTTCGTTACAACAAAGTCTCTTTATTGAACAAAACTGGGGGGACGGGAATGAAACTGAGGTGAGACTGGGGAAAGAAGGTGGGAGAGGTGAAGAGGAGGGAGGGTGGAAGAGGGGAGGGGGAAACCTGGGAAGAGGAAGCTGGCAAAGGAGGTAGGGGAAGGAGAAGCTCAGGGTTGGGGGTCTCGCCAGCCCAACTGTCTCCCAGCTCTGCAGGTTCAGGGGCCTCAGTGTCCCCGGGGTGGTGGGGAGGGTGTGGAGGAAGAAGCGGGACGGGAAGGAGTGGGAGGAGGAGAGGTAGCTGGGGAAGCAGCAGGGGCTCTGCACCAAGGCCTGCTGGTGCTCACAGATGGTACAGCCCTGGGCAAGCTGCTCCTGCTACAGGTCATCCTGCACCCAGTGGTCAAGGGAGTGGTGCAGGGCTCACAGTGCCCCCAGGTGCTCTTGCTGGTACCCCTCCACAGCACGGGTGGACCTGCAGAGTCCTTGGCTGCAGGAGGATGTCCCGGGCGGGGTGGTGCACCCTGCAGGTGCAGCTGGTGCGGCTGTGGAGAAAGAAGAGAAGTGGTCAGTTATCCCTGGGGGGACAGTGGGTGAAGCCCAGCCCCTCTCTTTGCAAGGCGAGGACGACAGTTCTTCGCACCATCAGCGCTGATGTGCTTGCACAGAGGCCATGTTTGGGATGTCCTGCTATCCCTGGGAATTGGAACTCCCCCAGGACTGCACCCATGCCTCTGTGGTGTATATAGTGTGGGGGGAGATGTCCCCTGGATCTTTGTAGAGGGGGCTTGTGGAGGGAGGGCGTCCTGCTGTGTCCCACCCTGGGGTCAGGGGCATGTCATGTCTCTTCACACATGTGTGTGGCTAACAGGCCAAGGCCCCTGTGTGGCAGCCAGCTGGGGTCACGTGCCCAGGGGAAGCACAGTATATGCTCACATATGCACAGGTTGCTGCATGATTTGTGGTCAGCAAGGCCCACACGGGTGGTCCCTGGTCTCCCCTCCCCCCGCATAAGGGGACAGTGATGGCACTCATATGTTGTTGCCTCCCCAGATGATACTGGCGACAGGTCCACTGGAACGGCTCGGGGGTCCTGGTGGTGTGGCACACTCCCTCCGGGCTCCTGTCCCTCCTCCTGCTCTTCCTCCATGCTCTGGTCAGGGCCCTCTGCCCCAGGGTCGATGACGACCTGGGGGGCACAGATCGTCCCGCCCCCCAGGAAGTGGTCCACGGCATTAAAAGGGGCAGCTCTTTGGGTCTGCTCCTGGTTGGGAGCTTCCCCCTGTGGTCCTGGCATAGGCCTGCCACAGCTCCTTAATTTTCATCCAGACACGCTCCTGGGTTTGGATGTGGCCTTTCATGGCCAGGCTGGCAGCCATCCTGCCGTAGATGGCCGCGTCCCTCCATCTAGTGTGGAGATTATGGATGTTGGAGGCATGCCCCCAAACCTCAATCAGGTCCATCATCTCCTCACTGGACCAGGAAGGCGCCAGCCTTCTCCAGCTCCTGGGAGCTGGAAGACTGGGCCCAGGAAGTGGTGGAAGCTGGCTGGCACTGGCTGGCTGGCTCATGCTGGGGCCACTGGGTCAGGGGCAGTGAATGCTGGCAGGTCTGGAGCTGGCACAGACACTGTGGCCAGACTCTACCCCTTTAAGGGCTCTGGGGAGAAGGGAGGAGAGGAGTTTTCCTCATTGGGGCCAGAGTGGCCAGCAGGGTACCCTGGGAAGGGCTGGAGGACCCCTATTTTGAAATATCCCCTATTCCGCGTCTACACAGAGCTTATTTCGAAATAGCAATTTCAAAATAGGGGGCTATTCCTCATGGAATGAGGTTTACCAAGTTCGAAATAAGCCCTCTGCTATTTTGAATTAATTTCGAAATAGCGATTGGCTTGTGTTGACACTAGTACAGTTATTTTGAAATAACGGCTGTTATTTCAAAATAACTTTTCTGTGTAGACATACTGTGGGGGTTCGTTCCACCCCCCCCCTCCTTTCTCTCCCCTTTTTTATCCCTCCTCTGTCGCGCCATTTAAACCTCCCATGGCCACGCCGGGGACGTCTGACATCACCGGTGTCAACCGCCGCCCCCCCCGCTACATGCCTGCCGTTTCCTTGCGGCTCCCTCCGCCCCGCCACCCAGCTGAGCCGCCGCTGCACTACACTGCGCGCACGCCGCTAACGAGCCCCGCGCTGCCCCCATTAGCAATAGGGTATGTGGGTCCCGCCCCGTCACACATACCCTTAGTTTTTAAAGTGATACAGAACTCCTCGTTGTTTTTACTTTCTAGGACATGTTATAGCTATGTTGGGAAACAAGGAATAGTAAAGGGAGTGATCAAGAAATTTTCAGATTGTAGAATTCATTAAATACTATTCTTTAGTAATTGCCCTAGACACAGCTTGGAAAGGGCAATCTCTTCCTGGTTCAGAGCCTGTTTAAAACAAACAAAATTATTGGGAAGGAAAGTGCAGCATGCTTATCTGGGGCTCAACCCCACAGAGTAACCTGCCATTGAAAAATCAATACACTGTTCATACTTTTGCAGACTCCTGTAGCGTGATTAGATACACAGAGAGAGAGCATGGAAAGATCAGTCTCAGATCCTGCAAGTGGACCTATAGATTTCAGTAGGACCACTTAAGTCCTTCCATACTACTCAATGGAAGGGTGGTAGAATCTGGGCCTTACAGTAAGTATTATGCCTAGTAGTAAATGACTATGAGATAGGGGCCATATTGTGATGTTAAGAATATTCTTGTTGAGAAGAATAGAGTTTTACATACAGGTGTGAGGAGAGGGGAAGGAGGGAAAGGAACTCTCTGGACCAGAGTCCCTGAGATCAGTCTCATTAAACAATTCAAAGGGACCAGTATCTGATTCTAAGTAGCCAATAGGAGGTTGGCTATAGGGGAAAATCTGCCTATTTCTGATTTTTCTGTCAGTGACCCAGACTGTAGTTGTGTGATTAGCACAACCCAGACACTGTGATGATAGTACAAGACCAGAGGAAGCAGAATTCATTTGTACCATGGCCGCCATTGAGCTGACTTTAAATGTGAGAAGTGGCTTTTCTTCAGTCAATATTGGCCACACTGTTATAATGGGATTGTCAGTTCTACTTCACTTTTGTTAGAGGAACTGTAAGGGCTTGGGGAAGCTATTTAAATTACTTGGTTATGAATCAGTCTATGCTTTCTTCTGTGTTTAAAAAAAAGCTAGTGAACAAGAAGTGTCTTGAATTATCAAATAGATCTCAATGTACAAAGAAACATTAAAATCCTTTACCCCATTACTGACACTGATCTTATGGGTTTTTACACCCTTTTTCCACCAGCATGAAAATATAGATTACCATGGTCTGGGATATAACAAATAGGCACATTCCATACTTCAAACCTCCACTAATCCATTTTCTCAATTACTTTATAGGGAAAATAACCATTTTTTTCTTACTTATCCTAGATGTAAGTGGGCTATGTGTTCTCTGTCAGTCTTCAGTATTACACCAACAGCAAATATCTGGATTTCAGTGTCTGTTGATCATGAAAGTAAAATTGGCTGATGTATGAAAGAATTAGCCCAATGCCAGTGCAAATTCTGTCTTTGAATTCATAAACAGTTTCAGTTGAAATCAATGGGATTGCTTGCAGGCATATCTAAGGGCAAGTTTGTTCTCTGTGAGTGTTTTCATCTTGCTTTCTTTTTCATGTCTGTGCCATCAATTAAGTTGTTCTTCCTGCTTTCCCCGAAGGCTTACCCTTTTAAACTTCAATGAAGTTCAGTTATTAGAGAACATCTTCATGTTATGAAGAGGTAAAATTTATTATCCTTTTCTTTATCTTACTAGTTGATCCTAAAGAGAAGACTGATAGGCTAATGAGGTTTGAAATGGTCACATCTTACCTAGTGTCATCATAAGGTTTCAGAAAATTCAGTGGAACACAGGCCACATCTACACTAGGAAATTATTTCGAAATTATTAAATTCTACTTAACCCCAAATGTAACAAATTCGAACTAGCATGTCCACACTATGGGGAAACCTTGAAATTAGTCCGAGGCAGGCTCTGTTAATGTGGAAGTGCTACCTCAGACTTAGAGCCCCAGGAAGCACTGGGAAGTAATTAGTTTGAATTACTCTGGGGAGTAATTATTTTGAAATAGTGGCACTGGAGCGTCCGCACTGCTGTTATTTTGAAATAACTATTTCAGAATTGGCATTACTCCTGATGAAAAGCAGCAGTACAGATTTCAAATTCCACAGCCCATTATATTGAACTAATGGGCTTGGCAGTGTGGATGCTCCATTTATAAATTCGACTGGGGGAGTGTCATTTTGAAATAAAGTCCTAGGGTAGAGCACAGCACAGTGGGGGAGATCTGGAGAAAGCCCTCTACCAGGGTGTCACAGGGCACACCGACCAGTTCCCCTCAGGAGGCACGTTAGACCTCTAAGGCCCCTCACTTGGTGCTCAAACCCGTGTGTGTCCTAATGTTCAAAGTCAATAGTACTGCCACCTTCCCACAGGGGAGTGTGGTCTAGCAGCCAGAGTCAGTAGTAGTCTCTTGTGGGGTTGGTGACGAGGTAGTAGGGGAACCCAGGCCTGCCCTCTCCACCAGGTCTTAGCCCAAGGCCCTGTCAGTACTGGAGTGGACTACCAGTAGCTCGGCAGAGAATCCGAGCATCTGGGGCACAAGTCCCCACCCTGGACTACTTCCTAACAGTTTCTCCTGTGAAGTCTTCTCCATCTCTTCCCTCCAGCTTGGGGGCTTCTGCTGCAATTCCCTGCTGATTGGCAACAGCATCTGGTTACACCTTCACTTCTCTTTCAGGGGTTCCTGCAGCACCTCCTTTCTCATCAGTAGTCAGCCTAGACTAAACTGCTCCCACAGGCCTTTATAGCTGGCCTCTGGCTGAAGGAGGGCTGTGGAGGCAGGGTCTTCTCAACCAGGCAGTCAATAGGGTTGCCAGGTGTCCGGTATTCACTTCCTGTCTGGTAAAAAAAATTCAGAGAATACCTGACACCTGAGATGTCTGGTATTTTCTGATTTTTTCCCTGAATTTTTCCCCGGCCAGGAGGCGAAAATGCCAGGCACCTGACAACCCTACAAACACTCAGCGCCTGGCCTCCCCCATCCCAAACCCCCAAAACCCTCAGCCCCCCCCCACCCCCACCCCATGCTTACCACAAAATGGCTGCCAGCCAAAATACCTAGGGGAAGCAATGCTTCCCCTAGGTCTTAGTGCTCAACCGCTCCCCTGTTCCTATCCCTGCACTCACTCTTAAAGGGGACATGCTATTTTAATGCTGTTTTATGTTATTTTATTTTATTTGTTTAATAAGTCCTTGGAGCCCTTTGTTTTTGCTCAACAACTTTGGTCTTCCCCCCACACTTTTTTCCCCTTCAACAGAATTTTTTCCCAGTGGTTTTTTTTTGGGGGGGGGGAGGAGTTCAATATTTTTGTTTCCACCATCTGGCAAACCTAGCTGTCAGGCTTAGCCTTTCAGCCCCAGTGCAGGGTTGATATGTCCTGTCACACAGAGATCAGAATAATTCAAATGTCAGCTTCTTGCAGTTTTTTAAAAACTCAATTTATCTCTTTCAGAGTCAAATCTAGTTTTTTTTGTTCTTTGCTTGTATATTCATTTGCTCTTTTTCCTCTACTCTTCCCTCTCATCTCCACTAACCAGTGATATGACATTACTAGGCACTATTTTGACCAGTTAGTGTGATTACTTTGATTTCACTTTTATTCACCAAAAATGAGCATTTACACTTGAAAGAGGAAGAAGGTCAATCCCAAATCTGATGCCACAGCTGATCTAAGAATCAAAATAAATTCACTTTCTCAGCTGCAACCACCCCATAACTATAAGTTCATCAGTTACATCTTTGAGATTCCTAAATAATTTCCTATGAATATGAACTTACTATATAATGTATTAACAGATGTAGACAATCAGAAGTAATAATTATGGTAAATCAAATCTCATGAATATGTATTTTATTTCTCTTTAGAAATACTTGCTAATTAATCTGAATTATTTACATTAAATACAAAATTATATATTGTAAAGAAGTGTTTACTGGTCTTTGTTTTGAACAGCTGACAAAACATCTTGCGGTAAAATCTTTCTGCCACTACAATACACATAATAATCTAAGAAAAATGATGTTTTTGTTTTAATACTCCTTGTTGTAAATATAGTTTAGTCCTTTAAGACCACAGTTATAAGCAGACTAAGGAAGCTCTAATAAAAGCAGTAGGCCAGATTTTCAGTTGATGTAAATCAGTGAACCTTCAGTGACATCACAAACTGAAGATCTGACCCACCTTCGTTTTTGTACATTGATTCCAGGGCTACCATGAAAAATCCTAAAAAAGAACAATTCACATCTGAATGAGATCCTTCTAGGTTTTTTTTTAAGAGGACACTCCATTGTTTATCTTAAAAAAATCAAAAGTAGTAAAGAAATTGAGATTATCACTCCAGCTGTTTCAAATGATTGCTTGTAAACTTGTCTAACTGGATAATTTATTGTTTGCACAGACAGCTGATTTCACAGAATATGCTTGAATAAATGTTAGCTACCCAGAAAACCAGAGCAGCATTACAACAAATGCCAAGGCATTTGTTTAGCAAACACACAAAACAAGAAAAGTTTTCAAATGAAGGCTTGTCCAGGGTACCTGCAGCTTTGAGAGAGGCCAGGAGACAGGAACTATAGAGTTGTGATTACATTGTATGGAGTGGCCACCAGGGCACCTGTGCTTTTTCCTGGAGGCCTCTTCTTTAGAAAAAACCCTCCTCTCAGTCCACACATGCAGACTGGAGCTGCACATGCATCCACATGCATGGACTGCAGCTCCATGGCCAGGTTGAGATGGCCATGCAACAATTGCACCACAGCCCATCAGTGCCCACCACGCCCATCCTGTCTGTGTGAGAAAACTAAGTCTGCTCACCTGATGATCCTTCCCCAGCCTAGGAGGATGCCTGGGACACATCCAGGCCATGAGATACCAGCCCCAATGTGAGCACGGTCATGGTACTGACCACATCCTCCTCCTCGTTGGCTGGGAGCCCAGGGAGGGTAACAGGTGTCTCCAGCCCCCAGTCCACCACCAAGGGTGGGGAAGGGGCTGCACCACCCCCCAGGATGCAGTGTAGGTCATCATAATAGGGGCAGGAGTGGGGCTCTGCCCCGGACCATGAGCTGCTCTCCCTTGCCCTGGGGTATGCCTGGTGGAAGCTCTTTAACCTTGCTCTGGATCTGCTGCTGTGTCCTGGTGTGGCCCTTTGTGGCCAGGCTATTGGCCATCTGGCCATATATATCAGCATTGCGCCATCTGGAGCAGAGGTCCTGGAGGTTCTCCTGGTTGCTCCACACCTCGATGAGGGCTAGGATCTCTGCCCCAGACCAGGATGGCTCATGCCTCTTGCGGCCCCTGGCAGGCTCCCGGGAGCCCTGTGAGTACTCCCGGGAGCCCTGTGAGTACTCCCTGGCATGGGCAGGGGCTCCTGGAGAGCTTGTGACTGGGACATGATGGCTAGATGTCTTGCACTGTGAGCTGCCCTGTGCCTGGAGGCCTTGAGGCCCCAAGCCCTTTTCTTTGTGTCTGCAACTTCAAGAGCTGCAGGGGAACAGGAACTATAGAATCCTGATGAGTGTGGACAGAGTGGTCAGCAGGGCACCTGTGGGATTTCCTGGAGGCCTCTTTTTCAAAAAAAACCTCCCTATTCCATGTCCGCAAAAGCTTTTTTGGAAGAGGCCTTATCCCTCGAGGAATGAGGTTTTCCAGTGTCAGAAGAAGCCCTCCATTATTTCAATTTTCTTTCAAAATAATGCAGTTGCTGTGTGGACGCTAGTATGGGTTTTCCTGGAATAACGGCCATTATTTTGGGAAAATGGTGCAATGTAGACACACCCTTTGTGGTAACTGGCATTCCCCAGGAGTGCCAGATAATAAAGCTTTCACTGTACTTCCATCCTGGCCGCTCCACTATGGACTCATCATTAGTGGAGAGAGATTTGGGTAGACAGCTCAGTATCTAGAAGCTGAGGATTCCAGCAAAAAAACTTCTTAATTTACCATATAACATTGAATTAGGAACACGTCTGAATTTCCATCTACTAAATGTTTTCCTCCATATTTTTCTTGAAGTGATTGTGCCCACAATTAGACTTGGTACCATAGCTGAGTACTCACCAATGTTGAATAAAATGGGACAATTGCCTAAACATTACTGTTCTTACACCCTGCCATATTAACATTTTTTTTGCAACTGTATCTCCCTTGATTTCTGATCAGCTATAACTGCCAGATCCTTTCCAGCAGTAATGCTGCCTAGCAGTTATTCCCCATTTTGTAGTTATGCATTTTTTCCCTTTCTAAATCTAGTATTTTGCACTTGTCTTTATTGAATTTCAACCTGATGAATTCAGACCAGTTCTTGAATTGGTTAAAGGCCCTTTGAATTCTAATCCTCTCCTTCAAAACGTTTTCAACTATTCACAGTTGTGTCATTTGCAAATTCTACAAGCATACATTCTGTATTATAATCCAAGTCATGAATGAAAAAATTGAAGAGTAAAAAGTCAGGATCCTCACTAAAATTCCCTGGGCTAACAGCTTTAGTTGTAAAAGAAAAAAACAACCCACACAGTTAACAGCTCAGACATTGTTTTCAAATTCCCAAACCATGAAAAACAATAAAACCTGATGGATTAGCTAAACTTTTCCCTACTTACACATAAGAAGGCTTTTCTTGGAGAGACAGGCCTCCAAGAAGAAACAGCTGACTCAGTCAAAGGAGGGAAAATAAAAATTCCTTTGTCCCAGTTTGAAATCCCTATCTGCTTTGCTATTGGCTGACCAGATACCTGGTTAGGGACAGGAGACATAGTTAACCCCTTAATCCCCAGGTTCTGGTCAGCCCTCCTGCTTATGACAGGTGTGAAGGGGTCAGGACAAGGGGTTGGTTGCAGCAGTCAGAGGAAGGTGTAGGGAGCTCAGGGCAGGGGGTGGCCAGTGGCTGCTCAGGGGCAGGATAGTGAGGGCCCATGGAGCACACCTTCCAACTTTTCCCTGGGGCTAGTCTGGGCCAGAAGGGGGTGCGCACCAGCCAGCTAGCAGCTTCTCCCAAGAGCTAACTGGGGAGGCAGGAGCTGTGCTGCTGGCTAATGGTTGAGAGGTTTGAGTTCGAGGATGGCAGCTCCATTGAGACAAAATAAATCATGGTTTAAAAAATTAGAACTTTATTATGCAGCATTGCAACAAATTCATCTATATAAAGAAAGTATGAGGTGCTGGTTTTTTCCTTCCTCCTCATGGTCAATTTCTCTGCATGTGTAGGAGAGATGGGTCTCAATGGCACCCCTATCGAGGTCACTGATAAACAATTATTGTTAAGCTGAACTCAGAGAAGTGACTCAGCTCCTTAATTTTCCCTGAGAGCTGCATTAAAAAAAAAAAAAAAGAAACACAAAAAACCCCACTTGCTCTACCACTTGCTTCACAGCTATTACAATTCATCTGCACATAGCAAGCTGCTTACAAGGGACACTTTGAGCCATCTAGCTGGGAGGGATACTGTAGTAAGCATTGCTATAGGTAATAGTGATCCTGGAGGATCACGTAGGAGCCGCAAATCCTTAGATATGTAAGCCGATGAAGGGGTCTCCTGGTTGCCTAGGATTATATGGCAGAACTCTTCACAGTTAATGTCTGCCTCAAAATTCCTTTGAGAAAGTGACTACCCTACTAGGAGAAACAAGGCTTCTTTGCCTAGAAATATTTGGCAAAGAAATCACTGCTTGGTTGAAAAGCTCAGCAGTGAAACTGTCCCAGAGGATGGGAAAGCTGTCTGGGCCAGCAAATAGAAGGTTGTGATTGCCACACTGTTTTATAAGCCTGTCAGAACCATCAGGACAGGAACAGATAAGATAGAAAATATCATAATGCTGCTGTATAAATCCATGTTATGCTCACATATTGCATAATGCAGTTCTGGCCTTCCCTGCTCCAAGAGGAATTAGAATTGTAAAAAGGACAGAGAAGAGCAACACAAGTGTTTAGGGGTATGGAACTACTTCAACATAAGAAATTAAAAAGGTTGGGAATGTTCAGTGTAGGTAAGATGATTAAGGGGGGGTCTCTGAAATCATGAATTGTGTAGAAGAAAAAAATGAATAAGGAAGTGTTTATTTGTCCATTCACATAACACAAAATCCAGGGATCACTCACTGACAGTTCCCCTTCCCCACCTCTAATATCATTAACTCACTGGCATTCACCTTCCTTCCCCCCCCCCTCCACATCCCCCTTCTGTTCTGTAATGTGATTTGTCCTTTTCATGTGTTCATTTTTTTAAAATTGTATCCTTTGGTATATATGGTTGTGACTATTTTCTTCCATTATTTGATCTGAGGAAGTGGGTCTGGCCCACGAAAGCTCATCATCTAATAAACCATCTTGTTAGTCTTTAAAGTGCTACATAGTCCTGCATTTTGTTTGAAATTAATAGTTAGTACATTAAAAAAAAAAAACAAGAGGAAGCACTTAACACATGGTAATTCTGTGGAACTAATGACTAGAGAATGTTGTGAAGGCCACAAGTATATCTGGGTTCAAAAAAGAATTAGATAATTTCATGAGGAATAGGTCCCTCAAAGACTACTAACCAAGATGAGGATGATTCAACCCCATTTGTGTGTGCTTAAACCTCTGAGGGTACGTCTAGACTACCGGATTTTGTCGACAGAAGTTTTGACAGTATCTGTCGACAAAACTTCTGTCGACAAAGAGCGTCCAGACACATTGAGTTCTGTCTTCAAAGCAAGCTGCTTTGTCGACAGAACCCTGTAGTTTAGATGCAACCCTACAGGCAATAACACCTTCTGTCGACAGAACTCTGTCGACAGAAAGTGTTATGCCTCGTAAAATGAGGTATACCAGCGTCAACAAAACTGCTGAGTTCTGTCGACGTTATGGCAACGGAACTCAGCGGTAGTGTAGACGCTGGTATAGTTTTGTCGACAAAAGTCCACTTGTCGTCGACAAAACTCAGTAGTCTAGATACACCCTGACAGACACTGGGACTGGATGACATGGGATGGATCACTCCATACCTGCCTTTTTCTGTTCATTTCTTCTGAGAAAGTTGGTTCAATGAACCACTGATCTGACCTAGTATGGCCATTGAGCTCTTAAGCACCTGCACAAATTCTCTCTTGGATCTAAGCGTAGTATGGTTATGTCTACAGTGCCACCCTAGTTCAAACTAGGGTGGCTAGTGTAGGCATTCGAACTTGCAAATGAAGCCTGGGATTTAAATATCCCAGGCTTTATTTGAATGTTCCCGGGCACCACCATTTTTAATGCCCCATAGTTTGAACTACCTGCCCATGGCTACACATGGCACGGGCTAGGTAGTTCGAATGAAAGCTCCTAATTTGAACTACCGTTACTCCTCATTGCAACGGTAGTTCAAATTAGGAGCTTACATTCGAACTACCTAGCCCGTGCCACGTGAAGCCACGGGCAGGTAGTTCGAACTACAGGGCATTTAAAAATGGCGGTGCTCGGGAACATGCAAATAAAGCCTGGGATATTTAAATCCCGGGCTTCATTTGCAAGTTCAAATGCCTACGTTAGCCACCCTAGTTCGAACTAGGGTGGCAGTGTAGACATACCCTATGTGAATAATGTGTGCTTGACCTGGTAAGTATATGTAACATTTTGGTTTAGAAACCCAACTATTGTATTGTGGGTGGGGAAGTGACCATTCACCTGAAGATCCCTCCCAGGTATCCGAGGAGGCCTGAGACACATCTTGGCTCACTTGCACCAGTCAAGACAGAGAGATGACAAGGTCATAGCTAGGGAGCAGGAAGCCTGAGAACGGAGGTCTTTGCTGGACTGGGGACTTGGGAATTGAGGTGTAGTTACTTTGAACTGACAGCATATACTTAAAAAATCCACTGGAACCATTTCTGTTTTCAGAGCACCTCAAAGGTATGCACTTTGAATGTATTAAAGGTATTTGAAAAAAGCATATGTTTGGGAATGCTTTTTGCCTGCTTCACTTGTTAGAGTTGGCAGTGCATGTTCTTAAAATATTGTCTGCTTTAAACAGAATTCCTTTGTGCCCTAGCCTTTAACTGGGTTGCTGCCATCAAGACAGGGAGAGAGTAAAGGCTGTGTGTCTAGTTCTAGGGATCCTGGAGAAAGTAAAAAGCACATTAATGAGGGAAGTCAATTCTACTTACCTGAGAGTCTTGCCCCTCTAGCAGTTATTGGTTCTTTAGCAGCCCTGCATCGTCTATGCCCTGCTCTTCCTCAGTCTTAAGTTCTTGGCTGCTCCTCTCCAAAGGCATCAACATGTCCATTGTTGCTGGTGTTGGAATCCCTGCTTTCTATGGCACTGAGTGCTGCATAATAGCAGTAGCATAATAGTAGTGGGGAGATGAGATTGCATTAGAGGTTTTGTTGCCTTCCTTTCCTATAGCTTCTTCCCTTTTGCCAGCACTAGGATTTATCCCTCTTATTCCTCAGCTTCTGTAAATGTGCTCCGTTTCCCACAGGCAGAGTAATATCAGGTTTTCTTCCTGGACCAAGCACCTGCACATCTCTTAACTGGAACTTGCCGTGGTGTCCATCATGGTAGCCACTAGCCATATGTGGCTATTTGTCCAGTTGAATGTGGCTAGTTCACTACAGCAGTAGCCACTATAGGGCATGTCTACACTGCAGCATTGCTTCAAAATAACGTGAGATATTTCGAAACAAGGTGAGCATCTACAAAGCAAACCCATTATTTTAAAATAACGAGCTTATTTCAAAATCTGTAACCCTCATTTCAAGAGGAACAACGCCTATTTGAAAATATCATGTATAGACAGCTCAGCTGTGGTTATTTTGAAATAAGTGGCCTCCAGGGATTCTCACAGCTGCCCTAGTAGTCACTATATCCACATCACAACCCTATAGGTCCCCTGCAGCCACAGGGGAAACAGTTTGTGGCATGCCACAAGCCCTGCTAGCACCATGCAGCACCCTGCTCTGCCTTCCCTGCTGCCATCAGCGCTCCATCTGAGCCCCCCATGACTGCCAGCACAGCTGCAGGCAGCTCCCAAGACCCTGCCTGGTATCAAAAGAGGAGGGCCCCATTCTGATCTTGTGCAGAGATCCTGGATCTCATTGAGGCCTGGGGAGAGGAGGCAAACCTCCATGATCCCTGCACCAGATGCAGGAATGCTGACATTTATGGATGGCTGGCCAACAGCCTGGCCCACAAGGGCCACATGTGCATGCAAGAACAGGTGTGAATGAAAGGAGCTGAGGCAGGCATACACAAAGGCCAGGGAGCAGCGCTCTTGCTCAGGGGAAACACCCCGCTCCTGCCCCTATTTCAAGCAACTCGATTGCATCCTAGGAGGGGTGGTCAGTCCCTTCCTTCCCTTTGTTGTGGACTCTGGGTTGGAGACACTGGTCATCAGCCTCTTGGAGGCCCGCGTTGTGGACAAAGAGGAGGACGTGGAGGAGGCCAGCATCGATACCGTGCCCACCAGCCAGGAGGCCCCCCTCCCAAGATGTCACCCAGGGGTTGGACAAGGATGGGGGAAGGTCCATCAGGTGAGTTCCATTACTTTCCTCTAGAAACGCATGGGGGAGGGGGAGTGAGGGGCTGCACACTCCTTGCTCAGCCTGGGCATCGCACCAAAACCTGTGCACATGGAGCATCAGTCCAGAGCACACAGCTGCAGTGAGGCTGCCACACAGGACCCTTGCATTGCTGCTCACAGGATTCCTGCACAGACCTACCTTACTCCTGAGCCGGTGGAGTGACACTTTCCCACCCCAAGCCACCACTACAGAGGATGGGGTCAGACACACAGCAGTGCTGCACATGGCACAGGATCATGCACACACTCCTGGGGCAGCATTCGCTCCTGAACAAGCACAGCAAGGCAGAGGACACCATGACCCTGCCAGGGGGCCTTGGAAAAAGGCAAATGTAATGCCCATCTTTAAAAAAATAAAAAAAAAAGCAATCCAGGAAACTATAGACCAGTCAGCCTTCTCAGTCCCTGGAAAAATCATGGAGGGGATCCTCAACGAATTCATTTTGAGGCACTTGGAAGAGGGGAAAGTGATCAGGAATAGTCAGCATGGATTCACCACAGGCAAGTCATGCCTGACCAATCTGAATAGCTTCTATGATGAGGTAACTGGCTCTGTGGACGTGGGGAAGTCAGTGGATGTGATATACCTTGACTTTAGCAAAGCTTTTGATACGGTCCCCCACAATGTTCCTGCCAGCGAGTTAAGGAAATATGGATTGAATAAATGGACTATAAGATGGATAGAAAGCTGGCTAGACTGTCAGGCCCAACAAGTAGTGATCCATGGGTCGACATCAGGATGGCAGCTGGTTTCTAGCGGAGTGCCCCAAGGATTGGTTCTAAGGCTGGTTTTCTTCAACTTCTTTATTAATGACCTGGATGAGGTGATGGATTGCACCCTCAGCAAGTTTGTGGATGATACTAAGCTAGGGGAAGAGGTAGATACATTGGAGGGCAGTGATAGGATTCAGAGTGACCTAGACAGATTAGAGGATTGGGTCAAAAGAAATCTGATGGGGTTCAAGAAGAACCAGTGTAGAGTCCTGCACTTGGGATGGAAAAATCCAAAATATTGTTACAGGCTGGGGACCAACTGGCTAAGTAGCAGTTCTGCAGAAAAGGACCTGGGGATTACAATGGATGAGAAGCTAGATAGGAGCCAACAGTGTGCCCTTGTAGCCAAGAAGGCTAATGGCATATCGTGGTGCATTAGAAGGAGCATTGCCAGCAGATCTAGAAAAGTGATTATTCCCCTTTATTCAGCTCTGGTGAGGCCACATCTGGAGTAGTGAGTCCAGTTCTGGGCCCCCCCACTATCAAAAGGATGTGGATGCATTGGATAGGGTCCAGTGGAGGGCAACCAAAATGATTGGGGGCTGGAGCACATCACCTATGAAGAGAGGCTAAGGGATTTGGGTTTATGTAGTCTGCAGAAGAGAAGAGTGAGGGGGGAGTTGATAGCAGCCTTCAGAAAGGAGGTTCCAAGGAGGATGGAGAGAGACTGTTTACAGTAGTGATGGGTGGCAGGACAAGGAACAATGGTCTCAAGTTACAGTGGGGGAGGTCTAGGTTGGATATTAAGAAAACTATTTCAGTAGGAGAGTGGTGAAGCACTGGAATGGGTTACTGAGGAAGGTGGGGAAGGAATCTCCAGCCCTAGAAGTTTTTAAGTCCCTCCTTGACAGAGCCCTGGCTGGGTTGATTTAGTTGAGGTTGGTCCTTCCTTGGGCAGGGAGCTGGACTTGATGACCTTTGAGGTCTCTTCCAGCTCTATGAAATTCCTGTGTTTGGTTATAATCCTGTAACTCACAGATATACAGAATTTGCAAGGGGCATTCCTGAGTACAGACATTTGCCCGTAGGTTTCCTGTGCACCTCTCATGTACAATGCAGAAGTAACCTATAGGCTATTTTCTCTTCTTAGGGAGAAGAAAAATATTGGCATTTAATCCAAGTCTGGCATTTTCAAGTTTTTGTCTTGAAGTGGGATAAAAACTGAATTTTTTCCACACAACAAAATATTGTTTTAAAAAATATTTTGTGGCAGAGTTCCAGTTGTGCCCCTTGGGTTCTGTGCTACTAGGCGGTTATTGAATGCCTCAGAGGCTAACTGTAATACTCCACATTACCTCTTATCTGGAGGTCAAGAGTCAAATCTTATTGAACTGTTTTCATCAGGGGGAGGTGATCAGAGTTTTTAGTGGTATGGGGAGGGTTGGGCAGAACCCAGGCCTTCCCACTACTCCATTTTCCAGCCTAGGGACCCTAGGCTGCAGCAACTGATCAGGTTTCCCCCCTTTCCCCAATAAATAACCTTTGCCCTAGGCCATTTCCCCCAAACACTCCCCTAGTGTTTTCACCTGGTTACCTGAGTAACTCTTTTCCTGTCTCAGCAACACCCTCCTTCCTCCTCCTTAACCTAGAGGAAGCCTTTTAAAGCTGCTCTGTAGTTCTTAATTGGCTGCTGGTGTCTGATTAGCTCACTGTTTCAGGCAAGTTCTTAATTAGCCTCAGGTGCCTGTCTTGAATATGTGGCAGCAGTCTCTGGCAGTTCATTTGGGAAACAAGAAGCCATTCACCCCGCTCAGGGTACATCTGCCATCCATTCAACTATTGCAGCCAACTGCCCTAGGTCTGTCACAGTTTAAAAATGGCAGAGTTTTTGGCACTTCTGATTGAAACATTTTGATATTGCCAACAAGGCTTTCCAGTCTTTGGCAAAATGCTTCCAACTACTCTTATTAAGAACCCATTTTGAAGTTTGTAAGCATTGATCTTTGCCAAGATCTTCTAACATTTCAAATAATCTTAACTCCCTTCCTGACTAGCCATAACTGATTAAAAAACCCACACAAATCACTGTTTCTCAACAGGAGAGATGAAATAACATATAATCAGTGAAATACTTAATTATTAGCTTCTGAATGTGATGGGATATAATTAATTGGAATACTAATTAAGTTGGAATCTCAAATAACTGAGTGATAGGTAATCTGTGTGGGGAAAATAGCAAACTGAATATATTTTGTTGTACTACTCACCAGGAACACATTTCTCTGCTAACTGCACATTAATCATCCACCTATCAATGCTCACACTACAAATGCTGCCTTACTAGGCCAGGCCTACATGAAAGTAGGTTTGGAGAAGTAAGTGAATTATTCTTAGTTGCCTATATAGAATCATAGAAGATTAGAGTAGGGAAAGATTTCAGGAAATCATCAATAGTGCCCTGCAAATCCACAGATATCCACTTTATATCCTTTGGTATCTGCATCTGTGGATGTGTATGCAGATATCTGTGGCATATTTTTGTAGATTCAAATGCATATGTGGATACATATTTTGTATCTATGCAGGGCTTTAATTATGTATTCCATGCCCCTGCTCAATGAAGGACCAACCCCAGTTAAATCATTCCAGCCAGGACAATGGTCTCCAACCTTTTTAAGCAGAAGATCACTTTTTGAATTTAAGTGCATGGACCTGGGGTGAAGGAGGGAGTCTGGGGTCCAGACTCTGGGAGCAAGTTTGGGTGCAGGAAAGGCTCATGGCTAGGGCAAGGAATTGGGATACAGGAGGGGGTTCAAGGCTGGGGTAGGGGTTCAGGATGCATGCTCCAGCTGGGTACTGCTTATCTCAGGCAGCTCCTGGGGGGTGGTACAGAGGGGCTAAGGCAGACTCGCCCCCACCCTGGCCCTGCACCACTCCCAAACATGGCTAGCATGTCCAGCAGCGGCTCCTGGGGAAGAGGGGAAGGTGTCTCCGTGCACTGCCCCTCAGCCCCACTGCTCCTCATTCCTGGCCAATAGGAGCTGCAGAGAGTGTCTGCAGGCAAGGGCAGCATATGGAAATTCCCTGCCCTGACTATCCCATGGGCTGTAGGGACATACCAGTCACTTCCAGGAGCAGCGCAGAGCCAGGTGTGTGGTGTTGGGGGGAGGGGGGGGAGTCTGCCTTAGTCCTACTGCTGCCAGACTGTTGGTGGTAGATCTTCTAATTTGGCTTAAGGGGCTTCCAGGAGGTTGAGTCCTATTTCAGGACACTCCGGGCCATTGTTCCACACATGGATGGAAAAGATTAGAGAGAATGAATTTTGTTAAGTGCACCAATATTGATATAATGTCCCCCTGTGCACCAGCAGTAGAAACCAAAAACCTAGATCTAAAATGTATTTTTTAAAAATGAACAAAGGAATAATTGCACCAGCCTTGACAGGTTTGGATTTTAGAATTCACTTTTGAAAGAATGACATTTAAGCATGAGAGAAATAAATATGAACTGTACAGACCAGTAAATAACAAAACAACACACTTTGAACAGATAAAAATAAATAACAACAAGAAGAACAACACCACAAGTATGTGTTGGGTTAGGAAGTGAGTGTGAAAGACAAAGTGTGAGAGTGACAGATTTGCATTTTCTCTAAGTGTGCTGAGCATACATGAAAGAGCTGCCAGCAAACTCCTTCCAGTCTGAGCCCTATCGTGCCCCAATTTTCTGTGGAGATGGGGTAGAGGGAGGGAGGACACCCTGACATCAGTGCCCCACTCCTCTGCCTCCACCACTGGGTACAACAAGCAGGAGGCTCCCCAGGGGTCAGCTTCAAGGAAGAGGGCGGGATCAGCATGACAGTGGGGAGCAGTGCAGATAAAATGCAGCACTTGATAGCCTCCCAGCCAAATCAGTCAGGATCAGCTGTCAGAGACTCCAGGATCTACCAGTAGACACTGAGGGTGTGTCTAAACTACATGGCTCTGTCGATGGTTTAAATAATCGCAGCTTCATTTACATTTAAATGGCTGCTGCGCTCTGCCGACCAGCTGATGATCAGCTGTTTGTCGGCAGATTGGGGCAGTCTGGACGCGCCACGGTTGACAAGGAAGCCTTATGGCTAAAATGGCCTTCAGAGCTTTCTTGCACAAGAGAGCATCCACACTGCCATAGACACTCTTGGCAAAAGCATATCTCTTGCATAAAAGCACATGGCAGCATGGACGCACTCTTGTGCAAGAACTTTTGCGCAAGAACTCTTGCGCAAAAAGTTCTTGTGCATGAAGTGTGCAGTGTAGACATAGCCAAAGATAATTTGTTGGGGGAAAGTCAACATGGAATCTGTCAGGGGAAATCATGTCTTATTAATCTACTAGAGTACGTCTACGCTTGCTCTCTAGTTCGAGCTAGGGATGCAAATGTAGGCAACTGAAATTGCTAATGAAGCAGGGATTTAAATATCCCGCGCTTCATTAGCATGATCCCGCCAGTGTGTTAATCCACTCAACAGCTGATTCAAACCAGGAAGTGCACACTGGAACGCATTAGTTCAAACCAAACCCCTTGGTTCGAACTAATATTACTCCTCATTTCTTTGATGGGGACAACAAACGTATGGACAAGGGGGATCCAATAGATATAGTATACTTAGATTTCCAGAAAGCCTTTGACAAGGTCCCTCACCAAAGTCTCTTAAGTAAAGTAAGTTGTCAAGAGATAAGAGGGAAGGTTCTTTCATGGATTGATAACTAGTTAAAAGACAGGAAACAAGAGGTAGGAATAAATGGTAAGTTTTCAGAGTGGAGAGAGGTAACTAGTGGGGTCCCCCAACAGTCTTTTCTAGGACCAATCCTATTCTATTTATTTATAAATGATTTAGAGAAAGGGGTAAACAGTGAGGTGGCAAAATTTACAGATGGTACCAAACTGCTGAAGATAGTTAAGACAGAAGCAGACTGTGAAGAGCTTCAAAAAGATCTCACTAAGCTAAGTGATAGAAATGTAAAATCATCTAATAAACCATCTTATTAGTCTTTAAAGTGCTACATAGTCCTGTTTTTTGTTTCACTAAGCTAAGTGATTGGGCTACAAAATGGCAAATGAAATGTAATGTGGATAAATAAAAAGTAATGCACACTGGAAAAAATAATCCCAACCGTACATACCATATGATGGGGACTAATTTAGCTACAACTACTCAAGGGTATGTCTACACTACAGCGCTAGTTCGAACTAACTTAGTTCGAATTAGTTAATTCGAACTAACGCGTCTAGAACTAAAAACTAGTTCAAATTAGCGTTTTGCTAATTCGAACTAGAGCGTCCACACTGATTGGACGCAGGGGGGCATTTAAGGGCAGCTGAAACCGGTTCTGGCAGGGCATCAGGTCAGTAGTTGCTTTGTGTGGCTGCTGTCTGAGGCTATCTGAGGCTCGAGCTTAAAGGGACCCCCCTGGACAGCCGGTTCTCAGCTTTTCCTGCTTCCTTGCCAACCTCGCCGAGGGACAGCAAAGCGTTGGTCTCTGTGCCCGTCTGTGTCGGTGCTTCCCTTCGGGGGGGCCGCCGCAGGTGGCAACATGGAGCCACGGCTCGCCCTGCACCTTCTGGTGCACGTTCTGGACTTGCTGCTGCAAGCCTGCCAGCAATGGCTCGAGGCTGCCTGGCACCACCTGGTGAACGTCAGCCCCCTGCCTCTCCGCCTGGCCACCCTGGGGGCCGTGGAGGAGCTGCGGCGGCGCCCCGGCACCGGCGAGCCCCGCCGCGTATGGCGTCTGGACACCAGCACTGACTGGTGGGACCGCATCGTCCTGGAGCGCTGGGAGGACCGACAGTGGACCCAGAACTTCAGGATGAGGAGGGACACCTTCCTGGAGCTCTGTGAGTGGCTCGCCCCTGCTCTGCGCAGAAGGGACACTCGCATGAGACCCGCCATCCCCCTCCAGAAGCGGGTGGCCATCGCCCTCTGGAAGCTCTCCACGCCGGACAGCTACCGATCCGTCGGGAACCAGTTCGGCGTGGGGAGATCCACCGTCGGAGCGGTGCTCATGCAGGTACGGCACTCGTCGGCCACCGAGCCGGAGGGGAGGGGGGCTGCGAGGAGGAGATGGGCCGCCCCAGGGACAAAGGGGGGGCGGGAGGAGGCGAAAGCGCCCCGCACCGGAGGGGTCGGGCTGTCCCGGCCGTACTACACGGTGCTAGGGGGGTTGCTTCCGGGAGTGGGGCGCGGGGCACTGCCAGGGCACGCACGCTCCCAGCCACCCGGGCGCCCCACTGATTGGCGCTTTGCTGTGTCTCTCTCCGCAGGTGGTCAAGGCCATCAACCGGGTGCTGCTCCGCAGGGTGGTCCGCCTCGCCGACCCGGACGCCGTCATCCGGGGATTCGGCGCCCTCGGCTTCCCCAACTGCGGGGGGGCCATAGATGGGACGCACATCCCCATCCGTGCCCCGGAACACCAGGCGTCCCGGTACGTCAACCGCAAGGGGTACTTCTCCGTGATCCTGCAGGCCGTGTGTGACCATCGGGGACAGTTCACGGACATTAATGTGGGCTGGTCCGGCAAAGCACAC
The DNA here is from genome assembly GCF_052426305.1 of Pelodiscus sinensis. Classification (NCBI taxonomy): domain Eukaryota; kingdom Metazoa; phylum Chordata; order Testudines; family Trionychidae; genus Pelodiscus; species Pelodiscus sinensis. Next base: position 30,320,222 of record NC_143067.1, on the reverse strand, counting down.
GACGCCCGGGTGTACCGCAACTCCTCCGTGTGCCAGCGGCTGCAGGACGGGACCTTCTTCCCCGACCGCCACATCAGGGTCGGGGACGTGGACATGCCCGTGTGCCTGGTGGGGGATGCCGCCTACCCACTGCAGCCCTGGCTCACGAAGCCCTACATGGGGCACCTCAATCCCTCCCGCCAGGCCTTCAATGCCAGGCTGACCAGGGCCCGCATCGTGGTGGAGGGGGCCTTTGGGAGACTGAAAGCCCGCTTTCGATGCCTCCTCACCCGTCTGGACCTGGCCGAGCACAACATCCCTCCCGTGGTGGCGGCATGTTGTGTGCTCCACAATTTGTGTGAGTGAAAGGGGGAGGCTTTCCTGCCATCCTGGATGGCTGAGGCTGACCGCATGGCTGACCGCATGGACACTACGGTCAGCCCCGCATCACCGCCATCCGGGAAGCCCAGTGGGGGGCCGTCCGGATCCGGGAAGCCCTGCGGGAGAGCTTCCTGGTGGAGGAGGAGGAGGACTGACCTCTCCCTGCATGCCCCACTGGGGCCTTCTTCCACCCTACCCCCTTCCCCTTTCCCCTCCCTATCTACTGTACAATAAAGACACCTGTTTTTGAAACAAAAACGTCTGTTTATTGAACATAACTGGGTGCGGGAAGGGAGGAATGAGGGTGGGAGAGGGGAGGGGGAAACCTGGGACGAGGGAGCTGGAAGGGAAGGGGAGGGAAGGGAGGAAGGGAAAGGAAAGCTCAGGGGTGGGAGTCCGGCTACCTCTCCCGTCTCGCCACACTGCGGGTCCGGGGGCGTCTGTGGGAAATGGTTGTGGGGGGGGGGGGGCAGGAGGGACAGGGGGTGTGGAGGAAGCAGGAGCGGAAGCAGGAGCGGGAGCAGAGGGAGCAGGAGGAGCAAGAGGGGGAGCAAAGGGGGAGAAAGAGGGGGAGCAGGGGGAGGAGGAAATGGGAAGCGGTCCAGCAAGCTCTGGAGGTGGCCTCGAAGAGCACGGCCCTGCTCCTCCAGGGCCTCCAGACTCCTCCGGCGCAGCCTGAGGTCCTCCTGGACCCAGTGGTCCTGGAGACGGAGCTGTCGATCCAGGAACCGGAGGTGCCGCCTCTGTTAGTCCTCCTGGTTCCTGGCTGTCCTGCTTGCCCGGGCGCGGGCGGCTGCTGCAGGCGGCTGCTGCAGGCGGGGTGGTGCGCCCTGCAGGCCCAGGTGCTGCGGCTGTGGTGCAAGAAGACCAGCGGTCAATTACCCCAGGGGCCCAGGTGTGTGAAACCCAGCTCCCCTCTGCAAGGCCAGGGCCCCTGCAGGATCCCCAGCTGCTGCTCCGTGGTGGGCAAGGCCCAGGGGCACGGTCCCGGGGCTCCCTCTCGCCCCAGCCCCCCGTACACATAAGGGGAACACGAGGGTACTCACAGGTGGACGCCTCCCCGGCCTCAGACGACGCAGGCGAGCGGCTCTGTGGCGTGCCTCGGGGGTTCCGGGTCCTGGGCAGGCTGGCGGCAGGCTCCTGGCTCTCAGAGCCCTCTTCCTCCTCCTCCGTCTCCAGGAGCGGTCCCTCTGCCCCGGGGTCAATCACGTCCCGGGGGGCAGGGACAGCATGAGCCCCCAGGAGGCGGTCCAGGGCGTGGAAGTGGGGGCAGGCCTCCGGGTCGGCTCCTAGATGGCAGGCCCGGGAGTAGGACTGCCGCAGGTCCTTAATTTTGCAGCGGACCTGCTCCCGGCTGTGCTGGTGGCCCCTGGCGGCCAGGCTGGCAGCCATGCGTCCGTAGACGGCCGCGTTCCAGTGGCTAGTGCGGAGATCGTGGACATTGGAGGCTTCCCCCCAAACCTCGATGAGGTCCACGATCTCCGCACTTGACCAGGCAGGCGCCCGCCTTTTGCGCCCCCGGGCAGGCTCCTGGGAGCCGCCAGGCTGGTCTTGGAGAGCAGTGGAGGGCTGGGAGCCCTCGGATGGCTGGCTCATAGTGTGGCAGGTGCAGGCTCTGCAGGCACGGGTGCTTGCAGCCTTGCAACTGGCACAAACTGTGTATCCAGCCCGTGGCCCTTTAAGGGCTCCGGGGCCGGGAGGGGGGCAATAGAGTTTCCCTGGTGTTGGCCAGAGTGGCCACCAGGGAAACCTGGGAAGCCTTAGCCTCCCACTAGTTCGAATTAATGGTCTACACAGCCCTTAATTCGAACTAGTTAGTTCGAACTAGGCTTAATCCTCGTAAAATGAGGTTTACCTAGTTCGAACTAAGCGCTCCGTTAGTTCGAATTATGTTCGAACTAACGGAGCGCTAGTGTAGCGCCTAGGAAAGTTAGTTCGAAAACTAACTTTGCAGTGTAGACATACCCCCAGAGAGAGACCTTAGAGTCATTGTGGTTATTTCTCTGAAAACATCCACTCAGTGTGCAGCAGCACTCAAAAATCAAATAGGATGTTAGGAATCATTTAAAAAGTGATAAGGACTAATAATAGAATCTTAGAATCATAGAGCTGGAAGACACCCCAGGAGGTCATCAAGTCCAGCTCCCTGTCCAAAGCTGGACCAATCCCTATTTAATCAACCCAGCCAGGGCTTTGTCAAACCGAGACCTAAAAATAGCTAGGCATGGAGATTCTACCATCCTCCTAAGTAACCCATTCCAGTACTTCCCCACCTTCCAACTGAAACTGTTTTTCCTAATATCCAACCTAGATATCCTCCTCCACTGTAACTTGAGACCATTGCTCCTTGTTCTGCCATCTTTCACTACTGAGAACAGCTTCTTTCCAACTGCTTTGGAACCTCCCTTCAGGAACTTGTAGGCTGTTATCAAATCCCCCCTCACTCTTCTCTTCTGCAAACTAAATAAGCCCAAATCCCTCAGACTCGTCTCATAGCTCATGTGCACCAGCCCCCTAAACATTTTGGTTGCCCTCCACTGGACCCTATCCAATGTGTCCTTTCTATACTGGGGGGGGCCCAGAATTGGACACAATACTCCAGATGTGGCCTTACCAAGCCGAATAACAGGGAGCAGATTCCAAACAGGGGCAGACCCAGAGAGCTGCCCCTATTTTGGCACCCTGGACCACATCCTGGGGGGTGGGACGGTCTGTGCCCCCCACGTGGTTATTGACCCTGGGGCAGAGGGCCCTGACCAGGGCACAGATGAGGAGCAGGAGGAGCGCCAGGAGCTGCAGGAGCCTGGAGGGAGCGTGCCACACAGCCAGGACCCCCGAGCCCTCCCAGCAGACCTGTCACCAGTGTCATCCGGGGAGGCAACAATATGTGAGTGCCATCACTGTCCCCTTATGCGGGGTGGGGGGGGCGAAGGGAGACCAAGGACTGCGCGCGTGGGCCTTGCTGACCACGGATCACGCAGCAACCTGTGCAAGTGTGAGCACGTGCCATGCCTCCTCTGGGCATGTGGCCCCAGCTGGCTGCCCCACAGGGGCCTTGGCCTGCTAGCCACATGCGCGTGTCAAGAGACATGACATGCTCCTGACTCCAGGGTGGGACACAGCAGGACGCCCTCCCTGCACAAGCCCCCTCTATACAGATGCAGGGGACATCTCCCCTCACACACACACACACACACTATATACAGCACAGGGGTATGGGTGCAGTCCTGGGGCAGTTCCCACTCCCGGGGATAGCAGGAGAACCCAAACATGGCTTCTGTGCAAGCACATCAGCGCTGATGGTGCGAAGAACTGTCGTCCTCGCCTTGCAGAGGGGGGCTGGGCTTCACCCACTGTCGCTAGGGATAACTGACCACTTCTCTTCTTTCTCCACAGCCGCACCAACTGCGAGTGCAGAGCGCACCACACCACCCGGGACATCCTTCTGCACTCAAGGACTACGCAGGCCCACCCGTGCTGTGGAGGGGTACCAGCATGAGCATCTGGGGGCACTGTGAGCCCTGCACCGCACCCTCGACCACTGGGTGCAGGAAGACCTGTAGCTCTGGCGGGAGCAGCTTGCCTAGGGCCATGCCATCTGTGAGCACCAGCAGACCCTGGAGCAGAGCCCCTGCTGCTTCCCCAACTACCGCTCCTCCTCCCACTCCTTCTCTCCCTCCCACTTCTTCCTCCCGTGCCCTGTACCCTGCTCCCTTGCACCTCGGTCTCCCTGCTCTCCCTGTCCCCTGTGACTCTCTGGCTCTGTGCCACCCATTCCCTGCACTGCCCCTGCACCCCAGTCCCTGCACCCCTCTGGCTCTGTGCCCCCTCTGCACCCTGCAGCCCCTTTTCCCTGTACTCCTCTGGGTCTGTGGCCCCCCATTCCCTGCACTGTCCCTGGACCCTGATCCCTCTGCCTCACCCGTTTCCCACGTCCCATTCCCCATGCCTCCCCTGCACCCCTCACCCTGCTCCCCCAATCCCTGCGTTCCTCTGGCTCTGCACCTCCCATTCCCCGCACCACCCCTGTACCTCCCACACTGTTTCCTACACCCCTCTGGCTCTGTGCACCCCAGTCCTCCTGCTTACCCCAGTCTCCGTGCCCCTCTGGGTCTGTGCCTCCCATTCCCCACGGTGAACCCTGCTCCCCCTGTTCCCCATGCCCCTCTGGTTCTGCGCTGTCCCTGCATCCCTGCAACCTGCTCCCCCTGTGGGTCGGGAGTGAGGGGTGCTTGTCCATAGGGAGGGGTTGGACAGGGCAGGGAAAAGGCTGTTGTGACCTAGCAGAAAGTGAAAGGGGAGGGGGTGTTTACTTGAAGGGCCTTTGCCTTTATGGAAAAAAATAATTAAAATTATATTTGCTATTTATAGGGCTAAAATGCCGGGACAAAAATGAAAACGAAAACAAAAATAAATTACGAAGTGCAAACATGTGTAAAAGCCAACAAAAAAAAGGGGGAGAGAGTTTTTTGCTTGGGGTGGCAAAAAACCTAGAGCCGGCCCTGGCCGGTAATACCCGGCCAGCCCTAAAACCTGTTACACTTGCCTCTTCGTTTTCAGGGTGGGGTAGGCCCATAGTGCCTGCACTTTATCTATTAATGGTCGGAGTAGGCCCCTGATGACTGTGTAGCCCAAATAGCTCATCTCGCACTGTCCCCAGTGGGCTGGATTAGACGTGAGGCCTGCCTCTGCCAAGACCTGCAAAACCTGGGTGAGATGCAAGTGTTCTGCCCTGCTCACACTGTAAATCTCATCGTCATTATAGGCAGCAGCATAGTCATTGTGTGGGCTCAGCACTTTGTTTATTAGCTGCTGAAAGGTGGCCATGGCCCCATGTAAGCCGAAAGGCATGGTGATAAACTGGAACAGTCCAAATGGGGTTGAGAACGCTGTTTTTTCCTTTGAGGCAGGTGTTAAGGGGACCTGCCAGTAGCCCTTGGTAAGATCAAGAATGGATATGAGCCTGGCTCTGCCTAATCACTCCGGGTATGTCTACACTACAGAGTTAGTTCGAACTAACGGACGATAGTTCGAACTAACTTTAATAGGCGCTACACTAGCGCTCCGTTAGTTCGAACTTAATTCGAACTAGCGGAGCGCTTAGTTCGAACTAGGAAAACCTCATTTTATGAGGATTAAGCCTAGTTCGAACTAGCTAGTTCGAATTAAGGGCTGTGTAGACCCTTAATTCGAACTAGTGGGAGGCTAAGGCTTCCCAGGTTTCCCTGGTGGCCACTCTGGCCAACACCAGGGAAACTCTACCGCCCTCCTCCCGGCCCCGGACCCCTTAAAGGGGCACGGGCTGGCTACGGTGCCCGTGCCAGGTGCAAGCCTGCCAGCACCCAGCCAGCAGACCCTGCACCTGGCACGGATCGAGCCGGCCACCCGATGCCCCCCAGCCCTCCCCCTCTTCCCGGGACCAGGCTGGCGGCTCCCGGGAGCTTGCCCGGGACCACAAGAGGCGGGCACCCGCCTGGGCTGGTGTGGACATCGTGGACCTTGTCCACGACCTCCGCACTAGGCACAGGAAAGTGGCCGGCTTGGGCAGGAGAGCTGCCAGCTTGGCCACCCAGGAGCATGAAAATCAAGGTGGTCCACTGAGACCCCCGACCCTGAGCCCTGAGCTTACAATGGTCGTACTGGGTCAGACCAAAGGTCCATCTAGCCCAGTAGCCTGTCTGCTGACAGCGGCCAACCCTAGGGACCCTGGAGGGGATGGACTGAAGACAGTGACCAAGCCATTTGTCTCGTGCCATCCCTCTCCAGCTTTCCACAAACCTTGAGCAGGGACACCACTCCTACCCCCTGGCTAAGACTACTCCATGGACCCAACCTCCATCACTTGATCTCACTTCCCTTTAAACTCTGTTCTAGTTCTAGCCGTCACAGCCTCCTGCAGCAAGGAGTTCCACAGGTTGACTCTTTGCTTTGTGAAGAACAACTTTCTGTTACTAGTTTGAAGCCTGCTACCCATTCCTTTCCTTTGGTGTCCTTTAGCCCTTCTTTATGGGAACTAATGAAGAACTTTTCTGTATGCACCCTCTCCACCCAACTCCTGCTTTTAGAGACCTCTATCCTGTCCCCCCTCTGTCTCCTCTTTTCTAAGCTGAAAAGTCCCAGTCTCTTTAGCCTCTCTTCATATGGGACCTGTTCCCAACCCCTGATCATTTTAGTTGCCCTCCCCTCTCCCAGCCTCTCTCTTCCCCTCTCCCACCTGCTTTTCCCAGTCTCCCCCAGTTTTGTTCAATAAAGACAGATTCCATTTTTGAACACAATTGTCCTTTATTTTGTACATCAAGAAAAGGGGCTAGGAAAGGGTAAGTGGAAGGAGGTGAGGGAGGAATGGGGCACGAGCCCCCGATGGGGAGGACTGGGCTGGCTCTGTGGGCTTCTGGGGGTGGAAGCTCTCCTGCAGCCCCCCAATTGCCTCCTCTCCCCAGATGGCAGCCTGCGACAAGTGCAGCCGGGCTGATGGCCGAGTGGTGTGATGTGCCCAGTGTGGGTACTCCGGGCACTCCAAGCCAGGACTGGTTTTCAAGCGGGGCACCCCTGAGAACTGTCTGTCCGGGGTGGGGGTCGGGACCCGTTAAGCACAGCCCTCGGCTAGCCTGAGACAGCATCTCCACGCTCTAAGTCCTCCTCTGATGCCCTGCCGGCACTGCTTCCGGCCATCATTAAGCCCTGTTCAGGGTCCACTTAATGTGGACATGCTAGTTCGAATTAGCAAAACGCTAATTCGAACTAGTTTTTAGTTCTAGACGCGTTAGTTCGAATTAGTTTAGTTCAAATTAACTAATTCGAACTAAGTTAGTTCGAATTAGCGCTGTAGTGTAGACATACCCTCCAGGAGTTCATCCACATATGGCATTGCGTATGCATCAAATCGTGATATGGCATTCACTTTCCTGAACCTAGTTGCCCCATCAGATTTAGGTACCAGAACTATGGGGCTCCTCCACTCACTGGACTCCTCCACCACACCCAGGGCTAACATCCGGTCCAGCTCCTTCCTTACAGTGTCCCACATCTTTTTCAGGAGCGGTCAGTGTGGGTCTCTTATTTTCTGGCCTGGGGAGGTGGCTATATGGTGGCTCATTAGGTGTCTTTCCCGGTTCAGCCGACAGGACATGTGTAAAGTCCCTTAGGAGTCCATATAACTTCCCACTGATCTGGGTCGAGCTTTTGTTCAACGTCGATGGGTTGGGGTTCCGGGGTTCTCTCGGTCAAAGGTCCCAATTTTGGCTCGGGGGGGGGGGGGTATGGCATGATCATCAGGGCTTCCCATTCTTTCCAGGCCTTGAGGAGGTTCACATGATACACTAGGGTCTCTCTCCAATGTCTTGGGAGCCGCACCTCATAATCTATAGGCCCTACCAGCTGAACCACATCAAATAGTCCTTGCCACTTGGCTAACAGTTTCAACTCAGAGGAAGGCAGTAGCAGTAACACCCAATCTCCTGGCTGTAATGTCCGTGTTTTTGTACCACAGTTATAACGTGCAGTTTGGTCCTCCTGTGCCTGGCACAAATTATCCTGAGCTAAATGGCTCAAATCCCGCAACTGATCTCTGAGTTGCAGGATATGTTGCACAGACCCTTGAGTGTGGGTTTCCTGTTCCTCCCAGGTCTCTTGCACCGGGTCGAGAATCCCCCGCGGCTGACAACTATAGAGGAGTTCAAACGGTAAGAAACCTGTGGAAGCTTGGGGAACTTCCCTCACCGCAAACATCAGGGCCGGCAACATCTTATTCCAATATTTGGGGTCATTTTCTGCAAAATTCCTCAGCATGGACTTGAGGGCCTTGTTAAATCGTTCCACCAACCCGTTGGTCTGGGGGTGGTATACCGAGATCCTAAGCATGCAAATGTTCAATAAAAGGCACAATTCTGCCATAAGTCTTTATGTCACATTCATTCCTTGGTCCGTAAGCATTTCCTGCTGCAGCCTCACCCTCGAGAATATTTTGAGGAGTTCCTCCGCAATAGTGCGGGCCGTGGCTGTTTGTAAGGGCTTTGCTTCAGGTTACTGTGTGGCATAGTCCACTACCACCAAAATATACTTATGTCCAGTACTACTCCTTTCTAGTGGGCCCACCAGATCAAGGCCAATCCTTTCGAACGGGATCCCTACTATCGGTAAGGAGACTAGAGGTGCTCAGGGAACACGTGTGGTGCTGGTCCTCCGGCACTCCGGGCATGATGCACAATACTGTCAAACTTCCTGGTGGATCCTGGGCCAGAACAATCATTGTGCTACCCTCTGGAGTGTCTTTTCCTGTCCCAAGTGTCCTGCTCAGGACACAGCATGTGCCAAATATAACAGTCCTCTTTGGAAGCATCGAGGGACTAGCAACTGGCAGATGTCAGCCTGGGTTCGGGGATCTGAAGCCAGGCGATAAAGAAGATCCCAGCATATCTCAAATTGGGGCTCTTGAGGCTGCCACTGTGGTGGACTCTCCTCAGTTGAACGGCCCACAATTTGCTCCGCTGTTCCTTGAGGAAATCCCCATTGAGCTCCAGCTTGATTGGCCTGGAGTCCATGGGACCCCTCGTCAGGCCGAGCTCTGGTTTAGGAGGCTCCTGGCCTCGTGGGGTCCTTTGCCAGGGTAATCAGCAGGCCCTTTAAGGCAGGGGTGAGTGGCCCACTGAGTCAAGTCACGGGGTGGGGCTGTGCCTCGGTAAGGGGATCCAGGCCCATCCTACTCCACCGGATACTGGCCCAGGGCCCTGTGAGTGGCAGGACAGACCACCACTCCCTCAGCAGGGGGATCTCCTACACCCTCACTGAGCCTGTTCCTTCCTGGACCTTTTCCTTCAACAGGGAGGATGAATGAGAACACCACTTCTGCTTCAAATTCCTTGATCCTTCTTCCCAGTGCTACATAATTTGCAGTGACCTGCTCAAGGTCATTATTGTCAGAGAATATGTTATTGCCTCTATATAAAACCATGGTAAGCCCACATCTTGAATACTGCATACAGATGTGGTCATCTCATCTAAAAAAAATATTGGCATTGGAAAAGGTTCAGGAAAGGGCAACAAAAATCGTTAGGGGTTTGGAATGGGTCCCATATGAAGAGAGATTAAAAAGAGTCATCGTAGAAAAAAGGAGAAATCTATAAAATCATGACTGGTGTGGAAAAAGTGAATAAGGATAAGCTATTTACTTATTCCCATAACATAAGAACTAGGGGGTCACCAAACAAAATTAATAGGCAGCAGGTTTAAAACAAACTAAAGGAAGTTTTTCTTCAGTCAACACACAGTCAACCTGTGGAACTCCTTGCCAGAGGATGTGGTGAAGACTAGAACTTTAACAGGGTTCAAAAAAGGCTATATAGATTCATGGAGGTTAGGTCCATCAATGGCTATTAGCCAGGATGTATAGGAATGGTGTCCCTAGCCTTTGTTACATGATCACGTGAGGATTACCTGTTGTGTTCCCTCCCTCTGGGCCATCTGGTATTGGCCACTGTTGGCAGATGGGATACTGGACTGGATGGACCTTTGGTTTGACCCAGTATGGCTGTTTTTATGTTCGGATGTTCTTATGCACTTGTCTTTGTTGAACTTCATCAGATTTCTTTTGGCCCAATCTTTCAATTTGTCTAGGTCACTCTGGACTCTATCTGTACCCTCCAGCCTATCTACCTGTTTCCTTAGGAACTTGGGGTATGTCTACACTACCCCGCTAGTTCGAACTAGCGGGGTAATGTAGGCATACCGCACTTGCAAATGAAGCCCGGGATTTGAATTTCCCGGGCTTCATTTGCATAAGCGGGGAGCCGCCATTTTTAAAACCCCGCTGGTTCAAACCCCATGCAGCGCGGCTACACGGGGCACGAACTAGGTAGTTCGAACT